>NC_051245.2:83084180-83704537 GCF_015237465.2 Chelonia mydas
TGCCTAAGAGTCAGGTCTTTATTGTACTCATTACACACACACACACACACACACTAATAATAATTAAAGCTATGAACCAGTGTCTTTGTTCAACTCACCTGAGCACCATCATAACTGAAAATTCCCACCACGCTGACAGGCACTGCTTTGTTCACACAACGTCCTAGAGCTTTGCGATTGAGAGCAAAGACAAATGGGATATTCTGTTCACAGGCACAGCCAATAATGGTATGTAGAGTCTCATCCAACCCACCTGGAACAGACAGCGAACTGAGAATGAGACTATTCAAAAAGTATCATTTATTCAATCCAGTTATAACTAAAAGGCATTACTGCCAGAAGTCTCTTAGTAAAAGCTACAGGTTTAAGATGCAGCATTTAGAAATGCCAGAATGTATGTGTTAAAATATACTTACGAATGTGCAGTGCACAGAAACATTACTTGAAGCTCGACAGTGTACTGTAGGATCTACTCATCTAAAAGGTTAGTCTGACAATTCTCCCTTTGAATCAACAAGAATCCTCAGATAACACTGCTACTAAATTCCAGATTTTACTACATTTGAAGAACAAAGATTGGACTGACACACCAGCACCACTATAAACAGTATGAAACAATGCAGTGTTGCTAAAGTATGGCTGTCAAAAAAAGAAAACTTTCAAAAGCAAAATCACTTCAAGATGACAGATCAAAGACAGTAATCTGAACAGTAGTTACACCTCTACCCTGATATAAGGCGATCCGATATAACGCAGTAAAGCATTTCCCTTCCTTCCCCCCAGGCTTGCGCAAGATAAATACTAGACGGAGAGAAATTATTTAAGCTCAGTACCAATGTGGACACAAGAACAAATGGATATAAACTGGTCATTGGGAAGTTTCGACTTGAAATTAGACGAAGGTTTCTAACCATCAGAGGAGTGAAGTTTTGGAATAGCCTTCCAAGGGAAGCAGTGGGGGCAAAAGATCTACCTGGCTTTAAGATTAAACTCGATAAGTTCATGGAGGAGATGGTATGATGGGATAACATGATTTTGGTAATTAACTGATCTTTAAATATTCATGGTAAATAGGCCTAATGTCCTGTGATGGGATGTTAGATGGGGTGGGATCTGAGTTACCCAGGAAATAATTTTCTGTAGTATCTGGCTGGTGAATCTTGCCCATATGCTCAGGATTTAGCTGATTGCCATATTTGGGGTCGGGAAGGAATTTTCCTCCAGAGCAGATTGGAAGAGGCCCTGGAGGTTTTTCGCCTGCCTCTGTAGCATGGGGCACAGGTCACTTGCTGGAGGATTCTCTGCTCCTTGAAGCCTTTAAACCACGATTTGACGACTTCAATAGCTCAGACACAGGTGAGAAGTTTTTCGCAGGAGTGGGTGAGTGAGATTCTGTGGCCTGCGTTGTGCAGGAGGTCGGACTAGATGATCATAATGGTCCCCTCTGACCTTAGTATCTATGAATCTGTAAGCCTGGGAGGGAGGGGGGGAGGAAGCGGGCGGGGCACAGGGAGGGCCGCAGCAAGTAATGGGGGGGGGGGGGGGAGCCCACAGAGGAACTGCTCCCCGCCCCAGCTCACTTCTGCCTCCTCCCCAGAGCGCTCCGCTTCTCCCCTCTCCCTCCCAAGCTTGCCACACCAAACAGCTGATTCACAGCAAGCCTGAGAGGGAGTGGGGAGAAGCAGAGCAGCAGCAGTGTGCTCAGGGGAGGAGGCAGAGCAGAGGAGAGCTAGGAGCTGCCGGTGGGTGCTCTGCACCCACCAATTTTTCTCTGTGGGTACTCCAGCCCTGGAGCACCCACGGAGTCGGTGCCTATGGTAGCAGCATGTCTGGCTCGGACATGCTCTGAGCGGCATGTTAAGGGGGTGGGGGGCGGAATAAGTGGCGGGGGGTGGAATAAGTGGCAGAGGGTCTCAGGGAGCGGCCAGGGGACAAGGAGCAGGGGGAGTTGGATGTGTCGGGGGTTCTGAGGGGTCAGTCAAGGGGCGGGAAAGTAGGTGGGGGTCGGATAGGGGTGGGGCCAGGCTGTTTGGGGAGGCACAGCCTTCCCTACTCGGCCCTCCATAGCAAGTTCGACATAACACGGTTTCACAGATAACGCTGTAAGATTTTTTGGCTCCCGAGGACCGCGTTATATTGGGATAGAGGTGTACTTATAACATTGCAACAATACGTCAATGACAAGTTGATACGTCCTCCAACCAGTCATTTGCTTTCACATTCCTTAATCTGATTTACTTTTCAAGGAAGGCACCAATAAATCATTCGTCTTCCATGCCAGTTTTCTCCAAGTGTAAGATGTGGCCCTCAAAGGGTACTACCATCAATATAACAAGTCTGTTCTACATTTATCTTCTGAAAATAAAACTTGATTTTTTGTAAAACATTTACCCTTTGACTGAATCTTTTCACAGTTTGGAGAGATGATGACACATTTCAATTTTTTCAACTTCAGGTGTTTCAAAACTTCTCTGAGTCCCATAACAAGTCTGCGTTTTGTCTTGGCCTTCACTGGATCTTTCTGATACAAGCGATCTTGGAAACGAACCAGTTCTTTTAGAAGATCTGTCACACAACTATCAACTTCTTTACTAAGTACCTGGCTACAGTAACTGGAAAAAAAGAATCAGTTGTTTAAGTGTTAAATATTCTGCAATCGCAAACATAACTGCACTCTCTCAAATACAAGCTCTATGTACAGGACAATAAAAAAAGTTTTCCAGGTTTTTCAGTGTATTAAAAGGTATAGGGAGGTTTGTTTCTTGACACTCCAGCTCCTGTATCAAGTTATACCAAGACATGCACATCAAGAAAAAGGACAAGTTTTGTTAACGAAAAAGTTCTCCCAAGGTCACAGCCTATTTTCACTCATAAGAATCAAGAGATAGCAACCATATTGTAGAAGTACTAGTTGACTTTTATAGCACTGTCACTTATAACAAGATAGAAATGTCAAAGTTGGAGCAAGAGCCAAAGGCAAGGGAGAAAATCAACTGTATCATCATTTTACTTATCTCTGGGCCAGATCCCCTTGTGATCTGCCCATGGAGGAGGATCCACAGGAAGAGTAGATGAACCTCATTCCTCTTAGCACCCAGTGGAAATCAGTGTGGAAAGTTAGGCTGTTTACATAGAGACCTTACAGCAACACCGATGCAGCTGCACCACTGTGAGGTCTCCCATGTAGCTCTCTATGGCAACAAGGAGAGCTCTCCCGTCAGCTCTACGTTGGCTGGAGAGCATCTCTCACTGACATAGTGCTGTCCACACTGGAGCTTCTGTCGATGTAAGTTATGTCAGTCAGGGTGTGTGGGGGGCTGTTTTCCACACCCCCGAGCAACATAAATTTTATTCACAAAAGTGCTAGTGTAGACGTAGCCTTAGACAGCTGCACTGAAGTTTCCCCACAGACTTCCTCAACACTGGTAACCACTCTAAAAAAGGGTTTTGGGGACAGCTGCAGTGAAGGGAATCCCTGGCACCACGAAGCCAGGCTACCAGAAAGTAAGTGGCTACAGATTCATAGGGCCTTTGTATGGATGGTCCTGTATCCCCACAGATCCCAGCACTTTGCAAGTCAGACCCTTGTTTTCTTCCTCTGGAGGTATACTGGAGTCCACTAACTCTCCCTACACCAGAAGAATGCAGGGATAATCCACAAGGGGAACCAAAGAGTTCCTTGCCCTTTCCTCCAGGTATTACCATGAAGGGTGAGATCTGGCCCCCTATTTCTAACCATTACTCATCTTACAAGTGAAACTAGGTTTCATATTGGTTAGTCTTATATTTCAGTGGGATTTTTTTGGTAGAAGAACTTCATTTACCATTTCCGATTTACCTCAGTACAGTTTAATGAACAAACCCATTAAAATCCAAAACAATGTAATCTAGCTGTATAAAAGAATCCTCCACCCTGAATGCCAAGCAATAGAAGATCTCTTTGGTTGAGTAGCCCTGAGCATATCCAGAGCTATCTGCCATTTCAGTGAAATAATGTTCGGTTGCTGTGGACCCAAGAAATTTGTTCACTTTAAAAAAAGCAATTAAAAGTTTGCTTTTACTTTTACCTAGGATAGAGGGAATACAAAAACAGTGACTTTTTTTACATTAACTAAAAGGCTGTGGTGCCTTTCTGAAGAATGAAGATGAAAGCAACACTTATTAAACAGTTATGTCAATGGCAGAGTTTCATTTTTCCTATAGTGGATCTTTGACCTGCTGTTCAAAACACAATAACCAAAGTTTCTTGTTAAAAGGAAACACGTACACACAGCTGCTATCATAACAACATTTAAAGTGTTTGTACAAGAGGGCAACTAACTTGTCCCCTTGATTTTTCCATCCAACACAAACATGTCATCTTGCTAATCACATTCTGCTTTGTACCTCTCTATCATTTTGTCTGGCAGCAGAAAAAGAAATATTCTAACCATAATAGGAGTGTTTTCGGAAAGGTGAAAGAGCCCTAATTCTCTCTCTCAGTACAGTAAAAGCTTTTTTATCTGGCATGTTGGAGTATGGGGGGGCTGCTGGTAAGTGAAAAATGCCAGTTAACTAAGAGGAAGGGAGTTTGGGTGCAGAAGGGGGTGCGGGCTCTGGGAGGGAGTTTGGGTGTGGGGGAGCACGCAGGGCTGGGGACAGGTTCCGGGGTGCCCGCTCGGGGGGAGGCTCATCTCGGGCACCTCCCCACAAACAGTGACCTATCCCAGCTGCTCCTAGGCGGAGGCGCAACAGGTGGCTCTGCGCGCTGCCCCCGCCCTGCCCCGAGTGCTGGCTCCACAGCTCCCATTGGCCAGGAACCATCTGCTGTGCCTCTGCCTGGGAGCAGCTGGGACAGGTCCCCACTTGCGGGGAGCCGCCCAAGGTGAGCATCCTCTGGATCCAGCACCCCGATATCCATCTTGTGCCTCCACTCCCTGCCCTGCACCCCCTCCTACACCCAAACTCCATCCCTGAGCTCACGCCCCATGCCCCCTCCCACACCTAAACCCCCAGCCCCGCATCCCCTCTTGTACTCCGAACCCCTCATGGCTGTTCCTCCGCCTAGGAGCAGCAGGGACACGTCACCCCTTCCAGGGAACCGGGTAGAGAGCCAGCCGGCCACGCCCCCAACAGGACTATAAACCGGGCTTTCTATGATGGTTAGAAATGCCGGTTTAGAGAGCTTTCCAGTTTGTACAGGGCCAGATAACACAGTTTTTACTGTATAACAATGTGATTTATTCCACATTATAAGCAAGGTGTTATGTTTTTAAGAGTATCTGCTGCTCCTTCCTTTTGCCGTCACTAAACCTATTATCCTCCTCTCCTTTGCTGATCTTGGATTTGCCTTCCTAGCCTGACTGACGACATATTAGTACTGCACTTGCTGCTTATTGGGATGTCACTTATTAGGTGCCAACCTGCAGGATAGCTGAAAATAAGAATTCAGAGTTGTGAGTTTAAAATTCAGTTAGCATTTCACAGAATGTTACTGATGTAACTTACCTTATTCAAGCAAGGTCCTGCCTGTGGTACCATAGTATAAAGGAAGTGCCAATACTAACAAATACTTACTCTCTAAATCTCCTGCTATGAATTTTTGGAAGGCTGGAGTTTAGTTGTGTTAGATTGGAGGAACTTTCTGTAGAATCCTTGAGGTCTTTACAGTCCAGGAATACTTCTGAACTGCTCTGAGCCACAGAAACTGAGGTTATGGGATCATCATCTGCTATATCTAAGCATAAAGAAATAAACTGTTGTATTTGTGTTATAAAAGGCAGATGAAAAATTGAACTGATCTATAAGTGAGAATATAACTCAAGGACTCTCCTACACAGAAATAGGATAGGTAGTTCCTACAAGCCCTGCTTTTACTTGTTTCAGGGTTATTTGGATCATTTCTATTACTGAAGTGAATAACTCAGCAAGTACTATTAAAATATGACCAGAGTGCTTTAGAATCTATTCCCTATAGATTCAGATCTTTCAATTTTAGATAGGTTTGGCTAAGACGCAGCATTAGATAAGAATTCACATCCTAAAAACATTGTTAATGCAGAGTTATGGTTGACTGGCAGTTCCTTGAAAACCAGGAAAGGAAATAGAGTTATGGTACACACCAGCCCTGTGCCAACACTTTAAGTCTGCCCATTGGACCCGCAAGATACAATATATTGTAAGTCACAGCTGCCCTACAATAAACAGATATGAGGAATGACTAAGTAAGTATGCCACTTTACATGGTGTGGTGTGTCCCACAGAATCGTACTTTCATTCCCCTGTATGCACTCCCAACTGCCCTTTACTGCGTCAGAGACAGCTGAATGTACAGTGCAGAGATTACTTGCAGCAGGTTGCCACTGTAATGAGGAGAGGTCCATCTGCTTTCTGGGCTAAGTTATGTCAGTTGTGCAAGTAAAGGAGCACAACAGTCTATCCTTGCCATGGGGATTTGTAGCAGTCTGCTAGCATACAGAGCAGAGGTAAGTGCAAGTAATATTCCAGAGGGAATCTACAGGACAAGGTTCAAGGGGGTGGTGACACCTGGCAACACTGGCTGCTTGGAAAGAGCAGATGAAGTGGTTGAATATACACCAGGTATAGCCAACTGCTGTTCATTATGCCAACCTAAATGCAACTTCGCCATTCTCGGTTTCTCCTATCGTACTCATGCTGTATCCCCACAGTGCTCCATATCATCAGCAAAGATAGACTGCTACGACACCTGTCAGGTGTTGCACAGGGCGTCACTCAAAGAGAACAGCTAAGGTTGAAGGGCAGTACAGGGCAGGTATGTACTTTAATTTTGTATTTCCAGGTTTTAAGAAGTTTAGCTTTATTAGACATTCTGAAAGGGTATGAGATACTGTCAATCAACCTTAACTCTGAGAAGTGTGAATTAACCTATTCATCTTAATGGGTGTTATCCTCCCACACTATCCCAAAATCTACCCCAGCCCTGTTGAAGTACACCAATTTTCAAGATAATCTCACTATGCTCAGAAGTGTTTGAACTCTTCATGGGGCGGCTGTACCTGAGAATCCCTTGACAAAGTAATTCCAACTTGCACCACTATCTCTACCCCTGACCCTAATGTGGCACAGTAATATATGGATGGCAGTGCCACCACAGTTAAGGTTACACAGAATTTCCATTTTAATAGGTGTGAAAAAGTTCTACACACATTTGGGTTAGAGTATCATTTTAAAAAAATAAATAAATAGTTTGTGCACTACTCAATTTTTCTATAGCAATTTACAGGGGGAAAATACAATTTGAAGTTTGCTGTGACTGTTTTAAAGAGGACAACGTGACTAAAATTTTTCTAATGTCTGACATTTCCTTCGATCCCTTTTTCTAGATAATTACACATCACTAAGAAATAAAATTGATAAGCATGATCCCTTGGTTGGCAGAGATGGGATTGATTATTATCAGTTGAAATTTGTTATGTTAAGTTTTCATGATAAATAAAAAATACTCTTTTGACTTATGCCAGGATCATGGTTTTACATTCGAAAATGTTAGCTTTACACCAACAATTAGAATACAGCTTTCTATTATGGGTTCACTTCGTAATGCTCAGCAACCACTTTGATCATTCTGACACTGATGAGAGTTGCAGCTACTCTCTTTTCTTTGAGCACACTCAGGCTATTGTTACGAGAGAACTGGACTTGACATAACCACAGCCATTTTGTGCACTTAGCCACCATTAACTGCAAGCGAGACCACCACAAAGTCAGGAATAACTTGAGGTTTGCATAAACATGCGAAATAGCTGCAGTGGTAGTTTTGCTAATAAGGACAGAGTAAGTGACAGATTCATGAGAGTGGGAGAAGCGTGGATTACTGACCTAGGACCTGGGTATCTATGACCATGAGTTTCGTGCTGTTATGACTAGGAGTTGCTTTGGTGACAAGTAGAATTCTGAGGTTTTTTGCTGATGCTAGGAAAATTGGTAGTCCACTAGGGGTTACTACGAGTTATGTCCTTTGTTTTGAGCAAACCTATTAAAAGGTTAGTTTGTGTGTAATTTGGAGAAGTTCGGAGAGGAGTTCTACAAGCTAGGAGGCTGACATCTAAGTCCCCAGCGACCAGGAGGAAGGCTGGCCACCAGAAACCTGCCACTGACCATTCAACACCATCTCAGGTCTTGGATAACTATGTCTGGGTTGCTCTAGACTATTTCAGATGTGCACTTCAGGCGCAAAAAAAAAAAAAAAAAGGAAAAAGGATCTGAGTGAAAGCTCTCTTGTGTGCACCAATCATTTATCAGAAGGAAGAGTTATGTCCCCCATTGATTTATTTCCTGAAACCACCTGGGAAATGAAGATTAGTTTTGGGTTCAGAAACCCCTGGGTAACACTACGGCTACACTTACACTGCTGCAGCACTTAAATATAGCCACTCATTACAGCAGTAGGAGGGGTTCTCCAATCACTATAGTTAATCCAGCTCCCTGAAGTCAGATCTATACGACACACTTACTTCACTATAACGGTCACTTAAAGGTGTGAAAAATCCACTCCTGAGCAACAGTGATACCGACCGTAATCCCCTGCGCAGACAGCCCTATGTCAGCAGGAGAGCTTTTCCCACTGACATAGCTACCACCTCTCATGGAGGTGGAGTAACTAACCTGACGTCGGCTTAGAGCGTGTTCTTCAAAGTGCTGCAGCTGCATCGATGCAGCGTTTGTAGTGTAGACCTTACCTGATATACAGTAGCTAAGACAATGGAAGAATTCTTCTGTCAAAGCACTGTCTAGAGCAGGGTTAGGGCAGATTAACTACATTGTTCAGGGATGTGGATTTTCACACCCCTGAACAATATATCTAGGTTAACTTAACTTTTTAAGAGTAGATCTAGCCTTAACTCTATTGTTCTTGGAATGGGTGAGGAGCATGTGGCATGATTACATTACCCCAAGCTTATTGTTTTCCAGAGTCTTCCATCTTCCTTCTTGTTAATACTATTTTCCATGACAATACTTCTAAAGAAAAATATAAGTATGCACATGGATTTTAGAATAGTTTGAAATATAGCTGTTAAACTATAAACTTTGCTCTCAGGGTAAAATTTCTAAAAGGACCCTGGCCAAGAGTAGACAGTCAGCAACTAATGTGCACACCACATTATCAAGAGACTGACAAAGGCAGGACTCAAACTTACAACACATGGGTACTACTCAGGTTCAGTGGCCACATCATCGCCATGAGCCACCCACTTACTATATCAGGCTGCTTGGAAAGCCTTTGGCTTCAACAGAGCGCTTCCTGCTACACATACGCAAATGCCTTTCTGTTGCTTGTCAACTTGGTGTGGGCAACACTGTAGATCAACTTTTAGTCTGTATAACTTAAAACACTGATTTCCCAAAGCAACAGTGGTGCCAAACACTGAGATCACATGCTTGGGATGGATATCAGAGCCATAGTGTGAGCCCCAGGTGCATGCAAAAAAAGTTGTAAGCACCATACAATTTTGATGTAGTATGATTTTAGGGGGGCTGTACTTTTGGAAACAGTTGCTCAAACAACCTCTAAACTGGAAAACTAACCCTATCTCAGGCCTCCATTGGACACAGCAATTTCCAAAACAATTCTAGAAAGCATGTGGATTTTGGAACACTTGGAAAACTGGCTGTTAAACACTTCAATAGTCTCAATCTTCATTATAATAGATAAACTACAATTACAAATGCAGGGGAAGTTTAATTCTCTTTTCATGTATTCAGGATTTTCAGAGAAATTCTTTAAAAATTGAAGTATGTATATTCATAACATATACCGCATTATTCTGTACATATTTAATTGGGAATAATGGAATACAGTTAAGAAAGGGAAATGTAGCTGATATTTTAAAACCCTCAGTAACAATATGATTTATTAGCCTGTGTGGAGCAGTTTCCTTTTGGAAATGGTGGAAGTGGAATCCCTGCTGAATACCTCAGACTAGACAAAAGAGTTAGTCGTCTATATTGGCAGAGGAACAACGTTGGACTAGATTAATAACTGGTATATTTCTGATATGGGAAATGTAAGAAAGAGTGACTCCACAGCAGACCCCAGAATTTGGCCTCACCATTAGAAATACGTTTCTCAGCCACCCTGCTGAGTCTGTGTAAATTGAAATTGCCTGTCAGTTTTACAAGATCAGTGTTAAATGCAGAAGCACATCCAGAGACACAGATTGTTCTAAAAGTAACAAGATAACAGCTGTCCTTTATGGATGGTACAACTTTGTTTTCCTAAACTCCAAAATAAGATTTGTGAATCCCCCACTCTTGCATGCTTATCTTGTTTGTTTCCTTTTAGATGTAACAAGTGGGATGAATAAACTTATTAAAGTCTGCCATGTCCCACTGATTTTAGAATGGTTATGTTAAAGGATGGGTAGATGATAAAATGCAGATGTGACAGGATATACGTTGGAGTGTGAGTGTAACTGTATGTACGTATGATTAAATGAGGAATGAAAGATTAAAGGTTGAGGTGCCAGCCCTAAAATTAGATCATTTGGCTGAAGACAGCAGTGGACGAGATAGCCCGATAACCCTGTGCCCCAAGGACAGGAGGGCCGAAGAACAAGATAACAACATCATTTAGTCATTGCTGTGCCATCAGCATGATTGACTATCACCTCGAACATGAGAACAGCATGATGAAGCAAACCCTATAAACTTGTATGAGGATAAATCCCTATAAAAACAGACCCTGAAGACTGAGGACTTTGGGTCTCAGAGTAACAGCTGTGTTAGTCTGTATTCGCAAAAAGAAAAGGAGTACTTGTGGCACCTTAGAGACTAACCAATTTATTTGAGCATAAGCTTACGTGAGCTACAGCTCACTTCATCAGATGCATACTGTGGAAAATACAGAAGATGTTTGTTTTTATACACACAAATCATGAAAAAATGGGTGTTTATCACTACAAAAGGTTTTCTCTCCCACCACCCCACTCTCCTGCTGGTAATAGCTTATGTAAAGTGATCACTCTTACAATGTGTATGATAATCAAGGTGGGCCATTTCCAGCACAAATCCAGGGTTTAACAAGAACGTGGGGGGGGGGGGGGTAGGAAAACAAGGGGAAATAGGCTTGAATAGAGACTGGGAGTGGCTAAGTCATTATGCAAGGTAACCTAAGTTAATTGTATCCAATTTGCAAATGAATTCCAATTCAGCAGTCTCTCGCTGGAGTCTAGATTTGAAGTTTTTCTGTTGTAATATCACAACTTTCATGTCTGTAATCGCATGACCAGAGAGATTGAAGTGTTCTCCGACTGGTTTATGAATTGTATAATTCTTGACATCTGATTTGTGTCCATTTATTCTTTTACGTAGAGACTGTCCAGTCTGACAAATGTACATGGCAGAGGGGCATTGCTGGCACATGATGGATATCACATTGGTAGATGTGCAGGTGAATGAGCCTCTGATAGTGTGGCTGATGTGATGAGGCCCTATGATGGTGTCTCCTGAATAGACATGTGGACACAGTTGGCAACGGGCTTTGTTGCAAGGATAGGTTCCTGGGTTAGTGGTTCTGTTGTGTGGTATGTGGTTGCTGGTGAGTATTTGCTTCAGGCTGGGGGGCTGTCTGTAGGCAAGGACTGGCCTGTCTCCCAAGATTTGTGAACGCGTTGGGTCATCCTTCAGGATAGGTTGTAGATCCTTGATAATGCGTTGGAGGAGTTTTAGTTGGGGGCTGAAGGTGACGGCTAGTGGCGTTCTGTTATTTTCTTTGTTAGGCCTGTCCTGTAGTAGGTGACTTCTGGGAACTCTTCTGGCTCTATCAATCTGTTTCTTCACTTCCGCAGGTGGGTATTGTAGTTGTAAGAATGCTTGATAGAGATCTTGTAGGTGTTTGTCTCTGTCTGAGGGGTTGGAGCAAATGCGGTTGTATTGCAGAGCTTGGCTGTAGACGATGGATCGTGTGGTGTGGTCAGGGTGAAAGCTGGAGGCATGTAGGTAGGAATAGCGGTCAGTAGGTTTCTGGTATAGGGTGGTGTTTATGTGACCATCGTTTATTAGCACTGTAGTGTCCAGGAAGTGGATCTCTTGTGTGGACTGGACCAGGCTGAGGTTGATGGTGGGATGGAAATTGTTGAAATCATGGTGGAATTCCTCAAGAGCTTCTTTTCCACAGGTCCAGATGATGAAGATGTCATCAATATAGCGCAAGTAGGGTAGGGGCATTAGGGGACGAGAGCTGAGGAAGCGTTGTTCTAAGTCAGCCATAAAAATGTTGGCATACTGTGGGGCCATGCGGGTACCCATAGCAGTGCCGCTGATTTGGGGGGTGGGTGGGGGGGGAGAAACCTGGATTTGTGCTGGAAATAACCCACCTTGATTGATTATCATACACATTGTAAGAGTGATCACTTTACATAAGCTATTACCATCAGGAGAGTGGGGTGGGGGGAGAGAAAACCTTTTGTAGTGATAAACACCCATTTTTTCATGATTTGTGTGTATAAAAACAAACATCTTCTGTATTTTCCACAGTATGCATCTGATGAAGTGAGCTGTAGCTCACGAAAGCTTATGCTCAAATAAATTGGTTAGTCTCTAAGGTGCCACAAGTACTCCTTGACTTTGGGTCTGATTCTGCAAACCAACCTCCAGGAGCATCTGACACGCATCTGAGAAGGCCCTGCTCCGCCCTCGTGTCCAGGCCACCTAGCCAGTGACTTGGCACGAACAACTCCTAGGCTGGTAATTATAACAACTTTGCAGAACTTGTGTGTGTATGTGTATGAGAGTGAATGAGATGTTACAGCTATAACTGATTTCTTACTCTGATTCTTTCTGTATTCACAATAAACATGGCATTTTGCCGTATCCCCTTTATAAGATCCTGCTGGTTTTTATTTTATTGGTATAACAACAGATTAGATGACCTAAGAGAGACAGAGATTCTCTAAAGACATAGATGCACGCTAGGTAACACTTCCCTTGGAGGGTACTACGATTTGCCAATTTGGGCAATCTTTGTACAATTTACAAATTCTGTTTGATACTGGAGACTCTGCATGCCTATATCAAACTTCCCACTTCATTTTCAACATGGGGCTTGTTTGCCTCCATATTGAGCTAAAACCCACAGGAACTGACAGAAGAAATTCTTGCTCCTGGCACAAGGATAACAATGGAGGGTTTTTAAACTTTGCTGATCATCCATTCATATGGAGCGCCCCTGGACAAACAGCTACCACCCATGGCAAACTTGTTTTTCAAGTCTGAATTCCAGGGGTGGTGGCATGTGAGCGAGAGGGGACTTCCTGGAGACTTTCTTTACTTGACAAGGCAGATGAGGGTTGGGGGGGATGGGGAGAGGAGGGAAGGGAAGGGCAGGGTGGGGTTACTTGACACAAGGGACTGAAGTTTATGAAAAAGGGTCACTCACCAGCCATTTTAGAGTAAGCTTGTCCAAGACAGCAGAAGAGCACTGTATGCAGGAGTTAGAGTAAGGGGGAGAAGAGACCAGGAGCAGAAAGCTGGCTGCAGGAGCAAAACAGACTCCATGATTCAGAGAAGTCATGGGCTGCAGGAAGTGGATCCTTGACACTGTAGAGGCCTCTGAAGCATTCTCTGCGCTTACGCCAGAGTGGCGCAGAAACTGAGCAGGGAAGCGTGTATAGATATTTTATTGTTTTTTCTACATCTGCATGTTTCTTGTGCTAGCTAAAGTAAAATGACTGGAACCCACAAAAAGTCTATAATCCCTGAAGAAGTGAAGTATAAATCCAGAGTGCTCACAAGGTTGGAGCTCTGGGAAAGGGTATGTTTAAGCTTCTAGGGAATCTGGGTGGGGGTGTCAGTGCTATTGGGCTTAGGCCCCCGGGAAGGCAGGACCCCATTTCGATGAAGTGGTGACAGAGCCAGTGCCCATAAGTGTGCCAGAGGGGTCAAGAAAAGACACAATGGGAAGCTTAAGAGCACACAGGCCAAGCGTGGTAGGACCCAATCACAGGAGCATGGTGAGCGTCCAGCAGGAGGAGCTTTACCAGGGCTGTGACACCATTACAAATACAGTAAATCCAATGTGCGTAGAAAGGAGGCAACAACAACTAGACTTGCAATTATCCAGCAGCACAGACATCAGCTCAGACATGCTCTTCTAGCTGGGCTGGAATTGTTCTCTGCAAAAAAAAACTTTTAGAAAACCCCTAGTGGAGGCCTGAGCTCTATACTGATCTTCATTTCACAAGTCTTGTGTAAAAGTTTTTTAAAGCAGCAAGCGCAATTACACCTACACCGCCACCTACGCATTGTATTGTCTACTCAGCAGAAAGTACCACTGCAGTGTGACACTGCTGGTCTTGTATCCAGTTAGCTAGCTCTTTAAAAAAATTAAAGAGCCTCCCCCATACCAATAAAAAAATAAGACATTCAGCATTAGGAAATACCTGTTTTGGTATCCTGAGTAAGTGTCTGATCTTCAGTTGTGGATTCTTCAGACTGATGAACAGTATCTCCATCATCTTTTGGAATTGTTGTCTGTTCTAACAGGTGCTGTTTTCGCTGTTCTCTCTCTTTCAAAATAATCTTAAAAATTAAACAGTTCAGTGTCAGGCAGGCACCAATACAATCAAGTTTTAACACCAAGACCAAATACACAAACACCAACTCCTCCATGTCACTAACATTTGAGCTTCATTGTAGGTGTATCCCCTCACACCAGGTTTAAGCAGCCTGATGTCAGAGTAAGTGTAAAGACTCAAGCCAAAAGCCACATATGCCCTAGCCTGCCTCTGTATCAAAGGGAAAAAGATGAATTTTCTGCACCTACATTAATATTGATGCTTTCTAATGGATACCATCATAACTGGAAGAGAGACTTCTGGTGGCCAACTACAAGGACTGAGAGAAAAGCTGAAGAGTAGGGATGAGTCAGAGCAAGAAGTTGGCCCAAAACAAAGGGGCAGATAAAAGCACTTAAGTATGAACGTAAAATGTGGGAGTAGTCCAATTGCATACACATTTAAGGTACTTTGCTGGATTGACGCTTTATTCCCTCCCATCCTACTATGTAAAATCCAGTCAGTTTGTAGTACATCAGTGTTCCTCAACTGAGGGGGTGAGGCATGGGGGAGGGAGGGAAAAGAGACAAATCTGAGGGATACAGAGAAGACACAAAGGAAAGGAGAGTGGTGGTACAGGGTGATAAAGGGGAGTATTGGGGATGAGGAAAGCTGTGTAACACTGGATCCAGTTTGATGACTCATTCCAAGTGTACTGCTATAGCTAGAGCAGTGGACAGCTTCTTGAAATCAGTCATCCTTCCCTGCATTTGCAACAGCCCCCAACGTAGCTTGCTATTGCAGCAGGTAACATGTATGGGGCTACTGGCTCAGTTGACTGGTCCAAGCTTTGTGACCACTCACACCACAGGGCCCAGTTCAAGAGGGGAAAAACAAGAAAAAGCAAAATCAGATACTTCTGTTACAATGGCTCCTAAATGTACTAACCACTGTACAGACCCCAACCCCCAGAAAAGCCCACAAAACATGGTGCACATCCCTTAAGTTTACAGTCTGAAAACTGATAAACAAAGGGTGATGTTGTCCAGGGCAGCACATTGCACAGTGCTTGTTAGCTATAGTTTTTATATTGTACAATTTTCAGGTGCACTTCAGCAGTACAGAGTAGTTATTAAGCCATCCTAACTGGCTCCATGAGGATCTCCTTGTACTAAGGAATCCCAGGTGATACTGAACTAATGCTACGCCACTGCCCACAGCATAAAAGGGATGTCCAAGAGGTATGCAAAGGGGCCTGGATGTCCTTATATTTTCAGTTTCCATAAAAGCTCCATGGGCAACCAGGCAGAAATCAGAGAAGCTTTCGGGCTGCTCTAATTTATACTAGGGATCAGACCATCCTGCCCAAACCTGCACTGAGCACAGTCTGGCTAAACTAAAAAACTTGGTACTTAATACGTCTCCCCATCCCAAAGAGTTGAGCACTTTTTCATATAGACAGTCCTGTGCTATAAAGTGGCTTGAGTTAGGACTAGAAAATGCTGATTTGTAACACTGAATAATATATTTAGCCTCATCATATACAAAGATTTTTTTTTTTAAAAATCAAGGATATCTAAAACTGAATTTGTAGGAAGGCTAAAATCCAGATTAATACATTTAACAGATGATGGTGATTGCTTAAAAAGAATAGTAGAGCTATTTAATAAAAGGTAATAAATTGGAGCACCTTTTTAAGAGATGTTGGTTTCTTTGCTTTGGGGACTTCTCTCTGCTTTCCTTTCTTTACCAAAGGAGCGCTGGAGTCCAATGGATTATGTGGTGTCTTCCCTTGATTTAATTGTTGATTTTTTGTTACCGTTGCAGGTTCCTTTGAAAGCAATGGTATGGCACCACCAACTGAGATAAGAGAGTTTTAATCAATCAGACAGCTGTAACTCAATGTTAACATCTGAACAAAATCTAAGGCAAATTTAGTGTTTGGCTGTCATATGCAACAGGTCCCCTATCATATAAAGAGACTTTAAGCAATATCGAGTTGGGGGAGGAGGGGAGGGGCGGGAGAAGAGCTTTAGTTTATCTCAACTCCTTCCCAAAAAATTATTACCCCATCCATCTCTATTAATTAGCTCTGATCTCAATCTCAAAAATATGGAGAAGAAATTAAGCTAAATATTGCAATGCAGGCTACATTCAATATCATACCAATCCAATTTGGGATATTTTAGGAAACTTAAAGTTCTACTAGACTTGCCATTTGGGATTTCGTCCCCTCCACAAACAGATTCTATGGTAGCTTCAAGGATGTGCTAGAGCTTCTAGAATTATTTGTTGTGAATAAGTTAAATGTGTCTAACCTCCTCCACCCCTCCTATTTGTGAGCTGCTTGCAAGCCAACACCACACTATTTCTACTGGAGTGTAACAAATGAACAACGAGATATCTAAGGTACTTATATGGCTCCCATCATCATCTCAGCACTTCACAATCCTTAATGTATTTATCCTCACAATGCTCCCATGAGATAGGGAAGTATTATCCTCATTACAGATGGTGAACTGAGGCACAGAGACAGTAAGTGACTTGCCCAAGGTCACACAGGAAGTCTGTGCAGGCACAGACTGCACCTGGATCTCCCAAGTCCCAAGCTAGCACACTAACCATTAGACCATCTTTCCTCTAACATGCTTCCAATAAGAATTTGTAGATGCATAAGTCTATGAAACTTTCAGGATCTGCACAGAAATCATTTTACCTTAGTACTTCAATGAATAAGACATCAGAAGTAACAGCAGAGTGAAATTGCCACATTTGTTCCTGAAAATATTGCAAGTCACTTTTTGTATCTCCCAGCCACCTCTACTTAGAGCTTTCAAGGGAATTTGCATAGTATCTTTCTAATATCAAGCAAGTTACTCAGAGCTGATTAGCTACTGTGCACTCAGATTACTTAAAGCTGATACAAGACAGCTTCTCTTTTCAGGCTAGACTTAGTAAACGAGAACTGAGTTGAGAACACAGCCAAGGAAGTTCTGCAATATAAAGGTGTGTGTAGGTAGAGCTAAAGGTTATGTGCTGCTTCATATCCAGTAATATGCATAAAATCCTGAGGCTCCAATACATCTGTCAATTTATGCATATCACCTGCGTATTCACAGGCTGGAGAAAAATAATTAAGGGCTTGGCTATACCTGTGAGTTACAGCGCAATAAAGGAGCCCCGGGCGCCCTAGCTCACTACCCATCCACAATGGCAAGGCATGTAGAGAGCTCTGACTCCACGGCTACAGCGCTGCTGGTACTCCACCTCGGTGAGTGGAATAACGTTTGCTGCGCCCCAGCTGGACCGCCGCAGCACCAGTGTGGATGCCCTGATCCTATAGTGAGCTCTGATCGGTCTCCAGAAGTGTCCCACAATACCTGTTCTAGCCACTCCGGTCATCACTTTTGAACTCTACTGCCCTGCCCTCAGGTAACCAACCGTCAGACCTGCCCTTTAACTTCTCTGCGAATTTTGAAAATCCCCTTCCTGTTTGCTCAGCCTGGTGTGGAGTGCTCTCAGCGAATCTTTCCAGGTGACCATGCCTCCACGTGCCAGGCGAGCCCCAGTATGGAACAATGGCGAGGTGCTGGACCTCATCAGTGTTCGGTGGGAAGAAGCTGTCCAGTCCCAGCTGTGCTCCAGCTGTAGGAATTACAATACCTTCGGGCAGATATCAAGGGACATGATGGAAAGAGGCCATGACTGGGACACACTGCAGTGCAAGATTAAAGTGAAGGAGCTGCGGAATGCCTACCGCAAAGCCCATGAGGCAAACAACTATTCCGGTGGTGCCCCCGCAACCTGCCGTTTCTACAAAGAGCTGGATGTGATAGTTGGGGCGACCTCACCTCCATTCCGAGGACCACCATGGACACTTCAGAGCCCAGTTCAACAAGGCGGGAGGAGAAGGAGGAGCAGTAAAGCGGGAGCGAGGGTGCCCAGGCGGAGGAAGACACCCCGAAATCCCTAGATGCATGCAGCCAGGAGCTGTTCTCAAGCCAGGAGGAAGGTAGCCAGTCATGGCAGCCGGTGCTTGGGGAAGGCCAAACACCAGAGGAGGTTCCCGGTAAGTGGCTTTTATTTTGGGAAGGAAGTTATTTGATGCAGGCTCTTGCGGTGAGGAGGGTTAGGGCTGCATGCATGCCTAGATGCGGAATAGGGCGTTGATGTGCTCTCTCACATCACGGTAATCGGCCTCAGTGATCTCTTCAAAAGTCTCATCCAGAACTTGGGCAATGTGCTTACGCAGGTTTCTTGGGAGAGCCACTGTGTTCCTTGTCCCAGTCAGGCTAACTTGTCCATGCCATTGTGCCGTGAGGGGCGGGAGGACCATTGCTGCACACAGGCAAGCTGCATATGGGACAGGACGGAATCCACATTGCAGCAGAAGACCCTCCCTTGCTTCCCAGGTCACCCTCAGCAGCGAGATATCTTCCAGGATGAACTCCTGTGGAAAATGTGGGGACAGTGTTCAGTATAGGGACCCCCTACCGCTGTTGGCTCTCCCCAAGGCACAGAAATCCAGAGGACAGTACAGCCGTGAAACAATCAGTCACGCTTGACCCTGTGCTTACTCACCATTTTGGGGCTCCTGTGGGTTATGTGTGCTCGCTTTGGGATGGGCAAATTATGCTATTGTGTAGACTGTGCTTGCCCTTAAATACAGGGGAAATCATTGCTCTGTCTGGTGTAAACAATGCTGTCTCTGCTAAGTGTTGCATTTTGCCTTTACAGATGCAACATTGAAATCTCAGCCGTCCGTGTTATCACCGGCCGAAAGACTCCAAAGAATCAGAAAGAGGCCATGTATAAGCAAGGAAGACGTTGCATGAAGTAATGCAGCATTCAAGTAATGAAAATCGAAAAGCGTAGGAGTGGCGGGAGAGTGAAAGGAGGATCCGCCAGCAGAATGAGGAACGCCGGCACAAAAGTGTGGTGCTCTGGCAGCAAAGCACGGATCGGCTGATAAGCATAATGGAGCGCCAGGTGGACTCTATCCAGGCGCTTGTAGCCATGCAGGCGGAGCACTACCGCACCCACCCGCCCCTGCAGCCCTTGCCCCAAAACTCTTTCCCTTGTGCCCCCAGGTCACCCCCAACCCACTTTCCCCAATATCCGGGTTCTTACCGCCACCAGCTGCCTCCAACACCTGTAGCTTCACCACCCTGCCCTGAAAACTACGACCCTTACCCACTGCACTCAACCCGCATCACCATGCAGTATAGCCATCCTGAAGTGCAGCACGCATTGCACAGCACTCCAGACAAGAAGGTCGATTATGATAACAAGACATACACAAATCTGTGATTGTACTGTTCCCCACCCCACCCCCTTGCCCTTTCTGTTTCCCAAGCAGTTATGTTTCTTTTCAATAAATGGATTTTTTGGCTTTGAAAACATTCTTTATTATTGCATAAAGTAAAAGATACCTTAGCCCATGAAAGAAACAGGCACTGCAAGTCAGCGTAGCACAGATTCCTACTAACATTGGAACCACTGCAATTCACTCCCGTGCAGGGCACCAGACATTACTGGTGGCTTTCAGCCTCAAATTGCTCCCTCAAGGCATCCCAAATCCTTGCAGCCGCGTGCTGGGTCCCTCAAATAGCCCTGTTCTCTGGCTGTTCAAATTTAGCCTCCAGGTGTTGAACCTCCGAGTTCCATTCCTGAGTGAATCTTTCACCCTTCCCTTCACAAATGTTATGGAGGGTACAGCACGCGGCTATAACCGTGGGGATGCTGTCATCGGCCAGGTCCAGCTTCCCAGAGAGCACCAGAGGCCCTTTCAATGGCCAAACGCACACTCCACAGTCATTCTGCACTGGCTCAGCCTGTTGTTGAACTGCTCCTTGCTGCTGTCAAGGCTTCCTGTGTAGGGTTTCATGAGCCACGGCATTAAAGGGTAAGTGGGGTCTCCAAGGATCACAATGAGCATTTCGACTTCCCCTACGGTGATCTTCTGGTCTGGGAAAAAAGTCCCAGCTTGCAGCTTCCTGAACAGGCCAGTGTTCCGAAAGATGCGTGCTTCATGCACCTTTCCGTGCAAGCCTGCGTTAATGTCAATGAAACGCCCACAGTGATCCACAAGCGCCTGGAGAACCATTGAGAAATACCTCTTCCGATTAATGTACTCGGAGGCTAGATGGGCTGGTGCCAGAATTGGAATATGCGTGCCATCTATCGCCCCTCTGCAGTTAGGGAAACCCATTTGTGCAAAGCCAGCCAAAATGTCATGCACATTACCCAGAGACACAGTTCTTCTGAGCAGGATGCGATTAATGGCCCTGCATTGATACAAAACTTGTATCAACACGATTCCAACGGTCGACTTCCCCACTCCAAACTGGTTAGCAATTGATTGGTAGCTGTCTGGAGTTGCCAGCTTCCAGACTGCAATAGCCACCCGCTTCTCCACCATCAGGGCAGCTCTCAATCTCATGTCTTTGCACCGCAGGGTGGCGGCGAGCTCCTCACACAGCCCCACGAAAGTGGGTTCTCTCTTCTGAAAGTTCTGCAGCCACTGCTCGTCATCCCAGACTTGCATGACGATGCGATCCCACCACTCAGTGCTTGTTTCCCGAGCCCAAAAGCAACGTTCCACGGTGGTATGTCCGTGAATGCCACAAGCAAACTCGTGTCATATGCGTTACTCAAGTCAATAGCATCGTCGGAGCCCTCACTGTCACTTTAGATCATAAGGAATAACTCGACTGCTAAACATGACACGCTGGCGAGACTCGTCAGCATACTCCTCAGCAGTTCGGGCTCCATTCCCGCAGACCGAAAGGGAAGACAAAGCACGCAGTACAAAAAACGTTGAAAGATGGCACCAAATGTGGACGGAAGCAAAGGGAATGCTGGGATGCGAAACAATGCATCACGGGGTGTTGGGAAAGGACCCAGAATGCCCCACACTCCCTGCCCCCTTCCCACAAGCCACAGCGCCAGAATGGGAAGAGGTGCTCTGTGGGATAGCTGCCCATAATGCACCACTCCCAATGCCACTGTAAGTGCCGCAAATGTGGCCACGCCAGTGCACTTGCAGCTGTCAGTGTGGATAGACTGCAGCACTTTCCCTACTGCGCTCTAAGGAGGCGGGTTTAACTCACAGCGCTCTACATCTGCAAGTGTAGCCATCCCCTAAGAAATTACACAGTGTTGTACATTTACTGAGCCCTTGCTAGCATTCCTGAAGGCAAAAAATGTAAATACTGTAGTCATTTGTATATGGTTATAGCATTTCAAAAATTAGCCCTTAGAGTCAAACATTTTACCTTCAGACATTAATAAATCCAAGTGTGTTTGTCTTGCCCTCTAACGGTTAACAGTTATAAAAAAAAATAAGGATATTGCTCAATTTAAGTACTCAAGAACCAATCAGCTGATGATTTAGAATTTAAACTATGATGTAAGGCAGATCCTAAGAGATTAATATTTGTTGTTTCTAGGACCAATTAACACACATTTAATAATCTCTGAAGCTGTCAAACAAGTCAGTAATTTAACATAGTTAAAATGTGATCTCCTTCCAGTTCTTTAAAATGACAGATGTCTTTATATATAAACATCCTTTATAAAATTTAAAGTTGTTTAAATTACTATGACTGAGCCACTCTCTCACTTTCACCATACTCTGAAAATGAAGTACAAGGTAGAAAGGCAATAATGTGAATAAACGCTATCTTTGTCACACTATTAGATTTCTGTGGCTTTTCCTATTCTCTTTACTTTTTTGCAGATATATCAGCTGTTAGCATAAAGGTATTTCACAACCTATAAGCCAGACTCAAATTTTGGCTCAGTCTCAAGTGATTTATTGTGAACACTTGAGTCTCAAAAAGTTCTTAATAATGCAATAGCTGTCTTATCCCTCCTCGGTACAGCCAAGACATTCTCATCCCTCTTACGAGACAAGACCAGACACAAGTAATATAATGTAATTACTACTACAAGAGCAGACGCTATGATTCATGATGCTTTACTTCCTGCTACACCACTCTCCCTGTCCCCACCTAAAATTATCCTCATGTAAGTACTTTTAAAAACTATTCTGTGATTTAGGATTAACAATTGTAGTTGCTAGAACCTCTCCAATATTATATTTTGGCTGCCTTTAATGCTAGAAGAGAGATTATACACAAAGTATTCCAAGTTCTCACAGTGAACAAAGACAAAAAACACCGATAATTGATATCCAGTTATTCCTTTGATATCTCAAGAATGGCATGGTATTAAAAGTTATGAAATTAATTTTACCATATAATATATTGTTACTAAATTATTTGTAACAATATACAAATGTTACTGAGCCCTGAGTTACAAGGGCTCAGTAACATTTGTATATTGTCAGTATATTGTTTCCACAGTACCAAAATAAGGAGAGAAATTCTTAATCATTGCGAGTGATATGGATTACTAAGTTTTTCCTTTCTACTTGAACTAATGTAGTTAAATGTAAGTTTTCCTTACAGGTGATCTACAATGCAATGTGTTGTGCCATTTTTGTTTCTTTAGGATATACAAATAAAGCTTGAAAGCATTTCTTTCCCTCACCATAGCCAGGTTTTTGCTCATTTTTTACCCTACAACTAACAGACACTTTAAGTCTTGTCTTTTGTTTTTGCCTAGATAACTCTTCCATGAACCAGGGAATTGCTGTGGGAGTTCTCAGCCCTCAGCTAAAAGGGCTGAGATGGAAAGGTTTGAATCTTTACCAGAGAGCTTTTCTCCCAAGTGTTGGTCAGGAGTTTCAGTTAAATCAGTGTTCAAAAAAATGAAACTGACTGAAATTCTCTTCGCTTTCATTTGCTCAGGTTCCAATCTTGCCACTTGCAATGTCATAATCTTATCAGTTCCCCAATTGTCAATAAGGAGGACCTCAAGCAAAGGAAGAGCAAACAAGACCCGACAGTTTTAATTTTAAAAACAAAAGCTAAAATAGACTTCGGCCATCCCTATACATCATAAAGCAGAAAAGAGACCAAATATGTCCCCCTCTTGCCAACTTTTCAGGTTAATTTTCAGTCATCTTTCCGACTCATCTGAATAGATATTATCCAGCTAAATTGTGGTTCTTCCCTACCTCCACCCCATGTTATCTATCTTAACTTTTCATATATAACTTTGCTTCACTTTGAGTTTCTTGTCCTTCACAAATGTGAAGTATGTTCCTCCAATTACCACATATTAAAAGTGAGGCTATTTTTAAATTTCCCATATTTGAAACCAACACAGTTGACATGAAAAAAGGAAATTAATCATAGCTTGTACCTGAAAGCACCACAGGTTTTGAGGACTGTTTCGATTTCTCTGCATGCTGCTTCTGCTCCAATACAGCCAGCATGCCTCCCAAATCCAACTTCACTGGAATCTGACTCTTCTTTCCACTGCTCTTAGAAGCTTCCTAAGGAAGACAGGAATAAAACAGGGGTTGTCCCATTTCAGATCTTAAGAGGCTGCATTTCTTGTGACATACAATATACTATGGACACATTCATTCAGGAATATTTGTGTTCAAAGATTAAAACAAGTTAGAGTGGAAAAAACACATCAAATCTTAATGTTTTGGAACAGTGACTGTTTTGGATTAATGATGTATGTTTTTTGACACCTACTGTAATGGAGCATCAAAGACCTCTTTACACTAGCATCAGCAGACATTTCATGACTGAACAGGCTTCTGCTTTGGGAAGTATGTAGGGTACCTTTTACTAAAAAGGCTTACTGGAGTTACTAATTTTACTTCAGAAATATATAGGATAAATAGTTGATGCATTTTTGTTTTTAGCAGCTGTTTTTCAACACCTGGGCCTAGTGCAGACACTTCACCCTTCCCCATGCCCTTCTTTGAAAAGAATTCTCTAGTGATTCCCACTTTATGTGCAGTCATCTGACAAATAGCCTTATATGCCTGTCTCTCTATTCAAGAAGGTGGGCAAGTAGCCTCCTCCATGGCTGGCACTATACTTCTCAGTAGCCTCTTCTGTCCAGAGACAAAATTAATTTTAGATCCAAATTTATAGAAGCTCCATGTACTTGCTTTTATTACTGTAAATAAATAACCTAACAGAGGCAGAAACATGAAACTTAGGGTATGTCTTTACTATAGCTGTGCCACTGTAACATAGACACTTCCTACATCACCAGAAGTGGTTTTTCCATTGATGTAGTTAATCCACTACTCCAAGAGGTGGTAGTGAGGTCAGCAGCAGAATTTTTTTTTATCAACCTAGCTGTGTCTACACTAGGGGTGAGGTCAACCTTACCATAGTACTCCAGGTGCAAAATTTTTCATAGTCCTGAGTAACATGGCTAAGTCAATCTAATTTTTAAGTGTAGGCCAGGCCTAAGGTTGCAGAAAGTACTAACAAAATTTTATTTTATAGCTACCTAAATAAGACACAAGACGATCTCTGCAGGATCATGGTCTTCCTTGATTTCTGTACACAAACCATGCCAGAGTAAGCAATATATCCAAACCAAGGTTGCCTTCCTAAATTGTTGTAACTCTTTCTTCCTTCATAGTCCCAGCCATCATCATTTTAGTAATGTACCAACCCAATAACAAGCCAAGCCAGGAAGCAGGAGACTAGGGCATTCTGATTTACTTCCATTACCAGAGCTATGCTACAACCTAGCTCCGCATGGCTGACTACTAGCTTGCCCTACCACCTCTTTGATATCAAGATAGAAATAATTTTGAAGAGCTCACTAAAACAGTAAAAGCATTTCTCAAAGTTTAGAGAGAACAATATAGACCCAGTAGAATGCTAATAAATCCAAGTCAGGCTTGATCCAGCAAGAATTTTTTGGAATAAGGCAGCTTATGTCTTAAAAGGTAGCTTGGGGCAGCACTGCAGCCCGAAAGAGAAGTTGCTTTCCTTCCACAGCTTAAAAATGATGAGCCTATGGTTGGATGTAGAAGGGAGAATATAATCTCTGGGTGTGTAATATCCTTCAGACTCCAGCTCAAACTGTTCCTGAATTCTTAAGACACTGGTTTAGGATAGGGCACGTCATGATCAAGTCAGATGGGCTAAGGCAGTGGTTCTCAAACTTTTGTAGTGGTGACTCCTTTCACATAGCAAGCCTCTGAGTGCGACCCCCCACCCCCTTATAAATTAAAAACACTTAAATATATTAACACCATTCTAAATGCTGGGGGCAAAGGGGGTTTGGTGTGGATGCTGACAGCTCGCAACCCCCCACCTCATGACCCCGAGGGGTCCCGACCCCCAGTTTGAGAACCCCTGGGCTAAGGGGACAATCTCCAATACTTAAAACATATGTACTGCAAAAACAAGTGAAAAGACACACTGGCCAAATTTTTTCACATCTGATAACCTAAAGTGGCTTGATTTTCACAGGTGCCAAGTGCTTCCAACTAAAGAATCAGGTCACTTACTGTAGATACAAAAAAGATACACCTGCATTTAAGCTTGAACCTTTTGGTCCTTATTGCAATTTCAGCCTATGATCACTTACTTTCCATGGGAACTGGTTTACCTGAGGTTTTTTTCTTTCCAACATAGCAGATGAAGCCTGTTTCCCTGCTTGTTTCCCTGCTGTTACAACAGCTCCCAAGTGCGACATATCATTTTGATAATGGCGGTCACAGGACTCTTTCGTTAGATGTACCTTTGAAATTTAAAGACAGAAAGAAAGTGCCAAGAAGGAACAGAAAATGTTTAGACTCCAGTCATATAGACTTAAAACACCAAAATGTAAGCAATATGAATATCTGCAGGGGAATAAAGGGAACATGTGGTAGTCAAGTCTACCTATAGTAACAGGAGCTGTGACCCAGACCTGAAATAGTAAGCAATGAGTTTCCTCTCACTGTGAGGAAACAGTGAGCATTCACTGGCTGCTAGATTGGTCAACTACATCCAAGCCCTCTATCTTTCTTCAGTATTTCTAGTTTGCCTACTATAATAGTACCTAGATTCTTCTAATGCAATGTCTCATTCTTTTCTGGTTGGTGGTGAAAAATATTTTTGCGACCCCTCTACATTTATTACAACAATAAAAAAAATATGACAAGCCTATATGGTGGGTGTCTGTGTTTTGAGACCATGCTTCATCTCACAAACTTTGAAGGTTTGGGCTGCCTCCAAGTTATTCTAGAATTTTTATATTTTTTGCTTTAGAATAAAAGTTTTTAATACTTTGTGACACACCCCACCCCCTGATTGTCTTTTGTTATCCCCCTGCAGATCACAGCCCAAAGATTTATAAACACTACTCCAGTGTAACACAGAAATGGCTTAGGGCTTGTCTACCCACTCACAGTGCTACTGTAGCATTTAGCTAACACACTACCTATGCTGACATGACAGCTGCCCTCCTATCAACACAGCGCTGTCTATACTGGGGGTTAGGTTGGTATAGCTATGTCACTTTTCCACACCCCTGAGCAATGTAGTTATGCTGACATAAGTTGATAGTACAGGTCAAGTCTTAGATTTACTCCTTCACTGCAGAATAATTTTGAAGTGGAAAATAGTGAAAGGAATGCATATGCAGGTAGATTACTTTTGCCAAAAAGCTGCACAGTTCTTACCCTTGCTGCAGACTGGCACTGAAATGTAGTGTTCTAGGTGCCCTAGATATATAATTGAGTAGATTTAACACTGATCAGGCTGCAGAGCCAGAAGTTGAAGATACTCAGCAACAGACATCTGAGAGTCTAGGTGGGTGAGGTAATATCTTTTATTGGACCAACTTCTGTTGGTGAGAGACAAGCTTTCGAGCTTACATATGACCTGAAGAAAAGCTCTGTCTAAACTTGGAAACTTGTCTCACACCAACAGAAGTTGGTCCTATAAAAGATATTACCACACCCACCTTGTTCTCTAATGTCCTGGGACCAACATGGCTACAACACTGCAGTAGACATCTGTGTCCATTTTCCCTTACTCGTTCTAAGAGCAAGCCTCTTCACCAAATAGAAGCAAAACTACTATGGAAATTCAACATTTTAAAGTTTCCATTTTTCTCTGTTCAGTTTTTGGAGATACAAAGCAAGTGTATGGGAGTCATCCGACAAGATTTCTTACTTCAGGCTGCCTTCTGCTAACAGGAGGAGTATAGGATGATTTCTGAGTCCCCACCCTGTTTTTTCGGTCAGCAGCAGCTGCCAAGTCAGGAAACTCTTCAGCATCCTAAATAAAATACAAGCCATCATTTTTAAAGAAGACAATCAGCTCCAAATTCCCAGCTACAAATCAAATATACATTCTCTCCCTCTCTTCCACATAAAGAAACATACATCATCTGTTTTGGTGTATAGAGGTTCACGGATCTGAGTGTGTCTCCTTTCAACTATTAACAACATCTTAATGCTTAAAAGCTGCAGAAGGCACAGATTTTGCATATGGCAGCAAATAGTTCAGAGATGAAGGGATTATTTAAAAAAAAAAAAAAAAGCTTGCATTAACAGATGCCAGACCTTGAATCTTTTCTAGTACTCTGAGTGCAGTCAGTACTGCAGCCAACTAGTATGGACAGTTAAAAGTAACAAAATGGCTCCTTTTAGGAACCACTCTTTAGATGATTTACAAGCATTCTGAACTACAAAGCCCCCATTTCCAACTCTAGCCTCCAGTTATGTAGTCCTGACTTAAAAAGCGTAGGAGAGAGAGAAGGGGAACAAAATAGCGGAGTGCCACAAGTTTTGGACTATGGAATTGTGAACTCAAAGAAATCAGTATATGCACGTTTTGATACAACTGACTATGTACTTTTACAGTGAAACAACAGCACAGAGAATGCATGTATGCAGTATACAATATTAAACGAACTAGAAGGCCACACTCTTGTTGCTTCTGTAGGCCGAGGGCATTAAAAAAAGCACATTACAGGCTCCTTGACTTCCTTCATTCTCCGCACAAGCTCCTTGTATGCCATGCTCCAATCTCCCACAATTTCAGGGACTCCTTGCAGCCACCCCACCCTCCACCTCAGGCCAAAGATAGCACGGCCCTCCATTCTCTCCATGCCATGGGCTCTGTGTGCCCTCCCCATTTCCTGCTGCCACATGCCAGGAGCTCTGTGTTCCATTTGTCCTCCTCCTCCCATGCCAGGAGTTGTGTCCCTGCTCATTTCCCCACTCTGCCACATGGTAGGCATCTCTCTCCCCCATGTTCCCTTTCCCACCATACCATTTTCCATGCTTTCCCCACCCACCCCACCCCTGCGGTCCTCAGGCTCTGTATGTGCCCTCATTCCTAAGAAGGCTACTCACATATTCCCAGAATACGACATTTCAGTACTTCTGGGAATGGCATGTCTCCACTTCCGCTGGAAGCCACGTCTAATTTTGTCTCAGTACCAGACAGGAACAAACCTTCAAAAAGCAGGACAAATGGCCTGCCTACTCATTCCTCCCTATTCCCTCTCCCCACATTCTCATTTCTTTTCTTTTCTTCTCTGACTGGGAGGTAAGTAATTCAGGATGTCAACAATTTTAAACTGTACTTGGAGGATAGGCAGATCTGAGATGGGTGATATAGATACACTGGAAAGTGTTAATGGCTGCCATCAACTAGTTCTTCAATCTAAAGACCATTACAGAGGTAGCTGAAGCTGCTACAAGATTCAAGGAGCTCCATGAATCCCCTATTTTCCCCTTCAGGTTTTTTCAATTTTTACCCAGATCGACTGGAGTTTTGCCCACTGACGCTTAGAACATCAAGTTTTGGAACTGACAGGATGTGGTGTTCAAATATCTGTAACGAACAGACTGACATCTCTGAGCTGAGTGAAAGACTTCTTTGCTCAGCCAATTAGCACCATAACACTATGCTTAATGGAATTTTTGAATATATTAAAAAACAGTTTTCAATCAAAATGTACTTTAAAATGCAACTTACACTAAGTAATAAACTGAATGTTAACTATGAAAACTACTTCTCAGTTTTATTTGTGCAATAGCTAAATTACAACTGATAAAATAGATTAATAAAATCCACAATAGGAATTTAGAGTAAAAATAATGCTGATTAGAACTATTCTTTTCTGGAGGCAGGAAAAACACAAATTTACATTAATACTCTCACAGTAACCTTAAATTGCCCAAATTACACATATATTTTGAAATAGCTCTGTTGTAAACATATACCATTTATATAAAAATAGGAGTACTTATGCCTTCATATTGATCAATTTCAGCAGGAGCTGCATGAATCTGAAGACCAAATTGGGTTATATGTAGGTAAGGTGGAAGAGTTAAGGTTAATATGAAAATCTTAAAAGGGAAACCAATTTAAAATCTAGACAATTTCAAAAAAATAGGGTAATCTGAGGTCCTACACATGTCCTGCCCTCCAAGTCCTAGTCAGTTCAACGTTTTACCACACATTTTTGAAAAAGCCTCTCTCCCCACTGCTGTAGGAGGAAAGAGCCACACAAACAAATGGAAACTGCTTCATTTACTAGAGAAACAAAAATTAACATACAAAGTGCTGTCCAATGCACAAACACAGGAACAATTCTGTAATCTTAGGGAAGAACGTTCAGAGTTACTACTTACCATTAAAAGGCTCTGTTTTTTTTTTTTTTTTTTAAATGTAACACAAAAATGTACATGTGTAATCTTTACCTAGCAGAATACCCGATTTTCTCCTGAATAATTATATTGGACAAATCAACTGGATCTTCCCTCACTCCAATATAATATTTAATCTGAAGCACATGACCAGGGCTGTCCCTAGCTATTTTGGTGCCCTATGCAGCCACCCCAAGGGGGGCTGTGTGGGGCCCCAGGCCTCCGCGGGGGGGCCCCGACCCCAGGCCTCCACAGGGGGGAGCGGCGGGGCTGGCCACTTCCTGCAGGAAGTGGAGTGACCCAGACCCAGCCTGCTCTGCTCCCCTGGCTCCCAGCCTTGGGGGGAGGGGGGAACCGTCCCCCAGCACTCACCGGCGGTGCAGCTGGGAGCCACGGGAGCGGAGCAGGCTGGGGCCGGGTAGCTCTACTTACCGGTGAGTGCAGGCCTGACTGCTTCTGGAGTCCTCAGGGAAGTGGGGGCGGGGCTGGGGCAGAGCAGGGGCGGGGGCCTGGGGAAGAGCCGGAGCAGCATGCAGCTGCACAGGGCACCAGGAAATTTTGAGCCCCAAATTTCCTGGTACCCTACACAGCTGCGTACTTTGCATATGGGTAAGGAAGGCTCTGCACATGACACACTGTTAGCTGTACAGTGTAGCAAAGCAATAAGAAGCACAATTGCTTCCTTTGCTACCAAAAAGAAATCCCAAGTTGAAGGTTTTAGCTGCTTGTAGTCATGACGCACATTACGGCTGCAAATCCTGCAGAGGAATCTACTAGTACTGGTGTGGAATTCCGTGGGACTTAACATGTGCAAGTGTCATGCTACCACACCCTGTTTTCCCCTCTGATCTCCATTGTCACATACAGAGTCTGATTTGCCTAACTTCTTAGTTAGGGTTTTGTAATATACTGTTGTGACATTGTCTAATTAAAATATAAGCATGCAAATCATCATTGCTACCACTGTTATATAATTGCAACGAATCTTATACCAAGTGTAACACGCAGCCAGAAAGGGTGAAATAGCTTGCAGGCTAACCAATCCAGAGCCAACCTGTAGAGAATATTAGAAATGGTAATTAGGACCATTCGATGTTAGATTGGCTAGAACTTTGAAATGCAAACCTATATTGTTAGAAGTGATACTAATTGTCTGTGTGCACTCAAACTTTAGCCATGTAAACAGACCGTTCCTATCTGTGACTAGAACTATTAATTCAGATATCAAAAGGGAGTATTAACATTTAGATGAATCTTGGGTGAAATAATGTCAATGTCTATATGTCTCTCTGAAGTTTGTGATACAGCAATTTATCCATTAGGCAGTCTATGTTAATTTGTGTAACTAATTACTGGTGGTGCTTAGGAAACAGAAGGTTACATCAAAAGCCTATTGTTTACCCAGGACTGTATGGTCAAGTGGCTGCTACAAAACTGTATTAAAAAGACCCTTGGGTCCTGATCCTGTTTATCTCAGATCTGCTTGAGGTTTCATGCAGGGGAACCCTAAGCCACAAGGACTGAGATCCCAGTTCTGACTGGACCACCCTGAAATATAAACATTGGACTATAACCTATGGACTACTTCTGAAAGAACTCTTTGCATCTACAAGCTCACCATCTCTGCTATGAATCTGAATCTCAAGATTGACTCATGTCTGTATGTATACTGATCTTTTAACCAATCCTCTCTCCCTTTTCTTTTTTTTAAAATACATTTTAGTTTAGTTAATAAGAATTGGCTGTAATTCTTATCGCGTATTTAGGTAAGATCTGGAAGATTCATTGACCTGGGAAGTAATGTGTCTGATCCTTTGGGACTGGTAGAACCTTTTTTTGTATGATGAATAAGATTCGTTAATCCTCATCATATCTAACGTGGGTGCCTTGGTGGAGGCCTGAGGCTGGGTTACTTTAAGGAAACTGTGTTGTTGGTTTCTAGGTAACCAGTGAGGTTATTATGGAAGCTGTTTTGTGCTGGCTTGGTAAATATAAGTATTGGAATATCCACCAGCTTTGGGGATTGTCTGCCCCATTCTTCGCAGTTCACCTTAATTGAGTGACCTCAGCTGGATCCCTTGGGATTCTGGTCACAACTGTACTTTGGGACTAGGGAGAAAATTACCTTCTTAAATATACATACAGAATCAGTCTACACCACAGATCTGAATCCAGGTTTCTACAAATTAGAAATCATATACCAACCCCTTAATGTGCACCCATTACCAAAACTTTCGACTGTACCTCAATCCTCGGTGGTTCCTGTACTATAAAGCTGTCATTTTGAGGTTTTTCCACTTCAGGATTTGATTTAGGTTTCTTTTTCTTTTTTTTCTTCTTCTTTTCTGATCCTTCTTCAGGCTCTGTTTCACGAGCATCATTTCTTGTTTTTGTCTATTGAAAGACCACGAGTGGAGTAAATCAACAATTTATAGACGACTAGTATCAGAATACAAGTAAAAATATTTTTAAAAAAAAAAAACACCAAACTTATGCAAATGATCAAACATGTACAACAAAGTATGCCCTAACCAATCTACATTGTGATAGCATATGGGCAGAGTTTGATCATCATTTAAGACCCAGCAGCAGTTAGAGCACAGCAGAAAATATATTGCTGTAAACATACTGCACAACTATCACAGCATACCTTGGATACAGTGATTTGGGCAGAAAACATTTCTCCTAAAAGAGGACATGTTTCAACTTTAACTTTTGAAGACAGCAAGATGTGGAAGAAGTGTAATTTAAAATTATGGACAACACTTCTAACAAACAGTGTAAAATTACACTTAAACTACCTTAGCAAAGAGGCATTTGGTTTACAGATACTATAAAAAAAAGCCATTAACGTGTCAGTGGATGATGTTGGGGTTCTCAAACTTCGCTGAACCAAGAAGGCAGACTGAAGCCTGAGCCCACCTGAGCGCCGCCGTTCTGGGCAGGGGTACCAAAGCCAAAGCCTGAGCCTCACTGTCCCAGGTGGGGGGGGGCCAAAGTCAAAGCCTAAAGGGCTTTAGCCCCAGCCCCCGGAAAGTCTAATGCCAGCCCTGGCAACCTCATTAAAACAGGGTTACAACCCACTTTGGGGTCCTGACCCACAGTTTGAGAACCACTGTTAGATCAATGGAGTGTAACAGACAATTCTCTGAATACCTTACTATTTGCCTGTACATCTGGTTTTTCTTTGCTGCAAGAATGGTTATTGGAAATAAGTTCAGAGGCTGGTGAGGAAACAACTCTCTTTGGAGCCCGTGATAGTATGGTGGCCCGTGATAAATGTGACTGCGTGGAGTAAGGTGCAGATGTCGGAGGAAGGGCTGCTGGAAAGAAAAAAATATTCAGAGATATCTAAAGGTAAATTATTTCACAAGCTACTTAATATTTAAAAGGTTTAGGAATTAATCAAATACTACCACGTCTACAGTTAGTGACAAGGTATTCTGAACGTTTTTAATTTAGTTTCTTTGACTGCTGTTCAAATTAGTTACTTGGCAGCTAGAGAGCAAGGTATTTCCTTACTACATTTTTCCTCCACTGGGCATGCACACTTCTTTGTTGTTATGCAGATTGTGGGCTTTGACATTAATTTTTATTTGCAAAAGAGAACTGAAAATTAAGTTTTGGGAAAACTGCAGTTAAATTCAAGAGGACCCCCCCTCCGAACTATTCTAGGCTCAAGTGTTCGATTTAAAAAAAAGAAACAAACACTATAAACAGCCACCATAAAGCCAAAATGAGAAACCGAACACCCCAACATAACTTTGTTTTAAATACCACCTCATCACCCCTTACCCCACAATAGCCCTGATAAAGAAATAAGGTTTGAGAGTGCCCTGAGAGTCAAAGAGAAGTAGGAACCCTCACACTAAGAGCCTCCTGCCAGTAGCTCCCTTCTCCCACTCACTCAAACTACCAATACTACCTCAGTCTTATCTGGGCTGAACTTCAGCCAGCTAGCTCTTATCCATGTCCCAACCATATCAATGTTTGTATACAGTATTGATGTAGTTGTGTCAGTCCCAGGATATTAGAGAGATAAGGTGGGTGAGGCAATATCCTTTATTGGACCAACTTCTGTTGGTGAGAGAGACAAGGGGCATGGCTACACTGGAAACTTCGAAGCGCTGTTGCGGGAACACTCCCGCAGCAGCACTTTGAAGTGCGAGTGTGGTCGCACGCAACCGCAAGTGCTCCTGGTAATCCACCTCCATAAGGGGATTAGCTCCGAGAGCTGGGAGTGCGGCTGCCAGTGCTTGAAGCCTCTCTACACTAGCGTTTTAAAGCGCTCAGACTTGCTGCGCTCAGGGGGGTGATTTTTCATACCCCTGAGCCAGCAAGTTAGAGCGCTATAAAATGTAAGCGTAGACAAGCCCAAGCTTTCAAGCCACACAGCTCTGTGTGGTTCGAAAGCTTCTCTCTCTCACCAACAGAAATTGGTCCAATAAACATTACCATCTTACCTGCCTTGTCTACCCTACTATACCAAGATATTGGACCAGATGTCTTGACAGCACTGGCTGGGCTGGGCGAGAGCAACTCAAACCCTTCAATTGCCTTCCATAATAGGCAACACTTACCTATTCAATAGGGGAGAGACAACATGGACCATAAGAACAAAATTACCAAAGGGCAGTCCCATCTACTCCTGCTGGGGTTCAGAGACAAGGCATCAACACCTCACAATCAATGGATCAAAGGCAGAGATAGATTTAATATCAGCATAGACATTAGGAGTTCATCTAGTAGTGCTACCAGTTCCTGTGCTCAAGTCTGTACTGAGATTGCATCAAGGAGATCTGAGGCAGCCATATATTCAGAACTGTCTTGCCACAATACTGGATGATACTGCTGATAGTTGGCTATTTCTTTAGCAGAAGCCAGCATTCTATTCTCCCTAAAGTAGGCACTGGTGACCTCTGCCAATAAATTGAGCCAGATTTTTCATCCTGGCCTTCAGCCAGCAAGGAACACGAGTCCAGAGCACAGCTCATGACAAAAAGTATTCACAACACTTCTGCCATCTCGGGGGGGGGGGGGGGGGGGGGGGGGGGGGGGGGAAGAGAGAGAGAGAGAGAGAGAGACTATCCCAAACTCAAGCAGCGAAGACCTTGCATTTCTCCTCTCAAGACACTGCCCTGCAGCCACAGAAACAGACAGTGAAGTCTGAATTGGATCCATTTTATCTGCAGAACAGCATGAAATATACTTGTAATGGCAAGGACTCAGCCAGCCAGTGAAAGAAGACAGCCATTAACAACCAGGTAGTCAACCACTCAAAACAAGTTTGCTTACCAAGGTTTACTAAATTTTGTTAAGGGTACTTGTAATTTGCTACTGATATATATATATATTTTTTTTAATAGAAAGCAAAGCTCTAAACTTGGAGTACTCTTAACATCAGAAGTCGAAGATCACTAGACTTCAAATACTTCAATACCTGACAATATCTCTTAATTAAAAAAAAAAAAAAAAGCAGCAGCACAGGAATAAGTACATCAGCACTACTCTTTAAATGTCCATGACATAACAGACGAAAATGGGACAATTAGCTTGTGAATTCTATATACACCAGTTAACCACTTGTGGTTAATTGAGAGAGCAGATATTTATGCTGCAATACAAATGGATATAGTTTTGAAACATATAAAAACTGATACATTACCATAAAATATTCTTAACCCTACAAGATAAGCTTATACGTAAAATCTGAGGAGACCTAAGACCTACAAGAAAAATGAATGCATTTTCAATGCAAAGTGGTTTGCTAAGAACAATTTTCCTTTTGCCATTTTTGCTTTTAAAAAGTGAATTTTTAACTTTAAACCTAGAGATCTGCTACAAACTAAGAACCCTCGCTGCATTAGAAATCCATTATTTACATATATTTTGGAAGTAGTTTGTGATAAGTCAAGATATTTACATAGCAATTAAAACAATTACTCAAGTTAAGTGTCCCCTCAAGCCACACAGACACTTCAGTGAAGGAGAAATTGGTTTCAAGTTTGCTTCATTATCTCTCACTGGTTAGTTTTCACATTGTAGGTTTTTATTTTTAAATGTGCACACTTATTTTATTCTCAAGAAGCATTCAGCACTACTGTAACTTTTATATTAAGGAGATGCAGAGTCAATTCAAACCCAATAAGTGGCAGATATTTTGGGGTTTCTCCACCACTTACCTCTAGTATCAAGTGAAGAGGAAACTGAACCTGCTTCTGTATAAATTTTTGATACAGCTTTCTTTTCCACGGAAGCTTCATCCTACAAAGCAACAACATATTGTTTTGTATTCTTAAATACAGAAGACTCCCAAATTTACATAACTTTTTAGACTCATCTGGAACAGAATCACTGGGCCCGATTATATTCTGCAACTATACCAAGACCCTTTTATACCATTCAATTAGTAAAAAAGCATCTTTAAAAGGGGGTAGAAATGGCACCCTGAGAATACCTCCTGCCAGTGGAGATCTGGCATAAAAGGTTCCATGACACTCCTGCTCTCAGGCTCCAGCAATTATGTGAACGAAATGCAAATCAGAACACAGACTTACTTTACTTTAGCAATAAAAATGAGTTGCAGAGCATTTCCTGGTAATTAATGACTGGTTGAAGCTGATGCCAGTTAGTCATTAATCCACAAGCAATGCCTTGCACAGAGGTGGTGGTTGTTGCCTTATTTTTTTTTCCCCCTCCCCCCGTAAGAAAGTAGCTGGAGGGAACAAGGAGGGGATGGGCTACTGAAGCATCTTACTAGGATAGATTCAACTTATTAGCAACTTTTTGCTGGCACCTGAGGGGTTGCTGTTATCCATCAGTTGCTAATAAGCAGGACTGTCAATTAATGGCTGTTAACTCATGAGCTTAACTAAAAAAATTAGTTGCGATTAAAAAAATTAAATCATGATTAATCACACTTTTAATTGCACTGTTAAACAATAGAATACCAATTTAAATTTATTAAATAAATATTTTGGATTTTTTTTACATTTTCATATATTGTATTCTGTGTTGTAACTGAAATCAAAGTGTATATTATTTTTTATTAAAAATATTTTCAGTGTAAAAATGATAAACAAAAGAAATATTATTTTTCAATTCATCTCATACAAGTACTGTAGTGCAATCTTTGTCATGAAAGTGTAACTTACAAATGTAGATTTTTTTCTGTTACATAACTGCAGTCAAAAACAAAAACAATGTAGGCGCTGAAGTTTTACAAGTCAACTCAGTCCTACTTCTTGTTCAGCCAATCACTAAGACAAACAAGTTTGTTTACAGTGGAGATAATGCTGCCCGCTTCTTATTTACAATGTCACCAGAAAGTGAGAACAGGCATTTGCATGGCACTTTTGTAGTGGCATTGCAAGGTATTTACATGCCAGATATGCTAAATATTCATATGCCCCTTCACGCTTCGGCCACCATTCTAGAGGACGTGCTTCCATGCTGATAACGCTCGTTAAAAAAATAATGCATTAATTAAATTTGTGACCGAACTCCTTGGGGGAGAATTACATAAGAATGTAAGAATGGCCATACCGGGTCAGACCAAAGGTCCATCAAGCCCAGTATCCTGTCCTCTAACAGTGGCCAATGGCAGGTGCCACAAACGGAATGAACAGACAGGTTATCATCAAGTGATCCATGCCTTGCAACCCAATCCCAGCTTCTGGTAAACAGAGGCTAGGGACACCATTCCTGCCCATCCTGGCTAATAGCCATCGATGGACCTATCTTCCATGGATTTATCTAGCTCCCTTTTGAACCCTGTTACAGTACTGGCCCTCAAAACACCCTCTGGCAAGGAGTTCCAGAGGTTGACAGTGCATTGCATGAAAAAATACTTTGTGTTTGTTTTTAACCTGCTACCTATTCATTTCATTTGGCGGCCCCATGTTCTTGTATTATGAGGACGAGTAAATAACACTTCCTTATTTATTTTCTCTATACTACTATACCACTCGTGATTTTATTATAATTATTAATTATATGTCCCCTACTCTGTTTTACCCACATTACCCACATTCTGCCATATATTTCATGTTATAACAGTCTTGGATGATGACCCAGCACATGTTGTTCATGTTACGAACACTTTCACTGCAGATTTCACAAAAACCCTGGGGGCCCCACACAGCCCCTTCCAGTACCCCCCAACTGGAGCTGGGTAGTTGTAGGGGTTTCTGTAACTCTACTCCAGGGGATCTCTTTTGTTTTGTGGGTGTTAACGTACTTGTTGGCAATTATTTTGAAATAAGTTACCAAAATAATTGAAACTGGAGTGATTATATTGTGTTATTTTGACAAATAAAACATGCAGAATTTTAAAATATTGTGCACAGAATTTTTAGGTGCAGAATTCCCCCAGGAGTAATAGTTTAAAATTCCTAGTCTACTCTCAAGCAATTGTCTCCTACTTTATTACAGTGACAGTCTGCAGCCTGCCCCGCCCTATCTTTTCCCCCTAGAAGCTCTTTGTTACTTAATCATCCTACTGATGACACAAGTGGTTTAATGAATCACTAAACAAGTCTTTTATGAAATACTCTACAAGGCTCCAAAGTGCAAACATCAACTAACCTCTGTGGTCACCAAAGCAGAAGTCTGTGTTCTCACTGGTTGTCTCAAGAGTGCAGTATTGCCTTCAGTTGAGCATAACGGCCCCCATTTATGTTTTTGTAGGTCCACTACATCATTGCTTCCCAGACTCTGCAACTTAGGGAAATCCGAAAGGGTAACTTCAAAAGCAGGTTTTGGAAGAGACTCGTTTTTTGGAATCGGTTTTGATTTCCAGTTCATGGCTTTATGAGACCTGTCTAATTAAAACATGTAAAGTCAAAGAAGCCAACTATCACTAAATTATACCCAGATTTTTATGTCACCTCAAATGTCATGATATCCAAGCACACTGATTGTAATAGAATAGTTTTAGGTCAACGATAATTCATTTTGAGATGTTGGTACACTAATCATTATAATAAAGATGCAGAAAGAATAATTTAACAGTGAACCTAGGAGTAATTTTAAAGTTAGTTGCTTGCCTAGGAAGTTCTTCATATCAATCTACCTTATGTTGTGGAGTCAGCAAATAAGGTTATTCATGGTCCTCTCTCAAAAAGGGAGTCACCCGAAGAAGTATTCTCCCCATACCCCTTGACTTGGCACCTCGAGATTCAGAAACATATAGTCACACTAAACTAGAAACTACTAAATAGTTAACAATTATAATTTCTACTGCATATATTTTAACTAAGCCACATATTAGCACCTGTACCTGGTTTCAAAGCATCTCTGCCGTACACAGAAGTATGAAGTGAACTTCTATTTGCTGTTCTGTCTGATGACTCACTTCCATCAAGCCTTTTATTGTCCAATTTCTGCTCATCGCCTTTTGATCTCCTCTGTAAGAAACAATGAATTGGCAATTGAATAAGAAACAACTGAATAAAAAATCTTCTGGAAAGGTTTTCATTTAGTTACACTTGGTCAGATCACTATATTTGCATTACCATAACTTAAGTTATACTTAACTAGAATAACCTTAAGAGTTTGGACTTTAAATTAGTACTAAAATAACCAACACAGTTTGAGGACCAATAAAAATCAGAGGAACATCTTAGATTATTAAATCCGATTTACATTTTGTTATTTCTGCTATTTAGTTTTTGCATATCTCACAGTTTGGACAACAAAACTACATTAGTCCACTTATTTCTAATCAATTGGACTTTGAGGTTCTCATGACACTTCATGCTAATGCATACTTAGGCTCTGATCCTGCAACTGTATCTATATGGTTGGGCTACCGCACAAAGACAGGGTTTTACTGGAGTCAGTAGGGCTCAGCACTGACGCAGGAGGCCAGCTATGTAGATGCAATTTCAGGACAGGCAGTCTGAGTTGCATGCTGCCTGCAAAATTGCTAACCTAACAAGTTCAAAAATCACAACAGACCAAAATCATAAAGAGAATGGCTTAACATCATGCTGTTTTGTGGCAGTTTTTCTTTGGTTTTTTAAAACATGTGTAAACTTTTTTGGGGACTTGCCTTCCTTTCTCAGAATTTCAGGAAATTCATCTTAAAATGCACAAATAAAAAATCCCCACAGACTGGAAGACTGCCTCCATTTTTCTTTCATTGATGGGGGCATCCTTCTCCAAACACTAATTTCAGCTCCCTCCTCTATGCCTTCTCTTCTGTAGGCCCTTCCCTCCAATGGGTACCTCGCTCTACTTCAGCTGGCCATTGCCCTGTCCTGCTCCACTCAAGGACATAGTCCCCTGTTCAACACCTTTTTCACCATCCGTGGAGAGTGGCTCTGCTCAGCTCTCCTTCTACCAAAGCACTACCTCTGGCTCCTGCCAATCTCTGTCCCCCAGACTCTTGATACTGCTGCAGTCCACCTTCTTCTCCCTTCCATATTTCCCTGGCCAATTCTTAAGAGCGTGCAGCAGGGTTGACTTCCTGCAGGGAAAGGGAACCATACACACTCTTTGGATCACCTTTACACCTCTTGGTCCCCCACTTTACTATCCTTGCTCACCTGCTTCTCCACTTGTCTCACAGATTACATGTCCCATGCTTGTTACAGTGAGAGTTGGTCAGAAAAATGCCGATTTTCTGGTCTGAATCGTTTCCCCGAATCTAGAGTCAGCATTTCAGGGTCCACAGCAGCTCTGCAGAAAACCGTCTGCAACCCCTGGAGTCGTGGCTTGAGCTTCCAGAGTCTGCAGCTCCAGGGCAGCCCTGGAAGACCCAGCTGAACCAGGGTTTGCAGGACTTCTAGGCTCTTAGCTCTGCATCAGAGAGCCTGGAAGCTATGGGACAGGCTTAGCAAGCTGGTCAGTTGACCTGCTTTTATTAACCATGGTCAAATATTCCAGTGATGCCTTGATGTAGGCAGCGGCCTAGCATCTGGTGCCATTCTTTCATTTTTTAGAACTTGATTTCATTGTGTTTTGCATTTTTCTGAGTTAAAACAACTCATTTAAGTAACTTGTTTTTTGCAATTAGGGATAAGACTCTAAGGCTAAGTCTAGGCCTACTGGAGACCATAAAGTCTTACTCTTTTCGTTACTGTTCCAATAAATTACTGCTTTAAATATTTGACGAGTTATTTTTGGACTGGTCAAATGCCCACCCTACCATGGGAGCCCCATCTTGAACTGGGACTCAGCTCCTGGCTCTGCAGCAGGGAGTCTGCAGGCCTGAGAACTCCAACTCAAGCCAGGGATCTTAGGGCTTCCAGCTTCGCTGCCTCAGACCCAGAAGCCTGGATGCCCTGGGTCAGCATCCCAGGGTCTATGGCAGTGGTGCCATGTGGACTGTCCAAGGCACCAGGGCTTCCAGACTACAAGCAGGGCTGGGAATCTGGAAGCCCTAGGCAATATGCATGGTGGGGCTGTTTGGGAGCCAGGGAGCACCAGCAGCTGCTGAGAGAAAATTACATTCTTATCATTTTCACCACTGCTATTGCTCTGCTGCAGTAGCTGAAATTGAAAAGAATGCTAATTTCACTTAGCAACTGCCAGTGCTGGGAAGCAAGTTTCTTTCTGGAAACACTGTGTGGTGGTATTTTCTGAAACTAAATTTTTTCAGGTTTTTGGGTGAGAAAAATTTCAGTCGAAAAACATTTCAGATTTTTTGGTTTGGCCTCCAAACCAGAAAAATCAATTATTTGCTTAGCTCTAGTTACAATGAGCACAAGTAAGGAAATAGAGATTCGTTTTGCAGGTCAAAAAAAGAGAGCAGCAGCCTATGCTGGTGGCAGCTGGAACGGAAATCCAAACCCCGCTATTTAATCTCCTACCTGTGGCCTTTGATGGATGCAGCAAGAACTGCAGTATCTATTTAACCTCAGTCAGAAACCTTGAGACACCCACCAAGAATTTCTGGCGATATGGTAAGAGGACAATTTTAATGCCACAAAAGTGGCAACTCACAAAAATACTGGGAGAATTGACAACTCAGTTCAGAGATGTGTTTATTTGTTCAAATATATATTACTCCTTGGGGAATTCTGCACCACTGCGCAAATGCAGAATTAATGTCCACCACAGATTTTTCCTCCCGCAGAAGAACTGATTCTGACAAGGAGGCTAAGGGAAGCCACAAAAGGGGTTGCACTATAATTAAACCTTTCACCCACCAGGGTCTGATGTGGTGCCAGAAGAGAGAGCAACTGGCTCATAGGCCAGAGGCTGCCTTCCTCACAGCACCCTGCCCACAGAGCCAGGTGATCAGGCACGAGGCATGGGGGAGGGTGAACAGAGCAGGGCACACAGGGCTGCTGGGAGGCTCACTCAGGCTGGGATTCAGAAAGGCTAGTGGTGGGAACAGACTGGGGTTGAGACACGGAAGCTAGTGGGGTGACAACATTGAACCAGGAGCTGAATGTGAGTGGGGGTGAGAGGCCATATGCAGATATGCCTGGCTAAATGGAGGTCCTGGGACAGGGCAGATGTGCCTGACTGAATGGGAGAGGCTAGGGGTCAGCCAGGGTCTGCATGGGGGAGGCTCCCTAACAATCCCCCGCCCCTCCCAAAACCCACCAAAAAAAAACTTGTTCCATACTTCTCCCACCCACACCCAACGAGGCTCCAGGTTCACTTCCTGCCTCTTTCCCAGCAACTCAGCTCCTCCGTTACCCTGACTCCCCCAAGCTTTTGTACTGCTTCTGAGGGGTGCAGGAAATACATTTCTGTATCATAGTTTAAATGAACTATTACTCACAGTTCTGTATTAGTATTCCTAGTAAGGAATCTATTTGTCGGAAAACATTTCCTGAATCCTTTTTGGGGTCTGTATTGTTAGATGTACTTGACGACAGGTATTTTGAAATAAATTAACAAACTAATTGAAACTGGCATGATTATATTGTGTTATTTTGACAAATAAAAGATGCGGAATTTTAAAATATTGCGCATACTTGAATTGTAAGAGTTTCATAGAAATACTTCTATTGGTCTTCGATTCTGTAAAAAAAAAAATCTTGCTGCTACAAAAATCTAAATCTAGTCTATATTACTGCTAATAACATCTCTCTAAATGCTGTTGTAGTAGCAATAGTAAACAAATAGTGATTATTCATTTTAAAGCTCACAGAAGAAGTTATTCACTTACCTTAGGAGTCTTTCTAGTCTCTTGTCTGACTGGACAAATTTGTTCGGCACATTCATTAACTATCCTGGAATGACTGTAGTGTTGAGAGTTGTTATAATTACACCGTGCACTGGCTAGTGAGTACATATTTGGTGCAGCATCAGATGAAGACAGCGAGTTGGAGTATTCACCAAGTGGAGTATATCCCATAACGCTACCAGATATATATTGAGAAAGAGATGAAGCGCCATTCCAGGACACATCTTCCGCACACATCTGTGGCCTAAATAAATACACCGTTCCTTAGTTGAAGATTTTGTTCAATATCAAGGCAGGCATAATATTTTGCAAGAAAAGCATTGTCCATAATTTCAATTAAGTATTTACTCACCGCTTTCTAGATAAAAGTGTTTTAACCATAAAATTCAAGTTTTTCCTCAAACATGATTAAAATATTAATGTTTCTCTCCTTTTTACAGTTAAACTTTCATAATGGTTATTTAAAATTCAAAAACCACAAGGATTCTACCTATAAAATATTTGTTACTGAGTTTCAAAACTATTCTGCTTTACTTAAAGTTATACTTCCCTATTTCAGCTTTAACAGTTGATGGAAAGTTCTTTATTATTTTGCCAGACTTCCTTGTGGTAAAGAGTGAGCTTAAACTAAAAGACAGAGAGGACTGAAAGTGTAATACAACTAAGAGGTGTGTGTGAATGCACTTCGCTACAAGGAATGGAATATGAAGTACTGAAACTTGTTTTAAAATACAGTTTAAAAACAGGAGTATAAATATAGTAAATTCTGTCCTACAGAGTATCCCAATAAAACAATACAGTAAAAGGTGCTTAGATCAGTGGTTCCCAAACTTGTTCCGCCATTTGTGCAGGGAAAGCCCCCGCCGGGCCGATCTGGTTTGTTTACCTGCCACATCCGCAGATTCGGCCAATCACGGCTCCCAGTGGCCGCGGTTCGCTGCTCCAGGCCAATGGGAGCTGCTGGAAGTGGCGGCCAGTTCGTTTCTCAGCCCGCGCCACTTCCAGCAGCTCCCATTGGCCTGGAGCAGCAAACCGAGGCCACTCGGAGCCGCGATCAGCCGAACCTGTGGACACGGCAGGTAAACAAACTGGCTCGGCCCGGCAGGGGCTTTCCCTGCCCAAGTGGCCGAACAAGTTTGGGAACCACTGGCTTAGATGGGAGATATCTGGGTTGTGCTTAGTGGCTAAAGGAAGCTTCCGCAAATTCAACGTATCTGAAAGTTAAAGAGAAAAAGGAAACATTTTCTAAATTGATATCAGTAAGGGCTCCACCAACCAGATCATGCCAAATTCTAAGCGGGCCTCTGAAAGTGAAGACACATTTGCCACAGAAATTACATTTACAGATGTAAAGTGAACAGCTAGCGGTGACATTCTCAATTTGAGCAAACAAATGTTAGCTTATGCATATCCAATTTTAAAAACCAGTTTAGTGTGGCCAGAGTTTATAAGCCTGATGTTTTCCTATTTTCATATATCTGTTCAATTCTGGAATAAGCAGATACTTCAGATATGCAATACAAAATAAGAAATGCTCTTTCTCTGGTAGTAAGAGTTGTTTTGACTTCAGCCTATCCTAATTTATATGGAGAAATATGCACAATAGCGCATCAACCATTAACCTTCATTTTCTGACTTAAGTCCCCAACAATGCAACCTTAATCACAATATTGGTGCTTCTCACTATGTCTTTAATTATATTATATTCTGTCATAAATCAGACTTCAATTCAGCTCATCATTAAATGGATCAGAACAATCCAAAATACAGGCTGCATACAAAGAAAATGTTGTCACAATTCTGAGATTGCCCGTGGGAAAAGTCAGTTAAGGCATAAAAAAAAGAACACAATCTTTGGGGGGTTTTTTTAAGGCAATAAATGAGTTGCAGGACACTGCAATTATGCCTAAAATGAAACCAACGCTTACCATTCTGAGAAACTAATAAAAAAGTTAGGACACTTACTGAATATCAAACCCAACCCTTCTAATTGTTGTTTTTTTCTTATCCTAATATACAGCATTAACAATCCATTTACTAAAATCTACTTCTGGAAATCCTGAAAACTGCTACATTGAAAATAGATTTGTTTGGGGTTTTTTTGCAAATGTATCTTATTCTTACTAGATTTACCTTTTAAAATAAGTTGGTTTTTTGTGTGTTTGTTTTTTTGGGGGGGGGGGGGGGGGGGAGGAGGGGGGAGAGCCAAGGAAGGACCTTGAAGATTCCTTATATCTAGAATGAAGGCATTTGGGGAGGCTCCCCCTTCCCCATTCTCAAGGGTCCTCCCTTCCCCCTCTATACATAACTATTGTTTCTCCCATCCATATAATAGTCTATCATTCTTCTACCCCAGGACTGAATGTGATTCCTTCCAGAGCCAAACACCACATCTGAATCAGCTAGATTAGGCACTGCAGAGCAACACGACTCTTCCTTGTCCTTCTCTAGTGACTCCACAATACCAGGTCTTTGGGATCAACAACCTAGGTACCAAACCTGTATCACTCAGAGAGCAATGCAGAAGTCTAAACCATTGGGCAAGCACTACTACAGTTAGAAGAATTAAAGCATTAGAGGCTCCTACTGCAATTTTGAAAAAGTAGTCAAAGTCAAGGCACTAGAAGGTTAAAATTACCCATATGAGATTCAGAAAAATACATACTTATCCACAGACTGTTCCTGAACACATGGGTAGTATGTAGTAGGAAAGACGCATGCTTCTGAGGGTTCTGACCATGCCACAGTGACTGTCGTGTATTTTGGGACAAACGGTTTGACATCTGCTGAGAACTTGAAGCCCTGAGAAACAAAATGTTTTTTGGATACTTGCATTTTGAGATGAACCAAAAGTAAGTGGGGTGGAGGGGAACCAACCTTCTCTGTGAGAGCAAAACTGCACAAGAAAGAGCTAGTTTGTTCACTTGTTCTAATAATAATACTAATAGCTGTGAAACAACAAAATTCTCAGAAAAGTGAGAAAGTGAAGGGGAAAACAACAAACAGCAAAGATTTGATTGCTTTGGAAAGTTATTTCCACATAATGCCTACATTTAACAGAAAATACACAAAAGAAAGCTATATTACAAAAATGCTAGGATCCTGCTTAACATGTGAGATGCAAAAATAAGAATATTCCATTTTCAGATTAGTCACTTAATCAGTATAATCATCTCAGCAGATTATTAGCATTATTGTAAAAGCTGTCTCCAAAGGTACAGTAATTGTGACTGACTATAAACATACTTTTTAAAAAATATGGATCAAACATTAAATTCTACATTTTTTTAATGAGATTGTCACAGCACTAATATATTCATATTGACGTGCCCAATTTTGGAGATGTTCCATATGCTGGACTACTACTGCCTTCAAGAGGCCTTCTGAATGTAAAGGAGGCTCCAAAGTTAAAACCAGAATGTCTTTATTGATGTTACTTGTTGCTTGCACTTCATAGTTTGTGCTTGGACAAAGTAGTATTTCATAATTCTATTCATTCTAATACATGCAGTAAGTCATTTTAAAGCTGATTATATAGGTCTTCATAACTAAGACAGTGGCATAACTTGCTTTATTAGTTCTCATTGTTAAAGCAGTAAAATAAAGTCAACTTCATGAACTGCTGTATCCATGCAAGGGCACATGGAGACTTGTTTATATAAATGTTTCACTGACAGTAATTTCAGTGTTTAGAATGCACATGAGCACCCTCTTGTGGTTAAGTGTGCACCTGGAAATTTGAGGATTAAGGCTTTTACAACCCAACAGATAATATGGATTCTTGGCTTCATGGGTTTGTCAGGAAGTGTGTCCACTTCAACTGTTGTCAAATGTATCCTGGCCATTTAAATACAAAATATAGATTGCTTTGGTGAGAAATAGGACATGAAATATGTACACACGAATATAAAAACAAATCCAAGTTATTTTTGGAGTTAAAGCTTAGTTACCAGACAAATGAATAAGGCATAAATAATACCAACCATAAAAATACTTTTAATTTGGGTTGCTCATTAATTTTAAGAACATCTCAGTCTGACTGGGAGATCTCTACGGAATCTAGTGCCATATTGGTTATATATGTACATTTTATATTTGACACACAACCTAGGGGGCATTATTCACAGAATGAATGTAATAGAAGACTACCCCATACCATAGTTGACTCTTAAAAGTAATGGGTTCCTTTCATACATATTCTCTCTCTCTCACATACACATACACACACACACATACACACACACTTCACCATGCCTACAGTGTGTTTAGTCTCTTAACATGAGATTTTGGTTCTTAAGGTACTGGTGCAATATATTCACTGAATGCTTATTCAAGTACATTTCCTGCTGATAACGCTGTAATGGTAAAAAGACTGATTTTAGTCAAAGAACTTGAAGCATTCTAAAGCAGTTTCCTTTAAGTATATTCTTAATATTGTATATACTTCTTTGAATTACTTGCTTCTCTCCTCCACAAGTATCTGACAAAAATAACTATTTCAGGGCTTTGGGAGAAAAGTATATTTCACATATAGATCAGCACATAGAATTTTAGTCTCCTATGCTGCACAAAATACTCACAAAAGGTTTTTAATTCTTTGGGATAATTAGAACAAACACCATCTTTAAAAATTAATAAGATGTTTCAGTTACTACATAAGCTCCTGACTCTCCTACTATTTGTGGTTTCATACACATATATTCCTTTTCATAAAAGTTTCTCTCTTCCTTGATGTTGCGTGAAAGCCTCACACAAACAACAGAGTCTGGATTCTGTAAAGGCTTATGCACGTATTTAAGTTTTTGCAGGATTGACATCTCAATCCTGCAACTGGATCTGAGGAGGCAGACCCCAACGTCTATGCAGAGAGCCATAGAGGTTGCATGGATCCAGCTGCAGAATCAGGGACAAACACTACTGGGACTAATCAGGAGTAAAATTACAACACGGCTGCTACTCTGAAACCCTGTCATACATGCTTGAGTGTTTCCAGAATCAATTAAACCGATTCCCAAGCAACACCAACTACACAGAAAAGAGCCATTTGTTTACACCAGAATAAGATTGTTCACACAGGAGGTTATACCAGTAGATCTATATGCACACTTTAGCTTACACCAGTATAACTTTCCCATATAGACAAGTCTTAAGACTTCACAAAGAAAGTGTGAAACTTATGACAGGCAAAGACCTGCCTCTCCCACTGCAATCAGAGCCATATATAAGCAAATCCCTACACCTGGACATGGCTCTGCACGCACACAGAGCTCACCTGCACGGATCTGATTGTAAGATCAAGGCTAAACAACTGTTAAAAGCACAAGAAAAACTTAAAGACAAGGTATCTCCCTGACCCGGCTCCCTTTCAGCTGCAGTAATACCGGTGGAGTACTTGCAGCAACAGCAGGTAAAGTATTTTCAGAAGTATCAAGTTGATAGTCCCTTTAAAAAGAAAGCCACTGGACTCAAAGGTCAGTTCGGAGCCCCTTAACCCGTCCCACGCAGGGCCAAGGCTGAGGCCGTCGCTGCTTCCACCCCAGGGCAGAGCTGCAGAGCGCACGAGTCCGCAGGGGCAGTCCAGCGCCGGGGGAGGTTTCCACCCGGCTCCCCGTGCAGGACACGGACCCCCGGGGGCAGGTCCGGGCGGCTGCTCCGCGGGGATGGTAAGTGACTCCCCCGACGCCGCTGTCAGGGACTCGGGAACGGCACAGGGCGCCTCGGGGCCAGCGGTGTAACCAGGCCCCCGCTTATGTAACGGCGGGGGGGGCTGCGCGGCCCAGAGCCGCCTCCCCGCCCTTACCTCGCTGGCCGTGCCCCGCTCCCGCTCCGTGGCCATGGCTGGTCGGGAAGGGCAACAGCACCACGCGCCGCCTCTCCGCCAAACCAGCTCCCGAGCCCGACTGGCCGACGACGCCCGCCAGAGACGTCAGAAGGGCCGTGGCGCAGCTGGTTCTACGTCACCTTCCAATCAACGGCAGCAGCGAGGGACTGACGAGGAGCCTGTTGGTCTGGTCACGTGACCGTACTGCCCAACCTGCCACCCAAGAGTTTGGAGGCAGTGCGCAAGACTGGGTGGTACTCCCTGAAGCCTCTGGGTGGCACGCTCCTTTGCGTGTGCCTCACGGAAAGCTGCTTGTGTTATTTTGTGAAAATAATCCATTTGGAATGATGGTATTTTTGTCAGTTTTCCAGCGTTTTCCCTCTTATCTGGCTCTTGCAGTCCATGGCCAAATAACCACTATAGAGGTATGTTTGTAGACTATTATAATTTAGAAATGCTCCCTTATGAGGGATAGTATTACGTGTTAGGATATAGATATTCAGGCCTGTCTGTAAAGGCCTATACTCTAAGAATTTAGGTGTATTCTTACCACTTCGCTAGTTATAGAGGTATAAAAGAAAGAATCAAAATCACTATCTGCAAGTGTAAGGGCCTTCTCTTACTGTGACAGTCTGAGGCCCTGTTCTTAGGCTAAGGCCTTTGGCTAAGCAGCAGAGGCAGCCATAAGCTGGGAAGCAAATGGTCACATCCTCACATTCCAAACCAGTCACATTGAAATAAGGTGCTATTGGGCTGTTAGGAATACAATCCTGTCCTGATCATGTCTATCACTTCCAGAGAAAGGGAAGCGCCTAAAAGATGTAAAAGGAAACTTAGTTTGATAGCATCCTGTCAGGCAAGAACTCACTTATCAATAGACACAGCTGGGAAACCCTTATGTCTTTATAGATGTAGTTGTGAAATCTTCATTTCTGTGTTGTTCTATCATTGTAGTCCCCATTTCCCTATTGTTTGTCTGTATAATCTCTGTCTGGTTCTGTGATTGTTTGTCTGCTGTATAATTAATTTTGCTGGGTGTAAACTAATTAAGGTAGTGGGATATAATTGGTTAAATAATCATAAAAAGAAAAGGAGTACTTGTGGCACCTTAGAGACTAACCAATTTATTTGAGCATAAGCTTTTTGTGAGCTACAGCTCACTTCATCGGATGCATCTGCAGTTTCCACAGCATGCATCCGATGAAGTGAGCTGTAGCTCACGAAAGCTTATGCTCAGATAAATTGGTTAGTCTCTAAGGTGCCACAAGTACTCCTTTTCTTTTTGCGAATACAGACTAACACGGCTGTTACTCTGAAACCTTAAATAATCATGTTACAATATGTTAGGATTGGTTAGTTAAATTTCAGGAAAATGATTGGTTAAGGTATAGCTAAGCAGAACTCAAGTTTTACTATATAGTCTGCAGTCAATCAGGAAGTAAAGGGGGGAAATGGGAACAGGGAATTGGAATCATGTTTTGCTAAGGGGGGGAAATGGGAATGGGAAAATTGGAATCATGTTTTGCTAAGGGGCGGGGAATGGGAACAGGGACACAGGTAAGGCTCTGTGGTGTCAGAGCTGGCAAGGTGGACACTAAGGACGGAAACTGGAATCATGCTTGCTGGAAGTTCACCCCAATAAACATCAAATTATTTGCACTTTTGGAGTTTGGGTATCATTGCTCTCTGTTCATGCGAGAGGGACCAGGGAAGTAAGTGGGTGAAGGAATAAGCCCCCTAACATTATGAACCTAGGCATTTGGTGATGTGTCCTGGAGGCAAGGTTGGTAACACGGCATAGTTGTGTGCCTCAGTTCACCACAGATACTCTCCAATTTTATTAAAGTTGTATGCCTTTTTCATTCACTCGTTTGTTATTTAACCCCAAGATTGTTACAACCATCTGAGAACACTTTATTCCCATCAATCACTGCACAAATTAATCAGGCACATTTCTTTCCATTTTCACCATTTCTATTTATATTTGCAGCATCTCTATAAACTCCCCCTCCCGTTTGTTTCCCCAGTACGACAGCAGCGCAGTAATAATAAAACAAGGCATCTAGAGCCAGCTAATAGGCACATGCACACAACATCTAAGGCTGCTCTTACACATAGTGAGAAAGAATGAAAACTTCTTAGAGTAGGGGCAACTGAAGGCCTCTCAATTTCTTCCCTCCTTCCTATTTAAAATAATAATTTTAAAAAGTGTGTGTGTGGGGGGGGATACTTCACACCACCACTCCCAACCACGGAGCTTTGGCCATCAAGAAAGCACCACATTGATCCCTCTAAGACTTGCTATGAGTACATCAGCAATGCAAAATTCAATTTCTTGAATGGAAGTTTGTGCCCAGTACTCCCCTTCGCGTATGATATTTCTGAGCAGTCTTGAACGAAGTACTTGCCAGTTGATATGTGTGGTATCTTCTCTTAAAAAAACCTGATGACTGAGTGGTGATAAACATTGCAGTGCCTAAAGTTCCACATCAAGTCAATACAGGACCCTCCTTGTCCTGTATTTCAGCAATAACAATGCAAAGACTCAAAAATTGATACAAGTTGTATGATTTTGCACCAGCAACAAAACATTGTGGGGTGGCATCCCGTAAACTTTTCATGCAAATGTCCTTTATCTCCGTTATGGCATGTAGTTAGAGCTATTTTGGTTCCAGAATATTAGAGACAAGGTTGATGAAGTAAAATCTTTTATTGGATCAACTTCTGTCGGTGAGATTTCAAGCTACACGGAGCTTTTCTTCAGGTACCTCTCCCAGATCTGAAGTAGAGCTTGGTTTGGCTTGAAAGCTTCTCTCTCTCACACCAACAGAAGATAGTCCAATAAAAGATTTTACCTCATCCAATTTGTCTCTTTATTTCCTTTAAAAGTTGTTAGTCACTCATCTGAAGATATGTTTTGGAAAAATTACTTACTCATAGCTGCTGTTCTCTGAATGTGTTGTCTTTGCAGCCCTCCACTGCAAGCCATGTGGGTCAGATACATGACTCCATCAAGGAAACAAGGAGAGTTTATCATCACCATTGTGAGAAGCATGCACAAGCACATTTTTTTGCCGAGGCTGTTCCATTTTTATGACAGTTGTGTGCACCTGTGTGTTTATGATCATAAGTAAAATTTCTATTTCTTCCACAAAATCTTTTAATAATCTGAAGTAATGATAAAGAACTGCACTAGTAGATTTTTGTAACATGTCTGAAATATATTTCCAATGTCTGATTTACATTGAGCTAAGTCAGTTAACTTATATGAAAAATAAAAAACAAGGATGACATTTTCACTCTTAGAAGGATCTCATTGTTTAAACTTTTGTCATGCTTAGCAATGTGCTTGTACAACATGAACATAAAATACCAACATGTAATTTACTAAAGACAGCCAGCCCCAATTTAAATCTGATATAGCCACAGGCACTTGGTATGTCTATTGACCAGTGCAAGGATAGAACTTTAAGACAATTAAGGTGACTAATTTAGAAGCGAAGAGCTCAGTGTAAGCTCAAAAACTTGTCTCTCTTGCCAACAGAAGTTGATCCCAAAATATTACCTCACCCACCTTGTCTCTCTTGTCCTGGGACCAAACACAGCTACAACATAATTTAGGAAGTTACATTAATGATTTTTGAGATTCAGCTCTAAAGTACTTAATGAAAGACATTAAGACGATTCTAGCCCCAATGGCCTTATCAACCTATACCATTCTACAATCTAATGCTTTTAATCTACATACAGTTCTGAATATACTGACTGCAGTGGAACAGCCCTTACTCTATCCTATTCACCTTTCAAGGATGTATTCTCAGGCCACAGCTTATTGCACTGTGATTAAGTATTAACCATGATTCATGGGCTAGACTATTGTCAGCTAATATATTTTCCCCTCCTACACCTCCAGTAAACAGCATGGCTTGCTCATATACTTAAATTTTTGACAAATTATGCCTTTCTAAAGGGAAGCACTAATGTCAAGAGACCTTCATGGAGAAGGCCTAGTTTGCAGTCATTTACTTTTAACTCATGTATAATGGCATAGTAGAGAGTCAAATACCTGCACGTTGCCTAGAAATCCACAAATACAGATGCCTGAGCTGATACACCCCACTAAGATAGCTGGGGTAAGCTTACTGTAGCAACTTTGATTTGGATTTACACTACACCCTGTGAAAGTGTATTGCCAGGCTTGGGTTGAGATGGCATAGATATAAAATTATAGCAGGAATTCTTCAGAAGAGAATGAGTGGTCAGAAGACCTAGATACAGCTGATACCTGAACAGCATGGAATTTTTGCTATTCACTGAATGCAAACTCAAGCAGCACAAGGCATATTTATAATCTTAAAGCCAGGACAGCCAACTGCATTCTCCAGCTGGTTTTAGTGTGATCTTCTGACCAGCTTCATCATACTAAAGTGATTTGAGAGGTGGATCAAATAGCCTAAGGGCAGCAAAGTGATGGGGCACATTCTGTTGTGGGGCTGCAGAGCCTATATTAGCCTGTTTTGTGAAGAGATTCTTGATTCAGAGTAGTCAGCCAGCAACTGTGTCTTTCCAGAGACAGGCATTATGTCATAGCGGAGAACTATGTCCCTGTGAAGCCACAATTGTGGTTTTTTTCCACCTATGCAGTGATTTCATGATCAGTTTTGGACAGGTACCGCCTCCTCCACTAGTTTAGCTTTAACACCTAAATTCTATGTAGTTGATTCCGATCTGCTAACACACAAGATTTCTTAGAAAGAAATCACAAAAGTAAGTATCTAGAATTAAGAGAGTGTTTATTTCTTCAGAGCCCTTGTGAAGAGTCGGGAAGCCATGGGCTTTGAACTAGTCAAACATATGTAATTACAATGCTGTACATCGTTTCAATACTGAGTTACTCAAGTTTCTAAAGAAAAAAATACATGTAATAAGTGAAAGTCTATAGTCAGGACATAGACATGCAACATGAACACTTTATTAAACAAAAGTAATTTAATAAAAAGTCAAATAGGCATTTATATTACAGTAAAGGAATATGTTTTTATTAATCTTTAGACACCATAGCAGCCTACTTGGAATTGCATTTGACTGAGCTCTGTTGCTGTGAATAATACAGCTCATGCACAGATACGGATGTATGTTTTGTACATTTTTTTCAAGTATTCACTGAATACTACCAACATATATACACTCATATACATAAAGTTCCAGAAGATTTAATAGAAGATTTCCAGAAAAAAAAAAGTTCATTTTTGTTGGTCTTTCGGAAGAGGTCTTCTAAAGAGAAGGATGTGTGGTTCTGTGGAAATAAGATTGAACGCAAATTTCAATGTTATCCTGCAATATTTATCATTGCCAGTCCTGCACATTTGTGTACAGCAGCTTAGTACTCAATTACTACATTTAATAGAGAAAATGTTAAGTCTCCCCACTGAGTGTAAGAAAAATGACCATTCCTATTAGTGCCTTCAAGCTTGCCCCTCTATATGGGGTAAAACTTTTAGAAGCACCTGAGTGACTTAGGATCTTAAGCCAATTAGGTGCTTTTAAGAAGTTTTACCCTTGGTGCCAAGAAAGGCCACTCAAAATTAAGATGGGAATTACTATAATAGTTAAGTATTTCCATGAATGCTTAAGTTTCAAATACTTGGAAGGTTAAATGTTGAGTGACTGATCACATTTTAGTGTGAAATTATATTTTTCTATGGGTAACTGTAATGCATAAGCATATGATCATGTTTCAGTAAGGAATTTATACCAGTTTAACAGAAGACTATTGCTAGTACCGTAAAGTCAGTAGAGTTTGATTTTTCGCAATATTTCCATACCAAACCTTCCTAATGTAGATGCAGTTTATATTGGCTTATACTAGCAAAAGCACCTTTATGCTCCATCATCAACACTACAGGTTGGCTATACTAGCCAACCTTTTCTAGTAGAGAGCTGGCTTGTCGGTTTTAAACTGGCTCAAGAGTGTCCCCACAAGTGGGTACACTGATTTAACTAAATCGATTTCTAGGCAGGTCTAGTTAATTGATTCAACCTCCTTGTTTAAACAAGACCTTCAGGCCAAGTGGTGCATGCACATCCTTAAGCAGGAGAGTGAAATACAGTAAGTCATTGGAAGGAAAGGCCACGCTTGCAGAAAATTTGAATCGACCTTTGGTTGAATTTGCTTGCTGGTTCTTCCAAACAGCAAACTTGGAAGACCACTGAGATCACCTGCAGTTTGTCCACTGACAGTTAACATAACTGTCAGTCAGGTTTGTACTAGTTTTATTCTTAAACACTCATGATAAGTACCAAAGTAGGGTCTGAAATTGAGTCACTTGTACTTTGATACAAAGATTATAATATTACAGTTTAATGTTAAATGCTTTATTTAGTATGTCCCTTCAGTTAAGATCTTCTAATCTTTAACTTTTGTCGTTTCTAGCAAATCAGCTATAATATAGCCACTTGGACGACAGTTTTATTCTGGTTCACAAAGACCAAGTTATACAGGTACCTATATCTAAGGGCTTGTCTACACTGGCAATTAACAGCGCTGCAACTTTCTTGCTCAAGGGTGTGAAAAAACACACCCCTGAGCACAGCAAGTTGCAGCGCTGTAAAGTGCCAGTGTAAACAGTGCCCCGGTGCTGGGACCTACGCTCCTCGTTGAGGTGTTTTTTTTTTTTTTTTTAAATAAATAAATGAGCGTGCCACAACCACACAAGGCACATTAAAGCACTGCCACGGCAGTACTTTAGCATTGCCAGTGCAGAGTAGCCCTTAGTGTCTAAGCTTTAATCTAGCACAGATAGCAACTTGTCAGTTGTCTAGTTCAGCTACAAACTAGACATGAGATGCCCACTAGTTAGACCCAGAGAAATCCTGCCCTGGATCTAAAAAGTAAGTGTTAGGGAAATCTGAAGCCACACCCTCCACCCCTTCCCATTCTCCCCCCACAAAAATGACCCCAATGCTTCTCCACTGCTGTTAGTTTTCCCAAGCAACTACAGAGTTGTGACAATCTTTTGATTCCTGTAACACTGGGTATTGCTAATAGGAAAAGATTCAGGGTGTCCTTTTAATCCCAACAAGTACCTGCGTAGTCAGTTAAAAGTGCCATTATAGCAATAGAACAGTCATTCTATTTACCTGGCTCATGGATCATGTAATGGACCCAGCCAAGACTTTGCTGGACACCAAGTCTTCTCCATTCCTCTTCAGACATTAGATGGGTTTTTGGTACTTGCTTTGAAAGCTCTCTGGGTAACATCACATGTCTGTTGAAGATATAATAGTACTCAAGTTATCCTACAGTACAGATCAGTTTTCTTTTTGAGGACACCTGTATTTGTAGGCTATAACCCTTACTGCCTTTCCTAGAGAAATGTCTTAAGCAGGACTCAGTCTGCCAGACACCAGAAAAACTATATCCTCCAGATAGAGGATATCAGGCAACTTGGCAATATCCTGACCACCAGTGGGAAGCCCAGTGCACTTTTCCTAAGATATTGTGCCCCTCCCGATCTATTTCGGTCAGCTGCTAGAAGGATGCCCACCATCTGTTCTCAAGTTTCCTGGGAGAGACACCAACTGTTCTACATGTTGATGTACCAATGGCAATATACGGGCTATTTAAAGATTCAATAGTTTTAATTCATGCAGATTTAAGTATTCATATTAAAATACTTTTAAGCTTAAAAGAGGTGGTATGCTAGATCTTGAAATCCAAGAGCCAGTACTGTAGATGTTAAACCTTCAGCCGTGTAAGGGAAGGTATAATCATGCACTCCATTCCCTACTTCATCTGAAATATATTTGAGCCAGGAGAGAATGCCTGCCTAGTCAAAGCAAAGAGTGCTCCTGGCACTTGGTTATTGCCACGCTGTTTAAGAGACAAAGGAAACTCCTATCTACTTGATCAGATAAATGAATCAGGACTGGTGGTATAAGAATGTTGCCTAAAACCACTTATGACAGCCAAGTCAACTGCTGACCAACGTAATCTCACCTCCGCCCTTGAATACCAAACTGTACATGCAGATCACAAACCTATCTTCATGAGAGTAAAATTTAATAAAGTCACGAAACAGAGGCACTGTAATGTATTTCATAGGGTACTGAGGAGTCTGTTTACCTCTTCCCTCTCAGACCAGTGTATTCTGCTTCCCTATTATGCAAACTGGTCACACAGCATTGTTTCAGGCTTGAATGAACAAAACACTCAAGTGGGGTAAGCAAGAGGTCATCTATCCCATAGCCTCGCACTCAATGTCATTAACCTGCATAAGGAGTCAGCAATATACCCCGAGCAAAACTTCCCACAGAAAGCATGGCATCTTTACTACTAAGATTTGTTCAGGGTAGCGTGTGTTACTACACTTCAAGTTAACCTCCCAAGACTCCCTTGCATTGCAGAACAGCTACACCCGAAAAGGCTAAGTGCACATCTGCCCAGGCCACGTGGTCTCACTGAGCGTCTATAAAGTGACTAGAGCAGGAATTGCCTCACTCTGAAGTAGTGAAAGCAGAGTCAGGTTCTGGAGGGAGCCAAAGGCGCCTCCCCTGATGTGGCCAACAGGCAGTTGCCATTGTTGTCACCCCATTCCAGAGATCAGGATTGCTTACAGGTAGTAAAACGCAGTCCCACCAATGTCTGCTCCGAGCGGGTAAGGGGACCTGCGAGCCCGCCAGTGCTCAATAATGGCCGCTAGAGTGTCCCCAATGAATTTCGGGGACAGTGAGCTCACAGCAACTCTCCCGAGATCAACTCCAGGAAACCTGGCTTCCCTGGGAGACGGCGCCGAGCGCTCCGAGCAGCGCCCGCGACTTAGTCACTGGCTCGCGAGCCCCTTCAGCGCACACAGCCCGACCGCCCCAGGCTCCCCTCCGCCCGCGCAGGTCCCATTGTTCCCCCAACCCCTGCGGAAGGAGCAGCCCTCCCCTCATTTCCCGGGGCGGACTTGGCGCCGGCTGCGCTCGAGGCGGGCTGAGAGAGCCTGAGTCGGGTCCCATATTAGAGCGCCATATTCTGACCCGAGCCCCCTCGCAGCCCCAGAAGAGCCAGTGATCCCTCCCACACCCCCAGAGGGGAGCAGCGGGGCAAAGCATTTACACCCCCCACCCCAGAGAGCGCTGCGCCCCGCGCCTCCTCCCCGGAGGCCCCTACGCGCGGCCAGCCAGCTCACGCCCCGCGGCACGGAAGGGGGGTGAAGGACAGCGAGAAGCAACTCACGCACCGATACTCGTAGTGCTCGTCAAAGTATTTGTCGGAGTAGTAGATCTGCTTGTGGGCCATGGCGGAGGCAGCTACACCAGCAGCACCCAACTCGCGTTCCTCAACCTGAGGCAGCGCCCGCTGATTAACTGACCCCTTCAGCTTTCCACTCAATTTGAATCCAACAATTCAACGTTTATTGGCGGGCGGTGCCAGCCAATCACAGAGCGCGCTATCATGTACGTCAGACAATTACATCACCCGTACCCGTCACTTTCTCCCGACCAACCATTTAGAGGCCACGAGAGCGAAGGGCATGGTGTATGAGTGGGACGGTTAAAGTGCGGTGCGCGCGCAGAGGTTGGGAGGGAGTTGGAGTCAGCGCGTGCGCTCGCTCAGGCCGTTTGGTCTTCTGCAGACATGCGCTTGCCTCGTGAGCTGCAGTGGGGCGGTTACGGGCGGGATGGGTTGTGGTTGCCAGCGGTTAGGCAACGGGGCGGGTTCCAGTAGTTTTGTAGACTTCCTTCAGCTTCATGTGCGGATGAAGCTGACAGGCTGCCCCGCTCCTCCCGACATAGGGGCCGATCCTGCTCGTCTCCTACCCTCTGCTGAGGCGTGTCCCCCGCAGCGCCCCCCCACAGCGCTACTTACCTGCTGCAGCTAGCAGTGAGAGGCGGTCTGAGTGTGCTCATACTGTAGTGTCAGCACAGGGTTCAAACAGCCTCAAGCCTAACTCCTTCCCCTGCTCCCCAATCACACTAACCTGGAGCTGGCACCTAGGACCTTATGGGAGTCGAGGGTTGAAGCTTGAGTCAACCCAGGAATCAGGGTTCAAGCCCTATCATTTTACAGTGTAGACGTAGCCTCATTGGACTTGTGCTCTCTCTGGGAGTACCCTAGAAGTATCCCATGGGCAGCCTGGCTTTGTCTGCTGGACAGTCAAATTTCTCCACACTGCACCATGAACAAAAGGCCAGAGTGACACATTTTGAGAGGGCACTAGGAAGTCTGGGATATGGGTGGCTGGACTTGGACTGTTTAATGCAGTGGATAGGCTGGATCTGCAGGTGGGAATCAGGGTTCAACAATTCCTAACCTGGGGTTACAAATAAATGTAGCTGCTCAAGCCTTACGTTAACAAATCCCCTCTGCTAACTCAAGTTTTCCTAAATTTGCACTTACATTGCACTGTAGTTTGAGCATTGGCCTGCTAAACCCAGGGTTGTGAGTTCAAACCTTGAGGGGGCCATTTGGGGGCAAAAATTGGGGATTGGTCCTGCTTTGAGCAGGGGGTTGGACTAGATGACCTCCTGAGGTCCCTTCCAACCCTGATTTTCTATGATTCTATGCTGTCTGGCTACTCTGCTGTCTGTTCTTACCTCAGATTACAATAGTGGTGGAGACCTGGGGTACGTCTACACTGCAAAAATAGCAGTGTAGATGTCCTTGCTCAGGTTGGAGCCCATACTCTGAAATCCACTGGCATGGTGTGACCTCCGAAGCAGTAGGAGGACAACTGGCACATAAATACTGCTGGTCTGTGGGAAGAACCCATTAGTTTTAACCCTCCCCTTCTTTCCTTAAGTAGGCAATAGGGGTTAGTTAGTGCTCAACTACCCCAGCACACAGTGCACTGGCTGCCAAGCAATGTCCAGGAGCTGATTAATTAGGCACTTGTGTTGTCTTTTCCTGAATGGGAATACGTGCTGTGATAGGCGAGGGATAGTCTCGAAGTTGGGGCCGGTGAAGGAGATATCCTCACGGCTAATGGTGGCTCTCGGTGAGTCAACCACCAGCGTAGAGATCCCGCATAATTTTGGCATTAAGGTTTTCCATCCAAAAACATTTTTCTGCAACCTTTTATAGGGGAGTGTGGTAGGACTCCCTAGGAGCTGTCATGGACCAAGTATTCAGTCTTCGCGGATGGGAGTCAGAGGAAAATAAATTTAATCTGGATCATGGTGTGGAACTATTTGGTAAAGGAAGTAACCCCTGGAAACTGGGAGTTATTTCTGGGGTGGAGGCCTTGTCCATGTTCAGCATATTATGGGAAAGAGATAACATTGGTAAACCACAACCTAAGAAAAAGGAAAAATGAAGCGCCTTAATTTACGATCTGGCTTTAACCAGCCGAGAACTACAAAATCAAGTTGGGCAATTAAAGGAAAAAATTCTCTGCTTAGAAAGGGAAACAGGGGAATGTGATATACAAGCCCAACAATGCCTTTTGGACTTAAATGCCGAAAAGGCCCAAACCACTTCCTTAACCCAAGTCTCCATGTTAGAAATGCAAATTGGAGAAACATTTTAAAGGACTACTGCAGCAGAGAGGGCAGCCGAAAAGGGGGAGGTAGAACTGAAAGAGGCTCAGGCTGTGGTGAGACAGTCATTGATAGAGGTTTGGGAGAAGCTCACCTCAAAACAAAATCACATTGTATGCCAGTTTAAGATTTTTAACCTTCAAAAGGAATTCAGATTAGACAAAGGATTTTGGGGGGCACAGAAGTACAATCCTCTAGCGGCTTTTGAAACCAAGGAGGATTGCACGGATGCAGACTCATCAGACAATGAAAGTACAATGGAGGTGGAGGAAAAGAATCAACCCCAGTGTACTTATAATAACAAAAAAATGGTTAACCGGGACTATCACAGTAGTATGTATCCTAGTCTCACCACTGCCCCAGATTATTTTAGCCATGCTACTTATGATGGTTCGCCCGTAACACCTATGGCTCCAATCGTCACGTTGGTGACTCGATATCCAGGATTAAATCAGGCTCCTATAGTAAAGGAAGAGAACAGGGTGTTAACACCAGAACAAACCCAAACCCTGGGAAAGCAACTAGGGAAGTGTATGCGGGAAACTGCATTAGAGTACTTACCTAGAATCTCTGTTATTCCAAGTGTAACCCACGATGATTTCATTGCATTGGTAAGGCAATGTATGTCAATGGAAGATTTTGCAAATGTCCCAGTTGATGTCATTATGAATATGCATAACAACCAAACTGAAGTATATAGGGGTGTCTTTAGAATGTTCAACCCCCAAGAGAATGTAACGGGCTTGGCATATGCAGATCAACAGCAAGATGGGGAAAAACCTGAAAGGTATTTTTTGAGAAAAAAGTTATTATTTTGGCTTGCGGGAATGGGCAGAACAATAAATGGTGTTACAACATATGATACAGCAGAGTTAAGAGGTATTTATTTGCAGGGGCTCAGACCAGGGATTAGGCTAGCCTTGAGTCCTATAAATGTACAACATGTAGGAAACCAGGAGCTGGAATCTCAGGTTAAAGAAATCTATGAGCTCCAGCAAATGTCCAATGCCCACACTATACCAACCAAAAAACATGTTTCTGCGTTTAACAATGGTACCAACCAAATTAAGGGTAATAAAGGTAATAGAATCCAAGAAAAAACAGAGTCTTATAAAAGATCAGTTTATCGACCAAGAGAGTATATGATCCAAGGGAACAAGGAAGATATTGGGGCTGCTAAGCAAGTGTTAGCTCAGCATCTCTATAAGTACAAACCCCAAGAAGTGGTAGATAAACTGAACCTAGACTCTCTATTTTCCAGACTAATCAAATACAATTAAGGGAAGCAGGCTGATAAGGATCCAATAGCCGCCTCCAAGGGTGGGTCTGTGCAAACGCCCTACTGAGGGTGCTCAGGCTCCCTAAGCCCCAACGCAGTGACCCCCTTTCAAAATGATCAATGGGGAAGGCAGACTGTGAGAATTACTTTAAAGGGGAGCTTGGGGACATTTTCCCAAAAGGTTCCGGTGGACACAGGGGCTTCCACCAGCGTTTTGGATCAGACACACTTAAATGACATACAACTACCAATACATAAATTTAGGCCTTTTGTTTTATATAATGAAAAAGAGAGCCTGATTCCATTTAAAAAGGACATTATGTGCATCCTAGGTTCGCTAAAACAGAAGGGGTCTTTTGGGTTACAGGATCTGGAGGAGCAGGGTATTCTTGGAATTGACATGCTGAGCAGGTTTGGAGTTATAGTCGATCTGCCGCATCAGACCTTAAGCTTGGCAGAGCTGGGAAAGGAAGGCAAAGTTATTCAGTCACACATAGAGTGGCTGTGTTTAAGGCCCCTCAACCACTCAAAATGCCAGCTTGGGAACAGGAGGTGATGAATGTGGTAAACAAACACGAGAGGGTTTTCGCAAAATCAAAATTAAGCTGCAGCAAAATCAATGCCTGCATTAACATCCAAGGCCCAAACCCAAAACCTGTAAGGCAGTATCGCTATTCGATGAAAGCCCAGCAGGGTATATGCCCAACTATAGAAGCCCTACTCCAGCAGCGGGTGTTGGTTACCTGCAATAGCCTGTGTAACTTGCCCATATGGCCCATCAAAAAAGCCGATGGGACCGCACGGTGGACCATCAATTACTAAGGGCTAAACAAAAATACCCCTAGGATGGCACCTATGATCACATGGTATCCGGAGATAATGGTGTGTAGAGGGTGGTCACCCGCTCCGGCCTTAAAGGGCTTAAAACAGCCCAGGAGAGGGCTGTGGCTGGGAGCAAGCAGTTCCCAGGCTGAATTGGGGAAGCAGGCTCAGCTGTGGCCACATCCCAATCAGGGCTCAGCTGGCCCTTATAAGAGGGCAGTGGGCCAGAAGCAGAGAGAGTCTCCTCTAGCTGTGGAGGGAGATGGGCTTAGCTGCTGGGGAGAGTACCAGAGGTGAAGTAGGGCTGGGGAAGGCCAGAGAAGCTGGGAGGCTCCAGACTGGAAAAGCCCCAGATTGCAGGCCTAGCTGATGGCTGAAGATAGGTACTGGGGTTGCAGGGGGCAGCCCACGGGTAGGCAGAGGCAGCAGGTCCAAACTCACCTTGCCTGTGATGATTGGTTTATACACTGCAGTCCGCCCCAGTGTGCGGGGGCTCAATGGTGACTGACAGTAGCCAAAGACTGAGGTGAGGCGGGGGTTCCCTGGGGAGGGGAGACCCAGAGACTGTGGGGATACTGCCCAGGGGGAGCACCCTGGGTAAAAGAGGCACCGGGGTCTGGGAGGGACGTGGGTGCCAGCAGCAAGCGGGACACCGGCCTGCAGAAGGTGCTCTGGAGGCTGGAATGTTAATTCTCTGGATGACCAGCAGGAGGCACCACAGGGGTGAGTGCTGCACTGTGACATGGTGGTAATTACAGTTGGGGCACAGGGGTATTCGGTGCTGAACCTCACCGATGCTTTTTTCTCTATTCTGCTAAACCTGGTATGTCAACACAAATTTGCCTTTACGTTCGACAACTCTCCTCTCGTATTTACCAGCGTGCCACAGGGCCTGCACAATGCCCCCCAGCATCTGTCACAAGCTGGCTTCAGCAATGAGGAAATCCCTGAAGAACTCTAAGCATGTTGTCAGTTACACAGATAACATTTAATAGCCACCTGATCTCGGGAAGACAATCTCTGAGTGTTGGGAGAAGCGCTACAAATAATTGAGGAGACTGGGCTCCTCATAAATCCCGAGAAAGCCCACTTGCTTCAACAGCAAGTAACCTATTTAGGGGTTAAATTAGAGCGGGGTGGGCAAACGTTTTGGGCCGAGGGCCACATCTGGATGGGGAAATTGTATGCAGGGCAGGGGGTTGGGGTGCGGGAGGAAGTGTGGGAGAGGGTGCAGTGTGCAGGAACAGGCTCAGGGCAAGGGATTGGGGCAGAGGAGGGGGTTGGGGTGCATGAGGGGGCTCAGGGCAGGGGATTGGGGTGCATGAGGGGGCTCAGGGCAGGGGTGCAGGAGGGGTGTGGACTGTGGGAGGGGGCTCAGGGCAGGGGATTGGGGTGCAGGAAGGGTGTGGGGTGCAGCGGTGGCTTAGGGCTGGGGTGCAGCAGGGGGCTCAGGGTAGGGGTTTGGGGTGTAGGAGGGGTGTGGGTGCAGCAGGGGGCTCAGGGCAGGGGATTGGGGTGCAGGAAGGGTGTGGGGTGCAGCGGTGGCTTAGGGCTGGGGTGCAGCAGGGGGCTCAGGGTAGGGGTTTGGGGTGTAGGAGGGGTGTGGGTGCAGCAGGGGGCTCAGGGCAGGGGGTTGGGGTGCACGGGGGTGCAAGATGCAGGCAGGGGGCTTAGGGCAGGGAGTTGGGGGCGGGTTGCGGGAGGGGTTTGGGCTCTGGCCCGGCACTGCTTACCTAAAGCAGCTCCGGGGTGGCAGTGGCACACACCGGGGCCAGGGCAGACTCCCTGCATGCCTGCCCTGGCCCCACACCACGCCGCTCCAGGAAGTGGCCGGAACCACGTCCCTGCGTGGCCCCGGGGGGCGGCACAGGGCTCCGCGTGCTGCCCTTGCCACTCCTCTAGGTACCTCCCCCGAAGCTCCCATTGGCTGCGGTTCCCCTTTCCCAGCCAATGGGAGCTGCGGGGAACGGTGCCTGGAGGCAGAAGCAATGCATGGAGCCCTCTCTCCTTCCCACCTCCCCATGGATGTGTGGTGCTGGCCGCTTCTGAGAGCGGCGTGGAGCCTGCGGCACCACAGGGGGCAATCCCGCGGGCAGGATCCAAAGCCCTGACAGGCCAGATCCGGCCTGCGGGCCATAGTTTGCCCACCCCTGAGTTAGACTCTACCAGAAGTTGCCCTGATGAAAGCAGGGTGGGACTTATCTCCAAACTACCAGCCCCAACTGACATCACTTCATTATGGTCGTTTTTTAGGCCTAGTGGGGTTCTTGCAAGACTTTTATTGAGAACTATAGTGAGAAGGCTAAACTTTTGTATGCCCTACTAAGGAGAAAACAACCATGGGAGTGGGGAAGCTCACAACAGGAGGCATGTTGGCACTCAAGAAGGCCTTAATGGAGGCTCCCGCCTTGGCATTCCGCAACCCAAATAAGGGCTTCCACCTTCAAATATCCAGTACATCCACTGCTATCAGTGCTGTGCTCCTACAAGAACAAGGTAGCTCAGTAAAACTGATTGCATATGGGTCCAGGTTGTTAAGTCCTGTGGAAGTACAATTCACAAGTTGCGAGAAAGTGGTTTTGGCCTTGGTGTGGGCCCTATCGCACTGGGAATTTCTCACAGGTACTGCTCCGGTGCTTCTCTGGACTTCTCATACACCAGTAAAATATGTTTTCTCTGGCAAGGCAAACCAAAGGCAGACTAGCCACCTGAGGTTAGCAAATTGGATGCTTACTCTTATTAACAAACATGTCAGTGTGGAGGAAAATTGGCTCCCCTAGTCAACTCACACACGCTCTGTGTGCTTCTGGCTAACACCAGCAATCATGAATGTCCAATCCCGGACTCATCGCCGCTCAAATTCAAGTCACCTTTTAAATTAGAGGTGAAATTTGAGAGTGCCAAAAATCAAGGTCAAACCATATGGGTTGTAGATGGCAGCAGCCTAATGCATAATGGCAAGCCTGTCACTGGTTTTGCTACCATGAACGCTACTGTGGGGGAGATGTTTCAGGAAAAAATAACCCAACACTCCACTCAGGCTACGGAGGTAGTTGCAGTCACCTCAGCTCTAGAAAATGCTCACCCTGCCGAGAATATTACCATCTGTACTGACTCGGATTAGGTAGTAAGGGCATTGATCAACTGGATGATCATGTGGAAAACTAGAGATATGACCACGAGTACAACAATCCAATAACCTATTCCGAATATCTGTTATATGCATGGAAGGTGGCAGAAAAGCGATCAGGAGAAACATTTTTATTCAAGGTCAGAGCTCACAGGAAAAATCAGGGAGAAGTCTCTGTTTTAAATAACACGGCTAACAAATTAGCCAAGCAGGCAGCAAGAATGGGACCAGAAGCATTATAGAATAAAATACCAGCTCCAATAATCGCCGTACAACCAAGAAAGTCATCAGTAGACTGTGTGGACGTTCTAGCTTTACAAAAAGCTGACCCAGAGCTCCATCAGCTGCTAAAGCATGGAAAATATAAACACCGGACTATTACAACCCATGAATCAGGGCTTATCATGGCTCAAGATCACGGTCCAGGAGGGGAGGGTTCTCTGCCTGTACTGGTGATTCCTGAAGTTATCAGATTGGAACTGATTCAGTTGGCACACCAACAAGGGCATTTTGCTTCTGAAAAAACATTGCAATGCATATTAACTATAGGATGGTGGCAGTCTGTGCAATGGGACACTGCATTTTATGTTAATAACTATCTCCAATGCACTGTCAACAACCCTGATGCATGAATCCTAAAGGGCCCACTCAAGCATCAAGATGTAGAAGGCCCCTGGCACCGCCTTCAAATAGATTACATTGACCCCTTGCCAAAATCAAGGAGGGGTAATATTTATTGTCTAGTGGTCTAAGATCCATCCAGCAAATGGATAGAAGCTTATCTGACAACTAGATGTACAGCGACAAACACCAAAGCTTTTATTGGAAAACATCTTCAGCAGGTCCGGGCTCCCCAGAGTTATAGTTTCTGATCAAGGGAGTCCCTTCACTGCTGAATTCATGAAACAGGTGTGCGTGGCATTAGGAATAAAGCAGCAATTTCACATTGCCGGACACCCGCAATTGTCCAGACTGGTCGAAAGAACCAACCGCACCTTAAAAGACTGCCTGAGGAAAGTAATCGAGTCCTCTGGAAAGAATTGGGATGTAAAGATCCCCATCATCTTTCTCATGGCAATAAGATCCTCTGTAGGATCTCACGGATTTACACCACATGAGGTCATGACTGGAAGGCCCATGAGGACATCCGAAGTCTGGTGGCTTCCAGGAGGGGTGCCTCCTGAGGAATTCCGCCCCAGACAAATCACAGAGGCTTGGGTACAAAACTTGCTTACAAGTGCAAAGGTCTGTGGCAGTCAACCTCAAAAGCAATATCAAAGCCATGGACCAGAGGCTTAGGGAGAATCTTAAAATAGTGGAATGGGAATTAGGAGACCGTGTCCTATTCAAATCATATCTCAAACGGTACCACGTACTTTGTCCCAGATGGATGGGTCCCACCAAAATTGTACAAAAAGCAGGTCCTACTGTGTATCTGCTGGAACTAAGTACTGAGAAAAGGAAAGATTTTTTTCAATGGTTTCACAGTACCCAATTAAAGCCATGGAAGGGGGTTACTCCAGATGTCAGACATAAAGCAGAAGATCAGAAACCTCTGTAGGCTGAAGTACTAATCAGTCTTCTCTTCTCTTTCTGCAGGTATAAACATCCAGAGAAGATGGAAAGTACTACCATATTCTTTTTATTGTATATTGTTGCTATTTCTTTTTATCATATGAACTTGGAAAAGGATAGGAACCATCTAATATATCTGTTTAGGATACATGAAAACAAGCATTGGGAGTGCATGATTCAACCAGAGATTGTGCAGGACTTAGGCCTCCCAAGATTCGGAATTGATAACTCGCAAGTGGAGCTAAATACAAGTGTAAACATCATCGAAGACATACTCCGGTCTCAGGAAGAGATATTCAACCAAGAATAGGAAGAGGATATCGAGGTAATGGTTCCCACAATTCTTTGTACAATACAACCTTTAACCTCGAAATTGCAGCCCCAAAGGAAGGAAAAGATAAGATCAAAGCAATTCATAGGAGACTTGCAGCAAGGATGGGTTCAATTTAAGCCAGTCACCGAAAAAAGAAAAAGAGAAGCAGTCTATAACAAACAACGGCTACTATTGCCATTGGCATCCAATCAGCTAGCAGGTGTTTGTCATCTGGTCATGACAGAACATATACATAATAGTACTTAGCATTCACAGTAACTAACAAGCTAATGGGACCCTTCCTAGCTGAAGCTGGGCCCATTAGGAAAATCAGTCCAAATCGTGAATGTAATATTGTGGCTGATATGTTCGCAAATTGCTCACTAATGCTTTCCTTTGGAAATGTTTCAAAATACATCTATATAAAAATAGACATGCCTCTCTTAGTAATCCCAAGTGAGCTTCACATGGGGAAATGATCCACCAGGACCCTCAATTAACCAAAATAAAGGTCCGAGTGCTCTCCCCAAATAACTCTAGCTTAATCTTGACCATGGATTGTGCCACTCTGAAATATGGTCGTAACGTTTCAATTCCTGAGTATACTTCTTCTAAGTTTTGTCTGCTGAACAGCCCCATGATAAATTTGATATATTCATAGGTAATTCAGTGGTTAGTGTAACTTTACTGCATTCAGGACTATGGCCCTTTAAGGCACCTTTTGAAACTGAGATAATGCGAGAAGTACAGGTAATCCCACCTTCCTCGCAATATCGTATGGGTCCTCTTACTGTTAAAAGAGATGTCTCAAGAACTCTCATGTTAGAGTCCCAATATTTACTCCTAAAGGTAATTGTGCCCATGCAAATTTCTATGGCCACAATCCATCAGGCCTGTGCATATTATATTGCTCCTTTAATATTAGGATGGAAAACCTGGCTTCAGGGAGTTCTCCCACCACATTCACAAACTCTAACTCGTAATAAGGGAGACCTGGAAGCAACGGTTTTAGGAGGAGTGGCAGCTAGTTTGGAAATGTTAAATTCTGTTGATCAGTGGCACCTAGCCAAGCACATGATGCATCTTTATCTGAACCTATAGCCTCCGCTTTCTCAACATTAGCTTCCACCACAGTAGATATAACCAAAATTTTCCCACAATGGATGCAAGTACAGTTGTTAACTTATGCATTAATGAGGCTTTAGGGACACTACAATCTAACCTGTCAGAAGCATTAAGTTGTATTCGGTACCAACAATAGTTACTTGCAGTGGCTAAGTCTATAATACGAGATGGGATAGATCAACGAATTCCGCTAGAATTCAAGAGAATCATATTCCCACAGGTATCCTCCTTTGAGAAACAATATCACCAATGGTGGAAAATGCTCACCTTTATGTATTATGAACATAATGATACTATCATCTCTATAATTTTGACCTTAAAACACGCTCAAGTGGAAGTAGTACATCTGCTTATTACATTGGGAATTTTCTCTAATGAACATCCCTTGTACCTATTGAGGAGCATAAATGGGTGCATCTTGGTAAGGCTGGAAACTACACACCTATCAATTTGCAGGCTTGCACCCAGGGATTGGGATATACATGTACCGTACAAGTGTGGGATGAGGATTCAACTTGCCTTAGTTTGACCAAGGGCACTTGTTCTGCAGCAGAATTGCATGACAGGAGAGGAGTTCTCTCAAATACCCATTTAGGGATAAAAGGTTAATGCTAAAACCATTATTTCTACCCAAAAATTCATGGGTAGCCAGAGCAAATACCAGATACCAGCATGAACTCCTGGCCTCAGTAGGCAAACTGATAAATGCTGCATCTGTTCGGTTGGAATGGTCTTAACATACAACAGACTAATCTTTAGGTGATAGAGCCATGGGTAGATAAAGTATTACCAGTTCCATATCAAAAATAAATGATCACTCTCTCCTTATCCAACAAAAGTGGCCATAGGTCTAACCATACCCCTAAATTGTAAAGTTAAGGCCAGGTCTGGTCTAAACTTACATCAGTATAACTACGTTGCTCAGAGGTGTGAAAAATCCCGTCGACATAGCTACCGCCTCTCACAGAAGTGAATTAACTACACCGACAGGAAAAACTCTCCTGTTGGCATAGTAGCATCTTTACTGAAGCACTACAGTAGCCCAGCTGCACTGATGTAGCTGTGCCAATGTAGCGTTGTAAGTGTAAACCTGCCCTGAGTGACAAACAGATGGTGTTATAATACTTGTCAGTTCATCCAACTACCTCCTATAACCTACCAACAGTGCCTTTGTTTTATCTGGATTGAGTCTCAAGGCTTGTCTACGTGTGGAAATTTACAAGCAAACTATACCAGTGTAATTATAAATCTAGAGTTACACTAATGTATCTCCCTGTGTGGATGCTTTTACTTTAGCTCCGGGGTAGTCAATTATTTTTTGTCAAGGTCCAAATTTCTTGGTCAAAGGTATAGTCAAGGTCCAGCCTCCAGAGAATATAATAATAATAATAAAAAAAAACCAATGATAATGACAGTAAGTAAATGAAAAGATTTTGGGGTCCGTTCAAAAGCATGTGGCAGTCCGAATTTGGCCTATGGTCTGGCTATTGACTACCCCTGCTCTAGCTTTTTGAGACGTTTACTTAGGAATGTTCTTAGGCTATTGAGAGACAGTCAATTCAAAGTGTTTCATTGGCATGACAAAACTATTTAAGTGCTGTGTGCCAGAGTCACAGATCCAGCAATCCATAAGAGTCATGAAGGCACAAATAAGGACAGACTGACTTTACCAGCAGGCAACCACAGTACTTGTTTTCTCTTAGCTCGGTTACTGGGTATCATAGTTAATGACTAAGAGACTAATTAATGCATGCTGTATTGGGGCTGGTTTTCTAGCTTTTGTTGGACAGGATATCTGTAAGATGTCTGGCAATGGTTTGGGATACATTTGTTTTCACAGAGTAAAAATTTAACAGGATTCTAGGTAGCTGAAAAACTGCATGTGTGTCTATTTACATGTACAGACACAAAGGTGGACCAACTTTTGTTGGTTGAAAAATACCTAGCTTTTAAGCTTGCACAAAACTCTTTTTCAGGTTCCATTTACATTGTTTAAACCAAGAGACTAATTCCAGAAGGTCCTAGTGCTAACCCATCTCTGGTTACACCAGTTGATTGAACAAATAATATAAGATTACTAGAACATGTCTGTGTACTTGAGAAGGCAGAATTATAAGGACATCTAGGGTCTATTTTTAGACTCTATTATTGACTCCTATAACCACTTGTACCCCCATTTGCAAAATTGGGCTAATAATACTTACCCATCTACGCACTCACTGTCAAATAATTGTATAAATGCAATTATGTATTTGTTATTACTTTTAGCTTTAATATATTTTTCTAAAGAAACAAATTTTCTGTTGATATTTACCTCTATATTGTCAATAATCTGGAAAAAGTGCACTTATGTTTTTGTCCATCACGATTTAGTTGAATTCTGTAGTCAAACTCTCAGCTCAAAATCTAAATCATGAAGCCATTTTTCCTCCTTTCTTGAGGAAAAAGAAAGTATATTCCTGGGGGAATTCTGCACCAAAAAATTAATTCTGTGCACAGTATTTAAAAATTCTGCATATTTTGTCAATATAACACAATATAATCACACCAGTTTCAATTATTTTTGGTCATTTATTTCAAAATACCTGTCAGCAAGTATATCTGTAACAATACAGACAACAAAAAAGATTCAGGAAATGTTTTTTGACAAATAGATTCCTTACTAGGCATATTAATATAGAATTATGAGTAATTCATTTAAACTAAAATACAGACCCTTATTTCCCACACCCCTCAGAAGCAGTGCAAAGGCTTGTGGGAGTCGGGGCTAATGGAAGAGTTGAGGGAGAGGGAAGTAAATTGCTGGGAAGGAGCCTGGGTGTGAACTTGGAGGGTTGTTGGGTATGGGTGGGAAAAGTATGGAACAGGGTTTTTTTTGGGGGGGGTGGGCGGAGAGGGATTGTTAAGGAGCTTCCCCCATGCAGATCCTGGCTGACCCCTAGCCTCTCCCATTCAGTCAGGCACATCTGCCCCTATCCTCATGTGTTCCTTCACCCACATGTGTCCCTCCACCCCCATGCAGACACCCATTCCCCCCATCACCATGTGGCCCTGCACCTCCCTTCCCACTGTGGCCCTGTGCCTCCGCTCCCATTCAGCCCCTGCCCCAGTCTGTCCTCCCCCACTAGCCCTTATGAGCCTCTGTCTGACCCCTCCAAAACCCCATGCTGTCTGTCTCCCCATAGCTCCTGTTTCCTGACCTGGCCCACTGCGAAGAAGGCTCTGCAGGATCTTTCTCTTTCCTAGCTGGCTGGGACCTGCTGTGTTCTATAGCCACAGTGCCCTCTAGTGGGCAAAAAGGCAGAACTTCAGCAACATTTCACCAGAAGCTCTTTTTCTGTGCAAAAATTTAAAAATATGCATGGCACGTTAATTATGAGTGCACAGTAGTGCAGAATTCCCCCAGGAGTAACGATATAACACTGACTCTGAGTCAACTGAAGTCATAACAAAGTTTTCTTGCCACGTTAAACCCCTAAACATTATCACCCAAACAGCCAAGGGTTCAGTTATGGCAAACAAGAGTAGAGAATGACCCTGTAGCCCGTGTGCTCCAGCTGCCATCAGTTGAGCACCTATCTCCCGGTACAGATCAACTCCATCTGCACTGGAGTTGGCTGGTCTAGAGACCTGATGATAAAATGGGGCTACATCACTGAGTCCAATACCGGTGACTATAGCAGACTCAAAATATGAAGCATCTTTTGTGATGCCAGCTGCTTGAGCACAAATGCTCTTCCAATGACCTGACAGAGTGCAATGATCAGGCAATTGGATGTGCGCAGGTGTGGTGGAAAGCAGTATGAGGACATGACAAGAAGATGATACGCTGTGTTTGTTGGGCTATTGTAAACCAGTACACATGGTGACAAGGGGCTTATCTGTGCCTTACTGTTACATGCACAGGACCCAGGATTTGTGCCTAGCACATGAAAATAAAAATAGTTTTCTTGTATTTTGGCAGAAAGGGGAAGGTGAAAAGCTTCCCATCTGTGGTCTACACAATGATTTCTGATTAGATTTCTCTGCAGCCTTTTCTTTTTTAATTCTGCAAAATATTTGAGGAATTTTAAGTTAGATGTACTTTTACTGTAGTTCTATTTTCAAACATGTTCTTATTAGAAATTGGCACAGAATATTTTCCTGGATGAGTAGAACAGTCAGATTACTGCCAAAAGAACCTTTAGTCCCTGCCTTAATAAGTAACAATCACTGAAGCAGTTGATGGTTTGGGAAGATTTTGAGTGTGAATCACACTTATGTGTTGATGACAAACGATCATTTGTTGTTGTTTGTGAATTATATAGCACCACAGGCTTTGCAAGAAACCTTACAATTAGAATAAAAAGCAAACCCCATGCTGAAGCCCTGATTTTGACAATTTAAGTGGGACTACTCACATGCATAAAGTTAATTATGTGCTTGTTGCAGGACTGGGGCCTCTGAAAATTAGACTGTCTTAATTTATAGGGTATGTGTACACTACCAGCCAGATCGGCTGGCAGCGATTGGTCCAGCAGGGATAGATTTATAACATCTAGTCTAGACGTGATAAATTGACCCCCGAGCACTCTCCCGTTGACTCCTGTACTCCACCGCCACCAGAGGCGCAGGCAGAGTCAACGGGGGAGCGGCAGCAGTCGACTCACCGTAGTGAAGACACTGCAGTGAGTAGATCTAAGTACGTCTACTTCAGCTACGTTATTCACCTAGTTGAAGTTGCGTAACTTAGCCCTGGTCTACACTAGGACTTTAGGTCGAATTTAGCAGCGTTAAATTGATGTAAACCTGCACCCGTCCACACGATGAAGCCCTTTTTTTTGACTTAAAGGGCTCTTACAATTGATTTCCTTACTCCACCCCGACAAGTGGATTAGCACTTAAATCAGCCTTGCCGGGTCGAATTTGGGGTACTGTGGACACAATTCGGCGGTATTCGCCTCCGGGAGCTATCCCAGAGTGCTCCATTGTGACCGCTCTGGACAGCACTCTCAACTCAGATGCACTGGCCAGGTAGACAGGAAAAGAACCGCAAACTTTTGAATCTCATTTCCTGTTTGGCCAGCATGGCAAGCTGCAGGTGACCATGCAGAGCTCATCAGCAGAGGTGACCATGATGGAGTCCCAGAATTGCAAAAGAGCTCCAGCATGGACTGAACGGGAGGTACGGGATCTGATCGCTGTATGGGGAGAGGAATCCGTGCTATCAGAACTCCGTTCCAGTTTTCGAAATGCCAAAACCTTTGTCAAAATCTCCCAGGGCATGAAGGACAGAGGCCATAACAGGGACCCGAAGCAGTGCCGCGTGAAACTTAAGGAGCTGAGGCAAGTCTACCAGAAAACCAGAGAGGCGAACGGCCACTCCAGGTCAGAGTCCCAAACATACCGCTTCTATGATGGGCTGCGTGCCATTTTAGGGGGTTCAGCCACCACTACCCCAGCCGTGTTGTTTGACTCCTTCAGTGGAGATGGAGGCAACATGGAAGCAGGTTTTGGGGACGAAGAAGATGATAGCTCACAGCAAGCAAGCGGAGAAACCGGTTTTCCCGACAGCCAGGAACTGTTTCTCACCCTGGACCTGGAGCCAGTACCCCCCGAACCTACCCAAGGCTGCCTCCTGGACCCAGCAGGCGGAGAAGGGACCTTCGGTGAGTGTACCTTTTAAAATAGTATACATGGTTTAAAAGCAAGCATGTGAAAGGATTAATTTGCCCTGGCGTTCGCAGCTCTCCTAGATGTACTCCCAAAGTCTTTGCAAAAGGTTTCTGGGGAGGGCAGCCTTACTGCGTCCTCCATGGTAGGACACTTTACCACTCCAGGCCAGTAGCACGTACTCATTGTACAACAATGCATTGCAGTGTATATTTGCTGGCGTTCAAACAACATCCGTTCTTTATCTCTCTGTGTTATCCTCAGGAGAGTGAGATATCATTCATGGTCACCTGGTTGAAATAGGGTGGTTTTCTTCAGGGGACGCTCAGTGGTGCCCGTTCCTGCTGGGATGTTTGCCTGTGGCTGAACAGAAATGTTCCCCGCTGTTAGCCACGGGGAGGGGGGAGGGTTGAGGGGGTAGCCACGCGGTGGGGGGAGGCAAAATGCGACCTTGTAACAAAAGCACATGTGCTATGTATGTAATGTTAACAGCAAGGTTTACCCTCAAAGAGTGTAGCCATTGTTTTATAAAACGTGTCTTTTTAAATACCGCTGTCTTTTTTTTTCTCCACCAGCTGCATGTATTTCAATGATCACAGGATCTTCTCCTTCCCAGAGGCTAGTGAAGATTAGAAAGAAAGAAAAACGCACTCGTGATGAAATGTTCTCTGAGCTCATGCTGTCCTCCCACACTGACAGAGCACAGACGAATGCATGGAGGCAAATAATGTCAGAGTGCAGGAAAGCACAAAATGACCGGGAGGAGAGGTGGCAGGCTGAAGAGAGTAAGTGGTGGGCTGAAGACAGGGCTGAAGCTCAAATGTGGCGGCAGCGTGATGAGAGGAGGCAGGATTCAATGCTGAGGCTGCTGGAGGATCAAATAATATGCTCCAGTGTATGGTTGAGCTGCAGCAAAGGCAGCTGGAGCACAGACTGCCGCTACAGCCCCTGTGTAACCAACCACCCTCCTCCCCAAGTTCCACAGCCTCCTCACCCAGACGCCCAAGAACGCAGTGGGGGAGCCTCCGGCCAACCAGCCACTCCACCACAGAGGATTGCCCAAAAAACAGAAGGCTGGCATTCAATAAATTTTAAAGTTGTAAACTTTTAAAGTGCTGTGTGGCATTTTCCTTCCCTCCTCCACCACCCCTCCTGGGCTACCTTGGTAGTCATCTCCCTATTTGTGTGATGAATGAATGCATGAATGTGAAGCAACAATGACTTTATTGCCTCTGCAAGCAGTGATCGAAGGGAGGAGGGGAGGGTGGTTAGCTTACAAGGAAGTAGAGTGAACCAAGGGGTCGGGGGGTTTCATCAAGGAGAAACAAACAGAACTTTCACAGCGTAGCCTGTACAGTCATGAAACTGGTTTTCAAAGCTTCTCTGATGCGTACTGCGCCCTCCTGTGTTCTTCTAACCGCCCTGGTGTCTGGCTGCGCGTAACCAGCAGCCAGGCGATTTGCCTCAACCTCCCACCCCACCATAAACGTCTCCCCCTTACTCTCACAGATATTGTGGAGCACACAGCAAGGAGTAATAACAGTGGGAATATTGGTTTCGCTGAGGTCTAAGCGAGTCAGTAAACTGCGCCAGCGTGCCTTTAAACGTCCAAATGCACATTCTACCACCATTCTGCACTTACTCAGCCTGTAGTTGAACAGCTCCTGACTACTGTCCAGGCTGCCTGTGTACAGCTTCATGAGCCATGGCATTAAGGGGTAGGCTCGGTCCCCAAGGATAACTATAGGCATTTCAATATCCCCAACAGTTATTTTCTGGTCTGGGAATAAAGTCCCTTCCTGCAGCTTTTGAAACAGACCAGAGTTCCTGAAGATGCGAGCGTCATGTACCTTTCCCGCCCATCCCATGTTGATGTTGGTGAAACGTCCCTTGTGATCCACCAGAGCTTGCAGCACTATTGAAAAGTACCCCTTGCGGTTTATGTACTCGCTGGCTTGGTGCTCCGGTGCCAAGATAGGGATATGGGTTCCGTCTATGGCCCCACCACAGTTAGGGAATCCCATTGCAGCAAAGCCATCCACTATGACCTGCACATTTCCCAGGGTCACTACCCTTGATATCAGCAGATCTTTGATTGCGGTGGCTACTTGCATCACAGCAGCCCCCACAGTAGATTTGCCCACTCCAAATTGATTCCCAAGCTGTCTGGCGTTGCAAGCTTCCACAGGGCTATCGCCACTCGCTTGTCAACTGTGAGGGCTGCTCTCATCTTGGTATTCATGCGCTTCAGGGCAGGGGAAAGCAAGTCACAAAGTTCCATGAAAGTGCCCTTATCCATACAAAAGATTCGTAGCCACTGGGAATCGTCCCAGACCTGCAACAGTATGTGGTCCCACCAGTCTGTGCTTGTTTCCCGAGCCCAGAATTGGCGTTCCACTGCATGAACCTGCCCCATTAGCACCATGATGCATGCATTGGCAGGGCCCATGCTTTCAGAGAAATCTGTGTCCATGTCCTGATCACTCACGTGATCGCGCTGACGTCGCCTCCTCGCCCAGTATCGTTCTGCCAGGTTCTGGTGCTGCATATACTGCTGGCAATACGTGTGGTGTTTAATGTGCTCCTAATTGCCAAAGTGAGCTGAGCGGCCTCCATGCTTGCCTTGGTATGGCATCCGCACAGAAAAAAGGCGCGGAACGATTGTCTGCCGTTGCTGTGATGGAGGGAGGGGCGACTGACGACATGGCTTACAGGGAATTAAAATCAACAAAGGGGGTGGCTTTACATCAAGGAGTATTTCAGGCAGGACTTCACGGAGGGTTCCAAGAAGAAATGGTGCACCTAAGTAATTGTTCTTATCGGAACAAGCAGGTTGGTCTGGCCTCTGATTGATACATGGCTAGATTTACCTCGCTGCACCTTCTCTGTGAGTGACTGCAGTGTGACCAAGAGGAATGAGTCCCCTAGACGGGGGGGAAGCAAATGAGTACAAAACAAATCTGGTCTATTTCTTGTTTTGATCCACTCCATCTATCTTTTACATCTTTGGCTAGCAGCAGACGGTGCAGAAGGACTGCAAGCCATCCACATCTCATGGCTGCTCGGCAGAAGATGGTACAATAGGCCTGCTAGCCCTCTTCATCTCTTGCCTGCCCGGCAGAAGATGGTACAATAGGACTGCTAGCAATCTGTATCGCCTGCCTGCTCACCATAAGATGGTTCAATAGGACTGACTGCAGGACTAAAGAGAATGTCCTGGTCAAGTCACTTCTAATGTAGTCCCTGCACCCATGTCTGCCCAGGTGCTCCTGGCCGATATGGCCAGGAGCACCTCAGACATGACGATGATGGCTACCAGTCCTATTGTACTGTCTGCTGCCACAAGGCAAGGGGTTTCTGCTGCTGTGTAGCAATGCAGTACCATGTCTGCCAGCACCCAGGAGACATACGGTGACGGTTACCTGAGCGGGCTCCATGCTTGCCGTCGTATGGCGTCTGCACAGGTAACTCAAGAAAAAAGGCGCAAAACGATTGTCTGCTGCTGCTTTCACGGAGGGAGGGAGGGAACGGGGGCCTGACGATATGTACCCAGAACCATCCGCGACAATGTTTTAGCCTCATCAGGCATTGGGATCTCAACCCAGAATTCCAATGGGCAGCGGAGACTGTGGGAACTGTGGGATAGCTACCCACAGTGCAACACTCCGGAAGTCGATGTTTGCCTCGGTACTGTGGAAGCACTCCGCCGAGTTAATGCACTTAATGCACTTAGAGCATTTTTTGTGGGGATACACACACTCGAATATATAAAAACGATTTCTAAAAAAACGACTTTATAAATTCGACTTAATTTCGTAGTGTAGACATACCCTTAGATTGAAACCCCTCCCCCCCAGTGTAAAGATGGATTTATGTTTAAATTCTAGCCCCCACATTTGAAAAACTTTGGTTTTTTTTATTTTCAATTCACCTTTAATCCCTGATTTCTTTAGAATCAAAGCATGGTATGTCCTGAATTCATTTCAGTTCTTTACCTTAGTGACTTTCTATCTAAAGTACGTCTTTGGCCCCTATTATCTGAGCACCTCATAGTCTTTAATGTATTTATCCTCACAGCAACCCTGGGAGGTAGGGAAATACTGTTATCACCATTTTAAAATTGGGAACTGAATCACAGAAAGACCAAATGACTTGCCCAGGATCACACAAGAAATCTGTAGTAGAGCCGTGAATTGAATCGCATCTCCCAAGTCCTAGACTAGTATCATGACCAGTGAGCCATTCTTCTTCTCAGGAAAGAAGTAGTATGTTGGGCTATATTGTAATTTTCCAGTTTTTTACTTCTAGTCACTTGAGTCAAATTCTACCCACAAACCTGTATACATACTTCTACTGAAGAATGTTTCGTTGGTGGAAACCCACTCATCCAAATTCAGATCAGTTAGAGTTGCAGTTATTTGATAACCGTACAGAATTTGGTTCAATAGGGTTGTGTGTGTATCTACCTGAGAGCAGAATCAGACCTGGAAATATAAACAACAGTTGAACTGCTACTTCTGTCAGCTTGAGAGTCAGGCTGTAGGAAAGGAGTAAAAATATGGGTATAACTGTAAATTAGATCAGACTTACAGATCTTTGGTGCCACAGAGTGTAGCATTTTAGGGCTCAATTGTGCCTCCATAATGCGCACCCACATAATGGGGAACCTTTGTGTGTAGATCACACCTCACATAGAGCATTCTGAATGAGCTGCTGTCATGGCAGTGTCCTTGCTGCAGCCCATACACTAAAGAGAGTGCTTCATGGATTTGGAAATCCATAAGTTTTCCAACTTATGCGGGGGAGGGATAGCTCAGTGGTTTGAGCATTGGCCTGCTAAACCCAGAGTTGTGAGTTCAATCCTTGAGGGGGCTATTTAGGGATTGGGGGCAAAAATTGGGTATTGGTCCTGCTTTGAGCAGGGGGTTGGACTAGATGACCTCCTGAGGTCCCTTCCAACCCTGATATTCTATGATTCTCTAAGTAGGGAGCTGGTGGGAGAGTTTATATGCTAGGAAGGAGTGGGTGGGCCAGGCAGGACTGGAAAGAGATGCACTTTCAGTGAAAGTACTTGTGTGTAAAATTAAGCACATGTTTAAGTCTTGGCAGTATCAGGGGTTAAATTAGATGGATAACACAATGAGAGAGTCCAGCACAACATGGTGAGAGAAGATGATGGGAAACAAACACAGTGACATAAAAGCAAACAATGTAACTGGCAGGCATTATTTACAAAGAATTCTGAACATTCTCCCCTTTTAAGGAGGGTTCATAGGGCAGCCAAATGCGGGGAAAGTCTTGGTTGCATGACTCCAATGGAGCCATACTACCAGGGCTGGGCATAGGGCTGGGTACAGCAGAAGTACAGGGCCTCTGCATATGTGCATCCTGGTTGCTCACTAGGATTGAGGCAGGTCCCTGCAGATCCACAGGGTTTGGGGGCCGGTCCCATAGACTTTTTCATGGCAAATCATCTCTGTAAGGATAATTTTGCTGAGATTTCCTTCCATTTACTCCACTCCTGGATGTTTTCTTGTGAGGGGAGTGATTGGAACAGTAGTAAGGTACAGATGGATTTCAAAAGAAGTCACTATTGAAGAATACTTGTGCTTAACGAAATCATAACACTGAATTTAGGAAATGATTATTTCCATAGCAACTGACTCCGGTATCTCAAAGACAGGATTACAAGGTATAATAATTGGAGAATCAAGCAGAAGAAAATGGAGTATGAGGAGGCACAATCCTGCTCAGAATTTCCTCATCGGCTGTTCAGCATCACAACACCCCAAAGTGGGAAAATGGCTTTATTTTTAAGTTACCAATAGTTTTTGATGTAATGATTATTATTATTTATTTATTCATTGCCTTCCATGTCCATAGCAGTCTAGAGATAAGGGCCCAGATCCACAAAGTCTCAGGTTTGGGCATCTAGATCGCAGTTTTGGTTTCACTGCAATCAATAAAACAACTGCCAAATTCTGTAGGTGCCTAACTGCACTCACTGCCTACTCTTTCTAGGTAAAAGTTCCCTAGGCACCCAAGTTTCAGCCTCTGAGCAGGTGCACTGCTGCCTCCCGGTAAGCATCTGGATGCCCATCTCCCTACCTAAGCCCCAGAGCGATTCACAAACCAGGGGAAGATAGGCATTCATCTGTCTATGTTGTACACAGAGCCCAATCCAGTAAGTGTGCTCAGAGGCCTACCAGATCAGATCCGATTCAGAATCCAGCCAGAGGAGGAGGTGGTGCTGCCAGTCCCCACTTTAGAACTTCTAGCTCAGTTGTCAAGACACTCACCTGGGGTGTGGGAGATCAACATTCAATTCCCACTCTCTACCTGAGGTGAAGAGAGGCTTTGAACAGGAGTGTTCCTGTGATTTTCTGGGTGCCTAAAGGGTAAGCACTGTGATGGTCATCAGTCCAATGCCTAAGTCCCTTTGTGAATCTCACTCAAGTTTCCTACACTAAGGAGTCTAAGACCCTGATCCTGCAAAGATTTAAACACATTCTTACTACTGACTTCACTGAAAGTACTTGTGTGAAAAATTAAGCACATGTTTAAGTCTTGGCAGTATCGGGGTAAATTAGATGGATAACACAATGAGAGAGTCCAACACAACATGGTGAGAGAAGATGATGGGAATCAAACACAATGACACAAAAGCAAACACTGTAGCTGGGCAGGTATTATTTACAAAGAATTCTGAACATTTATTTTGCTTCATTAATTTTTGTGGGTTGTTTCTCTAGTTTTATCTGTTTTGAGTTATTATTTATTTGTTTTATTTTCAAAATGATCAGGGACATGAGAGGGAACAGATGGCACCTGAGCTGAAATTGTATTATTAAGTTTGCATCTGGGTTTTTATAACATGTAATGAACAGAGCAGTGTAAGATTACTGGGACATTGAATTTGATTAAAATTAAATAGAAGCTGAACAAATCACTTCTATGTAAAAACAATTTAAGAATATTGTGATGGGTTGTCACCCCTGGGATGCAGTCTGGGAGCTGTGGGAACCGCTGTGCCCCTCTAATCACCCAGCTGGGCTAGCCCTGCCCACACTTCTTGATTGGAGACACTTGATTGGAGGGCCAGCCTCACTAGGCCCTGTTACCACCCGACATGACAGCAGGTGGTGCCACACACCCAAACTGAGCTACCTGGGTGCATACTTAAGCCACTTAAAGACAGCCAATTTTCCAGCTCCTCAGGCTCGCAGCCCCCACTGAAGTATAAACCCAAAGTTATACCATCTTGCACTGCATAGGGATCTGTACAATGTAAGCTCATTAATAAAGTTTGCCTTCCCCTCGATGTGGATATGCAACAAGCGTGTGTTAATCAAGCTGAGATTTCCCCCCAGACACTTCATTCAAAGGCACACTGGTTTAGATAAAGCAAAAAACAAATTTATTAACTACAAAAAGATAGATCTTAAGTGATTATAAGTGATAGCAAACAGAACAAAGCAGATTACCTAATGTGGTGTTCCCCTGGCGTTATCTGGACTCGTGATCCACTAGGTCAGTCCAATCCTCATCTCTGGGAGCCAGCTTTACCCTGCTCTACTGTGAGAACCCCCATTCCTGGGCTGTTCAAGCACAGCCTCTAGCATGTAAGCTGCTCTTAGCTACATGAGTGAGCACTTTTGGCCAGCCGCTGCTTGGTTGTGCAACTGAATGAACTAGCCAATATCTCCGGTCCCAGACACAACCCTAGGAACCTCCATCTTGCAGTTTCCAGTTATGCCCATTGGATACAGCAAGCTTATATGAGTTCGTCAATTTAACAAAGAAATTGATATGTACCAGGCTTATTATCCCAAGGGGAGTCTCTGGCATTGCTTCAGGTAGAATAAACAAACAAATTTATTAACTACAAAAGATAGATTTTAAGTGATTATAAGTCAAAGCAAAACAAGTCAGATTTGGTCAAATGAAATAAAAGCAAAATGCATTCTAAGATTATCTTAACACTTTCAGTGCCCTTACAAACTTAGATGCGTCTCACCACAGGCTGGCTGGTTGTCCTTCAGCCAGGCTCTCCCCTTTGATCAGCGCTTCAGTCGCTTGGTGGTGGTGTCTGTAGATGGAGGTGGAAGAGAGAGAGCATGGCAAATGTCTCTCCCTTTTATCATGTTCTTTCTTCCCTCTTGGCTTCCCCCCTGCTTCAGAGTCGGGGAGCATTACCTCATTGTAGTCCCAAACTGACCAAGGGAAGGGGGGTGATTCACTCGAGAGTCCAACAGATCCTTTGTTGCTGCCTGGGCCCGTGTCCTTTGTTCCTGTGAGGCTGGGCTGGGATTGTCCCATACATGCCTTAATGAGGTGTGAACTTCCCTTCTGCTCTTGGAGAGTTTTGCCTGGGCTTGGTTTAAGCCATGAGGACACATATTCAGCCTCATAACTATATACATAAAATTACAACCTCTAACATTACTGTGATAAATGAAGCGGGGATATGGACACCCAGCCAGTTAGCTATAAAATCCCTGTTAGTAGCTGTTCTCTACTTGCTTTACCTGTAAAGGGTTAAAAAGTCCATAGGTAAAAGGAAGAGAGTGAGCACCTGACCAAAAGAGCCAATGGGAAGAACTTTTTAAAATTGGGAAAAAACTTTCCCTTGGTCTGTGTGTGTTTGCTCTTCCAGAGAGGAGGGACAGAGCAACGAAGCTGTAAAAAGCTGTGGGCCAGGTATGAAAAATCATCAGATCATACCTAGAAACTACTCATTTGAAACCCCAGATATGTAAGTAGATCAGGAAATGTTTAGGAATATCTGCTTAGGTTTATCGCTCTTTATTTCTTTATGGCTTGTGTACTCCTCTGTGCTAACTCCAGGTGCTTTTGTTTTGCTTGTAGCCATTAAGCTGGACCTCAAGAAAGCTATCTTGATGCTTAATCCTTGTAACCTTTTTCTTTTAAATCTAGCAAAAAGCCTAAGTTCCAAATGTATTTTCTTTCTTTTTTGTTTTTAATAAAATTTACCTTTTTTTAAGAACAGGATTGGATTTTTGCATCCTAAGAGGTTTGTGCATATGTTGTTTAATTAGCTGGCGGCAACAGCTAATTTTCTTTGTTTTCTTTCTCAGCTCTTCCCTGGAGTGGGGTGAAAGGGCTTGAGGGTACCCCACAGGAAGGAATTCCCAAGTGCGCATTCCTGGGTTCCAAAAGGGGTTTTTTGCACTTGGGTTATGGCAGCATCTACCCATCTAAGATCAGAGAGAGGCTGTAACATTGGGAGTTTAATACAAGCCTGGAGTGGTCAGTATTAATTTTTAGAATCCTTTCGGGCCCCCACCTTCTGCACTCGAAGTGCCAGAATGGGGAATCAGCCTTGACATGGTGGCACAGTGGTGGGATCATTTTGAACATAAAGCACCTGGGGTTAGCACAGAGGAGTCCACAAGCCATAAAGAAATAAAAAGAGATAAACCTAATCTCATCTTCCTAGACATTTCCTGATCTACCTACATATCTGGGGTTTCAAATGAGTACTTTCTAGTTATGATCTGATGATTTTCATACCTGGCCCAAAGCTTTTTACAGCATCACTGCTCTGTCCCTCCTTTCTGGGAGAGCAAACACACACAGACCAAGGGAAAGTTTTTTCCCAATTTTAAAAAGTTCTAGCATTTCCATTGGCTCTTTTGGTCAGGTGCTCACTCCCTTCCTTTTACCTATGGACTTTCTAACCCTTTACTGGTAAAGCAAGTAGAGAATAGCTACTAACAGGGATTTTATAGATAACTGGCTGGCTGGATGTGCATAAAAGGGAGCTACCCCCCACTTCATTTTTCACAATTACTATAACAACAATGCATCATGAGCCATCTGAAGACACCCCAAATGACAAACTTTGCATTGGATACCACACAATCATATTATAAGGATGAACATGGGGATATAGGGTGTTCCTCCGAGGTACAGAGTGGCACACCTAGTAAATAAACAAAACCACAAACTAAGCCTAACATACTAGATAGATTTGATATGAATTAGCATTTTCTCACTCTGGCTGATGATACAAGCAGTCCACCAAGTTTCCATACACAGGCTAGAAATCCCTTTAGCTTGGGACCAGCATTTCCCCCAGTTCAGTCTTTGTTTCTCGGGTGTTTCTAGGAGTGCTCTTGCGTGAGGAGTGAGGCCACTAGATGATGTCACACCCCACCTTATATAGCGGGGTGTCCAAACTGTGGCTCATGAGCCACATGCGGCTCTTTTACTGTTAAAGTGCAGCTCACAAGCCCCCAGTCTGCCCATTCTCTGCCTCCCGTATGGGAGGAGGGATGAACTCGGGACCTATGCCTTGCAGTGGGGTGGTGGGGTAGGGGCTTCTGTTCAGTGGGGGGGGGGGGTCTTGGGGCTTCAGCCCCGGCTCCCAGCAGGTGTGCCCCGGCTCTAGAAATGTTTACAAGAAGGCTAAGTCTTCCATAGTCCATTGTCTTTGCTGATGGGCCATCAGCACTGTCTAGCTTCTTTATTGCTGAACCTGAAAGGCTAGCTGTGGATGTTCCCAGAGTAAACACATTTGAAATACAGATACCTAGTCAATATTCAGAACTTCAGATACAAAAATGATACATGCATACAACTAGGATGATCATATTCAGCAAATCATAACTTTTGCATAGACACCTGACAAGACATATGGTGTACAAAATGCATCATAATTATGTCATAATTATATCATAATCATACAACTATGAAGAATATGGAGTGCAGTGTCACAAATGTTTCTTTTCAGAGTAGCAGCCATGTTATTCTGTATCCGCAAAAAGAAAAGGAGGACTTGTGGCACCTTAGAGACGAACAAATTTATTTGAGCGTAAGCTTTCGTGAGCTACAGCTCACTTCATCGGATGCATGTAGTGGAAAATACAGTGGGGAGATTTTACATACACAGAGAACATGAAGCAATGGGTGTTACCATACAGACTGTAACAAGAGTGATCAGGTAAGGTGAGCTATTACCAGCAGGAGAGCAGGGGGGACCTGTTGTAGTGATAATCAAGGTGGGCAATTTCCAGCGGTTGACAAAAATGTGCGAGGAGCAGTACGGGGGGGGTGGTGGAATAAACATGGGGAAATAGTTTTACTTTGTGTAATGACACATCTACTCCCAGTCTTTATTCAAGCCTAAGTTAATTGTATCCAGTTTGCAAATAAATTCCAATTCAGCAGTCTCTCGTTGGAGTCTGTTTTTGAAGTTTTTTTGTTGAAGAATTGCCACTTTTAGGTCTGTAATCGAGTGACCAAAGAGATTGAAGTGTTCTCTGACTGGTTTTTGAATGTTATAATTCTTGACGTCTGATTTGTGTCCATTTATTCTTTTACGTAGAGACTGTCCAGTCTGACCAATGTACCTGGCAGAGGGGCATTGCTGGCACATGATGGCATATATCACATTGGTAGATGTGCAGGTGAACGTGCCTCTGATAGTGTGGCTGGTGTGATTAAGCCCTATGATGGTGTCCCCTGAACAGATATGTGGACACAGTTGGCAACGGGCTTTGTTGCAAGGATAGGTTCCTGGATTAGTGTTTTTGTTGTGTGTTTGTTTTACATACTTTATTATAATATGCATTATAATGTGCAACATTTAAAACAGCCACTGGAGGGCTCACTGATGCCATATTAAATGACCAGAAGGTCTTTAAAAGCTAGTATTTTCCCTAGTTTTTGGCTCTGGTAATATCAGGAGATCAAAATGTATTAAACATTTTGAGAAAATTGGAAGATAATGGAATTTTTGCAGATAATTTCTGTGCATGTCTACTTTTGGTACCTGTGGGTACAGATAGTGATAGATTTTCATCTGAAAATCTATATGCTATGTGATTAAGTTTCATGGTGTAGGAACATTTCCAAAAGTAGGAGGATCTAAACGACATAGAATAAACACCAAGGACCAGCTTGTCCCCTCTTGGGTAAAAGCCACGAGAGAGGACAACCCTGCACCATTGTGTCAGGGTTTTCCTGCCCATGGAAAAGCTACCCCCAAATCGGGCAGACTCGCCCTTCCCTTTTATCACAGGATGGCTGCTGGCCCCTGTAAATGAAGCAGGTCCAGCTTCCTTGTGTCAAAACAGGTGCTGCCACTCTGGTGAATTAAGAGGGTGGGGCTGCACCTGGGGCTATAAAGAACCAGGGAGAGCCTGAGGGCTGGTCTAGACTACAAAATTAGGTTGGCTTAACTACATGGATCAGGCATGTGAAAAATTTCATGCTCTGTGCCATGTAATTAAGCTGACCTAAGCCCTGCTGTAGATGCCTCAGGATTGACGGAGGAATTCTTCTGTTGACCTAGTTTACGCCTCTCAAGGAGGTGGATTTCTACAGTGACAGAAAAGCTCCCTCCATCACTATAGTAAGTGTTCATACTAAATTGACACAGTTGTGCCACTGTAGCATTCCTAGTGTGAACATAGCCTGAGAGGGAGAAGACTAGCTGATTCAGAAGTCTGTGAAAATCATCAAGAAAAGGGAGCTGGCAGAGAGTCAGGAGCGTGGAGGAGGTCTCTGGGGATCTGGAATTCCTCCCTCCCCCTACCATTCTCTCCCTGAAAGAGGAAGGAATTATCAGGAAGCTAGAGGAGGGGCTAGCTGCTTATCCCCCTGAGCCAAAGAACCAAGGGCAGAGAAGGCCGGTGAGAACTGAATGCTTAGAATAGCAGAGAGAGATGTCTGCTAGCTTTCGGAGCTGAAGGATGAGAGTGAGGCAGTATTGCAGAGCTGGGGCATGGTGAGGAGCTCTACGTGACGTACAGGACTACTTAGACTATTTGGACTACTTCTAGGGGCTCTGAAAGAGAAACTGAGTCAAGCATGCCTGTTATGCCCTGGCTAGCTGCACCAGGGTGCTCCAGGAAGGGATGCCTTCTGACACCCCTATTCTGAGCATGGCGCTAAAGTCAGCTTGGGCTCAAAGATGAGTCAGCCATTAGCAAACTGGGCCATTGCTGAAATAAGAGTCTGAGCGTGGAATTGAGGACTAATACATTACATTTCACTGTCAGTTTTTCCTAGTATTTTTGTACCCAATCCTGCTCTGGTTGAAGTTTAAGGGAATTTTGTTTCTGAAGGAAGAGTAATTGGAACCCCACTCAATCTTGCTTTTCCTAATTTAATTCCATTATTTCTTATTATACTTTTTACTTATACAAGCCTAAATTCCTGTCTGACCTTGGTGTTTATACCCTTCTGGTATTGATTGTTATGTCCCCCATTTAATTAATTTAACCAAAGTATACATATTTAGTGTTTTTAATCAGTACTCCTAGTTATTTTTAGTCTTCTTTGAGCTCCCTATAGTTTATCAACCTATTTCTGGTAATAACTTGTTCTGGAACTGAATACAATGTTGCACCAGAGCAGTACAGGGAAGGGACCATTTATTCTGTTCTTTGTGGCAATGCCTGTGTATGTATAATACCGCATAACTGTACTGCCATTTCTGCTGCCATATCTCATGGAAACTTTTTTAATTTATTGTTCTCTATGACCACGAGATAATTTTGAGTATTGCTCATTTCCAGGTGCCTCTCTTGCATTGAAGATCCATTTGAAATCTTTTTCTCCCAGTGTTGTATCTTGCATTTTTCATGTTAAATCTCCTTTTTGTCCTCCCCATATTTCTCAACTTGTTAGGTCCCTTGTGGCTCCCTGCCTTGTCTTAGTTGCTAGAGCTGTCATCTCTTGTAGGAGAAATACAGAACCTTGAATTTATGCCTTGGAACCATTAGCAATTATTCTTTAAGAACTCATGGAGAACGGGTGAGGCCCCAGAGCACTGAAGAACGGCAGCAGTAGTACATATCTTTAAAAAGGGGAACAAAGAGGACCTGGGAAATTATAGACCAGTTGGCCTAACTTCAATACCTGGAAAGATACTGGAAGAAATTATTGAACGATCAATTTTGTAAGTACCTTCAGGATAACAGGGATATAAGAAAGAGCCCACATGGATGTGTCAAGAACAAAAATGCCAAACCAACCTAATTTCCCTCTTTGAGAGGCCTAGTGGATAGGGGTGAAGCAGTAGATGTGATATATCTTGATTTTTTAGTAAGGCTTTGACACAGTCCTACATAACAGACTCACAAGCAAACTAGGTAAATGTGACAGGTTTCAGAGTAGCAGCCATGTTAGTCTGTATTCGCAAAAAGAAAAGGAATACTTGTGGCACCTGAGGGACTAACAAATTTATTTGAGCATAAGCTTTCATAGCTACAGCTCACTTCATCGGATGCATTCAGTGGAAAATACAGTGGGGAGATTTATATACATAGAGAACATGAAACAATGGGTGTTACCATACACCCTGTAATGAGAGTGATCACTTAAGGTGAGCTATTACCAGGAGCTCTCCTGCTGGTTATCAATGGCTTCATGTCAAACTGGGAGGGCATATACAGAGGTCAATCATAGGTCTGGTACTTGTCAATATTTTTATTAATTACTTGGATAATGGAGTGGAAAGTATGCTTATAAAATTTGTGGATAACACCAACCTGGGGGGTGTTGCAAGCCCTTTGGAGAACAGGATTAGAATTCAAAATCACCTTGACAATTTGGATAATTGGTCTGAAATAAACAAGATGAAATTCAGTAAAGACAAGTGTTAAGTACTTCACTTAGGAAGGAAAATATCAAATGCACAACTACAAAATGGGGAATAATTGACTAGCTGGTAGTATTACTGGAAAGGATCAGGTTATAATGGATCACAAATTGAATATAGGTCAACATGATGCAGTTGCAAAAGGCTAACATCATTCTGGGGTGTATTAACAAGAGTGTCATATGTTGGACACAGGAGGTAACTGTCTCACAGTACAGCAGTGGTGAGGTCCCAGCTGGAGTATTATGTCCAGTTCTGGTTGCCACACTTTAAGAAATATGTGGACAAGTTAGTGAGAGTCCAGAGGACAGCAACAAAAATGATAAAAGGTTTAGAAAACCTAACCTATGAGGAAAGGTTAAAAAAACTGGACATGCTTTTTCTTAAGAAAAGAAGACTGAGGAAGGACCTGTTAAGTCTTCAGATATGTTAAGAGCTGTTTGTTATAAGAGGATGGTGATCAATTGTTCTCCATGGCCACTGAAGACAGGAAAAGAAGTAATCAACTTAATCTACAACAAGGGAGATTTAGGTGAGGTGTTAGAAAAAATTTTCTAACTATAAAGATAGATAAATACTGGAATAGGCTTCCAAGGAAGGCTGTGTAATCCCCATCATTGGAAGTTTTTAAAAACAGGTTTGACAAACACCTGTCAAGGATTGTCTTCGTGTACTTGGTTCTGCTGAGCACAGAAGAGTGGACTAGATCAGTGGTTCTCAACCAGGAGTCTGGGTCACCCTGGGGGGCCACAAGCAGGTTTCAGGAGGGCCGCCAAGCAAGGCCAGCATTAGATTCGCTGAGGCCCAGAGCAGAAAGCTGAAGTCCCAGTGCATGGGGCTGAAGTCTGGGTCCCTGAGCCCCCCCAGGGCTGAAGCCAAAGCCTAAGCAATGTAGTTTTGTGGGGGCCCCTGTGGCATGGGGCCCCAGGCAGTTGCCATGCTTGCTACCCCCTAATGCCGACCCTGGCTTTTATATGCAGAAAACCAGGTATTGTGGCCCATATGGAGTTTTTATAGAATGTTGCGGGGGGGAGGGGCTCAGAAAGAAAAAGGTTGAGAATCTCTGGACTAAATGACCTCTCGAGGACCCTTCCAGACCTACATTTCTATGATGTCTCCCCTTCCCCCCTTTTTTGAGTCATTCTGTGTAGACATCTGGTTGAAATCTTACTTGATGGCGCTCTTCCAGTGGAGAACATCTACATACTTTCAGGGTATATAGTAAACCTCTGTGTGGAATAGTCTGAATTTAATAAAAATTTAGCAATGCATAGTTCAGCAACAATTCAGACAAACTGATTCAGCTAGCTGTATAGGTATTAAAACTTAATGCCTTTGTCTTGTTTTTAGCAACACATCAGTGGAGTTGTCATGGATACTGAGTTGAGCCCTGGTTTTGCAACTTGCAGATGTGTTGAAAAATGTAGAGTTTTTTTATTTTCATTTTTGTTGTTGTTTTTTGGTGTGTCGGTCTTTTTGTTTTTTTCTGCTCTAATCCTACAGTCATCCCAAGCTTATGGGCTTGATCCAAAGTCCCCTGAAGTAAATGGAAAGACTGTTCAACTTCAATGGGATTTGGATAGGTCCCTACATGAACAGTACAATTCTGTAAACTTACTATTTTAGGGTAATTCCTAGAGATCTACCTAGTTTTACCATATCTTATTCCACTTTTGGAATACTAATATTTCTTATCTATGTTCAATTCTTTAGCGACAGGAGTTCATGAAGGGGAAGCATTCTGCTGTACTTGAACATCCCAAATTAAAACTGCTGGCATATTGAATTCTTTGTAGTACATCTCTTCCCCTGGTTTCTACAGATGGAGCACATGCAAATATATTAATCCACAGATTTCTACCCCAGTGTTACAAAAAAATAATTTAAAAACTAAATATTTGGCAGTTATTTCCTTCTTTACTAACCTGTTCCATTCTCAGTATTAGAGATGTCACCAGCTGTTGTAGGAGAAACTCTGAGTCCTGAATTCAGGTCGTGGCAGATAAAATGCTTTCCATTTCATGTATGAATTTTTTTTTTCTTTTATAGCCTTGTCTATTCATTGTCATGTATATCAATGACAATATAAATAAACAATAAGCCACAATCCTATTGAAATCACAAATGCAAGAGCGGTATTCTACATAAAAACATTTGTATTTTTAGCAGTGAAAACCACATCGCATTTCTTCAAAGGAGAGACTGTTTAGAATAGCATTTCTCATATTAATGAGCTACTGACATTTGTTTACAACGTTGCAAGGAGTAAATGCAAAGCCCAACTTCTAGCTTGAGTAGGTGGGCCAGGAGGAGAAATCCTCCCTCCAGTGGTTCCACTTGGCTGAGGTAGGCACTGTGGGACCTTTCATGCTTTTGCCTGCTTCCATCCAAGTAGGTCCGTTAATGTCATCTAGCCAGACAAGGTTCTGTTTTCTCCTCTCCGTTGCCACACTCTGCCGGTGCTAAGGGGCATTCTGTGAAGAACAGGACTGGATTTGCCTTTAAATAACATGGGGAGTTGTGAACTGGTTGAGCACTGAGCTGTAAAGCCTAGGCATCAAAACTGTCAGTTCAAGCCACTGCAAGTTCTTGAATTTTATTTCAAACTGCAGGATTTAATACATTTTAAAAACACAAAACTGCATTTTATTAAAGCAAGCTCATTTTTTCCTACTACGTTGTCTTTTTAATTTAAAACAAAAAAATCAGTGGTATTTTTTTTCAAAGTAATCCTGCTCCAGGGTGTTTTTCTTAGTGTTTGTGCATGTTTGTATGTCTTAGTTATGCCTCATGAGTCTGAAATGTATTTCTTCAATACGTGTTATAGCATAGCAAGCGTTGCCATGGTACCTTGTAACATTTCTTCAATCAGCAGATGGAGCTACATGGAGAAAAGAGTTTTGCTGGTACAGAAATTTGAAACAGAATGCTAAAATAAATTTGTTACAAAAATCATGCCTCATATGATTGATGATACATTACTGGATTATTTGCTTTAATGTATCATCTGGCAGTTAAACATGTTCCCTCATTTATCTGATATTACATGAGAAAATTCAATAAATCAAAATTAATACCAGAACGAATGACAAGCTTTTCTTAACCCTAAACAGCTTTCCCCAAAACATTTCTGGGAGGGTAAATTTCCCCTCCCTCCAAAGATGAAGTTAAAAAGTATAGCTAGTGAACTGGATGGCTGAGGATAGGGGTAAGAGAGAGCTTTTTACCTATAGGTCAGTTCACATCCAGCTCAACTCAGAGTGTCTGAAAATTTTAATCTTATGCCTGTTTGGTGGTCATTTCCCATGGGACTGGGACCAAAACTAATCCCTACCGAGATTAGTGCTGTTATCGTTGTTGAGCGTGTCAGCAGAGAGGTCAAGACCTGAGTGGGCCTGGAGAATTTAAAGAGACCCCTATGTCTCAGTTTTCTCGGGACCATCACATAATTTTTTATATGCTGTCTTGGTGTCTCAAGAACTTTTTCGGATGACCTGGTTTTTCATAAAATTTATCCAAAAGTTTGGATATTTATAACTACATAATGCTACATCACTACAGAAACTTTTGTATGTGCTGTTTCACTCTTGTTACATAGTGAGCAGGTGTTCTGAACCATCCATTGTTCAAAGCTTGTCAGGCACCAACATTGCAAATTGTAAGATGAGTCAATGACACAGACTAGCCAGTGCAAAACCCCTGCTCTGGACCCTCAAAAAAGAAGGGGAGGGAGTTGGAGAGGAAGGTGGATAAGCACCTGGCAGTCCTTCTGTATCTCACTTTTTTCCTTGTCATGGTCACCAGAACCATAGATAGTACGGAAGTGAAGGATGGAGGTAGGAAAAAGGAGTGCAGAGCAAGAAATCAACCTTGCCTTGATCTATTCCATGGCTCCAGTTGGAGCTTTTTCTACCAGGTGAAGCAGATCACGGAAAGAGGCAGAATGTAGAGCACTTGAGTATTTTATACCTGTAAAAATGGTGCCATGAAACTGTCCTGGATTTTGGATTCGAAAAAAAGATTCCTTAATCTTATGATTGGGACGTGATCCTTTTAGGTGAGCGGTGAGGCCCTGTCAGATGGTGCAACTTGCATGTTTCACTGACAATGTTAGGTCTCTTCTATGGTTAAATAGAGGATTTCAGTTTCCAGGGCTGTTACTTAAACACCTTTCAAGAGTACTAAATATACACATGCACACATTAAATGGCAGAGGGTAATTACAAAGCCATAAGCTTTGCCTTGCCTTCAGTACCAGGAAAAAATGCTGGAAGCTGTTTGGATTAGAGATGAAACTGTCAAAATCAAGTGAAATATCCTCAGTGCATACAGAGACTGGCCAAAGCTCTCTAACCTTGTTAAGATTCACACTCATGAAATGCTAATGGCATCTCAAGTGAGGGAAGCCCTCCTCAGCAGTAGCTGTGGAATGGTCTCTGGCTGATCCGCTCTGCCCATCCCTCCAGTGGCTGAGTCCATGGCTCTTCCCATTGACTGATCCATATGGTAGAAGCAGTGCCAGTGCTAGCCCATTGTGGGGGCCCTAAGCAGGAATATTTTTGCCCCCCCCCCCCCCGCAGAACACATGCTAAAAATTAAAAAGGGCCCTCTTCAGCTGGCTGGGGCCCTAAGCAATTGCTTAGTCTGCTTATGCCTTGCACTGGCTCTGGGTGGAGGAATTACCAGAGGAGTGACATTGTGGAGGAGATGTCTCCCCACAACATCCCAACATGGGGGCAGGCTCCCTTTTGTCTCTCTGCCAGGGAGACCCTAAGGGCTAAGAATGCCCACATCCAACCAGACCTGGAGCCAAATGAAAGGATCTGCCTCTTGAGAAAGGAACTGGTTGATCTCTTCCACAACCCAGGCTATTGGGAGGGGGAAAGCCATCACGTTTTCCACTTTCTTGACTTATCCAATTCCCTATCCTCCAATTAAGATTTGAATGTATTGTCTGAACCCCTTTCCACTCTCAGCTGCCCAACCACTTGGTCCCTCTCTCTTTCCTAGATATGGATTTTAATTTGGGTTATTGCTGTCCTTCTGTGTAACTCTTCTGGATCTCTCTCCTGAAAAGTTCAGGGTCTGTGGAGCCCTGCTCAGGTGCAGATCATTTGAATAAGTTGCCTGCACCCTTCTGGATCTTCATGAGTCTCTACTGCACTAGCCTGAGTGTCCTCACAGAATAGATCAGGTCCCTGTGGAGCTTCTTCTGTACAGGATTTACTTAAGATTGTAAGCTATTTGAGGAAGTGACTTTTTGTTCTGTTTGTACAGTACCAGTACAATGGGGTCCTGGTCCATGGCTGAGATCTCTAGGCACTACCACAATACAAATAAAAAAAAAACAATATGGATAAGGGACATCTGCAATTATCAGGATTGGGCTCTTTGTGTTTCTATTTCTAATTTTTCAGTGAATTTTAGTGCTTGTGTATGTTGCTGGACTGACAGCCCTGGGAAGTGATGTCCTCTTTTCATCCATAGTACAGGTGCAGAAAGGTATCTGAAGAACAGGCTTCCCTCACGTTGCTCTGCCGATGAACATCAACCTTGACCTAGGGGGTGAAATTGAAAATGCAGGTCCTGATTCTCAATTACCTTGCACCTTATATAGTCATTTACACCTGAATAAAACAAGGCATAATGAGTGTAAAATTCTACCCAATGAGAATAGTAGCATCTTACACTCACAAGTGTAAATATCTACACAAAGTTAAGGTACTGGAGAATCAGACCTTGTAGTCTTTATGCCCAACTTTTTCTTCATCTCGATACAGAAATGGCCAACAAAGCTGCTAATTGTGAGAGACTGCTGAAAAAATGATCTTCTTGTTTCCTCAAGATGGTGACCAACAAGAAGGCTAAGGGTCCTTACAATGTAGTTTAAAAATAAGCTTTCAAAGCAAAAAGGATTCTGGTAAGCCTTCTACAGTTTGTGCATCAGCATCACTTTAATTGACTTCATTGGAATGATTCCTGACTTTAAGTGAGAGGAGAACTAGGCCTAAAATGTACTTGTTCCCAATTTTCATTTTAGCTACATTTTAAGGAAAAGTGTTCTTTTCCTATTGTAACTCTTCTGCCAGTCAGAGTTGATAGCAAGGGCCGGGTTCAGTATCTAGGGGTTCCTTTTCAACAATACACAAAACTGGCTTGAGCCCCTGCCCAGTGACCTGGGACAATTACACACCACCCCCTGGATGCCTCGAAGAGGCAATACTTCTCCTCTCTCAAGCACAGAGTCTGAGTGTAGCAAAAAAAATTTTAATAAAAGGAGGGAAATAATGCAGCATTAATTTAGGGAAACACCACAAACAGGGTTTATAGACATAAACCATGAGCAAAAGACCCACCACCAAGTAAGTTGGGCAGTGTCCTTTTCCCCTCAGGTTCTTCAGTCCAGCAACCCAAAAGTCCCTTTAACGTACCTGTCCCTTCTCTGCACTCACAGTTGCTGTCCTTTGGACAGTGCAGACCCAGAGTTCAGAGATTCATCTGCAGAGTTCACCTCCCCACGCTGGGGGGGTGGGGAAGATAAGGAGGTACCTTACTCATTCTGGTGCTCAGGCATTGACTCGCCACAAGTCTCTGCAGGGCTCTGCTCTGGTACTCTCCACCAGCCACCCTGCTGGCTGCACCTCTCTGCCAGCTGCCCTGCACCAAGGTGTCTTCAGGGCCCACCACTTAACACAGCTCTCAGTGATTTCAGCTGTTAGCGGGGGAGCCTCACTGCTGATGCACACTGGGCAGTCTCTTGCATCAGAGACACTGTCCCAAAGTAGGTCTAATACTTAGACCTAGGTATCAGTGACTTTATTACTCCTGCCTCAATAACAAGGAGAAAGGGGATCCCACACTAGCCAAAAGTGACCAATTGGGCAAGCAATCCCATCATGCTGAGCACCTAGGCAGGGTGGGTGTGCCCATGCAAATGAGATCAGCTCCTGAAATCCCTTTCTACAGCTCACCACTAGATGCCAGGGGAGAGCTCATTCAGACTCTGCTTACACTATTTTACTGACAACAATAAGTAAATAAAATTAAAGTAAGGACTGAAATAACATACTGATTGGTGCTTGAGAGAAAGGTATTTTAAATTTTATTTCATTTCATTGTATTACTATAGCTTCCAATACTTTTATTCACCTGAATATATGAACCTTCTGAAGAGATCATAATCTAAAGCCCTCAACCCACAGTGAACTGTGTACAGAACCCCAGTAAAGCCATTGAGTTTCTGTGTGAGTATGCAAGTCCACCTATGCATAGTTTATTGCAGGATTGGGGCTTAACTACATCCATGATACAAGAGGAGCAGGGGGGAGGGGATGGATAGGGGTTATATCTGTGAGAGTATGCAGTTATTCAGTAAGGACTAGTGTATAGCATGGTAGGCAGAATTTTTTTTAATATCTAAAAGAAATACCTTATATTTCTTACAGGCACTGCAGCGTAAGTTGGTGTGGAGGTTTTAAGGAGTAGGTTAATCTGCATAGACTATGTAGTTTATGTAGAGCTCGAGCTGTGATGAACATATCCTATCATCATAGGAAATTCACATTTTTTTTCTTCAGAATATAAATTTGAGTAGCTGGATAATTCCAGTGACTTAGTTTATCATGAGATAATTATATCTAAGGATGTTAGAGTTCAGCAAGTTTTTGTTTCTTGAAGAGGCTCAGGGCTGTGTTTACAATAATCACAATCACTATTTTTGCCTTACTGTCTAATTATAAATTGGCTAAGAAAACATGTATTATATGCATCAACTGGTTAGTCTCCAATATTAAATCTTTTTTAAACTGTTGGTAGGTGAGTAGAATGGGTATAAAATATACGGCATTAAAGTTGACTATTTCTTGTTTCTTTCTTAGCATTTTCCAAGTCTGGCGATACCATCCTGTATCCTGTAATTCAGTATAACTTCCAACAGGCTGTTTGTCAGAGGTTCTTCAGACCCTCTCAATAAACTCTGTGGAATAAAGCTAGGCAACTGGTGGTGCTTTTATTTCCTGCCCTGTCTCTTCCTAGTGGGTGGGGGTTGAAGATCCCAGCAGATCCTCACCCCCAGAGTACACTGGTCTACTGACTGAGGTGGGTGGACAAGCTACTCACCCACTTGCAGATACCTGAGAAAAAACTTAAACAGGTCTACCTTGCTGCTCTCCCAGAGAAGCAAGGAGCTCATCACCAAGTTGCCACATAAGGAAGAGATAATGGGAAAAAACAGCCTTCTCTTGAAGACAACAAACATTGTAGGGAGAGGTGATTAGAAGACCGCTGGGCAACTTTCCGCAGAAAAAACTAAAGAGAAGTGCGCATGGGAGGGAGATACTAATATGAAGGAGGATAGTATAATAGCTTATTTTAAAGATTGTATGGGATTTATACTTGGTGTTCTGACTAATCATATATTTGGACCCCAAATATGAAAATTATCTGAGTCTGAATTATGCATTAGGAGACAAGCTCAAACAAAACAACAGAAATACAACTTGAGCTTTGAACCTGGAAACCTCCCACATGAAGCATGTATATATAGCAACATGTCAGACCTGAGTGGGCCTGGAGAATGAATTACTATTTCATGTAAGGAGACCCCCTATTTCTCAGTTTTTCCTTTCCAGTTTTTTATTTGCTTGATATCTGAATAAGATTATGGGATGACCTGGTTTTTCATTTAATTTATCCAAAAGTTTCGATATTTATAACTACACAATGCTACACAACATATAGATTTGTAGGCCACAAAAAACAGGTGAACATAACTAAAGTGTCACTCGGACACCTGGATTGTTATCCAGTTGCTTTGGTCTAAATCTTTTAGATAAGAAAATCAATGCACTAAATTTATATTTCAGTCCTGTTCGATTTCCACCCAGCATTTATTGAGGTCATTATGATGCCAGGTTGATAGTGATCTTAACTGAGCTGGCAATAAATATTTTAGTGAAATTGGTACTACCAATCCACCTTTTCGAGTGAGTCTACAGAGATTTTTGCTATTTGTCCTTGGGAACTTATTGTGCTATGCAAGTTTAACAATTCTTGTTTGAATTTCCGTTAGAGTTCTTTCTGGTATCCATATTGGTAGGGCTTGAAACAGGAAGTTATTTTTTGTCGACTAATTCATTTTTACCACAGCTATAGAGCCAGGACAAGACAAATATAGTTTTTTTCTGTTCAGAGAAATCATTTTTCTATTTTGAAATAATGAAAGGAAAATACATTTCATAGAACCAATGGCGGTTAGGAGAAATATTCAGTCCTAAGTGCTTATTTGTTTATACCACACAAACTCAAATGTATTCTGTAGTTATTTAATCATACATTCCTCCGGTCCTACATTTAATATTTCAGATTTAGTATAATTTTATAACGGGATATATCACTGAGTTCATTATTAACATTCTGAATGCAAGTCATACATTGTAGTGGATTGGTTTCCATTAGAACTACATCATCTGCCTACAGCTCAATTTTATGTTATCTTTTATTAATGGTAACCCCTGTTTTGCTATTATTCTGATGTATTTTTGGGTCAGAGGTTCAATAAAGAAGGTGAACAACAAGGGACATAGAGGACAACCTTGTCTGATTCTTCTTTATTTGTAGTTCTTTGCTATATTCTCCATTAACTTTTATCCTAGTAGAGAAAGAAAGTCATATAGTTACCTAAGTTGTCATATCACCTCCAAAATCCGTCGTCAAATGCAGTGTCTTTAGGAAAGACCACCCTACTTTATCAAAGGCCTTCTCAGTGTCAAAGGATAGCAGTAGTCCTTTTAAAAATTCTGTATATCATGAATTACTCTAATAATTTTTCTAATGTGATCACTCAGTTTTCTGTTACATATGAACCCTATTTGATCGAAGTGTACTGACTGAGGATGGACTACTTCTGTTCTTAGAATCATAGAATATTAGGGTTGGAAGAGACCTCAGGAGGTCATCTCGTCCAATCCCCTGCTCAAAGCAGGACCAACACCAACTAAATCATCCCAGCGAGGGTTTTGTCAAGCCGGGCCTTAAAAACCTCTAAGGATGGAGATTCCACCACCTCCCTAGGTAACCCATTCCAGTGCTTCACCACCCTCCTAGTGAAATAGTGTTTCCTAATATGCAGCCTAGACCACCCCCACTACAACTTGAGACCATGGCTTCTTGTTCTGTCATCTGCCACCACTGAGAACAGCCTAGCTCCATCCTCTTTGGAACCCCCCCTTCAGGTAGTTGAAAGCAGCTATCAAATCCCCCCTCACTCTTCTTTTCTGCAGACTAAATAACCCCAGTTCCCTCAGCCTCTCCTAGTAAGTCACGTGCCCCCGCCCCCTAATCATTTTCTTTGCCCTCCTCTGGACTCTCTCCAATTTGTCCACATCCCTTATGTAGCAGGGGGGACCAAACTGGACACAATTCTCCAGATATGGCCTCACCAGTGCTGAATAGCAAGAATCTGGCAAGAGTCTCTGAAAATATTTTCATGTCTACATTAGGAAGCGAGATAGCAGCCTGTCTTTTTGTAGCATTGGTATTATTACTATATCTGCCTCTTTCAGTGTATATGGAACCTCCTCATTCTCTACAAATCATTACGTAGAGTAGTTAATTTACCTGCAGTGATTTCTGATATTTTATAAAGCTCTACTTAGGATGCATCTGTCCTAAGAATTTGTGTGTTGACATTGATTTATTCACCTCTGTAACCTCCTCTTCCCCTATTTGTCTTTCTAAATCAATCAGTTGTTTCTGAATTAACCCTGGGATGTTCTCTTCATTATTATATTCCTTAATTTTTCCCATAGGCTCTTTCTAGTTGAAGATATAAAGATCTGTATAAAACCTCCTGAATTCAACAATTTCTGTGATCTTATATTTTCCTTTTTTTATTTGCTTGTATTTGACTTTTCCTTTTCTTAATCTATGGGTGAAGAATTTATGAGCTTTATTCCACCACTCATAATACTCTGTTTCAGCCAGCTGAGAGACGCTTTAGTTTTATCAATAAGAATGGCATTTAGTTATCCCTCTGAGGAAGGGGAGAGGTGTTTAATATACTTCTCGACCCAGTTCTTGTATACAAAGGTTGCACTTTTTCAATTTCTTGTGTTTTTGCTTTTTCTGCTTCCCTTTCTTTTTTCCTCTTAGTTCTGTTTTATATGCATCCTGGATAATGTTTGACCTTTATCATTAGTATCAAAATAGAACTGAGTTTCTGTTTACTACAGCATTGAAAATAACAATCTTTTGTTAGAGTTATTCAGTCTCCAAGTCTTTTCTCCAGGATCACCATTATTGATTTTTAAATAGGGTTGCAACCATTGCATGGTCTGTCCAGACTTGGGATATAATATCTAAATCTATTACATATACTACCAAAGATGATGAAGCTGGATGTATCTAAAACTGCATAGTTAGGAAAAAAAGGTATAAATCTCTCAGAGTGGTGCTTTTGCCTCTCGGTATGTCAAAGCCTAGCTTGATGATATTTTTCCTTGACTTTGATCCTATATTATGGCTTTTTAAAATTTGTATTAGCTGATTTAGTCATGTTGGGGGGGGGGAGAGTTCATTTTTTCCCTTTGGTTTTAGAAATAGGTAAGCAAGCAACAATTATATCTGGAAAGACATACAATGAGAAGTGTTAACAAGGGATATGATGTGTCATGTCAAAGATGGATATCAGAATGAGTAAAAGTGGTGTATATACCATGGAGTATATAGAGAAAAAAGGAACTATTTAAAGGACAGGAAGACTTTCAGCTTTTAAAAAAGACCCAACAGAGGTTTTTAAAGTTATAGTGCTAAGGTGCCTTACTACAGGTTTTCTATTTCACAATATAAGCTGCTCTTAGATAATATTTTCTCTTCATTTCTGTGTGAACTGTTGAATAGGTGATCAGCATCCATCTGTTAGGTTGTTTTTTTAAAAGTCTGGAAGAGACTATTTTATCACAAATTTAAGAGAGAGGTTAAAAGAGAGGGAGAGATTTCACTTTAAGGCTAATATTTGCAAGTCATATTGTAGAGTATGAAGAAAAACTATGACAAAGAATATACTTTTTTTATGAGCAGCTTCAATGTTAGTCATCAGAACTGTAACTCATCTCAGTATAACATTAACCACAGGCTGTATATACACCTACAGGGCAGCATTTTGTTCTTTTGTTTGAAATATTGTACTGGTACAGGTTTCAGAGTAGCAGCCGTATGAAGTGAGCTGTAGCTCACGAAAGCTTATGCTCAAATAAATTGGTTAGTCTCTAAGGTGCCACAAGTCCTCCTTTTCTTTGTACTGGTACAGTTACAGTTCTTTCCTTCTTGTCTAATGCAGTTCAGTTCAGCACTGGATGCTGCAGTCTCCTATTGTGGTGCAGGTCACGTAGCAGTGAATGAACAAGATTGCATGAATAATGCGCTCTTTATTCAGCGATTGGGTAAAAATGAATGCCCTCAACACCTACGTACATCCAATCTCCACTGCTTCCTGTGTGCTTATTCTTTCTGAAGCTTTAATTATTTATCCTTGGAGAGAATTTGACAGTTACAAGTAGTCACGACTCAGCAGATTAACCCTACAAGCACTGACTTTCATTTCCATATCAAGCAGACTCAAATGTTAGTTTTGAAGTGACATGATTCCTAATTAAAATGAAAAGCAAGGCAGGCTTTAAATGCTAGTTATTTGTAAGTGTACCAGGCTTCCTTTGATGAAATTAAAACTGATTTAATATTATTGCTAATTTTAATGTGCAGACTTTAAAGAATTAAAAGAGTTTAATATGCTCTAAACACTGATATGGGCATTCTGCAGTGAATATGTATTTTAAGGAAGTAATGGGGAAAGCAGGGTTATATTTACTAGTCAAGTACTATATATTAATGAGAAAATAAACTGGATTACAGAAGAAAATGTTCACTAATTTTGCTATTCGGTTCCTTGTAATCGGAGATCATAGATCACATCTTCGATCAAGCTATATGTATAATCGAGTCAGTTAATCAACATAGCTTAAAAGGAAAAGCTCTTAGAAATAAACTGGCAATATACTTTAAATTGTATGTATAGTTGTTTTGAGTGAGAGAACCATTAAACTTACAGTAAATAACATGGTCTTAAATGCTAACATTTTATTTACAACAAGGATTTGTTATGACTGCATCCAAGAGTGCTAAAGGAATTGGCGGATGTGATTGCAGAGCCATTGACCATTATCTTTGAAAACTCGTGGCGAACGGGGGAAGTCCCAGATGACTGGAAAAAGGCTAATGTAGTGCCAATCTTTAAAAAAGGGAAGGAGGAGGATCCTGGGAACTACAGGCCAGTCAGCCTCACCTCAGTCCCCGGAAAAATCATGGAGCAGGTCCTCAAGGAATCAATCCTGAAGCACTTACACGAGAGAAAAGTGATCAGGAACAGTCAGCATGGATTCACCAAGGGTAGGTCATGCCTGACTAATCTAATAGCCTTCTATGATGAGATTACTGATTCTGTGGATGAAGGGAAAGCAGTGGATGTATTGTTTCTTGACTTTAGCAAAGCTTTTGACACGGTCTCCCACAGTATTCTTGTCAGCAAGTTAAAGAAGTATGGGCTGGATGAATGCAGTATAAGGTGGGTAGAAAGCTGGCTAGATTGTCGGGCTCAACGGGTAGTGATCAATGGCTCCATGTCTAGTTGGCAGCCGGTGTCAAGTGGAGTGCCCCAGGGGTCGGTCCTGGGGCCGGTTTTGTTCAATATCTTCATAAATGATCTGGAGGATGGTGTGGATTGCACTCTCAGCAAATTTGCGGATGATACTAAACTGGGAGGAGTGGTAGATATGCTGGAGGGCAGGGATAGGATACAGAGGGACCTAGACAAATTGGAGGATTGGGCCAAAAGAAACCTGATGAGTTTCAATAAGGATAAGTGCAGGGTCCTGCACTTAGGACTGAAGAACCCAATGCACAGCTACAGACTAGGGACCGAATGGCTAGGCAGCAGTTCTGCGGAAAAGGACCTAGGGGTTACAGTGGACGAGAAGCTGGATATGAGTCAGCAGTGTGCCCTTGTTGCCAAGAAGGCCAATGGCATTTTGGGATGTATAAGTAGGGGCATAGCGAGCAGATCGAGGGACGTGATCGTTCCCCTCTATTCGACATTGGTGAGGCCTCATCTGGAGTACTGTGTCCAGTTTTGGGCCCCACACTACAAGAAGGACGTGGATAAATTGGAGAGAGTCCAGCGAAGGGCAACAAAAATGATTAGGGGTCTGGAACACATGACTTATGAGGAGAGGCTGAGGGACTGGGATTGTTTAGTCTGCAGAAGAGAAGAATGAGGGGGGATTTGATAGCTGCTTTCAACTACCTGAGAGGTGGTTCCAGAGAGGATGGTTCTAGACTATTCTCAGTGGTAGAAGAGGACAGGACAAGGAGTAATGGTCTCAAGTTGCAGTGGGGGAGGTTTAGGCTGGATATTAGGAAAAACTTTTTCACTAGGAGGGTGGTGAAACACTGGAATGCGTTACCTAGGGAGGTGGTAGAATCTCCTTCCTTGGAAGTTTTTAAGGTCAGGCTTGACAAAGCCCTGGCTGGGATGATTTGATTGGGGATTGGTCCTGCTTTGAGCAGGGGGTTGGACTCGATGACCTCCTGAGGTCCCTTCCAACCCTGATATTCTATGATTCCATGATTTAAAAAGCAATCCCCTAAAATGCCAATATTAGAATACACCGCCACAGTTAGTTCTTTAGCAATAATAGGGTTTTTTTCCCCCTCCAATAGTGCCTATGATACTTTCTGAAAAATTTCCATTCATTCTTTAGATAAGGCTTCCATGTTACATATAAAAATCATAATTATTACTGGTACATTAAATGCCTTGATATACAGTAATCAGAAAACAACAGTAGCACAATAAGATAGCACACATCCAAAACACAGAGACTAGTATCCTTTTTTACTTTTAGATTTTGTCCAAGTTCTGTTAACATACTATCGTCATTCGTCTGATGCAATTGTATGAATCACTCAGGGGTGGCCAACCTGTGGCTCTGGAGCCACATGCTGCTCTTCAGAAGTTAATATGTGGCTGATTGGCGGGGCAGCCGGTGGGTGGGAGACGCTGGGAGCCAGGGTGGGGGAAGCTGATGGGGGGCTGCTGAGGTATGACTGTGGCTCTTTGGCAATGTACATTGGTAAATTCTGGCTCCTTCTCAGGCTGGCCACCCCTGCACTAGATATACATCATTCTGCATCAAATGTCAACAACAGATTTTCATATTAAAATGTTGTGAATATGATTGCCAGGTCATATTCTGAAGTCATATTTTAGGTAAGGTATACATATAAACAAAAGAATTTATTGGGGAACTAACCACTGGAAAATTTATCAAGGGCTGTGGTAAATTCTCCATCACTGGCAATTTTTAAATCAAGGTCCGGTGTTGTGTTTTTTTTTTTCTTTCCTAAAAGAGATGCTCTAGTTCAAGCAGGAAGTACTTTGGAGAAGTCTTCCGTTATGCAGAAGGTCAGACTAGAACACCACCATACTCCCATCTGGCCTTGGGATCTGTGAATTGAGAATATTAAGGTTAGGTTTTTAATCCTAATGCTAAACTGTTGACTATATAATATCATATTTTGTTATTAGAGAATTTTCTCTTGGTGGTAGTCCGTTTGCCAGCAGTAACGGAAGTGCAACTGGATTACTGACTGGGTTTTACCAAAACACTAAGGAATCCTGAGGTTTGAATACCAAACAGTAATCTTAGTATGGTTCTATGAATTTTTGACTGCCAGACAGAAATGGTTGGTAATAACTTTAATATGTGGAACTTTGGGAACACAGTGCACACTAAAGACTTGTGCACATGGGTGGTTTAAACTAGAATGAGTGGCGTGAATCTGGTTTGAAAATGCTTGTGTATACATGACAATTCAATATAGCACAGACCCTGTGCTTGGACATAGCAGAACTTGATGAATGGTGCATTTGGTCTGTCTTCTGTGGGTTATTTGACTGTTTGTTCTCTAAGTACAGGCACTGATTAGAGTGATCTGGATTTCTCGGCAATCTGGACACAAGTGAACTATATGCTTTTGAATACAACTAAAAGTAAAAGTGTACATCTAGGAACAAAGAATGTCAGCCATACTTACAGGATGGGGGACTCTATCCTGGGAAGCAGTGACTCTGAAAAAGATTTGGGGATTGGGGTGTTTAATCAGCTGAACATGAGCTCCCAGTGTGGTGCTGAGTCCAAAAGAGCTAATGTGATCCTAGAATGCATAAACAGGGGAATCTCACGGAGGAGTAGAGATTATTTTATCTCTGTATTTTGCATTGGTGCAATTGCTGCTGGAATATTTGTGTTCATTTCTGGTGCCCACAATTCAAAAAGGATGTTGATAAATTGGAGAAGGTTCAGAGAAGAACCATGAAATTGAGTAAAGCATTAGAAAAACAGACCTTATAGTGATAAACTAAATAGACTCAAAGAGCTCAATCAAAAAGATTAAGGGGTGAGTTGATCACAGTCTATAAATACATACATGGGAAATAAGTATTTAATAATGGGCTCTTCAATCTAGCAGAGAAAGCCTGCTATCTGCTCTCTCTCTGTACCTCCATGAGCAGCAAGATTCATCAGAGGCTGAGCAGAAGGAGGCCAGTGAGGAGATCCCCCTGGAAAGCCAGGATCTCTTCAGGACTCAGGACCCTGTGGCCAGGCAGGTAGAAGACAAGCCCAATCCTTGCCCCACAGCAACCGAAGTTGGGATTGAGGCAGCACCTCCTATGGAGGGAACCTTGACATGTAAGTATCTGTCTCTATCTTTTATTAGTGTGCTATGCTGCCATGTTAGCTTCTGTTCTGGGTGCCCCATGTCTGCAACCATTTTAGGTGGATGTGAGCTAGGAGCCTTTCAGACTCCTAGGCCCCCCACTTTCCCTCCCTGCCTTGTCCCACACTGTCCATTTGGCACCACCACACAGGTTTCTAAAATGGCAGTTGCTCTGGCTGGGCAATTGGCCTCTGTCTCATGGTAAACCCCCCACATCTGACCATTTTTAGGCCTATGATATGTAAGGTATGTGCCCATTTATCCATTTTCCTTCCTCTGCCCTCTTCTGTCCCGCCCAGCAGATGCATGGCCTCTTCCCCGCCAACCCTGTTCGTCAGTTCAAAATGACAGCTGGAAACATGGCACAGCTGCAGCCTCTACTTCATCCCCTTAATTGGGATAACAATTTTAAAACCAATAGGACAAAGGTTTAGAGATATGGTGAGATATATTCAAGTCAATTCTGTCTAGCACTTATAGCAGACTTATCCCACCTTTCAAGACAAGTAGGGGTAAAAAATTTTTTTTTAAAAGATGGCCATATTTTATCAGCCAGATTATTAGCAATGTTAAGATTTTAGAGCAAAGGAATGAGGTTTGAGGCCCCAACATTGTATCACAACTTAATGCAGTTTAAACCCTTAAATCTGAATACTACTTGATGTCACGATGTGGTGTCACCACATTGCAACTCCATGACAACACCACTCATTGTTAACCCTACATTGCTGATGTATTGTATTGTCATAGAATCACAGGACTGGAAGGGACCTCGAGAGGTCATCTAGTCCAGTTGCCTAAACTCATGTCTGGATTAAGTATTATCTAGACCATCCCTGACAGATGTTTGTCTAACCTGCTTTTAAAAATCTCCAGGGATGGAGATTTCATAACCTCCCTAGGCAATTTATTCTAGTGCTTAACTATCCTCATTTAAGTTTTTCCTAATGTCCAACCTAACCCTCTCTTGCTGCAATTTAAGCCTATTGCTTCTTGTCCTATCCTCAGAGGTTAAGGAGAACAATTTTTCTCCCTCCTCCTTGTAACAACTTTTCATGTACTTGAAAATTGTCATGTCCCCTCTGTCTTCTCCAGACTAAACGAACCCAATTTTTTCAATCACTCATAGGTCATGTTTTCTAGACCTTTAATCATTTTTGTTGCTCTTCTCTGGACTTTCTCCAGTTTGTCCACATCTTTCATGAAATGTGGCATCCAGAACTGGACACAATACTCTAGTTGAAGGCTAATCAGCATGGAGTAGAGCAGAATTACTTCTTGTGTGTTGCTTACAACACTCCTGCTAATACATCCCAGAAGGATGTTTGCTATTTTTGCAATCGTGTTACACTGTTGACTCATATATAGCTTATGACCCCCAGATCCCTTCTGCAGTACTCCTTCCTAGGCAGTCATTTCCCATTTTGTATGTGTGCAACTGATTGTTCCTTCCCAAGTGGAGTGCTTTGCATTTCTCCTTATTGAATTTCATCCTATTTACTTCAGACCATTTCTCCAGTTCATTTTAAATTTTAATCCTATCCTCCAAAGGACTTGCAACCCCTCCCAACTTGGTGTCATGCACAAACTTTAAGTGCACACTCTATGCCATTATCTAAATCATTGATGAAGACATTGAACAGAAATGGACCCATATCTGATCCCTGCAGGACCCCATTTGATATGCCCTTCCAGCTTGACTGCGAACCACTGATAACTACTCTGGGAACAGTTTTTGAATGAGTAATGCACCCACCTTGTAGTAGCTCTATCTAGGCTGTATTTCCCTAGTTTGTTTATGAGATGGTCACGAGACAATATCAAAAGCCTTACTTAAGTCAAGATGTAACATATCTATCACTTCTCCCCTATCATGTATCTCAGCTGGGTACCTCCATGGCTGAGAGTTTTGCGGTAGAGGTTGGACCACCCACAATAATAGAAAAGAAACATCTTCATAAAAATGGAAGCACAAGAGGAAGGAAGAAAGATGGTAATGTGAGAACAGTCAAAGCGAAAATGCAAGAGGAGGGCATGGTGGCTGAGATATTAGGAAGAATAACTATTTTCTGCATAAAAAAGGATCAGAGAAGGAGGTTGAATGTTATCGCAAGACCATTCATTAAGATTTGAGTCAAGGAAATGATGAAATTGTCCCTATGACTAACTTCAGGACAGGAACATTTATTTATTTTGAACACACACTTGTTTCAGGGAAAAAAAAATCTGATAATCTATAGAAGTAGTGCAGGTCACATTAAGGACCTGAGCAACTATTTAAACAATATTCTTTTATTGGGTCATTACTTTAGTAAAACTACTGACAACAGTAGGGCTGGACTACTTTTGGTAAACAACTTTTGTTATTTATTATTTGTATTACCATGGTGCCTAGGAACCCTAGTAATGGACCAGGACTAGCCTATTGTGCTAGGCACTATACAAATAGGGAACAGAAGATGGTCCCTGCCCCGAGGAGCTTACAGTTCAAGACAAGAGATTACAGAAACAATGCAACATTACTGGTGATAGGCAGTGGCCAAAACATACCAGCAGCCTAATCATTGTCAAGATTTTGTAAGCAACATGGCAAAGAAGAGTTTGAGGAGGGATTAGAAGCTGCATAATGAAGTAGCTTTGCAGACATTTACTGGGAGCTTGTCCTAAGTGTGAGGGGCAGCATGGGAGAAAGCATGAAGGAGCTAGTTTGAAAACGTAACAAGCGGTTGGTGGAAGCTGGCATTATGGGCCGATCGGAGGGAGGGGTCCAACAGTTTGAGAGCGAATGAGAGAGGATAGGTTGAGTGGGGATAGGTTGTGGAGGTCCTTGAAAGTGAAACAGTTTGTTTGGAGGTGTCTGTGGAGGTATGCAAAGAGGGCATGCCTTTCCTTAGTACATTGGCTAGTTTTGAATTTAAGACAGTAGGAGTTGAGGGTTCTCAAACTAAAGCACTTATTCAGGTAACCGATAAAACAGAACTCTTTCTCCCCAAGCTCTTCCCTCCTTTCTTGGTCACCGTGGACAACACCACCATTCTGCCTGTGATTCAGGCCTGTAACTTTGGTGTCATCTTTGACTCAGACCTCTCTCGGTGCTCGCATCCAGGCTGCATCTAAATATTTTAGATTTTTTCTGCATAACATCTCTAAGACATGGCCTTTCCTATCCATTCACGCAGCTCAACCTGTCATCCACTCAGTCTGAGTCCCTCCATGGGCTCCCTCTCCTCTATCACACCAAACATAAGCTACTTATCTTCAGTTTTGAGGCCCTTCAAAACTAACTCCACTCTACCTATTTGCTCCCCTGCCACTGACTGGCCCACAATACCAGCCTCCATCACCCACTTGTTAAATTTCCAAACAAGTACCTTTGTGCTTCCTCCAATGTTACCCCTCACATTTGGAAGGAGCTCCCAGGAAATTTTTGCAAAATTAACTCATTTTCTATCTTCAAATCCTTCCTGAAAATGCTCGTTTTTTTGCCATGATACCTACAGAATACTTGACCACAATTAGGCTATTACTGTGCTAAGACCACTGCCTATCATGTTGACTAGTATTGTCTCACTGATGGGGGAATACAAGGAGACAACCTGTCTGTATCCAGCTGTCTCTTTATGCTTGGATTGTAAGCTCCTTAGGGCAGTGACTGTCTTTTTGTTTTGTTTGTCCAGAGTATAGCACAATGGGATCTTGGTCCATGACTAGGGCTCCTAGGTACTAGAGTAATACAAATAATTGATAATACTAATAAACCTTTAACCAACAGACCATTTCTCTCTTAAGGTACGTTCAGGGTGGCATTTGAGCTGGCCTTTGCTCCTAGCAGGCTAGAAGGAGTTAACCTACTCTGTAGCTTATATGGTATAGCTAGCTGCCTGGATCCAAGCTTGGGCAGCTAGCCCCATCCACCACCAGTGCTGTAACATCCATACTAAGGCCTGGCCTACACAGAGGGGGCAGGGGGAAAAAAAAAAAGTCGATCTAAGTTACCCAACTTCAGCTACATGAATAACGTAGCTTAAGTCGACATACTTAGATCGACTTACCATAGTGTCCTCACTGTGGTAAGTAGACTGCTGATGCTCCCCCGTCGACTACGCCTGCGCTTCTCGCTCTGGTGGAGTACCGGATTCGACAGGAGAGCGCTCGATTTATCGCGAGACTAGAAGTGATGCATCGACCCCTGCTGAATCTATTGCTGCCCGTCAATCCAGAGGGTAATGTAGATAAGCCCTAAGACTTTTAGCACTCTAGTTTGAGTTTAATTAGCACAAGTCTGTCTATCTGTGCTGGGAATCGCACCTCCCAGTTGCAATGTAGACACACCCAATCCCTATGCTTTCTTCCTCCTTTTAAACAGCAGAGGGAGCAAGTAAGTCTTCTATGTTTGTATAAGTTTATTGGAATATGGAATGTCATCTTTTATCCATGAAAGGGAAGATGAAAGCACTTTTCTATTTTTGTGACTTCTGTAGGATGAAACCAGTTAAATACAATCTGCACTTTTTTTTTTGCAATCACCATTGCCATCATAGTAAAATAATTCTTGGGGTACTAAACTCTTCATGTTTCTTTTGAAACAGACATTTTTGGTCAGAAAACATTAATTTTATTAGCAAGGGTAGAAGGAACAGTGATTGTAAGTATTGCCAGTCCACCCACACATCACAGCCCTAGCCCCTTTTAATAGGTTTCCTTTCCATTAGATGATTGTGATGTGCACAATGTACATTCCCAAGGTTATTTGAGTGTCCTGTCTCTGTGCATGCATTACACAGTCTTGTGCACCCAACCATTGTATATCTGACAGCAACCATGATAAATACTAATTTTAGCATTGTTGTTTTCCCTGCTGTTTCAAGTAAAAATAAAGCTGCCTTCCATAAAGGATTCAGGCTGAAATGAGTAACTGAGGCACTTTTGAGTCTAAGAGGAACTTAGAGTAGGAATGAAAAGACATAATTTCATAAATCCAAAGGGGAGAATGCATTATCAGAACTTTCTGATGAAAGGAGAATGATGGTTGTGTGCAAAATCGCACACATTAGAACATTAAAAATGAGACTAAGCTAAACTTTTTGAAAAAAGGAGGTTAGGAGGTAAGTTTTAGATGCTAAATCAGGGTCCAGGTGGTCTGCTGAGGATAGATAGGGACTCAGCCTATTTACACGTATTAAAATGTGAGCAATCATGTGGATTATAGTCAGGCAGGAGACAGGCTCTCGTATCTCCAAACTGACATTTTGTTAATTAATGTGTTAAATGTCATTATTGCTCGGATACCATCAAAATGCATCTATCACCAGTCATAGATTATTTCTCAATGAACTGAGCCTTGGAGCATAATTTTATACCTTAGGCAAGCACATAGGAATAATCAAATGTAGTCCATAAATGCTATAAACCCTTTATACCTTTTATTTTTATTGACACAAAGGATTTGGGAGGACAGTAACCACCCATCAGCTGGCAGTATCCTGGATCTCTCTGTCAGACTTTTGGAGAGGGCATCAGACAGACAAAGCACTTGTTACTCTGGTGGATTACCTCCTCCTGTCCAAGAGCTGTGCTGCTATTGGCCACTCAGTAGCAGCACCAGAAGGAACACTAAGAATTAATGCTGTTTTCGCTCCTGCACAGTTTGAGGTCCACATGACTATTGCTTTCCCCTTCTACACAGCTCCTATGCGGGGGCGGCGGATCTCTGTTCTCATGCAGTTTAGGTTCTGGGAAGGAATAGAAATCACTGCAATCATGTGAAGCTCCTACACTGCTCACACTGCACTGGAATAGTACTTCCCTCCTGGGAGTCTTAACTCTGCATAGTGGTTTTTTTTCTACATGCTAAGCCTCCCCTTCTCCATCCCGGTTCACTAATGCTCTTGCTTCTTTAGGATCCCTTCCTGTTCTTTGCTCACATATCCGCTTAGGAGCTTTGAGCACCTCTTCCTTCCTTGGCACAAACATTGCTCATAACACAGCAGATTCCTCCTGCTCACTATCTGTCCTTCCAACTTAAAGGAGTGTCAGCCCCAGTCTCATGATCCCTCAGCCAACCTCCCATAGTTTCCCACTGGCTAGGCATACACCAGGAAGAGTATCTCTACTACACTGTAAATGTGCACTGTTAATTTTCATATTGTGGAGTATTTTCAGAATTCTAGAAAAGTGTTGTTGTAGCTGTGATGGTCCCAGGATATTAGAAAGACAAGGTGAGCGAGGTAATATCTTTTATTGGACCAACTTCTGTGGGTGAAAGATGAACTTTCGAGCTTACACAGAGCTCTTCTTCAGGTCTGGGAAAGGTACTCAGAGTACCTGTGAAAGCTCCAAAACTGGTCTCTGAATGCAAATTCAGAAACATTTAAATTTTCTGTAGTTGTTACATTATTACAGCACTAATATTGGTTGGTGTAAAAAGAACCAGGGTGAAATCCTGGCCCCACTGAAGTAAATGGCAAAACTCTCATTGACTTGAGTGGGGCCAGGATTTCACTCCCAGTTTTAAAAGAGAGCAAATAGAACTGGACTAGTTTGTAAATATGTCAGACTACTTTTCAAACAAAAACAGGCTATAAACACAGAGGATAAAGAAAGTAAACAGGAATAGAGCAATGAAGCTGAACAGGGAATTACTGAATTATTTAATATATTTAATAAATAAAAAGGAATTGAATGGTGTGGACTTGACTACTAGAGAGTTTTTTTTCGCCACTACACTTAAACAATAACCAGACTGCAAATATAATCACCTAATAGTTGCTTTTCTCACTAAAGCTAGTTTTTCTAAATCTAGGACATCTCAATTGGTTTTACACCAAAATGGTCATATTGGAGTAGAGTAAGTCTCTACGCTGGGTTTCCAGAAGTGGCTTGGTTTCAGGGACATTGTCGTGAGGCAACGACTCACTGGTGCAGCACCTCCTGTTGGTCATCCTGGGAATTAGCTCTTCCAGCCAGGAGTGCCCTCTGCAGGCCCGTGTCTCACCTGCCCCCTGTGTCCCTCCCAGACCCTGGTGCCCTCCTCATCAGGGTTCCACCCCAGCAGTAACCCATAATCCAAGTCTCCCCACCCAGGGTGTCCCCAAACCCTCTAGCCCGACCTTGTCTCAGTGGCCACTGCCAGTCACCATCTAGCCTCCGCTCCCTGGGGCAGACTGTAGACTATGAACCACTCATCGGCAAGGGGGGGTTGGACCAGCTGCCCTCTGCCTATCTCTGGTCTGCCCCTCTGCAGCCCCAGTACCCTTTCATAGGCCTTTCACTAGGCCTTCAGCCTGGGGCTTTGCTAGGCTGGAGCTCCCTAGTTCCCTCTACCCTTCCCCAGCAGTACTCTACTTCAGGTACCCTGCTAGTACCTTTTGTGTGTCCTTAACTAGGCCTGCAGGTTTGCTCAGCTGGAGCTCCCCAGCACTTCTCCACCTTAAGTGCCCTTCTTAGCTTCCTAGGCAACCAGGTCCTTCTCTCTAGGAAACTAAAGAGAGAGTCTGTCCTTGCTTCTAGCCCACAGCCCTCTTATAAGGGCCAGCTGGACCCTGATTAAGCTGGCCACAGCTGTGGCTGCTTTCCCAATCAGCCTGCTTTTCCTATTCACAGCCTTCTCCCAGGCTGCTTTAATCCCTTCAGGGCAGGAGTGGGGTAGTCATCCTACTGCAGACAGGTTTTAGCTCCAAGGCAGAATTTTACAAAAATCTAATGTTTTGTCTCAGTTGCTATCTTGCATCTTTTTGGCTTCTAAATTTCAATGCAAGTCAGGCAGTGTGGGCAGTACATGTTCTGTCTCTTTGATGATTGTGACAGTGGCTGATATTTAGCACATGAATACATATCTGCCCACATGGAACTACAATTTCCAGCAGGGTGAGAGGCTATGTAAGAGCAGGACACAGAATATGGGGTCATTATGAGGTTGTAGGGTGCAGCACAGACTGTGATCTTCATGACCTTAAGTTTATGAGTATAATGGGAGGCAAGATGGAAGGAGAGACTCGAAAATCTGTGTTGCAACCGACAGAGCTCCCGTCTAGTCTTAGATATCAACTTGGAGCCTGGAGCAGGAGACTTCCTGAAGTCTATGAAGTCTTGACTGGGCCTGCACTTGGAAAAGAAAGGAAGAGAATTTGAAAACTCATAAAAACAGGAAGACACAGTATAAAGGTCAGAACTCAAGAATAAAAAAACTAATAGGGATTTAAGACCAGTAATAGAGCAGGAGTAGGACCTATAGGGAAGGTAGGGAGGAAAATATCTCCTAATGGAATTGGGACTAGGGGAAGGAGGGAGAGACTCCATTAAGGAGTTTTGAGAGATGGAAGAAGACTGAGGAAAATGTGTTGCACCTTGTGATTTGATTTTTGAAAATATGGTCTCCCTATATTGTTGATTCTTTTTTTCCCCCTCAATGGTTTGTGATGGAGCACGTAAGAGTTAAGAAAAGAAATTAATTCTTTATCAGAGATGGTCCTGTGCCACAAAATGCAGATTTAGAGCTAGTTCTGGCCCATCTCTACTATTATCTTTTTACATAATAATGGCTTTTAACACTAGGACAATAAGAGAGGATCCACTAGTGGAGAACAATGAGTTACAGCTTTAATTTGCTTACCAATTTTCATAAGTCATCTCACAGAATTACTTGTCTTAAGAGTAAAAGTATTTCAATATCTTGCAACAAGAGCATTATCATGTAAAATACAAACTTTTTGAGGAAATACTCTGCATAGGAAGGAAAGCGATACTAATTTAGGGCCAACTTCTGATCTCAGTTAGACTGGTTTAAAATTTGAGTAACTCCACTGAAGTCAGTGGAGGTATTTCAAATTACAGTGGTGTAACTGAGATCAGAAGTTGGCCCTTAAATAACAATATTTCCACCAACCTGGCCTTCCACAGGATCAACTTACAAAGCTCTACACAGTACTCTGATGTATTCACAGGGCCCAACCTTAGCAACCAGGTTGCCATGGAAACACAATGAAACTCTAGGAGGGGTGGGGGGAGTTTGCAGGAATTTTTCATTGAAGCAATTGAGTTTGAATTTGTGAAAGAGAAAATGCAAAAGGATATTTTTTGCTCTCATTTCCTTTTGGCATAGGGTAATATAAACATGATACTGTATTAGCTCTGCAACCACCAAATGCTCAGTATGGAAAATCTAAATGATGTGAACCCATACCATGTTTGTTTCCTGCAAAAAGAATTGAAATCGAGTACAGTCACCAGTTATTGCTTACAACACTGCTGCGGACTGTGATTCCTCTGAATATTTACATCAGCTATCTGATTCGCCTTTAAAATTTCATAGGGTCGTGTGTTTCTGCGTGAGAAAGAATATGCTATATCAGAGATATACCCTTAGAATAGATACATTGAAGTTGTTGTGGGGTTTTTACTTTATTAAAAAAGCTACTTCTCTTCCCAAGAAGATGAGATCATAACATTCTTTTTCTTGGCTATAGCCCATGCTACCTGAAGTTGTGATCTCATAAATTAAGTAGGACTGTACCTGGTTTGTACTTGGATAAGAGATAGCTGATCAACTCTAGGTAGGGTAGAAAATGGATTCAGTAGGTGGCATTTTTCCTTCTTGTTGTGAACCAATGTCCCCATAGGGTGCCAGAGGGCTCGGTAGCATTGGAAGTGCTGCCTTTTATTTGAGAAGTGAAACCGAGGCATTGACCAATCATTTGTGGTCATTAAAAGTCCCATGAGACATTTTCCAAGAGTAGCGTGTTAACCTTAATGTCCTTGTCGGATTACAATTTGAAAATAACATTCTGTCTACTTAAATACTCTGCAGTCATACCTGGCATTCTTCTGGCATTTCAGGAAACTATCAGCAAAAACTGCTCCCTACAAGAATGAAGCTATGGAAAAATAGGTAGTTTAACTAATGGTAAAAATATTTTGCAACAGTTTCTTATAAGAGCTCTAGCACTCCATTGTTTGGAGCAGGGACTTGAAATTTAGCAGGAATGGTACTGGGGTCAGAGAAGTATCTTTTACTGACCCAGGATAATAACTCAGATTTGGCTAAGTTGTAAGTCCCTGAAAATCACCTCTTTCACATGCTCAGTAGAGCCTCTGAGGGTATTTCTACACAGCATTTTAGAGTGAGCCTCCCAACCTGGGTCAACACACTTGGGCTAGTTGGGCTTATGCTAGTGCTCTAAAAATAGCTGTACAAGACAGTGCTTTGAAGTTGTGGTTTAGGCTGGAGCTCCGGCTCTGAAGCCTAGTTATCTGGATGTTGCAACTTCAAAGCACTGTTTGTACATCTATTTTTAGAGCACTAGTTAAGCCCCACTACCCCAAGTTGACCTGGTCTGAGAGGTTCACTCCCACCCTCAAAGGTTTGCTGATAATCTCTCTGAATATTCCACCTGCACTGAGCATGCCCGTGGCCTCTCTTACTTTCTATCTGCATTGAACATACTCCCAGGCCTCACTGATCCATCATTTGCACTGAACATGCCTCGTGGAGCTTTAGCTCCAGAATGAACAGGGAAACAACAGCAGCTACCACTCTTTTGGCCTAGGGGATCGAGTGCTGTGCTGGGCGGCAGAAGGAGACCAGCTCTTCCACTGTCTGATATTAATAATTCTGTGCACTTCACATCCCTTATTGAGCAAGACCTCATATCCTTCATTTATGAGAAAGTTAAGTATTATTCCCCAAGGTGTACAAAGTCACATTTGATTGAGATGGGAATAGAACACTCTTTCTAATATAGCAGATGGAAGTTTCATCTACAGCCACAGTGCCTTTCAGAATGAATGTGCCAAGTCTCTATGTACTTGGCTTCTCTTTGTAACCACTAGACCAGGTTCCCTTAGAGAACCCAGAATAGAAATCAAGAATCCTTTTTGATTCTCAGCATACTACTGCTGTGTAGCAAATACTGGTGAAATGTGTTTCACCTCCATCTCTAGTTCCATAGTTTCATATTATAGAATTTGTTTGATCAGTTTTCTTTTAAAAATACATAGGAAATTACTAGAAAAACGTTATTCATAAAAGAATGTTAAGTTGCAAAGTCAGGCACTCAGAAGTTATGAAATGTTAGAATTAAAGTTGTCCATGCAACATTAATTTGATTTCTCTTGTGGAGATGTATTATGATAGTCTCTAATTACATGATCACATCCTATTGGTTCTACAGGGACCCCTGTCTTTCAGTGCACAGGATGGACAGCAAATGAAGTAGAGAGCACTAAGAAGAGAACAGATGTTCCTTAGGGCACTGGACTGGGCCCCAGGAAAGGTAAGTTCTATTCCTGACTGTACCACAGACTTCCTATGTGAGGTGCAACTAAGGCCAGTCTTAATTCTGAAATTTTTTGACAAAAGTACCATTTTTTGACATTTCACTATGCAATATTTTTACTCGTTTTAATGTAGATTTTTGTTTGTAATAGTGTCTATATGCATAATGGTAGAATTATCTTTAATCAGGCGGAAGTGTTCAATAAATATTTCTGGTGTGTGTGTATGTGTAACAGATGATTTCATCATATCACATCACTGCAGTAAATTGACAGCTGACCTTCTCCAGTCGACTCCGCTTGTGCTTCTCGTTCTGGTGGAGTACTGGAGTCAATGGGAGAGTGCTCAGCGGTCGATTTATCGTGTCTATACTAGACTAGATGTGATAAATCGACCCCTGCTGGATCAATCGCTGCCTGCCGATCCAGCGGGTAATGTAGACAAGCCCTAACTAAACTTAGTACCAAAGTTTGATTAACTTTTGAAGTGCCTTGCGCTGTCACTTGGACTTTCAGGTTGTTCTTGAAATATTGGTATTACTGTTGTCAGGAGCTCATAAGTCCATTTGTTCTGGTGCTGTCATGTCCTAAGGCTTGGTTGTTTTGAACTGTTGTGGTTGTTGCCTAACTGAGACCTTCTCAGGCAAAGGGGCAAACTCAGTGCCCCTTATTTTTCTCCCTTCAGGAAGCTGGAGAAGGCATTGCCTATTCTTCCTCAGTACATGTCTATCTGGAATGACAATCTTGTAAGACACTGGGGCAACCTCATATGAAACCACTGCTGTTTGTGACCACTGATTTCCATGCGAGATGCACACTGCATTCTGATCATGAAGTGCCAGCTTCCGGGATTCTAAATCATGTTGTTTTTTTGTTTAGCTGTATCTGTCTCTAAAACTTCTGCACATCCCCAGTTCTTCTGATGTCAGTTTCTATCTTAACAGTTATTCTCATTCTCAGTTTTCTGTTAAACAAAATGTCTGTAGGTGACCAACCACGTTTCATTGGTGCTATCCTGTAATTTCACAATGCTAAGTATTGATCAGAGTTTGACTCTGCAGCCATTTTTAGTAGCACTTTGTTATTTTAATATCATTTTCCACCAATCCATTGAACTGGGGATAATGGGGTCTTATGGTTACATGTCTAAACAAAATCTTAACTGTAAACTGCTTAAAATCATGCTCACTAAACTGCATCCCATTGTCACACATTACTATGTCAGGAATATGTCTTGCAAAAACAGATATGATATGCTTGATCACCTATTTAGCCATAATATCTTCTAGTAAAACTATCCCAGGAAAGTAAGAATATTAGTCTAGAATGAGTACATATTTTTTTCCAAACAACATAAACAAATCTACACCTACTTTGCTCCACAGGGCCAATTTTTCCTATGTCACCAACATGGGCTCTTTTGCTTCACTTGGCCTGTATTTTTGGTATATGTGACAAGCTTTAATAATTTCCTCAATGGTGCTGTTCATTTGAGGCCAGTATAAAACATCACTTGTCCTTCTTGTAGATTTTCTATCTTAAGTGCCATCTATTTATGCTCTTTAACATATTTTGTCTTAACCTTTAGGGCTCACCATCTGATGTCTCTAAACAAAATCCCATCTAAGACTGAGAGCTCCCCCTTGAGTTGGTGGTAGGGGCTGAGAACATGCTGTTCCACCTACTCTGCGCTAATGACCTTACTCCCTTTCTGAATGGTCTCATCCTGAGCTGTTGCAATCACAGTCAACTTTTTTTCTGAGTGAATAGGTTTTTTAAATCAAATTCATACATTCACTGTCTAACTCTGAACATTGCTCCACTGCTCTTTTGTCAAATGCTTTACAGTGTGTGTCTGCAGCCACCAAATCTCTACCATGTTTGCATTCAATTTGCAAATCATAAATTTGTAACCGAAAGAATATCTATATTCTCAGAGAGATGTTTGTTAGGCCCCTTTTGGCAATGATAATAAGTGGTTTATGCAGTGGCCTATGGGCTGGATCTGGCCCACAGGATGATTCTGGCTGACTCCCATGCAAGGTGCCATTCTGTAGAAAAAAATGGTGTCCTCTATGCAGCATGATCATGATGCCTGGAGGACGCCATTTTGGACCACCTAAGACATGCAAGTGAATTGTTGCATGCCTTACTAAAATTGTCCTGGCATGCCACTGGGTTTATGGTCAGAGCACTGTCCACCCTCAGTAAATTTCATTCTGGACTGGGTGACTTGCATTGGTTGGCAAATTCTAATTGCCTTGTCAAGGTTTAATTCTGGGTCTCTCAGTAGCCTCTCTGAGGTTTTGAGGATTCCAATCAGAATCCAGTCTCTTATCATTAGGCTCTTATCAAAAGGGTTAGATTTTCATTGGTAAACGTTGATAAATGTTGATTTCACCATCCACACACAAACTGATGAAAAAATTATTTTTGTAGATAATAATTGAATTTTACAGATAGGCAAAGTAAGAAAAAAAATCTGCTTCAGGAGTTATTAGAGGGTGATTTAAGCCTGTTTTTTTTGAATATTTTGACATATGAGGTTGATCATTTGTTTTCAACTGTTACAAAGCTTTAATTTTTTGAATCCTAATGTCTAGTGTCATTAAATAATTATTATCTGACCCCAATTCCAAATGAAATTGGAATTCTGCCAGACTACTTATCATGCACTCAGGTAGCCCCTTCCCCCTATAAAAAATTCAAGATTGGTTCTTAATCCTTAAATCAGTAAGAAAGACTTCTATCGTTTCACATTTCTTTTTGTACCCTCAGATTAAAAAAAAACTCCATTTTTTTTTTTTTACATGTCGAGGAGTACTCCTCAAATTTTTGTAATACAGTTTCATGGTTAGCCTCCTCTGCCTGAGTTACATGAAAATTGTTAAATCTGCTATTGTCAGCAATAAGGCTACCTTCTGTCTTTGTGCTGGCACCTTTTATTTTCATTATTTGCAGTGTAGCGTTGTTTTAAATCTCTTCCAGTTATTTTTCATATTGCCAGAGAGTTTCAGCCCTGGAGCTTTTAGCTGCTCCTTTCTTCCACTGAAGTTTTTTTCTTTAATTTCTGTTCACCCCCAATAGCATGTGGTGTTTAGTAATCACATTGGGACTAAGGTGCTTGAAAGAGAATCTCTTTATTCTGTGATGCAGTTTCCCAACTGCCTCTGCATTGTAGAATGCGGGTTTCTGTATCGCACTCCCACAGACTTCCTGTCTGGGAAGCTAAACCACTTTAAGGTACAGTTCCCAACACCATGAGAGGTTGAGGAGAAAAGTAAGAGATTCGGTGATAGCAGGGGTAAGGGAGGTTAGAAGATGAGAGGGGATGGGGCCACCTGGGCAGAAACAGGGGATGGAGGAAAATAGTGGATAGGAATTCTTAGTCATTGAAAGGACAGAAGGAAGGGCATGTACTGGGGGAAAGGATAGAAGGGGAAAAGTGGAGGGGGAGGTCATGCTGGATCATATTAATTTTTTCTTTAAGAAATCAGCAGGATCCTTTGCAGAAAGGGAGGAGGGAATAAAATGTGGGTAGGACACGAAGGGAGAGTCAAACATGTGAAGAGTTGGTTGGGGTTGTAGGTGTGTGATTCTAAAAAGGAGAAGTAGAATATTTTGCCTAAGAAGATGGCAGAATTAAAGGGGGAATATGTGTAATTTAGTGGAGAAAGTTAGTCTTCCAGTTTGATTTTTGGGGTGAAATGAGCATATCAATATTTACTTGCAGAGTTCTTTTGATTCTATATATTGTCATCTTTCCATAAGACCCTCTCCTTCTGGGTGACTTTTGCACAAATATTCGCCCTTTGTGAAGAGTGTTTTTTGAATATTACAGGTTTCAGAGTAGCAGCCGTGTTAGTCTGTATTCGCAAAAAGAAAAGGAGTACTTGTGGCACCTTAGAGACTAACCAATTTATTTGAGCATAAGCTTTCGTGAGCTACAGCTCACTTCATCGGATGCGTTCAGTGAATGCATTTAAAAACATAAATTTGTTAGTCTCTAAGGTGCACAAGTACTCCTTTTCTTTTTGAATATTAATTATGTTCTCACCCCAAGTGGTCCCTATGTTTATTCAGTCAGAAATCTCAGGCATCCTGATTTTTATACACACATGAATTAAATTATTCATTGCTGTTTGTTTATCAGACAGAGATGACCTGTGCCTGCTGATGGGGGGGACGGAAGCGGGGGCAGAGGGAGGGCATCTGGCTTCAGCAGTGTTACTGAGCATGCTCAGTACAAGCCAAGTAGCAAATGGGGGGGGGGGGATGTGACAGCCCCCCAGGTTCCTCCCCATGTGTCGCCTCTGATATCAGGTATGATTCACATTAGAGGGTAGCTCACTGTCACAAGTGAGTTGGAGCAAATCTATGGAGAATTCTGGAAACTAGGACGGCAATTTAGAAATGAATTCAAAGACGAATAAGAAACCAATTAAAATGTCAGAGTGTGCAGACATACCAAGTGTCATGCATCTTGTGTGACACGCACTTATACATTTAAAGTCACCATTCAGTGGTGCTGTGAGTATGCGGAAGGGCCATGGCTGTAATTTATCCTGGTTGAAGCAAGGAGTCACTGTGGTGCCTGAAGAGCAGGCAGCCAGATGTATCTCTCTTGTCTGTTCCCCACTTTTTCGGCTGGTTCTCAACCAGGTGGAGCCTCGCCCGTGCCCCAGCAGGGGAGGTGAGGAGTTACAGGGGAGAAAGGAGGGACAAGGGTTATTGAGAGGAAGGAAGGTGGGGCAGGAGCTACTGCCACTGGTGGGAGGTAAGTGAGGAGCAGGAGCCATTATGTGGAACAGAGGTAAATGAGGAATAGCAGGGGAGACAGGAGAGGGATAGTAGCTAATAGAGAGGACCAGAGCTAAAGGGCCTAATGCCATCCCTTAGCAGCCACCTCTCAGGTTCCCTCCTGTCCAACATCTACACCCCCTCACTCTCCATAGGTTACCCCGAGCTTCCCCCAAGTTGCTTCTGCTTCCTGCCAAGTCCTTGCCTCCTCCTTTTGAGGGGTGCATGGAATAAGGTCCTGCCACCCACTGTCAGGGAGCCCTATAAATGGAAATGTACTCTCAATACAACGCCTTTCACTGGCACTAAAGCCACACAGTGTTTCCCAAACTGATGTTTGTGGGCATAGGTAAATTATCACATATGGAACACCATAAAATGTGGCAGGTTATGAAGATGAGGGTAACAGATTACTGCTTCCTGGAGAGAGAATAGTTTAAACCAGTTAAACCATTAAACAGTTATTAAGACTTGAGTCTCATTTACAATAAAACTCCATTACACTGCTCTGTAAAGTGGTCTTACTTTAATTGTAATTGTAATTTATGCCCACTTGAAGGCCTCTTTATAGCACTGCCAGGGCAGTATACAGTATTCTTAATGTAAATGAGAATCAGACCATCCTTCAGGAGTGACTTTAGATCACTATTCACCTGAACTGGATTAGAATCAATTGTGTGGTTGAAAGATTTATACAATTATCAGTCCCAGGAGCTAAGTGGGGACAGATTTTCAAAGTGCTCACTACTCATAATTGAGGCCAGATTTTCAAAAGGGCTCAGTTCCCATTCAACACTGAAATAAGGGCCAGACTTCCAAGTATTCAGCACTCAGCCGCTCTCAATGCAGCACCCAGGACCAGATTTTCAAAAGAGCTAGGCCTCCATTAGTTGCTTTGGTAGCATTTCTATACGTTCTAGGTCAGTTTCAGAAAAGGATCTTTGGTCACTGCATTAAAAGTCCATAAACTCTCCCTCTCTACCCCTTCCCCTGCCTCTCTCTTTCACTGGACTACAGATGACACTATTTTAAAATACCCAGTTTGCAAAAGGGTTAAATATTTAGCTACATTTTTTCAAAGGGCTAATAAGAACCAGAGAATCTCTGAAGGCAAACCTGTAAAAATTGGAATCTGCCAATGTACATTTGTAGCAATCAAAAAAATCAAACAAAATGTGCGCATTCATGTTGCTGTCCTAGATGTAAAAGAAACAGCTGAATGAATGTCTTGGGGTGAAATACACATTCAAGAAAACAGTTTTGCTCACACCCCCTTCCTAATAAAAATCCCTTACATTTAATTGTGAAATATCTTTACTGCAAAACAATTGTGCTAGTCATCTTTAGATCACTGTAAGCAGGCTTTTTTTCTCAGGTTGTTGTATGAAAGATCCCGCCTGTGTTTGAAATGGAATCTTCCACTATTTAGCAAGTCTTTGTTGAATGAGTCATCCAAGCTGTTTCTTATTGGCTGGGATGGTTAGCACCCAAGGGATTGCCTGGCAGAGGCTGCAAGGCCTTGCTTCATTCACAGAAATGTTGGTATGCTAGCCAGTCCTTTCATTCACATACACAGAATTTCATTCACATTTTGCAGGTTTTTTTTTATCTGCTTCTAATGAAGAGAGCCATTTGGAAATGACAGGGTTTTCTGTGTATTAGAGAACAGTAGAAATAATCTATGATGTGTATATTTGCTGTTGCTATGCTAGCAGGATGGAGAGAAAAATGAATGCTGTGTGGATACTGTAGCAGGTTTGCAGTGGGTGATGAAAGGCTATTCCGCAGATCACTAGAAATCTGTTTTTACACTGAATAGGACATTTCCATTATTCATCACTGCTGGGATAAGAGGTGCTGACTTAACTTAATGTGTCATAAATTATACTAATTAAATACCTGTATTTAAAGCTGTTTTAGTGTATTTGTACTTCATGCACTGCAGCCTTAGTCATGGGGGAAGGGAGGGAATCCCTCAAGATAATTCCTTCAAAGATATGCTGCAGCTATACTGATTCTTTTAAGAGAACTTGCACCGTTAAACTTCTTTTGTCTGAATTCCTTTTTTACAGTGCAGTATAATGTCCAAAATCCATAATTTGCAAAGCAGACCGACTGACTAAAAAAAGCCATATGGTTTATAATCTGCATTGTATTTTCATTATACTGTACATTTTGGATTTTTACAATAAAAGGGAAAAGAGATTCAAATTTTCAGTATTTATACCTATTTTCTTATTCCTCCTAGGTGTTTTTGACTGGCATTTATGCTTCACAGGAGCTAGTGCATTTTATATTCTTTACTGCAGGGCATCAGTATGCTGATATAAGGACTACTGAATATTTCTCTGGTATTTAATTTTTCAGAGTTAAGCCAAATATTCAGCTGTACTGAAGATCCATTTTACAGTTTTTGCTTTAGAGTGAAGATCAGTGGTGAACGAAGGCATATTTCGTAAGCCTGCTGCCGTACATCAGAATTTTTTTTTCTTCAGACACAGGTATTTCATGTAACTGCATTAAAAAACAGAAAAAGCTTGCTCTTGAATAATATAGGGCAGAAGGATTTGTTTCTGTACAAAAACTGTGATGTAACAGTTTTTGTGAGAAACGGCATTGGCACAAAGGCATTTGTTAAGGCTGTTAGGCTGCTTTTGTGAAAGAAAATGAGTATAGTCTTTAGTGTAGTATGTCCACCCAATTTTTTGAATGCTGTTGTATGTCAAGATTTTCTGAAAGCCTTCAAGATATATGAATCCTGTTTTGTTTGTGTATGTTGAAGCATTGTTATAATATCTGATCCCTAACTGTGACCTTTTTTTTTTTTTTTTAACAGATTGACGAATATGTGATATGGAAGAATGTTTTAACAGAAGAATAGAGTGGAGTGGTTTTCTTTTAAAGTTAGTCCAGATATTTAGAGGTATTTGTTTTTGGTAACAAAAAGGGGAAAAATTAAAGATTGGAAGGAAATATCTGTTTGAGAAGACAGGAAAAGGAAATTTGAGAATTGATTGGTGCTAGTGTGCTGTAAGTGGGTGGATTTTTTTTTTTTTTTTTTTTTGCTACAGGAAGTGATTTGCAGTGTTCACTGAGCCTTTTGTTGAAAAGGGTCCTTCTCATTTGTGTGAGTCATGCTTTTGCTGTGAGCGACTTGGCAGCTCTAAGCAGGACTGGGATCTCTGTCATAGAAAACTGTTACTTCACCCAACCTTAACGTGGAACCATACATTTATTTAAAAATTATTTTGCACTTCCTTATACTCTTCATTCTTTTTAAGCCAAAATTTACTCTCTGTCCTCATTATTATGAATCGCCTGCTATGTTAGCACAGGCATCTCCTGCATTGGCATCAGATTTGCCAGAACATATGCAGGAAACCAGATAGAAGGGCATGCTTCAGCGTACCAAGTATAACCGCTTCAGGAATGATTCCGTGACATCAGTTGATGATCTTATTCACAATTTGTCCATGAACAGCAAAGTCTCAGCAGTTGCTACGACCTCAACAGCACCTTCATACCTGGTCTCGCCTGAAGTTCTCCGCAAAGACCAAGAAGATGGACCCACCACCTTTTGTACCCTCATCCATAAGGTGTCCCACTTGAAACTCTCCAACACAGGCAGCCTTTTGGGTATCAAAAATCTCTCCTCTGCAGTGAAGGAGCTTGCTGTCTCCAAATTGCAGGGAAGCTCGAGTGCTTCTAGCTCAGCAGCAGGGGCTTCAGACAACACATGTAACCTTGTCTCTGCCACTCCGTGTTCTCAGCAGGACATGAGCAAGATGAGTACAGGAAAAAAAACACGGTCAGAGGAAATGCACCTGGGAGGTGAAGACTGGAATCAAAGTAGCAGCTTTGTCAATAAACCCTCCCGAGGGTGGCTGCACTCGAATGAGAAGATCCTGGGACCTGGTGTGACGTACATTGTGAAGGTTGGTCTGCTTTCCTTCCATTCTCTTTTTTTAATCAATGAAAATTTCTCTGCAGGTTTTGATGACAGACTAGTGAAGCTGAAAGGATCTCTATGTGTATGTTCTTTTTTCTGTGGAATGCATGGAATGTAAATGTAGAAAGGCAGGATTAGAAAGCAGTGTTAATTTGTTATATTAGAGAAGAGGAAACAGGCACGTTGGCTCTATCAGTTAGCATGTTTTACAGCTATGTAGAAGATTTTTTTTCTCAAGATAAAAAGCTGTTTTTCTTACATTTGGTATTTTTCTTAATTCAGATTTTTGATTTTATCTGCCATATTGTGTATGTCTCCGATACATAGATTTTCAATATGTCTGGTGCAATCTGTAATACAGGAGGAATGAGAAACACCTTTACGTGAGACCTGTTTATCATGCACCATATTTCAAACTAAAAATTACTTCAAAGAAAAGTGCATTTTTGAGTGAAGTTGTATTTGCAATCTCATGGTGAGAAAACCACAGATTACCGTTTTGTCTCATTCCAGAAATAGGAATATTGTTTATCTCAGTAGTGCAGACAAAATGCAGACTCGTTTTACGTAACTGGGATTTGGCTGTCTTAAACATTATTTCTCTTTTCAGTTCATTGATGCTTTATGTCGAGAGCAGTGAACCATAGATGTCCAGGCTAATACTGTTGTATTTTTGAAAGCATTTAAAATGTACAGTAAAAAGGATGGTACCTTTGGTAAGAAGGGGGTGCATGCAGTTTCTCTGTCGTGGAAGATTCCAGTTGATGTTTTCAAATATAGCATACAGTAGGTATAAAAATAATTATACTGTTCAAAATTCCCTCTTAAATCACAAAGTCTTACATATGTAACAGCTCTGATGCTTAAGAGTTAAATTACTATGTAACAGTGTTAAGCAGAAGGTAGATCTATTTTTATCTCAGTTTTTTCAGTGTGTAAAAAATTACAGCATAAAATTTAATCCACAGTGTTTTAAATGAGTTAAAGCAACACTAAATTTAGAGTAATGTGAGGTAAACAATATTAAAAACAGAGCACGTTTTTAACAATTGGAGTTTTGAGAAGTAGGTTTTTGATTGATGATAGATTTAACAAGAGATTTAACAGTTCAAAACCCTTTTTTAAAAGTACTGTCATTCTTTGTCAGTCTCAAACTTATCATGAGACATAAAGGAAAATGAATTAGTATCAGCTTTTTGAATGCACACTGCTTTTCTGTTACTATACAAGAAGTCTCTTGGTAAAATTGACACCTGGATGTTGAGTGTTAAAGTAGCGGGCCTCTGTTGTTCTCTTGTATTACAATATTCTGGTTAACAAAAGGTCATATACTGTCCTCACTTTTGCTCATGAAACTTATTCCATTTTTTTCTGCTTAAGACATCATCAGAAGCATGCAGTTACTGGCTTTTGGAATTCACTGTTACAAGTGCAATCAAAAGTAACAATTATGAAGCAGAACAAACACAGTACTTATTTTCTTGAGCTAATATGTTGATTGATTGACCACAAACATGCTAGAAGAACCTGAAAAGTTTGAGTTTGATTGAAAAGGGATGAAAAAAATGATTTTTTAAAATAAAAGTGAACTCTAAAAAAACTAATCAATATTTAATGTTGGAACTATGCAAAGATTTCTCTCTATGCAATGAGTATCACATGCTTTAACCAGTCTATTGGGATATTTAAAAAAAATAGCTTTAGCATTAAACAGCCTATATTTCAATTGGGTTTTACATGTAATCAGAATGTATAACATTATAATGTTTAGCATTTATTTTAAAAATAGGATGATGAGATCTTTAACTTTTTGCTGTCTGGAATACTCACTTATAGATACAAATGTATTGTAAATGTCAAAACGAAGTTTAAAAATGGTATAAATAACAAAGAGTAATGTATGAATGAAATTAAAACCCATCATAGTTAGTTAATAATTTGCCTGTTCATTAAGTCTCTCTGAATTTTTTCCTCAGCAACTGCAGTATTCACATAAATAAGAACAGAAGTGCAGTTCCCACATCATTAAACACTGTTAGTTCCCCAGGCTTTTGTGCATTCAAAACATCAAATCAATACATAGATAATGTACATTGAAGGGAAACAGTCTTTGGATACCTCATGGCTATATTGAATGTCTGGGGGACTTGTACAGTGTTTAATTAGTACCATATGCCTTGCTGAGCATTCCATATGTCATTTGTTAAATGAAACAAAAATTTGATTTGCTGTTAACCAGAAAAGCTTTTATCATTGTATGTGTGTATTGGCATAGGGCTAGTATTTTTCATTAACTCACATCAGAAATGTGGAAATTATTCACGGAGGAGGGCAAAATGTCACCAGTGGACAGTTTGATGTAAACCATGTTGGAACATCTCCAAGTAGACTGAGCAATATTCCTATGTTGACTTGAACTGTACATGTGTATTATATACAATATAAAATATATGCCCTTTCCTCAATTTCCTTTTTTTCAAGTCCACAATTATAAACAACATATAATTTGCAAAAGAAAAATGGGCAAATATTTTCCTCAGTTATGACAGTGGTCATTTTTTTGCCAGACTTTATTGCTATCTCAGTTTTTTAAGCTTGAGCACATTGTCCATTTTGAGATGGACGACGTAAATGCAATATTTAAAAGTGGGTAGGATATATATTGCACAGGAGCTGTGATACAATCTTCTATTGCGGTGGAATTTTTTTGGACCTAAAACTATAGGTGCTATCTATAATCTGTTTTTCCTGTGAATTTCATGTGGATTATGGATTTTTTTATGGTAAAATTTCATCACAAACACAGTGAAAAGGTTGTGTAACAAATTATAGTTGTTCAAACTATATTTGACTTTTTAGTTCATTTGCTTGACATCAGACATGTATGGAGACAGAATACTGAAGGGTGCTGGTATTCTACTTACACCATTGGTGAACAATTTGACAACTTGTGGATTAATGAAAACAATGAAAGAGAAAATGGCTTGTAGTAATAGATGTCCTTGAAGATCTCAATTGTTTCTGTTACAGAGCCTACATTTAATATAGAGTGATTATAAATGTTCGTGTTGCTAGAAAAATAAATCCATGCAATAAAACAGTGTAAAACTGCATAATCTAACAACTAACAGCAGTTAAGTGTTTCAATGAAACTCATTTGTTTCAAATTATAGAAGTCTACTGGTTATCTTAACTGTGATAATGGCATCGGTGTTTTGTTTATTTGTAGATTTAACTGACAACACAGTCAACAATCATGATAGGAAGTAAATAGACGTTAGCCTTTAATTAACCTGTGGTTCAGTCTTGTAATAAGTACCGATGAGATTAAAATAGTGGCCTTCAGCAGTTTTAAAGTAAAACAAAACAAAAAATGCTATTATATTGCAATATAATCTATTCTTATATTCAAAACATTTCATGCAGTGCACGCAAAAGTGCTTTACTAGGCATAAAAACAAGCCAGTTAATGTGGATAAACCATAGAAAAAGTAGTACGTAAACTAGGTCTTTAAAAAAAACAAATATACAATCAGTCTTTCAGATCAAGGGACAAGAATTCCAGATATAAAGAGCATGACCCCACAAACAAAAATTTGAATGATAAAACATTGTAAAGTACATTAAAATCATATTGCAAAAATACGTACGTGCAATACCTAATTGGCAAGGATATCTAATAAATTTGGTCATCACACTCACACTGCAGTCTTGAGTGGGAGAAAATTTTTAAATCTGATATGGAAACTGGTGGATACTTTTTTGTGTAGCAATTTGAGAGTGAAACCAAATTTAGGTCCCAATCCTACGCACACTGTTACACACATGCTTAACTTTACTTACAGGAGTGGGTCCCAGTGAAATCAACGTGACTACTCTCATACGTAAAATTAAAGCTATGTGTATGTGTTTAGAGGAGGGGTAATGCTTATACATCATCGTCCATTTAGATGTTATTGGAGCATCCATGTCAGACCACAGGCAGGTTATATGAGATTTTAACAGCATTCTGCAGGCAGTTGTTGAATTTAGGGAATTATTTCCGTCTTTTGGGACTAAATCATAGCTTTAAGCACAGCTCTGAAAAGGGATTGACATGTAAACTGCACCACCCATTGCATTTCCATAGGAGGCGTTGTACTTAAGGGCTACACTTCTGAGGCACAATTCCCTCTCTTCTTCCCCTATGCTATAGTGGGCAATAATTTGCTACTGGCCTACACCAGCAGCAGATTATAACAGCTTCTGTAGCCATTTAGTTGTTCTGGTGAGTCTTTGCCCATTAGGAAGCTCACGCAGCAAGGGAAGGGGTATTCTTACTCTCCCTTGCTGGGGCATATAATCAAAGTTACAATCTAGCCCTTAGTTTTATTTGTAGAGTAGTAAAATTAAAACATGACTTTTTGGTTTGCTTTTGTTTGTTGCAGCCTGCTATATTTGGCTGATGATAAATTTGTTTCCCTCCTTTATAATAGTATTGTTTGGGGTGTTTTTTTTTTGTCAGCTTTTCATTGCTCCTTACATCCATCATGATGCACCTGTACTAACTACAGAATAACTAGTACTAAGCATGTTAACTATAGATCCAGTTTTCAGTGGCGGCCTCTAAATTATTACAAGCCAGATTTCTTTATTTGTGTATTCAATAGGCATTTGTAAATGTAATTCAAGTAATTAGGCACACAATTCCCAAATATCCAATTTGCAAATCCAAATGTGGGGTTTGTGTGCATGTTTACAGGCCAAGTTTTAAATGTGTCCTTATGATAATAACAGGGATGAAAGTGAATTCCTTATATTTAAATTCCACTATTGCCACCCCCTAAGCTTTGAAAAATCGTGAATCAGGACTCAAAAAAAAAATCGTGAGTTTGACTTTAAAATCATGACATTAAAATATGTTTTGGGTGCTTTTTGTCTTCTGGTTTTTGAGTCTTTAGGGTTCATGTTTTCAAGTTTTTCTCAGCAACCATGAGAACTAGAAACTTACGTGAGAATCTCAGCTTTCACTTAAAGAAAAACTTTATCACATGACTCCAGGTGCTGGAGCTTTATGAAAAACATCAGAATGGTGGCAACTCAGTTTGTTTTCTGAATTCAAAAACTTGGGTAGGGGATAAGGCAGAATTAAAAAAGAACTACTTTGATCTCAGAGATTAATTTTTCTAATGTTCTACAACCCTTTTGTGGTCAGTCTGTAGCCTTCACTTTTGCTGGAATGGCAAGACTGTCTACAGTTAAGTAAACCCTGTGTTTCTTGCTCAGTCCAAATTCCCATTGAGTTTATTGGTTCTGATCTAGTGTCTATGGACCTGATATGAAGATTATTGAAGTCAATGGAAAGATGACCACTGAGTTTGGATCAGGCCCTATGGGCAGAAGTCATAGATGATAGCCCATAATGGTAGGGTTGTTTTTATTCCATCAATCAGATATTATTACACAGTAGGGACCTTTGCTAGCAGCCATTTAGGTCAAAAGCAAAGCACGCATAGACTTCATTAGTGCAGGATCAGGCCTCCGGTGAGAACTTTTGATTCACAAAATGCTGTAGAAGTTTCAGCATGTTTCTTCATATTTATGATTCTTTTTACAGGTGGTGTTAATATTTATTTGATTAGTGAAGTCTCAATTATATATGTTTAAAGAAAGGTCAGTAGAAAATCCTGCTGATTATTTACAATATAAACTACCCAAATTTACTAACTAGTTTAGGTGGCAAATCGGCACTCAGCTGCCCTTTTTCCCCCCCTTTGGAAATTAGACTTTTGATTACTTTCACTACATTCAGATAACATCACAATCACAAGAGTAATTCTGTGCAGGTTATTTAAATATCTGTTGCTAAAAATTAAAAGAGGCACAGCCCTCCACTTACATGAATGAACCAAGATCTTTACGGATATGGACCATGGGGCTTTCATGCAGAATCCCTTCCTTTCCTCAGTACCACTGAAGGACCCATGCCCTTGTCCCCTGGCAACATACCCCATTGAGGAGCCCACTTAGATTGTCAGACTACCTATACCTTATTCTCACTCCATTTTAAGGCATAGAGTGGAAGCTAATGCTGAAAATGTCAGTGTTAAATCCTTCTGACGTTTCCACTGGAAACGCTGCAGGTTTGCCAGAAGATGTTATCACACAGTGCAGATATCTTACCAACTCTTACGTGTTTTCAAAACTGACACAGCTGACCCTGTCCATGGAAAATCAACTGCATGATGCTACCAGGGAATGAATTTCAGAGGTCTGAAGGAGAGTAGGTTGGCACTGCTCCTACCTCCACCTATTCCAGCCCGATCTAGTGTAGATTCCGTTCATTCTGTGCGATTGAAGATCTGATCTGTCCCAGTATAACCACATGGCATGTGTCATTTTGCTATGGCTTAATATCTGACTAACTATTTGGAAAGTGTGCTTTAAAAGGGGCCTAAAGAAATTAGGCCCCCCAAATCCCACTGAAAGTCAATAGGAGTTAGGTGCCTAACAGCCTGCTTTAAGAATCCCAGCCAGCACTGAAATGAATATAGTGAAATCAGCGTAAAGATTTAAAGATCGCTACCTGGCAGCAAACAAGATACATTAAGATAAAGGGCAGACAAAGACAAGGAGCAGATCTAAAGATGATAATGTAAGAGATAAGAAAATCATTAAAAATCTCTTCCCCTTGACATCATCACATTTATATTTGCACAGAAGTTAGGGGTTTTTGTTTGTTTGTTTTTATTTTAAATCAAATCTAGGAAATACATTAAATTATACAAATCCAGGAAGTAAGAAAAACAAGAACAAAAAAGAAAATAAATCCTATCTGTTCTCTGAAGAAAAGGAGTACTTGTGGCACCTTAGAGACTAACCAATTTATTTGAGCATAAGCTTTCGTGAGCTACAGCTCACTTCATCGGATGCATCTGATGAAGTGAGCTGTAGCTCACGAAAGCTTATGCTCAAATAAATTGGTTAGTCTCTAAGGTGCCACAAGTCCTCCTTTTCTTTTTGCGAATACAGACTAACACGGCTGTTACTCTGAGACCTGTTCTCTGAAGGACTTCTAAATGCCAGACACTGTATAGTATGCATGCTGCATGTATCTTGATGCTAATCTGCTTTTATTACCCTTTTATTTGTTAGTACAGAATTATATTCCAAGAAATGCCTTTATTGTTTGTAAAGTTTAACATCTTCACTATCTCCAACACCGTATCACCACAATAAGGTAATTGTAAAAAGTAAAACTCTTTTTGTTGACTTGCACGGGAACCTTGTAAGCAGCACAGGTACTGTAGTCCAAGCATTTTGAATAGATCCTTTTCTCTTCACCGCCTCAGAAACCTCAATGATTCATACTGAGCGCAGATGCCATGTTTTATAGTAAAATAAGACACCCGCCATTTTAACTTAATACTATCTAAAATCTAAGCAGCAGTCAGGAGAAAAAGATCAAACAATTAAACTGCACGTCTGTGAGTCTCCTTCTAAAAAAAGTTATTAAATGAAGAATTGTGTTGCAAGCACTATACAATGTAGTTAAAACAGTGGCAGCCTGATGTTGTGTTGAGTAGCAGAACCCAGTCTTCTGAGACTTAATTCACAGTGCTCTATCCACTAGGCCTCCGTGCTCTCTAAGTTTTCTTATACTGCCAGAACAGAGAAGAGTGGTTTTATTGTAAATGAGAATCAGGTTCAAAGATATTCTCATGGCAGAGAAGGAAAAGCTAAATACTTCTAGTGTTTCACTGAAATCTGAATTAGATTTCGGCCCAGGATAGATAACTTCTCCTAAATGTTATTTATTTTAATTTATTTAATTCATGTTAAGATCAGTTTTATTTGCACATCTGTGTGTGTGTGTGTGTGTGCGCGTGTGCGCTTACGTGTACTGAAAGCACTTGATTGTTAGCATATCAGACTGACGTTGGTGTAAGAACTGGTGACTGGTTCTAACACATCGAAAAAGACAAAAAGGCAAGTTCACCCCAGCCAGGGTGGATTTGATTTAAATCATGATTTAAATCACTAGTCAGGAAGACTCAATTTAATCATGGATTTCTACATAAAAGTGCATTCCCGGTGGTTGTTATAACCTTAAGACACATTCTTCACAACTCAGAGATGGATGTAGGTTTCATTTTTAGAAGGTACACGCTATACATTTTTAAAGTGATGTATTTTGAAAATTTTTCAGATTAGTTTTACAGCTATATCAGAAAATGAATGATTGTTTGGTTATTTCATTTACGAAAGGTAATTGAAGCAGATATCTATGAAGTCATTGGGAGGTGAACTATCTCCAATTCAACAGGTTAATCATTAATATTTGGAGGATTTTCTTGCCATGCTGTATTAGGAGGAGAACATCACCAGACAGACATTTAAATTGTTTTATTTAACTAAAACAATGTTATGTATTTTGGATTTTTTTCTTCAACAGCAAACATAATATTTTAACAAAACAAGCATATGAATTTTTGAATGTAGTTAAACATTCAAGTTTTTTTAAATCAGGTTTGTTTTTGTTAGAATTGTTTTTAACTAAAATAGTTAAATAAAATATTAAAAAAATCAAAAATTAAATCGACTATGTCAGCCAGGTCAACATGAGAAATTTAAAATATTGGCTTCTGCCGCTAACTCAGTCGTCTTCACCTTCATTTTCCTGTTTGTTCATAATCTGGAACATTTAAGACATTTACATTTTTTTTTCCACAGTTTGCTATATCTTTTACTGCTACTTCTTGTAAGTATTCTGCTGGGTGTGCATTTCCTGTTGTACCAACTGTTTCTGTAAGGAAGACATTCCCTTCTTCTGTTGTCACACAAGCACATAAAACAGGATCATTGTGGACATTGCTCCACCCATCAAGACTCAGGTTAACAATTTCACCCTCTAGATCTTTTGCACACTGCTCAATTTCTCTTTCATACACTTTATCCAACAATTTGCCTGTGACATCTGCTCTGTTGGGTGGACTGTATCGTGGTCTTAATGACTGAACCATGTTAATGAAGTGTGGGTTCTCAATCATATGGAAAGGAGAGTTTGTTTCATAAACAAACCAGGCAATTTTTTCATCAATTACCTCTTTTTGTAATCTGCTGGTTCTTATCACAAATTTATCTGTGGTTGTTCCTGGATGATGGAGATGTTTTTTTCTTTTTGCTACAGGTGATATACTGTGGCTATGTGACATACATGATGTAGCAGATAACTCTGAAACTGTAGAAAATGATGGTGATCTTGAAGGTGGATAGTCTTCAGAATCCTGTATGTTGAGGATGGATTCTCCTAAACAAAATAAGTCAATGCAGTTATTTAATTATTATTACCATACTGCTCATTTAGTATTACTCACTGCATTCACTGACACTCAGTACTACTTTAAAGGTGAAATTGTAAAAGGAAGACCTGCCTCTTTCAGCTGTTTATTTTTTTATCAGAACTGCATCTAAAATGATAGTAACATAGCATAACAACTATATTTTTTGCTTAAACATGAGAATTCAAGAATAGTCCAGAAGGAAGACAGGCAGTCCTTAAGAAAAAAGTATGAAATAAAAAAGTTTACCAACCTGAAGATCCTGCATGTTCAGACATGTTCCTTTCACCATCTTCAACACAGCTTCCTCCTGAGAAGGAACACTTTTCATGATGTTATTTCATTCGGGCAACCAGGCCTTGCATTTCTTTGTTGCGCTGTTTGCATTTTGCGCACATGCCTGTCTTACCCACAGGCAGAGGAACTTCATTAAAATATTCCCAAACTGAGTCTCTTTTACGACCTGCTGCCATTATAGGTTTTGCCTTCTAGTGAGAGAATTGTATGGTAGATCACAAATCAATGAAGGCTACACTCAGAAAGACCTCCAGACTTCTGGAATATGCTGCTCAAACAGTTTCACTTTTGTTTCTACTGCCTGTCCCTCCCTTCTCACATTTATCTCCAGACCAGATCTATTCTGCCCCCAACAATCTACTTTTTGAAACTTTGCACTTTTAGAGAGAGGTAAGGGATTGACTCTGCGTACACAAATTTGCAGAGGGACAATAGAGTTGAGGTCCATTATTTCTCACATCTATATATTAATTTATTTAAAAACAAGTTTGCTGTTAACAAGCATGTGATCTCTGGAGAACTGTAAAACTAAGCATCTCTGATGGTATCTTCTAGACTGAGCACTGAGTCCCATTGGGTAGATAGAAAGATTAACCTAAATAATCTATACAGAAGCCTTTGGAGCCCCATAAGATTGGGTCCCTAATCCATGAACTATTGGCACTCATTTACAAGACTTTTCTTAAATATTTACATGAATATATTGTCTCATACTATAGAATTAGAATTTATAATCCCTATTCCATAATGAGATATCTTTGAGCTATAAAGTATCTTAATTAAAACTATCTTTAGATAGATTTTTTTCCTCAAAAAGCATTTTAAAAAAAATCCATTTTTAACTTTTTTTTTTAAAAACCATTGATTTTTATGCAACCATGACCCCAGCGTAAATTGGTTTAATGCCATTGAATTTAATAGGGTTTCAACAGCTTACACTAGAGCAGTTAATTTGGCCGAAGGTATACAGCCAAGTTGTTGTGATGTGGAACTAAAATTTTTGACAGCCCTACATGCGTAACACATTAAAAAGGTGTGCTCTCTAACAATTTTTGTTTTTGCCAAATGAAGAAAACTGACAAGAATTTTGCAAACCATCTGAAGTATGAGTACAGGCTGGATTTACATATCTACATTTGAGCTGCATCTATGCTGGCCCTTTCAGGATTCAAAATTAATGATGACCTTTGAAGCTACATTGAAAGTAAAAGTGGGAGAGATTGTAGCACAGATAGGACTCAGACACTTTTGCCACTGTATTGTCTGATGATGTTCAGAATAACAAGTTTATATTAGAGCAAATACCAACTTTTTGTTTTGTCTTTGTACATCGCCTAGCACAATAGGGTCCAGGTCCATGAATAGGGCTGCCCGGTACTACGGCAATACTAATACTAAATACATCTAGATATACTGTACACTATTTGTGGTTTAACATATGTCATTAGGATCTTCTATTGTTGCAAAATGTTTTGGTTGCAGAAGCTTTTGCATGTTCATATTAAAGGATTTCTGATGCGTGACAAGCTGCTAGAACTAATCTACACAGTGCTTTTAAGAAAATGTATCTTGTCAGAGATGGTTGGTGGGCAACAAAATACTCTGACAACTGTGGCAGAGTAGTTCATCTTATTTAAGTATGCATTAATGAAGAATAAACAATGCACTGCTGATACAGTATTGCATAGTGCATATATTTTCATTCACACTCATTGATAATCAGAGTGACGTGAAAATTGCATCAGTAACTTGGTACATTAAAGTTTTTTGCATGTGCAGTTTTCCACAGGTGATATTTGTGCAGAAAAACTTGGATGCATGATGCAAAATGCATTTGCTTACATAAAATAAAATAGGAAGATCTATAGCTGTCCAATACATGCATGTCAAACTCTACACTAAGTTTTTTCCATGCAAAAACGGGTGAAAAAAATGCACAAACAAAAGTTTGCACATGCAAAATTGTGAGTGCAGTTATATAGAAGCAGCTAGTGAAATTGTGACCCATTACTTTTTGTACTGCATGTGTATTTTTGAGCTATAGTGATAGTGATTTTAATTCATGGACACAAGCATAGGAAATACAAAAAGATTAGAATCTGGTTCTGAAGCGTTCATGCCAAATTTATTTTGAACATGTATTTATCCACACTAATGAAGATTAGAAATTTTTCAGAACTGGGAGCTGAAATTTGCTTCTCGGCAGTACTTCATCTCTAACATGCCAGAAATGAAACCTTAGTGTTGACTTAGAGGAATTGCCCTTTTGGGATGAGACAAAATGTACTCTCCATCCATTAACCGACTCCATGGCCTTGCTCTTTTAAGTGGTACTGAATTATCATTATATGTGTTGGTTTTGAGATGGTGTTAGAACTTTTCACTGGGGACAAATCTAAAACCACTAACTCATTATAAAGACCTGAGGTTGTAATTAGAGTTGCAGAGATATACCAGTTGGTAAAGGGTCTCTGCAGTTCTTGAGGTTTACTGGATAGCCCTTTTGTTCCCTGATGCCTCTGCTCGTGTGCTATGTAGTGACTTCCCTAACCAGTCTATTCTCCCCTGTCTGCATCTGCTGACACAAGAAATGAAGGACAGGATTTAAATTTCAGCAGTTAAGAGCACAGCCAGATGTGGAAGAAATGAGTAAACAGCCTGACAACATGGGGGAAAATGTATTCAAATGTATGGTGAAAATATTCTACATCACTGCACAACAATTCTTAGGGGAACTTTTCCCCCAGTAAATGAAAAGTTTCTACTGAATAAAATCCTGTATGCCTGATTATTCATGAACCATATTACCAGACATGAAAAGTATTATTTATTAAGCATACAAAACTGCCACTGGCATGTCCTGTTGACATTGAACTGTGTGCTGTACCCACAGTGCCCAGTTCTGTGAGGTGTGCTGTATTTCCTTTTAGGGGCTTTGCACTCTCTTCTCCCATTGAAGTCAGTGAGAGGTAGAGTCACTCAGTACCTTGCAAGAGGTGCTCACTTTCTCCGGTGCACACAATTTTATATGAATTATCACGTATAGCGGAAGGAGTGTACAGATTAGCTAAATTCCATGGAAAAAAAGAGCAATTTTGAGCATGGTTTTGCATCCCGGCCCATCCTGGCTAATAGCCACTGATGGACCTATCCTCCATGAACTTATCTAGTTCTTTTTTGAACCCTGTTATAGTCTTGGCGTTCACAACATCCCCTGGCAATGAGTTCCACAGGTTGACTGTGCACTGTGTGAAGAAATACTTCCTTTAGTTTGTTTTAAACCTGCTGCCTGTTAATTTCATTTGGTGATCCCTAGTTCTTGTGTTATGAGAAGGAGTAAATAACACTTCCTTATTTACTTTCTCGACACCAGTCATGATTTTATAGACCTCTATCATATCCCCCCTTAGTTGTCTCTTTTCCAAACTGAAAAGTCCCAATCTTATTAATCTGTCCTCTTATGGAAGTTGTTCCATACCCCTAATCATTTTGTTGCCCTTTTCTGTACCTTTTCCAAGTCCTATATACCTTTCTTGAGATTGGGCCACCAAATCTGCACACAGTATTCAAGATGTGGGCATACCATGGATTTATATAGAGGCAATATGGTATTTTCTGTTTTATCTATCCCTTTCCTAATGAGTCCCAACATTCAGTTAGCTTTTTTGACTGCCACTGCACGTTGAATAAATGTTTTCAGAGAAGATCTCTTTCTTGAGTGATAAAAGCTAATTTGGACCCCCATCATTTTATATGTATAGTTAGGATTATGTTTTCCAATGTGCATTACTTTGCATTTATCAGCATTGAATTTCATCCGCCATTTTGTTGCCCAGTCACCCAGTTTTGTGAGATCCCTTTGTAACTCTTTGCAGTCTGCTTTGGAATTAACTATCTTGGGTAGTTTTGTATAATCTGCAAATTTTGCCACCTTACTGTTTACCCCTTTTTCCAGATCATTTATGAATATGTTGAATAGGACTGGTCCCAGTACAGACCCCTGGGGGATACCACTATTGACCTCTCTCCATTCTGAAAACTGACCATTTATACCTACCCTTTGTTTCCTATCTTTTAACCAGTTACTGATCCACGAGAAGACCTTCCCTCTTTTCCCATGACAGTTTATTTGCTTATTTTGATCCTCTTTAGGGTTTTAGTAAATCTTGATTTCTTAATAAGTGGATATCTCACTTATTAGTACCAAGACATAGCTTTCTCTCAAATAGTAAGATAGTTATATATATTTATGTCTATTTTAGAAGGACAAAAAATAGTTCTGTTACTCACAAAATTATTCTTAATAAGCTTTTTTAGGATCCATGACATAATTTAAGATACATGACATCATTTGTTTGTGTGTGTGTGAAGTCCATATATTAATTGAAGGAACTTATAGTTTATTTATGATAACTTTTTGCATTGTCATAGGAGGCTGAATCTTTTTATCATTTAAGCAACTAAACCTACAGGGTTTGTATGTAAGATAGGACAAAATGGTTGTCATTCGTTGGTCAGAAGCTGTTTCAGTAGATTAGTCATAAGGTAGATTTAGCTCGACAAAACCATTGTCTAGTCATTCATATTATTATTGATATCATTCTTATTGAATATTTATATTCTAGTAGAGCCCGGAGATCCAAGTCAGGATCAGAGCCCTATGGTACCTGAACAAACGCATATGAAGACAAGGTTCCCATCCAAAAGAGTTCACAGGAAATTAATTGTAGAAGCTTTTAAGCTATTTAAAGCACAGCCTCAAATAATATACGGTGACTCACAGTCATGCAGTGAAAATTTTAAAACTGGCCCTGATTTTTTTTTAAAGAATTTGCACATTGAGTATTAAACAAATACTAAAGTTCCTGGTGCTGTTGTCTAGATCCACTGTTTTATAAAGTGAATTTAAAAAATATTTTGGACTGATTCAAAAAAAATTTGGAATCTCTCTTTTTTCTCTGCAGTCCATTATGAAAAGTTTCTACTGTGCTAATTAAATCTAGAGCTTATGAAGCATACCTCTTTTCCATAACAATTTTAACAATATAATTTTAGCAATGACCTCATTATCAGAAAACGAAGCAAATAGTTCAGAGAACAAAATGGAGAAAGTATCGAATTGTAGACTTCACAGAAAACCCAAATGAAATTAATGAGGTACCATTTAAAAAAAAAAAAAAGCATACATACACTATGGAACGTTTGCAGCAATTGATTTTTTAAAAAGTGATTTCTGGGAGGCATTGAACTCATCCACAGGACATGCATCTATGTCCCTGTAGCGGGGTCGTTACCCGCTGTGGCCCTGACAGGGCTGGGGCTGTGGTGAAAAGCCCAGGCTGATTAAGGGAGCAGCCGCAGCTGTGGCCAGCTCAATCAGGCCCAGCTGCCCCTATAAGAGGCTGTAAGCCAGGAGCCCCCCCTTCCCCCCCAGTCTCCCTCTGCCTGTAGAAGGAGAAGGGGCTGGCTGCAAGGTGCGGAGCAGGACACCTAGATTGGAGCAGGACTGGGGAAGGGCCAGAGGAGCTGGGAGCTCTGGCCTGGAAAGCCTCAAGCTGCAGGCTTGACTATAGGCCGAATAGGTGCAGGGTTGCAGAGGGGCAGCCCACGGGTAGGCGGAGGCAGCAGGTCCAAAACCCCCTTGCCTGTGATGAGTGGCGTACACACTGCAGTCTACCCCCGATACAAGGGGCTACGTGGAGAATGGCAGTAGCCAAGGCTGAGGCGAGGTGGGGTTAGAGGGTGAGGGTTCCCCTGGGTGGGGAGACCCAGAACCTGAGAATGTGGGAGTACTGCCAGGGGTGCAGCACCCCAGAGAAAGGGGCACTGGGTCCTGGGAGGGACATGGGGGCCAGCAGTAAGGCAGATCACCAGCCTGCAGAGGGAGCTCCGGTGGCTGGACGAGCTAATTCCCGATGACTACCAGCAGGAGGCACTGCAGGAATGAGTCTGAACCTTTACAGTCCCCTAAATCCATTTGCTATTACAGTTGTGCAGAACTACCCTGGCATTCAAATAGAATGTGGCAGTCAAACAATAGACTGTTATTCACCAATTAAGGATTAATAAAGCATGTGCCATATAGATTACATTCTTTCTAGCTGTAGTTAGCACAAGCTAGTAACTGTATTATGTACAACTTTAGTTAGTAATCAAAAACTAGTTCCCCTTTTCCAGACCTGCATCATCTGTTAGCTGACTGCATTTTTGTGATAGTTTTCTCCATTTAAGAGGCATGAAAAACTATTAACCATAATATTTAATGGTGGTTTAAACTAGTGTAGAAGTACTGCAATATTGCATTATTTGTTTAGAGCAATTTGTGACCATAAATTCACAGCTGAAGGGGTCAAGTCTTATTTGTTGTTGAACTCTAAAGACAACTTGTTTTCAGATTTTCTGTTCCATTTCTATTCAATCAATATTTACTTAGAGTTCTGTGTCTGGGCTAGAACATGCATTCTGTACAGTTCTTAATGAGAAAAAGAAAATGAGAAATTGACTCATTGTAAACTTTTGTGTATGATTACATATTGCTCTAAAATTTACCAAAACCTGCAAACGTATGGCAACACTAAATAGTACTTTTTTTGCCTTTTCAACTACAGTGTGTTCCATGCTGCTATTTTTATACTGTAAATATATATGTTGACACTTGTTTTACTATTAAACAAGGCCAAGATAAATGATTTTATCTCACCCAGAGTGAGGCTGTGAACATCTATTAATTAACACAATATTAGTGAGTGCATGGTTCAATGAAGTGCACAGGGAGGGAATGGGAATGCACAAGAAATCTCCCCCTATCCTGTGCAAGAGCCTGTCACAGTGCAGTCCCTATGCTTCCCCCAGTGTACTCTGTGGCACCCTATTCACGAATAGGGATACAGCAAAGCAGCTGGAGTATGCTGCATTGCCTGAAGGAATGTAGCAGCCAGCTCCCTCTCCCTGTACCCTCTGTAGTTGCAGGAGGAATTCTGCCTGGAGCTCCCCTGGACTAGGTGCCCCTCTGCATTGCCCCCCAGAGCACAATGTGAACATAATGCATGGCTGAACCCTTAGAAAATATGCTGAAGTCTTGATGTGAAGATAAAAAAAATGTCAAGTTAAAAAAAGTCGTAACTAATCAGCACTCTTCAAATTTATACATTCCTTTACATGAGGCAGAGTGCATCTTTGTGAAGAGGGGCCATTAGAAGTCAAGGAATCTGACTGCATGAATACTTTGTGTTACTATATAATGTACAATGTGATAATATATATATATAATTGGACTCAAAATAGGGGAGGCTTCAATAGCCATCTCACTTAGAACCTAAATAGAACATTTAAAGCCAAATATTTACATCTTAAAGCACCAGAAAAACTAAATTCTAAGTGCTGACCTAAAACAGTCTGGCTATTACTCACCTGCATTTACTTCCTACTCTCAAACCTCCACTCTTACTTCTACCTGCAGTACTTTCTAGTGTTGTTGCATCATTTAGCATACAGCACGTAATCAGTCTCAATAGGTCCAGTCACAATCTGGGACTAGGCCCATATTCCGCCCACTTTAAAACATCCCAGATACAAATTCCTCCTAATTGTTGTAGGACATTTGTTTCTGTTCCAAATGTAGCACCAGGTTGTGTGTGGGTTCACAAACGTGGGAGGTAAAGAAGAGTGCAGGGAGCTTTCTTCCCCTTACGCCTTGTGCGTGGGCTAGAGTGTGATGTAGAGTCACTGTTCCATGCTGCTAGTGGTACTAGCCATCATGGAGTCTAGTGGCAAGGGACAGGGTGAAGGTGAGGCCATGTCACCTACTTCTTCACCAGAGGAGGCGCTAGCCAGATGCAGGGGAATGAACACTATGCATTTAAAGTGTGACAAAGTGTTGTTGCATCATACGTTCCCTAAGAACCTCAGGAGGGAGACTGAATGAGTTAGCCAGAATTCTTCCTGGGGTTCCAGCTACAGCATAGCTCTTCCACATCTCATCCAACTCAGACATGCCTTTTAAGGCTCAATTTAGCTCTGAGGAGTGAGAGGACAAACCCTGACTTCCATGGGAGGTTGCCTAAGTAAGAACTTCACATTTTACCTGTTAAAGATTATTTCCCACAAAACCGATCAGAGATTCTCCTATTCTGCTTTATCTGGAGTGCCTGTAAAGCATGAGTTCTCATTCTAGGGGTCATGACCAATCTCTCTTTTTATACTGGCTGGATGGAAGTAGGGTCCCACAACTGTAGAGAAGGGAGTCCTAAAATGTTCTTTTCTTATAACATAGGGTCACAGGATGGAAAATGTGGGGAACCAGTGCTTTAAGGCATATTATGAGGAATCATCTGCCAAGAAAAATGTGTCTCAGATAAATTAAATGGTTTTGGATAATCATTTGGGCCTGATTTGTGCACCCCCCTCCCCCCCCCGTCACAGTGAGTAATGCTTTAATTCATGTGTCATCCCATTGATTTAAATGAGACTAATGCCAGAATAAGTTATTACTCAAGTAAGGATGCAGACTTGGCCACATAAGAACTTAAAGCAATTACACATTCATCCTTGAGACAATGGTGTACTCCCAAAGCTCTTTCAATCTGGAGTGAAAGAGGTATCTATTTTCATAAGCAGAGCAAAATACGCTGGAGGGAATAAAACAGGTCACCTCTTTGCTAATTATTTGAAATTGTAGAAATCCATTTCCAATATTATTGCCATCAAAACTTTCAAAGGATATATTGGCACTGTCACAATCCCTCAGACAGAGACAAATACCTACAAGATCTTTATCAAGCATTCTTAAAACTACAATACCCACTTGGGGAAGTGAGGAAACAGATTGACAGAGCAAGACTGGTACCCAGTAGTCACCTACTACAGGACAGGCCCAACAAGGAAAATAACAGAACACCACTGACCATCACATACAGCCCGCAGCTAAAACCTCTAGCACATCAGCAATCTACAACCTATCCTGGAAAACAAACCCCCCACTCTCACAGGCCTTGGGAGGCAGGCCAGTCCTCGCTTACAGACAGCCTCCCAACCTGAAGCAAATAGTCACCAGCAACTACACACCACACCACAGAAATACTAACCCAGGAACCAACCCCTGTAACAAACTTCGTTGCCTACTCTGTCCCCATATCTACTCTAGCGATACCATCAGCAGACCCAACCACATCAGCCACTCCATCAGGGACTCATTCACCTGCACATCTACTAATGTGATATGCCATCATGTGCCAGCAATGCTCCTCTGCCATGTACATTGGCCAAACCGGACAGTCTATGTAAAAGAATAAATGGAAACAAATTAGACATCAGGAATGGTAACATACAAAAGCCAGTAGGAAAAAACTTCAATCTTCCTGGACATTCCATAACAGATTTAAAAGTAGTTGTACTTGAACAAAAAACCTTCAGAAACAGACTTCAAAGAAAGAAAAGGAGTACTTGTGGCACCTTAGACTAACCAATTTATTTGAGCATAAGCTTTCGTGAGCTACAGCTCACTTCATTGGATGCATTCAGTGGAAAATACAGTGGGGAGTTTTATATACATAGAGAACATGAAACAATGGGTGTTACCATACACACTAACCAGAGAGATCACTTAAGGTGAGCTATTACCAGCAGGATAGTGGGGATGGGGGGGGGACCTTTTGTAGTGATAATCAAGGTGGGCCATTTCCAGCAGTTGACAAGAACGTCTGAGGAACAGTGGGGGTGGGGGGGATAAACATGGGCAAATAGTTTTACTTTGTGTAATGACCCATCCACTCCCAGTCTCTATTCAAGCCTAAGTTAATTGTATCCAGTTTGCAAATTAATTCCAATTCAGCAGTCTCTCGTTGGAGTCTGTTTTTACAGAAATCAGTGGTTTTCCCCCTAATTCTCCACAAGTTTAATTGCAATTGCTACAGAAGGGTTATGTTACTAAGACATCATTAGTTTTACAAATACATTGCAGAGTTTTACTAGAAAGATATGCTATGAAGTATCATGAATATTTGAAACTAAGCAATGATCTGCTTGTGAAGTAAATGACCAAATGTATTTTGTGATGCATTAGCTCTACTTTTTTTATGTATTCTTACTAATTGGCTAAATTCAGTCACTTGCAATGTATTTCCCAATTGCCATCAGTACAAATTAGTGAGATGTTCAACATAATAAATGTTAAGTTAAAACAACAATTTAAAAACATTAATTACCATAATAGTTTTGTGGCTTGAGTACAAAAAGGGTGGCAACCTGTTGACTATGCTTCCAGGGTGGTGGTCTAGGCAGGACGCACTTTAAGTGCAGTTGTACTATGAAAAGGGACTGTAAAAATGGCATTGCATGACAGTAAGCTTATTGTTTCTCAATGATGTCAAGGAGAAATATGCTCATTATATAAGATGTTTGTAACTGCCAACCCTGGAAACTCAACCTGGGACCTGAGAATTAGTCTGGATTCGCTTATTCTCATGTATCAACACCAGTTGTAAAATGCATACTGCCCAAATTAACAGGTTTCAGAGTAACAGCCGTGTTAGTCTGTATTCACAAAAAGAAAAGGAGTACTTGTGGCACCTTAGTGACTAACCAATTTATTTGTGCATAAGCTTTCATGAGCTACAGCTCACTTCATCGGAGCTGTAGCTCACGAAAGCTTATGCTCAAATAAATTGGTTAGTCTCTAAGGTGCCACAAGTACTCCTTTTCTTTTTGCCCAAATTAGGCTCTCAGTTACACCTGGTCAACCCTGTAGCCTTTAAATTATGCCCTGAGTTACACACTTAAGCCTTTTTTCAGATTATGCACTGCCCCCTTAGTGACATTTTCACAACCCCGTTGCCTTTTAACTATTCATGATGGTCCCTGCAGCTAGAATTTAGTGAACAATCTTGTTGATGCACAAAAAGGAAGTAAATCCTTTTCAGTCACTTAGTCATATTGTGTAGTGCTAATAAGAATAAAATGCAGCACATTATCAATTTAATAATGAAAGTCAAGTGATATCACTTTGACTACACACAAGGAACAGATGTGGTGAGTACATATGTGCCATTTTTACAGTATTTTCCAAAACAGAAATATGCTTTAAGCCTGAGCATCAAGAACTTGTGCTTCTAGTGGGCTTATTACAGAATCTGTTCCAATATATTTTAGACCTTTCTTCTTTCAAATATTAGATGTAGTTCAACCCAGAACCCAAGAACATTGAGGCTACTTCACATCACCACAGAGCTATCGTCAGTAGTTTCCACAACTATAGCAGCCTCTATATGTGTTAGGATCTGAAGGCACTGGGGTGCTTAAAGGCTGTATATGGCAGGTGCACGTATTATTTGCTAACACAACCATGCTATCTCTGACATAGTTTGTACATGGCGTTGTGTACTGTTGGTGCAATCTGTAATGTCATGAGCTATGGGACTTCACTGAGGACAATCCTCTTCTTAAGCAAATGTTGCTAGTCCATTTTAGCTCATTAGGAAGACCTGTATAGTAATGGTGAGCTAGGTATTGATGTCCCAGTAGTTCAGCTGCAGAGGTTGGGAGTTCTAACCCTGTTTCGGACTGATTGAAGGGGGTTGCTCAACATTTGTGAGACAGGTGTGCAATATATAGTCTGGCTGGACTCCCATCTGCTATTGGAAAATCTGGTAGCAGCTATGGGCAGGCAAGCTTTATCCATCTATGTATGGCCAGGAGGCTCTGGGTATTTTTCAGGTGCAGATGTTGCACCTGTCATCCATGTCTTTGTCACTGCCAGACTAGACTGTTGCAATCCACTCTACGTGGGGCTACATCTTTGTATATTTTTATTAACAATACTGGTATTTCTAATGCCAGATTCTGACTCAACAGTAATGTGCATATTTCTTGGAGTGGAGGATTTCTTCCAGAAATGTAGTGTGATTAAGCCTATGAAACACGGAATAATAATTTTTAACATTCACTTTGAGCAAAAACTGGCTGATAGTGCTTACACTCTTTTCTCTTCACTCCAAACACTTGATTACACTGAGCATTCATTCCATGGAATCGTTTTTTCCCCGTAAATACAGAAAACTCTACCCTGTCTAGCAATAAGTCTTGACTAAACATTTTTTAGTTAGTTAAAAAACATTGATGTAAAAAAGAGATACTTCAGGTGGCCTGAAAGAAGTTCTGAGACATATGGCCACTCTTTAAAATCTATCCAGAAATTACAGCTTGTTTAGAATTCAACAACTTGCTTGCTAATGGATACATCTTTCCAGCAACACGAGATGCCATGTTTTGGGATCTGTACTGGCTACCTTCTAGGTACTGGGTAGAATTTAAGGTGTTGATTTTGATTTACAAAGCCCTAAGTGGGTGGGGACCTATCTATTTGAAAGGCTGCTTCTTTCTCCAGGCCAAACTGCCACAGTTGCTTGACAGAGGGGCCAGCCGGCATCACATTGTTCACAAGAGTCCCATAGCTTTGGAACATGCTCTTTGCTAGTTCAGAATAATCTTACTCCAGTATGTGCTGCAAGACCCATGAGCTTTCCTGAGTTGTAAAGTATTGGGAAGACTCTGGTGGAAGCTTGTTAAGGTTATCCGTATGTTTTAGCTGCTAAGTGTTGGGTGAAGGGTGGAGGTTACAGGAGTAGTCTGTTTTTTATAACTGCATTTTTAAGTGTTTCATGGAGTGCCGGGAGCAAATGATAGGCTCTTCTTTTCAGTGAAAGAGTACAAATGAAAATGTTTTTTTTGTCTTTGGTCTTTGGTTTTTTTTTGTTAAGTTGACTATATCTTTTGGTGGATCTTTGTATGTGTATTTCAAGTGGATATTTCTCAGAGGTCAATATTAGTGTTGGAGTGCTTTGAGGATGACCACGTATGAGAGATACATACATCCTGCTGTTGGCTTTGGGGACTTTATCTGTACTTTCTGGTGGCAGTTAGTATTTACAGCCATCTTGTTGTTTGCAAACGTGATGTTTAAAGGTTGGCATCTTCTGATTTTTAAAAAAAAAAGTTGAGTTGCCATCTTAGCTTAGATACATAGGGAATACTGCAAGTCTTACCATTTTGCTTTTAGTAGCCCCCATGATTTTGTATTACCATGCTGGTTTTCTGTGATTCAGGAAACGTCCAGTCATCTTTCTCGATTTTTCCCTTTTAGGTAGTTTATAAATAGATAAGCATCAGTGTATTGTAGAATCATCAGGCATAATTTGTAGAAAATAGAAAAACAATTCCATTGAAGTAAGGTACGCTACTTTATCGTTTGTTCCTACAGTGCCGTGTGCTTGTTAATTTACACCTCAGAGTTTGGTTCTAAATAATTCCAGACACTCCTCAATATGCTGCACCAAAGATCTTTAGCTGATGTATATTAGCATAGCTTCACTGAGATCAGCTGATTACTTGAATGGGTTTTAGGTGTTTGGCCCCCAGGAAAATCAAGCCACCTACAGAGGTATCTAAATATATATTTAGCATCTTAACTTTATGCTCTAAAGCGTGAAAATGTTGTTGTAGGTGTCTGGGTTGCACATGCAAAATATGTGGATACAAACAGGTCATGGTAGAAACATGCAGTTGGGGTCTCAAATATATTTTGCATTTTTAATTTTAGGTGGTTAGGCCAGATCCTCAGTTCGTGTAAATCAGTGTAACTCCACTAAGTTCTGTAGAGCCTGCTCATTTAAAACAGCTGAGGATCTGACCTTTAAAGTTTGGCTTCATATTTGCTGACACCTTTTGCATCAAGATTTTAGAAACTTCAAAACCCAGAAGGTGAGATACAAGTGAAGTGAAAAAGGTAAAAAAAAAAAAATATATTGAAACAAATCTATCCCCCAAACTGTAGTTTCTTATACCACAACAACAGAATCAACCAGCTCACAGTAGTCACTCAATCTTTCATTTTACTCCAAGCTACAATGACGCCAATAACATTTTATAGAGAAATTAAAAGACAATCTATGCTGGCATATGAAAACAAACAATCTCTGTATACTTGTATGCTCCTTTATAAGACACTTTGTCAAGATTCCAGATAATGTTAATAGCAACATAATAGGGTTGTCAAGCGATTAAAAAAATTAATCGCAATTAATTACGCAATTAATTGCGCTGTTAAATAGAATACCATTTATTTAAATATTTTTGGATGTTTTCTGCATTCTCAAATATATTGATTTCAGTTACAACACAGAATACAAAGTGTACAGAGGCTCACTTTATATTTTTGATTATAAATATTTGCACTGTAAAAAACAAAATAGTATTTTTCAATTGATCTACAAGTACTGTAGTGCAATCTCTTTATCATGAATGTTGAACTTACAAATGTAGATTTTTTTGTTACATAACTGCACTCAAAAACAAAACAATCTAAAACTTTAGAGCCTACAGGTCCACTCAGTCCTACTTCTTGTTCAGCCAATCCTTAGACAAAAATGTTTGGTTACAATTTGCAGGAGAGAATGCTGCCCACTTTTTTTACAATGTCACCTGTAAGTGAGAACGGGCGTTCGCATGGCAGTATTGTAGCTGGCATCACAAGATATTTACGTGCCAGATGCGCTAAAGATTCATACGTCCTTTTGTGCTTAAACCACCATTCCAGAGGTCATGCATCCATACTGATGATGGGTTCTGTTAGATAACGATCGAAAGCAGAGTGGACTAACACATGTTCATTTTCATCATCTAAGTCAGATGCCACCAGCAGAAAGCTGATTTTCTTTTTTGGTGGTTCAGGTTCTGTAGCTTCTGCATTGGGGTGTTGCTCTTTTAAGACTTCTGAAAGCATGCTCCACACCTCATCCCTCTCAGATTTTGAAAGGCACTTCATATTTTTAAACACTGGGTCAAGTGCTGTAGCTATTTTTAGAAATCTCACACTGGTACCTTCTTTGTGTTTTGTCAAATCTGCTCTGAAAGTATTCTTAAAACAAACATGTGCTACGTCATCATCTGAGACTGCTATAAAATGAAATATATGGCAGAATGCGGGTAAAACAGAGCAGGAGGCCTTCAGTTCTCCCCCAAGGAGTTCAATCAAATTTAATTAACACCATTTTTTTTAACAAGCATCAGCATGGAAGCATGTCCTCTGGAACGGTGGTCAAAGCATAAAGGGGCATATGAATGTTTGCAATACCTTGCAACACCTACTACAAAACTGCCATGCGAACACCTGTTTTCACTTTCAGGTGACATTGTAAATAAGAAACAGGCAGAAATATCTTCCATAAATGTAAACAAACTTGTTTGTCTTAGCGATTGGCTGAACAAGAAGTAGGACTGAGTGGACTTGTAGGCATTAAAGTTTTACATTGTTTTGGTTTTGAGTGCAGTTATGTAACTGTGACAAAGCTCTGTCCTTGCTTCTGTGGGTCCCATGTTTCCTGGTGGATTTTGCTAGCCTTAGAGGCTCACTGTGACCCTCCATGTAACCCTTCTTTCTCTAGACAAGGGTCACAGTCTACTGAGCCATTTTCATCATAAGCCAGCAAGGGAGGTGAGGAAGTTATCCTTCCTTGCACAGTCTCTGTTGTCTCCCAGTCTCAGTGATTAATCAGGGGGCAAAGGTGGGGTGGCAAGCCCAGGCCCACCCTCTATTCCGGGCTCCAGCCCAGGGACCCTAATAGTATCAGCTATGGTAGCTGACCTTTTAGAAACATGACATGTACAATTCCCTGGGCTACTTCCCCCACAGCAGCCCTCACTTCCTCAAGCTCCACTTCACCCTTACCTCAGGGCCTCCTTCCTTGTGCCTGATATGGTGTGTACTACTCAGCCTCTCCAACAGCACAACTTCCTCCCACAGCTCCTGACATGCACACCCACCTGACTGACTGGGAGGCTTTTAACTAGTTTCAGCCAGCCCCTGGTTGGCTTCAGGTGTCCCAATCAACCTAGCATTCTTTCTGCCTTCTGGAAAGTTCTTAATTGGTCCCAGGTGTCTTCATTGACCTGGAGCAGCTTCCATTTCACTTAACCTGGTACCAGGGATTTGTTTAGCCTGGAGCTAATGTATCTATCTCCCACTACTTTTCTATAGCCATCTGGTCTTGCCCCATCACAGTAACAAAAAAAAAAATCTATATTTGTAAGTTACACTTCCATGATAGAGATTGCACTACAGTACTAGTATGAGGTGAATTGAAAAATACTATTTCTTTTGTTTATCATTTTTACAGTGCTAATATTTGTAATAAATATTTGAGCACTGTACACTTTGTATTCTGTGTTGTAATAGAAATCAATCTATTTGAAAATGTAGAAAAACATCCAAAAATACCAATTGAAATTTATTAAATATTCTATCGTTTAACAGTGCGATTAATCATGATTGGTTTTTTTATTGCGATTAATGTTTTTGAGTTAATGGCGTGAGTTCACTGCAATTAATCGACAGCCCTACAAAATAATCCTTTAATCAGACATTCATAACTTCAGTACAAAATTCTTGATTAGACTTTGGGACACCCAGCTATCCATTATTCCAAAGAATGCGGGCCTAATTCTCTACTTTGTTACACCAGTTTAACACCAGCATACCTCAATTGACTTTACTGGAATTACACTGGTGTAAAAACAGTGTACTAGAGCAAAGGAGCAGGCCTGTTATCTATAGATCTCTCTTTAGCTATGTATTTTTTTCAAAAAATCCGGTGGATAACTGTGCACTTAATGTCCATGTGCTGAGCAGGTGTTTGTTCATGCAAATAACTAATTATAGAAGTGGATTCTCCAGTCTGCTAAGGCCACTTTACTGCTTGTGCAAAGTAGCTTTAAACTGGCCAGAGATTTGCAGTGTATAATTCCCCCTGCATAGGGGGAATTTATAGCCACCTCCCACCCCTGCTTCCTTTGCATTCCTAGCGTAAGAGGGAGGAGGCGGCGTATTGGGCTGGGGCAAGGTGGAGCTGTGGTAGAACTGAGTTCTGTCATGCTCAGTCTTCCACTGGTGGGATACAGGTTGGATCTAATGGAGAATCAGAGCATCTATGTCTAACTGGTCACTTCCACATGGAAATACCTGATGTGGGTTTATAGTAATTTGGAGAGTTTTTCATGTACAGTTATATGCTTTGCTTTCAATCAGGACTGTAATACTTTTTTGCATTTGTCTGAAAGTGATTGGCTTAGCATGACCATTTCCTATAACAGTTTTGAATTTCACCCATTTTATTTTTTTCAGTTAGATTTTTTTTTTTAAAACATGACAGCAAGGCAGATTGTATTCAGACAGCCATGTGCTAGAATCTGCTTGAGTAAGATATTTCTAATTTTGCAGGATTATCTTTAGAACAATAGATAGACGGCTGTCCATATGTCTTTTCAGGGGTTTTCTGAGCTGAATTTACAATCAGCTGATTAAAGGATTAACATGTTGCTTTTCACATCATCTGGTTTATAAAGAACCCCATATCTGTGACCACAAAATAGTTAGGAGTTTGGGAAAGGGCAGATAATGTGTACATCCACTTATTGCAATGGCGTGTGCAGATCAGATGTGTGCACATGCAATACTCAATTGTCTTTCTCACTGACCATTTACTCTTTCAAATATCTGATTTGGGGTATAGTTACGTGAAGTTGTATGCCTGACTTTTTGATAATCTGGCCCATAATATATGGATTTGTTTATAACAAATTGATGATAAACATGACAATATCTTGGCATATTTTTCAATTTAACCCCTTTTTATATTGATTTTTTTATTTGTACTTCTTTGCATATCTTCAAGCCTAGTAAAGAATATGAATGTGAGTGAACTACTAAGCAGTACATTATGTACTGTGTATTATGATGAGATTAGGCATAAAAAGATATGTTGACTAAATTGTAAATGAAATGCAGTATTTATAGAACAACCCTGTGATCCAAAGAACCTAGTTATGAAAAGCTAGCTTACAAACGATAAATCAGATGTAAAACAAAGATTGCACAGGAATTTTTATTGATTGTTTCTTCTCCTAGAGCTCAGCAATGTGTATAATACATACTTTATAACTTTTCTTTCTTCCTGCAGTACTTGGGATGTATAGAGGTCTTACGCTCAATGAGATCTCTTGACTTCAATACAAGAACACAGATTACAAGGTAAGACTTTTTGCAAATAAATTCACATAGTTAACTCTTGTATTATCTCCAAACAGTCAAGCATATGACTGGAGAAGAGCAAATATGTAACTGAATGTTTAGACTCTTTGGTCCCATTCTTATATTTTGCATTTAAAGATGGGCATCTTACATTAGTGTAGCTCCAAAGGGACTGAAAGAGTCTTTTTCTGCCTGTTCTTCTGCCCTTTCAGGCCCCAATTCAGCAAAGCATTTAAGCATATGCTTAAGTACATTACCATTAAACAAATATTAATACTTCACTGAATAGGGACAGACTGCTGAATTGGGGCCTCAAGGCTTGAAATTCTAAAAAGCCTTAAGGAATTCTCTGTGTGTGTGTGTGTGTGTAATTTTTTTTAATTGTTCCTTGTGAAACTACAGAAAAGAAGGGTTAATATTTTTAAAAATTAAAAATCTATAGTACAGAAAATATAAAGAGAAAGAAATCAGTAGAATGGTAATAGAAACAAATACAAGCCTATTATTCTTTCCAGAGAATCCATAATAAATAGTACGTACGTACACATACACACATATATATATATACTGGGTTGACATTAGAATTTCTAAGCATAGCTTTTTTTAAATTCATCACTAAAAGATGATACTGCTTTTAAAACATTATCCATGAATAATTCTATTTATAAAGAGATTCTTTAGGGAGAAATACAGCAAATGTTTGTTTTTTATACATTCTAGTTTTAGGGCCTGATCCCATTCACTTTGAATCAGGCCCCCCAATGTGGCAAGATGCCGGTGTCTTCTAGCATTTGGATAATACAGCTTCCAAAAACCATAGCCAAATCAGGTGTCTCAGATCCATGGCAGTAAACCATTCTGTTTGTTTGAAAAGGAAAAATATAAAATGGGATTAGTGGAGAAGGCTGTTGCCTTTTGAATTCAGGGAGATGGGTTGTGAATGGTGTTCTGGAAAACACCTCCCAGTTTCTAGTGGTCTATCTCAATCAAAGAAGTCATGATATATCTGTTATGAAACTAATACCTCTCGTGCTTGGATGTTCTTGTAGACTCCATGGACCAGATTCAGAGCTCTTGCACATGAGTGTAATTTCAGTGACTTACAAGAGTTGCACCTGCACGCACCAACTTCAAGTTTGCCCCCATGAGTAAGACTACATTGCAGTTGGAAGCTCACTAAAAGTAGCACCATGGCTGTTGTGACTCGAGCTCTCAAGTCTACCCAACCCCCTGGGTCTGAGCTTAGGTGGCTAGCCAGAGTCTTCGCCAGAGCCACAACTTCGGCACTGCTATTTTTAGCATGCTAGCTTGAGCTGAACTAGCATGAGTCCATCTACCTGGACTGGGAGGCTTGCTCCCAGTCCAGCTGCAGTGTAGGCATACCTTCTGAGTCCTTTAACTGGGTGCTCAGATACTATGAGGATGAGTGGAACAGAGATAGATGACAGAACATTATATTTTCCTGTCAAACATTCTAGGCCTTAGAAGACATTTGAGAATATTTCTTATAAGCTGTCTTCATGGTCTCCGTCTGTGTTTCTACAGTATTCACAATAATGGCCTTTTTAAGCGACTTCATGCCAGACAGAATTTTAGTGCTGACACAGGTGGCACATTTGTACTTACCACTTGGAAAGTTAAGTGATACTGGCTTATAAAACAATTTGTAATAGTTACTTGCTTTGTTTTATATCTGAATATGAGCCACTTGTTGTTTGGTATACACTTCCCTTGGCTTAGCATTGCTTTTTTCTCCAGTAACTAGTTTAAAGATCCACTCTGTCAGTAAAACTCAACCACATTTGCCAATCAGAAAGCAGTATAATCTGTGGTCATTTTTACATGCAAAATGTCACTGCTCCAGTGTTCTCTGAGTGCATGGTTATTTTTGGCTTTAACTGTGAAACATACATTTGGAAAGTGACGTTTTTCTGATGAAGTTGTAGCATAGCTGATCACATACTGGGCACTTCCTTGGCTCATATTCTTTTGACCACATCTAAAATGTAAGAAAAGTCGCAGGCAGAAAACCTTATGTTGCTTGGGGTTTCTTTTCTTTTCTTTTCCTTTTTTTTTCTTTTTTTAAAATGATGCCACATAGACTCACTCCTCGGATTCATTCACAAGGTCTAATCCAAAGTCCACTGATGTCAGTGGGAGCTTTGGATGAGCTTTGAATCAGATGCTAGAACCTGAATCTGCATTTCACTAACATTAGAAATAATCACGGACATTAGAAGTGCCTATGGCTTGGGTTACGGTTAAAGAAACCACCACAAGCAGTCTCTGCCTCACTTTGTAATTTCGTATTTCACATACAAGCTTATGTTTGATTAAGAAGTCACATTCCCCCAACTCACTTTTGAGCTTTAACCTTCATGGTAAAATGTCACACATGCACCAACTGATTCCTGCTGACCTCACTTACAAATAACAAACAGAAGTCTCTAAGTCATATTTATTATAGGATTGTAGTAATTCTATAGTTTATTGATAATCTGTGCCAAATGCTCTGTATCATTGTCCTTGATTCTTGTATAAATGTTGGCAGACCCAGTAGCGCAGCAGGTATACAAGTGAGGCATTATCATTGCTTGCTTGTTAGCTGATTTCTCTGCAGCTCTTTCACCAATGAGAATCATTTTAAAATTTGAAAATCCTTGTGTAGTGGATCATCGGCAGCAGGGATTGAAGCTGGGACCTGTGGTGCCTTTACTACCTGAGCAAAAGAGCCCAGGTTCCATAAATTGCTCTAGGACTAGCCACTGGAAGGGGACAGAGTCACACTGTGTAAGCGTGGCTGCACCACTCCTCTTGGCTGGAGAAGATACCCTGAGCTTCAGATGTCTAAGCAGTTCAAATCCATGTTTGGATCTCTAGTTATAATGCAACCTTCCTGGCTGGCTGTAAGCATGGATTGCTCTTGCTTTAGTTGATGCCATTTTGCTGTGAGGTGTCCTTGCAAATCCTATAGACTTGAAAGAAGAAATGGCTCCACCTTTGGCCTGATATAACTTCTGACATCAGGTAATGTTTAGTAAGCACTCTAGAGGCCAGTTTGCGAATATGAGCCCAGTCAGAGTCTACCAGGATTCTGGAAACCTCTATTTCCCGTTGGCTATGCTGAAGGCTTGGTGTGCATGGACAGTAGCATAGTCACTCCCTTTCCAACATTACATCAACAGTTGCTCCCACAGCAGTACCATATCTGTCATTGCACACTCCTCTTCTCTGTGGGGCAGATTTTCAAAAGATTTCAGCTCTTACAATTGGGGCCAGATTTCTGAAGAGCTCAGCTCCCATTTAGGCATCACCGTAAGTGGCCACACATTCAAAAGAGATGAGCTTGTTTGAAAAATCTGACCCTGTAATTCCTTCCCCCTGACTTTTGCCAAGATCAATAATGAGTAAGGAGAGAAGAGATTCCCAAGGACCTGATCACAAGATTAAGGGGCCAAGGAGTAGCTTTATCCGAGGCACAATAACCAAGAGCTCAAAACATTTAAATTAAATATGTAACTCAGTTATTGCACATTTAAAATAACACAATGGGGTGGAATGGGGTGGGGGGGGAGATAAAGTTCCTGGACAAGCCATCAGGTTAAAAGATTGTGTAAATGTCATATTTGATGTATATTGTTCAGGTGTCTAGAATTTATCTTTGGGCCAGATTGTTTGTGACTCATTCTATTGGCAAACTTTTGCTCATCTGAATAGTCCTATTGAAGTCTATGGCTTGTTTGAATAAGTGCTCATTATGATGGTTGTAAAGACTCCACAGTCTTGCTTGTAATCGAAGGAAAACAAAGTTGTAATTCACTGGGAGGTTCTGTTGATCTCAAGGGCAAAATTTCTAAAGCAACTTTTAAAATTGTGTCCACGATGTGACACATCTAAGTTTTTGTATATGCAAAGTTATATATATTTGTGCATACCTGCTACATTGATGCATGCTTGCGGAGAGGAAGAAAGAGCTTTTTTAGCCAAATCGCAGAACTGAGAGTCAGACTCCTGGGTTCTATAGGTTCTGGCTTCTTGTCTCCTGGGACACACCACTTAATCTGTTTTGACCTCACAGGGTTGTGAGACTAAATAAATGTTTGTAAAGTGCACTGAAATCTTTGGATGGAAAGGACTGTAGAAGTGTGAACAATTAATACTGGCTGAGATTTTGAAAGCTGCCTAATGGATTTAGATGCCCAAGTCCCATTAGAAATTAAGGGGACTTAGGTGTCCAAACTCCCTAGAAAGTATTGAAAATCATCCCACCTATTATTATTTAATCAGGTATTTAGATACCCAAATCCAAGTGTATGCTTGGGCAAAACGAAACACATGAAAAACTGGCAACTTTTGAAGGCCCAAAATAAATATGATTTGCTTAGGGGTCTTCCTTCTCAAGGTCACTCGTGAAAAATATAAGGTATTTTCACTGTTTCACTTGGCGCTTTGTGTGTCTAACACTTAACTTGAATTGTTTATCATTCTTAAAAATTAAAATGTTAAATATTTTAATAGTTAATATACTTTCTACGTAAGTGAAATCAATGAACAAATGCTTCCATTTACCATGCTGTTAGTAGAAGGGTATCAACAGTTTTAGTGTTACCCAGAAAAACGTGGTGGTATATTATTCTGTGGCTATGGCTTATGGAGAAATGCAAAGGTAAGTATAAATTGTATGAGATTTTTCCTTGATCGTTGTGAAATTTGAAGTTGCCAGAGGCTTTTACTACAGAACAAATGTGGCAATTAGAGTGCTATTGTATTGTCACTTGTGAACCTATTCTTTTGTAATCTCCATGTGAATCTTTGAATTTTTAAATGGAAGTGCAAGCAAAAGTGTCAGTAGGTATAGATAATGGTAAAATAAAAGCCAACTGAATCCACAAACTGTATAATTAACTATGCATTGGCAATTCTTGGCACACACCTGAAGTAATGCTAACTTGCTTGGGCAAAGGGAAGAACAGAAGTGTTTCTTTCTCAACATAGAGGAGGAGCCAGACAACTGAACTAACTGCAGCTGGCAACTGGTCCTAAATTCACCATGACTCCTTCCACCATCGCCACTGAAAGGGACCACCTTTAAAGTTTTTTTTGGCCAGCCCATTTGTGTCCTCAAACTTTTTATTAAAAAATATTCAGGTAAAATATTATTGCAACACGTGCAATGTTTACAGTTCATCTAATACACAAGTGTCTACATCTGTGTGCTTACTGTTAAATTTGTTACATTATAATGAGCTTTAGCTACCATGTTGCATGCATGGACCGAATTATAATTATGTTGCATGTACAGTTTGTCATACTACAGGTATCTGGATTACAAGCCTGCATGTTCTGTGTTGTTGTTAGCTAATTGAGTGCAATTACTTTAGTGCATGCAGCGTCTGAAAGCCATCTCACCATACTGAGTGAAACATTATGTTGCATGTTCCGTTAATAAGTAGATCCCCATAGCGGAATAACTTATATTAGCGATGGGCCTGAATACAATCCAGATCCTAGTCCCCCATGAACTTTGTGGGGATAAGGTACTCAAACCTTGCTCACAGCCCAGATCTGGTGGTTGGACCCTCCCTTCAGAAGGGGCTGAACCAAAACCAAAAATACACACTTTTCCATCCATTCCCCCTACCCCGACTTTTGGAGAGGAGGTATTCAAAATCCAAATCCAAGGTACAGAACTAGGTTCAGGCCCACCACTAAATTATATTGATGACGTTTCAATTCATATAGTATTTCTTTACATATTTTGTATTCTTTACAGAAACATATTGCCAGCAAAGATCACCCAGAAGGAAGGAAGACATTGGGAGGGAAAAATGGCTCCACTATAGCTTATGAAGAAATTTAGGTAACATGTATTTATTTCAAACAATAAGTCTTATGTAGTCACTGAATTCCCCCCACCCCTCAGCTATTTGGAAAATATTACTTTTGCTTGGAAAGCACCAGTGTTCTATAATTTACCTGTGGTTAATGGACCATGGATTTTGCCATCTGGATGGTACTGTCGGGGTGTGTAATACATAGACTCAGATTGTAAGTAACCCCAGCACACCTGTGCATGGACAGAGGGATGATCAAGAAGCTGTGCAACGGGAGAAAAGCTACACAGGGGAGAACTCTGGGGAGCACAGGGACTGCTTTCTATTACTCCCCTTTTCAGGGCAGGGAGGAGACAGGGCTGTGCTCGTAACCTGTAACAGCAAGCTGTGGAAGGAGAGCATCTGCCCCATTTTTATGCAAGGAGGAGCTTTGGTTCTCCTCTTGGGGCAGCGGAGCTCCAGACAGACTGCCCCCTCCTCAGGTCTGTGACTCAAAAGTTACTGTCTAGCCCATGCTTTACATACTCTGAGAACGTTCAATGGATAGCAGATGAGTAGTAGTAGAAGTAGTAATTTATTGTTAATGAGTTTCATACCAGGAAATGTGCCCAGTAGGTGAATAACTGCTACTCGTATGCACCAGAATGTATCCAGAATAATACCTGGATAACTAATTTATAATACCTGACACTCATGCTTAACAGAATAACAAATACTGATGGGGGAATAATTTACATCTGCCCACTTAGCTCCCATAAAGTAGCATGCAAACGTGTTGGAACAAACAGGCTTTTTAATGTGCTTTACATTGTAAGCATCTTTAATTTTAATTTATTGGAAACATTTTCAATAATGTTGAATTAATTTGATCTATGGTAGTTCAACAATAATGAACAAAAGTGGACAATAATAACTTATTAAGCCTGGGTGGCCTTCCCTGTCTCCTTTTGCTAGCCTCTGTGAGTAAGAAAGAGCTACAGAGAGGACTGGGTTGGGGGAGAGTTGAAGACAAAATTGCCAGCTTCATGTCTTTGGCAACTCTCCTGTGGTTGTAGCAGCACCCTGCATTATCAGACAAGAGGTTGATGAACCTGAGCAGTTCTGTTGGCTTTTCTTAGCCGAGATAAATAAATTCAGTTCAAGAATAACTGTCTTTGTACTGAAGTATAAAATGCAAAATGTGTCCTGTCTGAGATATTGATTGAGTGTGTGTGTGTGTGTGTGTGTGTGTGTGTGTGTGTAAAGTTTGGAGTTTGTGGCAACTGTGGATTTAGCCAGAGGGAAGCAAAATAAGTGAGACTTCTCAGGGCTATAAGAGAACATCTGGGGACTCATTTCAGTAGTTAGTGTGAAGCAGAGGGGTTTTATTCCTGCTTTTAAAGGCAAATCTCAGTGCAAAGTTAACTGTGGAGTCATTACTTGACAATTAGGAGACTGTCAAATTTTTAACAGCAGATAGGCCATGGGACTGCAAACACACAGAGAAAACTGAGGTGCGGGGAAGCTGAGTGACTCTTTTTTACACCATGCATAATTAGTCTGTGGAACTCATTGCCACAGGATGTTGTTGAGGCCAAGAACTTATCAGGCAGTAAAGAAGGGATTGGACACTTATATGAATAATAAGGCTAGCCAGTTTTATAATCACTAATCCAAACCCAAGAGATTTTGGAAGAGTTGTAAAAGCTCATGCTTCAGGATTTAAGATAATCTCTAGCAATTAGTGGGAGAGTCACTTGGGGCAAAGATTATTCCATATCTGTCTAGCAAGGGCTCTGAAGTGACAGGTGTTGTCTGCTCTTAGAGACAGGGGACGAGACTAGAAGAACTTTAGGTCTGATCTAATATGGCAATTCCTATGTTCCTGTGGCTACTGTGAGCCGCTGGCTGAGCTAGGAATAGAGTTTGTCTTCTGTGTCTCAGTCCATTGTCCTGCCCACTGGTCTACTCTTCCAGAGGCCATGCTGGAATAGAGAATGATGGCCTGCAAAGGAGGTTCGAGAATTATGGCTTCTTAACTAAACTGATCTTGACTTAGGTTCTTCCTTTAGTTCAGGGGTGGCCAACCTGTGGCTGAAGAGCCACATGCAGCTCTTCAGAAGTTAATATGCGGCTCCTCATATAGGCACCGACTCCAGGGCTGGAGCTACAGGCGCCAACTTTCCAATGTGCCAGGGGGTGCTCGCTGCTCAACCCCAGCTCTGCCACAGGCCCTGCCCACACTCCACCCCTTCCCGCCCCCTCCCTGAGCTTGCCGTGCCCTTGCTCCTCCCCCCTCCCCCCCAGCCTCCTGCATGCCACAAAACAGCTGATTGGGAGGTGCTGGGAGTGGGGGTGGGGGCTGCTGACATATTACTGTGGCACTTTAGCAAGGTACATTGGTAAATTCTGGTTCCTTCTCAGGCTCAGGTTGGCTACCCCTGCTTTAGTTTGTTGGCATCACTGAACTTATCTTCCAAAAACAATCCCTAAATACAGGGTTTTGCACACACACTATTTATGTACACTAAAAGGTGGTTTTTAGAGGCTTGTTTTGAAAATGTACCCCATCTAATGGCAGAGCTTTCAGAGTCTGTGTGATGCTTAAACATAAAGGGTGTTTTCAGAAACATGCACACAACTGTGTGCACAAAAATGAAGTTGTCTAATTGGCATGTACAGTTGCCATAGCTGTGCACAGAATCCAATATATATAGGCTCCTAAGATGCCAGTTAGGTGCAAAACTGACCCTGTGTGTATGCAATTTTGTGGTTATAAATACAAATTAGGTGTGTAATTGCATGCACAATTCCGAAAATCAGAACAGTCAGACTTTTTAACTAGCTTATTAGAAGTAGGTTTTAACAGTATGTAATTCTCTATGCTGCTGGTGTATAAAACAGTAGGATGTTCTGGAGCTCATATTAGCCTAAAGACTTCGGTTTTATAAATCTGCATTTTATTCACATTTTGTGTGGAATTTAGTAAATATGTGACTAGATTCCCACAACGGCTTGTTAGGAGTGAAAGGTACTGGTTGTGCTAAGATCTTCTGCCTGGTGTATTGCTTAATAAATATGCATCTATGGAAGTTCAAAAATAAGTGAACACCACTAAACCAAATCAGTGGGTGGTAAAAAATCTTTGGCAGTGAAGGGATTAAAAAAGCATCTAAGAATTGTTGACGCAGGGTGCTCTGAAATAGCAATAAGGCTTGAGTGCACTGACTTTTGTCATTGATTTAGAAAACACTTTTCAAATGAATATAGAAAACTGAGTGCAAGAGTATTGTGCCAATGCCCTTGAATTACTATTGTATAGTTCAACATACATCTAACCATATGTTATGTTCTGTAGCTAATCATTTCCAAAGATGTATTTCTCATTAGAGTTTATTACACAGTCCTGATTGTGTATAGTTTATAAAATGTGTTAAGGATAGAATGGCCAGCTTGTTTTTGTTTTCCCCCTTACAGATCTGTCACACATAGAGAATCCCACATTGCAAGAAACAAACTGAGAAGCTGAAGGGAAGAAAGAAGAATGGTTTTATATCTTCCTGTATAAGTTTACCACCATTTGTCTGCCATATTCATCACCACCAACTTATTCTATAAATCCTCCCCTCTGCTCCATGCTTTCCGTGACCTGGAACAAGTTGGCTAGTTCACATTCCTCTTCTGTGAGTTCACTGTCATTTCACATCATTAGGTCCTTTCACCCCTTGTACAAGCAGCTCTGCTCCAGGATTACTCTTTACACCATTTATATCACGAAACCTGTCCACTATTCTTTCCTCATTCTCTTCCATACTCTCAGTTCTATGTTCATTAGCTACTTTTTCATCCCCACCTCTATCAGACCCCACCCATTTGCCTCTCTGCCTTTAAAGCACCACTAACTATCATATGTGAGCACCAGCCCTTAAGGCTTCTTAATCCTCCCTTAACCACTTCAAACACTACAAATTTACTGTGCCTGTTTTGTAAATGAACAAATATTCTGATTATTAAATATATTTCTGAAAGTTTACTTTTGGCCTCTGTGGGATTTATTCAGAATTAAGGTGTTAATATTTTAATATAGGCCATTTTTCTCCTTGGCAGGTGGTAGCTATATAACATGTTTGTTAAAAAGATTGGCAAAGATAGTGTTCAGAAATAAATAGGGGCAGACTGCACAATTTGTCCAGAAATGTGCAGTTCTTTTTCTAAGTAAATTCATTGAATCTTTGTTGCATACAGTAGTTTCTCTTTGTTTCCTTTTTTAGTCTGTGGAGCCCCACGTGTGGGATTCAGGCTGGCAAAGATACAGATGGAAGTGTGGGGTAACATGGATAGACAAGAGGAAAAACAGCAAGTTTTATGGCTGTGGCATGCAAGTCTTTTGTGTGCAAATTGGTCAGGGTTACTAGTCTCAAAATTGACCTACCAGGTTTTTTTTTTTAAATTCAATTGAAAAGTCAATGCAACTTTTCCATGTCTGTCTTTTTCTACAAAACAATAGCTTCAGTACTCTTTTCATAAAAAGTAATAAATTACATGAATTAAATTTTTAAAAATCCAAAACAAAACAAGCAAGGGTACATTCATGTGATTGTGAAAACAATGTTTATTAAAGAAACAGATTTCAGCTTCCCTTAGGGCTAGAAGTGCTCACAAAGTATGATGGTTTAAAGTTCTGAAAAACAGTACTATGGCCTTTTACATGGAACATGAAGCCAATATGAAAGGCATGCTTTTCTTTTTCACAATAATGTCAGATCATCATGGAGCACTGTAGGTAAGACTGGAGAAATTCAGTATTGCATATAGACAACATTTCACTCGGTACACTTGCCATCTAAAATCTATACTGAAAGCATAGAGTGTGTGTTGTGCTGAGAAAATGACTTCAGATATGACCATCTGCAAAGCAGAAAATATTTAGGGCCAGATTTGGGACTCAGTATGTGGTCCTTAATTGCAAGTCTGCACAGAAACAAATTTTGCAAGATATCAAGATAGTGCCGCACTATGTGGTACATACCTGAGATCAGTGCCTGGTTACCATAAGGGCATGGGGCGCAGAAAGATTTAAACATATTATTGAAAACCACTTTTCCACATCAAGCAAGAAATTACATTTATGTCAAATTTTTCAAAGTCTGTGCAATTGATTAGTCATGCAAATGTGCCATAAACCTCTATTTTCCTGTTCAGATGAGTGTTTGTATGCACAAGTCAGATAAGTGCATGCTCAAACTAGCAGCTGTATGCACAGTTAATCTGGTTTGATGTGTGCCTGTACAGGGAATGGTGGGTGCAAAATTGGAGAGGATGATTAATATGAGAATCAAAAGGTGAGTAAGGAACTGGTTAAAGGGGAAACTACAATGAGCCATGCTGAAAAGAGCACTGTCAGGGTGGAAGGAGGTTATTGGTGGAATTCCTCAGGGACTGGTCTTGGGACCAATCTTATTTAATATTTTAATTAATGCCCTTGGCGCAAAAAGTGGAAGTGTGCTAATAAAATTTGTGGATGACACAAAGTTGGGAGGTATTGCCAATATGGAGGAGGACCGGAATATCATACAAGGAATTTTGGCGTAATAAAAATGGGATGGAATTTAACAGTGCAAGATCATGAACTTAGGGACTAACAAGAATTTTTGCTGTAAACTGGGGACTTATCAGTTGGAAGTGACAGAAGAGAAGACCTGGGTGTATTGGTTGATCACAGTATGACCATGAGCCCCCAATGTGATGTAGCTGTGAAAAAAGTCTAATACAATCATGCATCAGGTGAGATGTTTCCAGTAGCTAGGAAGTGTTATTACCATTGCACAAGGCACCAGTGAGACCGCATCCAGATGAGGAATACTGTGTGCAATTCTGGTCTCCCATGTTTAAGAAAGACTAATTCAAACTGGAACAGATGCAGAGAAGGGCTACTAGGATGATCAAAGGAATGAATAATCTTTCTTATGAGAGGAGACCTAAGGAGTTTGACTTGTTTAGTGTAACAAAATGAAGGCTGAGCGGAGATATAATTTCTCTCTATAAATATATCAGAGGGACAAACACCAGGGAGGGAGAGGAGTTATTTAAGTTAATTGCAACACTGGCACAAAAACAAATGGCTATAAACTGGCCATCAGTGAGTTTAGGCTTCAAAGTAGATGAAGGTTTCTAACCATCAGAGGAGTGAAATTCTGGAATACCTTCCCAAGGGGAGAAGTGGGGGCAAAATACCTAATTTGTTTCAAGACTGAGCTTGATAAGTTTATGGAGTGGATGCTATAATGAAGTTGCAATGGCATATGGCCCATCTGTGACTGCTGTTAGCAAATATCTCCAATGGCTGGAAATGAGACACTAGATGAGTTACTACAGAGAATTATTTCCCAGGTGTCTGGCTGGTGGTTCTCACTCACAGACTCGGAGTCTAACTGATTTGCCATATTTGGGGTCAGGAAGGAATTTTTCTCCAGGTCAGACTGGCAGAGACCTTACGGCAGAGGAGCTTAATTTCTAATCTGCCGGGGGGTATTCCCCCCCAGTTCCAGCCAGGCCCTGCCCTCACTCCACCGCTTCCTCCAATGCCCCACCCCTGACCTGCTTCTTACTGCCCCCCCACCTCTTCCTAGGCCCAAAGTGGGGATGACCAGCCAGCTGTTTTCTTTCCATCTGTTTATCTAATCAAGGATCTAGATGAGCACCTCAGTACGGGAGCGCTTTCATGCCTACTGACCGAGTAAATGCTACACCTTTTTGCAGCAGCTCTAAGGATCGCTGGTGAGCAGCTGACCCCAGACTTCTCTGGGCTATCCTGTCTTGCACAGGCAAAATTGCTTGGAGAACTTCTTCTCCAGCTCCACTATATTCACCAGCATGCTTCAAAGATAAGCTAGTATGACATTCAAAGCTCCTAATATCACCACTAAAACCATTGTTCATTTTAGAGCTGAGGTTGCTCTCATGTATTTACTGAAAAACAAGGAACTTGCTAGTTAAAGCAATACTACAGTCCAGACTAGTTTCAACGTGTCTTATCAGCTCAATATCATAACACCTAAATGCACTCTCGTCCTCCTGAGATCCACAGCACACTCAGACACACAACCTGAACTCCAAGCTCAGCAAGGTTAAGGTGTTTTATGAACAAATGTACCTGCAGTTGGAAGTCTGCACTGCCTAAGCTGATATGCATTCTGGCTCCCCATCTGTCCTGCATCCCCCTTTCCAGATCCACTTCCCAGCTAAAGTGTGCAGTGCTTCGATTGGCTGGCTATTCCAACAGGAGGCTGGTGATACGACCAGCCAATCCTTCAAGCTAGGTTTCTTCCTCTCATTCCAGTACATTCGCTTCCCCAACCTCAGACCTGATAAGGGTAGCCAGCAGGAGTCCCAATCTGATGGATTGACTGAGTTCCCTCAGTGTAGGGCTCCTCTCTGGACATTCAGTTGCCTGTTGGCAGAGAGGCCAGGCAACCAAAGAAGTACCTACCCCAGCTCAGCATCCAAGATGGAGATGTCTCCAATGCAAAGATGCAATCTACGCTTGTCAGGAAAATTTGCCTGCAAACTCTCCCTGCCCCTCCATGCCTTCTGTTGCTGATAGTTGCTGGGAGATTGTAGGAGCAGGCAGGGAGAGGTGCAGGAAAATTTACCTGATAAGCGCAGGTTGTATCTCTGCAGTCAGAGTGGGTGAGTAGCTGAAGAACTGCCCAGACCAGCTCTGAAGCACACTGGGAGGGGATAGGGAGTAAGTCTGGGGAGCTAGCCATGGGCTGGGGAGAAGGACTCCCAGCCGCTGCCCAGTTCTCCTCACTGTTTTTGCAGGACCCAGGGCTTGCTGGGAGCCTGTCTGAGGAGCCAGAGGTGCTCATGGCTGGGCAGCATGGCTAAGGTGGCAGCACTGGATCATAGACATATGTGTTGGCTTTTCCTAGGGTTAATGAAAACAGTTCTTACGAGCAAGGGGAATATTTGCCAGCTGGCCTGATTGTTAACTGCTGTATCTGGGAGTGTTAGTAACAATTTTATGGAAAACACATTGCAAAAAATTCATTGGGCTTCTGAACTGGGGTAGATTTGGAGACTAAATTCAATCACTGGACAGTGAAATGGAGGGATTTAGTCTTGCTTTAAGGGCCTGATCCAAAATCTGTTGAAGTTAATGGGAGTCTTTCCACTGACTTCAGGTGCGTTGGTTTGGGCCCTAGGTCAGAAGTGCCACACAATCTGAACCAGGGCCATGTGCAAGAGGGGCAAGCAGGGGCACGACTCCCAAGTCAACAAAACCAAGGCACAGAACTCCTCCATGGCAGGGAGAGTGAGCTCCTCCTGCCCCAGGTCGCGTGGGAGATCTGGCTTCCATGGGGCCATGGGGGAGGAGGGGGAGAGCCAGCTCCTCCAGCCACCAGGGGAGAGCGAGCGCCACAGGCCCCAGGGCTATGGGGGTGGAGGGGAGCCAGCACCTCAGGCCACGGGGGGCACAGAAAGTGCCCCTCCAAAAGTGGCCAAATTTTTATTTCTGTACACGCCCCAATCTTCACTATGGAGTCACTACTGATTCCTCCATAATAAATCAATAACTTCATTCGTTAGGCCATTGTCTGTGTGTGCACTTGCACATACGTGTGCACCCCCTCCCATATGCACACTGATCACATACATTCACATAGACTATGGGTTGAAACAATAACACGGATACTGTGTCAGGGTAGAATTAAAGTAATATTCTGGTTTTTAATGATGCTTTAGGTTGGCTTTGAGATTTTGGTCATTTCTGGCTGTGTGGGCTTTTGAGTTTGCGGTGGGTTCCCTCCAATTTTGTTATTTTTAAAAATATTTGGTTGTATAAAAGTCATTTGTCCACTTGGAAGCATACACAGACTATTCTGTTCAAGGCTAGATCCATTACAGCATTGATATTAACATGACTAAGAAGGACTGTGCATGCACGTTTATGGATTTTCAAGAATTAACAATTTGGTTGTTGCATTTGACCTATTGTTTAAAACCTAAAGGGCTTAAAGACATTCACCTGTCGCTGCATGTTCAGCAAAATTTCATTTTGAAATGCAATCCTATTCTTCATTCAAATTCCTCCTGAGTGTATGTTTCTTTCACTTAGCCTGTCAGCATTAATTTACTAATGACACAAGTGTGATTAGAAAACAAAAACATAATGTTTGTGGTATAAAGATATTTGTAGTGGTGAGGTCAGGCCACAAGTTATGTGGGTCATAATGAACAAATACCAGTAAAATCCTTACACCACAACACACTGTCATATATTTTCTTTACAACACACATTTTACATCAAAATGATTGCAGAAATATTTTAGAGAGTTCTGATACTATGTGAAACCAGGCTGGCTTGGCTCTGCACAAGCTTCAGAGGGGGAGGAAAATAATCATCGATGTCTTCTAAATTTAGAAAAAAAAACCAAAATAAATACATATGTTAAAAATGGTCTCAAATGGTGTTTAATAATTAAGAGCAGCATTGTTTTAAGACCTGATATCTCACTAGGATAAAAATAAAAGAGAATTGTGCAGCACATACCAGCTCTCCAATGGCGTAAAGAACCAATTTTTATCCTTAATGGTTCTCAAGTTATTGCACCTTGAACCAAACTGAACTGAGTGTTGTACCTCAGAGCAGAGTAGTCTAAATTTGGAGAAAATTCCACATTTGGGCAGGAAGGTAGAAGGGAAATGTTTTTGGCTGGTTGTATTTTTTTAAAAAATGGAGTCTGTTTTAAAGCTGATCAGAGATGATATCTTCACTGGTGAGAAAAGAACTAATTGACTCTCTAGTTATCAGGTCTTCACTTGTGACTGAATGCCATAAAGAACTAAGTTGTCAAATACTCCCCTTCAGTGCAATTTGAACATATAATGAAGAAACCAGCACATCCATTTGCTCTAAAGCTTATTTTCTGTCTCCACAGGGAAGCAATCAGCCGTGTTTGTGAAGCAGTACCTGGAGCCAAAGCAGCCTTCAAAAAAAGAAAGGTATTTTTCTTTCTTTCTTGTCAGAGACCCATATTTCCTTAGGTCAGCATAGTGGAAACCAGACACAGTGGGCAGGTGTGTTTTAAGCCAGCCTGAGAAGTGCATGTGCAGAATCTTCCAAAGTCTTGTCTGTGTGCAGCCACTGTTGATTGCACCTGCTGCCCTTCCAGTCAGCATCGTTCACAGGAGTTCAAAGTAAGGGAGTGTAAAGATACTCCTTCCTCCCCTACCTGGGATATCCACATCATGGCGAGTAGCATAGCTGGGTAGGGAAGTGGCTGGGGAGTGGGTGAAGTCTTGGCTCTGCCCCCACGTTACTGGCCACAGTAAAGGGGGAAGTACACTATGCGAGGTTTCCAGCTACACAAACTGTTGCCCTCCTGGAGCAAGGAGGGAACCAGCCAGCCACCATATTGTGACCCTGAGTGCCAGTACGATCCCGGCTCTACCTCTGGAGCAGCACAACTATGAACTGCCCCAACTCAGGGCTTGTGGTAAAGCCACAGTTTAGCTCTTAGGAAGTCTAGTTTGCAGTGACATGAGCTTGTATCTAAAATGGATAGCTGTTGTACTACCAACAGAAATAGAATGTATGAGGGAGGGTTCAGAACAAGAACCCACACACCCTCTTTGCTGAATATAGCTTTTTCTTGTAGCTGAGAGCCATGTAATATATATTTAGCTCTCATGGTCACAAGGGGGTACTGTATTTAACTCCCAGTGAGACATATGCAAACACTCAAACAACAAATACCACAATGACAGTGCTATCTGCTTCAGAACAGATTTGTTTTTTCAAAGAATTTCTTCCATATTCAGCCTTTTTAATGGGGGCTTTTAATCAGGAAGTAAAAGAAAGGCAAATGTCTTTTTTTCTTGAAAAACAAAATGACACAAAATAACACTGGGAAAATGGATGAAAGGAAGTTCCTAATGCCCAAAGAGCCATCTTGCTGAATCAGTGTGTCTAAGAACAGTGTCTCTTGTTTAAATATTAGAATCTGAATACTCAGGTACATCAGTCTTGAAAAATTGGACAGAGATTTGGTTGTGGGAAGCAAAATATATCAACGAGTGTAAATTGTCCCAGAGTAATTGAGAATTTAGGGTAGGTTGTCCATTTAGAAAATACAATCCATGAGGAAAGTATTTGTTACTTTACTGACTGCGCTTCTCATCGGCACTCCAGCTCATCCCTCCTGGTATTGCCGATGTCCGGTGATGTTCTATTTAGATGTCCCTCCACCACCTGATGGCGTCCAACACCATTAGTTGCCGCCTCAGCCGAGCGTAGCGTTGACTGATTCCGCATTTTCTCAGCACTCACTCATACTACTTTTAAAATAAACCAACCCTTTGGGAAGGGAAATGGTGCTGGTAAATCTTAACAACAGCAACAAAAAACACATGAACTTTTGCAGGTCTGTGCTCCACCCTGTCTTCATGGTGACTCTAATATTTTTGTCAGTTTCCGCTCATGTATCTTAATTTACATGGCTAGGGCAAATTCTCGTCTCTAGTCTGTAATATGGATTTATTACATATTAATAAAAAAATTCTCCTATGTGAAGTACACTGGTTTAGTGTATGCAGTTATATCTCCTTCTATCTCTAATGAGAATAAGACTCTGCTTCTTACATATAGATAACAAAGTTATTCCTTCATCTCAAGTAGTAAGAATATGTGCTTTTGGTGTTGCAAGTCCAGGGTTTGATCCCCACTGACTATTGTACAGTAATAACGTTTTGTAACCTATGGTTTGTTGCTATATTCCACACTTTAGCTTTAACCATTTTGTTAATCGTGTTATGAGGAATGACCTACAGAGAAAAGTAGCTGCCCAAATGAAGTGATCACTAGAGTAGAGCAAAAGTTGTCATTCTTGAATAGCAGCCCTTAAGATGTCAGCTGAGCCTGCACGAAGTGTGTCATGTACCCCTTGTACAGGGGAGGTTGGAGGGCTGCTATTAGCAAGTCGGGCTCCTGTACTGGATATAGACTGGCTACAGAGCTCCCTTCTCAGAGGTACACCAGATATGAACCTTCCATAAAGATCCTTTAATGAACTGCCAGGAGTGGCTGAGGTTAGCTTAAATGGGATTTGTTACACACAGTGTCCCCATGTGGCTGAACAGTATAATACAGTGGCAAAGAGTCCTGTGGCACCTTATAGACTAACAGACGTATTGGACCATAAGCTTTTGTATTGGAGCATAAGTGGGTGAATACCCACTTCGTCAGATGCATGCATGCGTAACAGTGAGTTGTTATTGCAAATCAACTAAAATGCATTCCATTACTTCACAGCCACCAAGCAAAGTTCTCTCTAGCATCTTGGGAAAGAGCAATCTTCAGTTTGCAGGAATGAACATTACTCTGAATATATCCACCACCAGCTTAAATCTAATGACTCCTGATTCAAAGCAGGTTTGTGTATAAAAATCCCTAATAAGTCCATGGATGAAGAGCATACCATGTAACGTTTGCTACTTGATAAAATGCTCCTGTGCTTAAAGTATTGTTTCTTTATCAAATAAAAAAGAAACGAAAATATGAAGTGCAATAGATTAATTAGTTTGTTTACACATTTAACATAGATTGGTGAAAATAGTGTTCTCACAGTAATTCTGTCATTACCTCTCAAAAGGTTCACTTTACAATGTGAAATGGCCTTTTCTGGCAGAAAAAGGTCCAGTTCCAAACTCTGGCTGTGTTTGGTTCTGACCCATCTACAGAGATGAATGCCTATTCCCAGTCGTTTTTCTTTCTTTTTCTATATATTGTTTAGAGGGCATTCTATTCATAAGGTGATGTTAAAAATCCTGCTTTGGGGGTTTTGCACTTCAGTGAAATGTCTGCCTTTCAGAAGAAGGAAGCCTGTGTCAACCAACCACTTTATTCTTCTCCTTTGCGCTGAAGGTATATACTGACTTTGGGGAATCACTGCAGTGGGTTGTGAATGATGTATAAGATGAGAAAAAATCTTGCTCGCTATGCATATAGAGAAAGCTGAGTGTGTTGCATAATCCCTGCTGTGCTGTTTGCTGTGAGCTACGTACCTAGATGTGCCTAGATACAGCGAGGGGAAAAAACTTGCTGTGCCACAAGATAAAAAACAAACTAGAAACACACACACCTGAAAGGTTTCTTACTTATTTGTCTTTTCCCCACCCTCTTCTATATAAGATGCTGTCGTCTTCTACAGTACTAGCTCAAGCACTGTAATAGCAGCACTATGGCATGCTGTAGTGTTTTGGACCATTATTAAAGAATCTGACAGTACTTTTTATAAGGGCATTTGTCCCCAGCTTTCACTACTGGCACAGGGAGCCTTCCCTTAGTATGACCCATCTGCAAAACATACAAAAAACTGAAGGCATTTTAAAAATAAGAAGTCATTTTAAATAAAGGGCCAGAGCCTCAGCTCTGTGTAAAGCAGCAGAGATTGGGGGATGTCAATGGAGCTATGCTGATTCACATCAGCCCCAAACATTCTGGCTTCTCTCCACAATATAGTCTCGTTACCTGGAACTAGAAGAGATGGCTGATATCATATGTATCTATATTCATTACACTGGCTCTGATGACGGAGGGCTGCGAAACGAAGGGGTCTTTGACAAACCAGCACTCCGGTGGAGGTCTCCTTCATTTCTGGTTTATACTAGGAGTGTTGGATTACCCCAGAGTGCATTCCTGGAACGGATAAAAATGTGGTCTGCTTTCTGTGGCATACCTTTCAGAATACTAAAAACAAGGCTGGCCAAATGGCTTTGTGATTAGTTCTTTATGGTGCTATCCAAGAAAGACAGGCTTGATTCTTGTTCCTCATCTCTTGTTCCTGGATCAGCTTTGGACTGGAAACAATGGAAAAACAGCATTCTTAGTTTGGAGTAGGAAGGTAAGGGACCAATTGAGTTGCTCCATTGAGTTGACTATGTTAGTTAAGAGTGACACTGAGACATGGAGTGAATTACTGTTCAGTCCTCCTGGTACAAAGTCCACCATGATGCAGGTCTTTGAGTGGTAGTGGGGAGAGAAACCCTCCTTTGGGGATAAAGAGGAATCCAATCCTCCTCTGAGAATAAAAAAAATTAAAGATCTATTTAAAGGTTACAGTTGGGTGAGCAGCAGGGGCTAAAAGTATTATGAAAGCAGCATGCGTGCCATGGAGGAAACACTTAATCTTATTCTCTAGTGACCCTTTTTAACTCAGTGAAGGAACTCCAAGAGACACTCACATTCAGCCTCAAGAAGGCAGGTACAGGTCTTTCAGTTGCAAGGGAAAAAGAGGAAAGGAAAGTGAGTTGGCTCAGGGAATGCTTCTCTCTATGACTCCAACTCCCTTTCCACTGCTCTGGCAGTTAACTCCTTTGAGCTAGAGAGTCTGTCTGGTGTCCACACTGTTCAAATCCACAGGAGGTTATGGAAGCCCCTAACATTTGCCCTCTATAGCCATGCAGGCTATGGCAGCTATGTATTTTGGGTGAAGTGTACCTTTTTGCTATATTCATCACCATAGGTGACAAAAACTCACTTCAACAGATTAAAGTTTCTCCAAACTATCTTTAGGAAATTATATTTTCAGATAAGATACTGTACGGCAGGGCTATATAATTTACTTGAATGCTGGGCACATTTTTATGTTCATTCATTGCTATTCTAAAATGTCATTGTCCTTCAACTTAAGGAAAACCTGAATTAGGGATATCCAATATTCTTGAGCTTGTGTACAGCAGCAGCATATTCTCTGTGACTAACTCCTCATAGACGAAAGGCAAGAATTAATTCTGATCTTGTTTTAGGTTTTTACTTCACTCTCACAAAAAGAAAAGAAAAGAAAAGAAAACCAAAGGGGATAATCTGCAAAAGAGAATCATCTGACTCATACTTTTGTTTTTTTTTCTGATCCAAACAGATTATAGCAAATCATCATATGCAGTCTATTTCCTTTGCCTCTGGAGGTGATCCGGTAAGCATTTCTTTAGTCATTTTCTTCCATACGTATTGCTATAGGAGGACCTTATACAAGGATTTATCTCATGTCTTACTCAAAGGAAAATATAAGCATGATAGCTTCTGTTTCTTATTTCATAAGCTCTTCTTGACTGTTGCCATCAAGCTCTTTTTGAGGGAAACCACTGACAGGCAGTTACAAATCCTCCTCTGTGAATGAGTGTCAGGAAAAGTGTCAAAGGGCCTGGAGCATTTCATATAAATCTTATAAGTCTTGTAAGTAGGGCCCCGTGGTTTTCAAAGGAAGCGCAGTATTTTCATATGGATATCCTTTCACTTTTCATCTTGATTGTTATCCATTTTGCCCTTCCTGCAGAAAAGGACTGTGGATGAGGCTGTATTTCTAGCATGGTAGCCCCAGGTAATTTTTCTTTCCTTTCTTTTTCCTCAACTCTATCTTATGAAAACGGAGAGCCAAATACTGCCCTCAGATATGTCCATTCCACTCATATGTTTGAGGAGAGGATGTGGCTTTTACGAGAAGCCCAGTTCTGCATTTTTACACTTGCCATGTTTAGTTTTGCTCTCAGGTGCCTCTGTGCAACTCACATTCAATTCATGCATATCAGAGGGCAGATCTGGGCTTTTTACTTATCTACATATTTGTTTCAGCTGTCCTCCCAATTTCATACTAAATACACTTCAGAATATGTCCTATACATGAAGAATTGAAAGAATCTCAAAATAGTAAAAGTCCCTCCTGAGTCTTGAAAGCCTTTACTCTAGGTTGATCAACCCAGTCCCTGTTGCCAGGGATAGGTCCACTTTACATGGCACATATAGCCCTCTCTACGAACTAGCTCTCCCACCTCAACTGCAAGATGAGTTAACTGCACCAGCTCTTCAGGGCAAAATATCCTTGACATGTTTGCAATCTTACTGTTACCCATATGCTAAATGGGTCAAATTCATCCATGATGTAACTCTGCTAAACTCAATGGGGATACAGCAGGGATGAATTTGGGCCATTGTAAAATAGTAATTCTGGGAGTAAAAAATTGATCAACAGCACCTCTGAAATACCACAGATTGCAACAGATGCTGGAAATGAACAATTCCTGCAGCGGGCAGAGGAGGGAGTACAGTTGCCTGCCTCCATAAGAAAGTTCTTTGCCACTCCATCTGCCATCCCACATGCTAAGTCCTAGAAACACCACCACCCATTGGCCGAGTGATTTACCGGGTGACAGCATTACCACCAGCAGCAGTAAGAGATTTGAATTGAAATAAATAAGGTCTATCAAATGTTTTAGTGAGATGAAAGTCATGCCACTGAGTCACTGAGAAATCAAATCTTACCAAGTACAGGAGCCAACAAGAGCTGGTGAAACTGTAAAGCAGCATTCACACAACAAGACCACTGCATGATGAGCTCATCCTGGGGGGTGGAGAGGAGGGTAGGTGTGAGCATCCTTTGACATTCAGCAGGTTTGTCACAGTAGACACCTCATTGGGAGAACTTTAAATAAAAGAAAGAGCTTGCTCATGTGGTTCCTGTCTCTCAGAGCTAAACTTAATTACTGCTTGATACACCAAACATACCAAACCAGCCTAGCATATATCCCAACATAAATGTACTCATTGTTTTCTTTCCTCTTCAGGGATGAAATCCATCACCACTCGCACCAAAGTCATTCCCCATACATCAGGTCACTGGGAGTATTAGATATGCATGAACAGAGAGACAGGGCTATTCTGTTCTGTTGTATACACCTTCTTTTACTACCTTCATCACCGTGGTATCTGAGTGCACTCCAGTAGTGCATTAAGTAATGTGAGTGTCTCACAGTTTAGGGCAATTGCACTGGTATTCCCCCATGGTGGCCCCTTGAGGGCACTCACTCTAAACTCTCAGCTCCTCAGCCATCACCTCTCTTGGGAAGAGACCCACATCTCTCTCCCTCCTGACAGTGATTATTGCTGGCTGCACAGTTCCCTGCCTACACTGTGATATTTCTAAGCAAGCACATTTATTCTTAAGGTGGAAGCATTACAGAGAAAACTTTAAAATAACAAAAGAACCTACACACATTCTAATAAGTTTGCCAGAGAACACCCCTCCCAACTCCTCATGGCTCTGTTAAGAGTCAGTGCTTCAAACCCCACAATGGAGCTTTTCTGTAGTCACAAATTCATAACAGCCTTAGCTCAGAACTACCACCTCCACAAGCAGGTTACTCTTTCCTGTATGCAGCTTGGGCCTTTGATCTTGAGACTCCAAGAACAGGTAATCTGCAGATAATGGCCCCTCTCCTCAGGGTGGAACTTCAAAAGGCTGGGTTTTTGTATAACTGGAGGTGGGGAATTTGCATTCATCTCCCCTTAGAGATTCCTCAGGTAAATCACTTGACAATGTTTGTCCCCAAAAGCCCATTCTTACACATTGTTCAGCAGAGTTCTTTGAAGTTCATAACACTTCCCAAGGTTCACATCATATCTCCCCCCTAGAGAGGTTACATACAATCCCGGCCCACGGTAATACATAACATTTGCATTTAATACAGTGGACTCAAAAGACGCTTAAACTTAATCCATTAAGGTTTTTTTCAAGGATATTGTAGGAAATTGCCATATCTGTCACCGTGACTAACATCTGCCACAAGTGGTTTGTTCTTGCTCTCATCCTCTCCCCAGGAGAAGAACTGTGTATGCAATATAATGTTTTGTTTTGGTAGCCGAAGTTGAAGAAGTGTGACTTGCATTTGGAGCAGAAGGTATTGAAGTCTGTGAGATCTTTACTTCTGTGGGATTTTGTTCCACAGTCTCAGACTGGCCCTCGAGAAGGCTCTGTCTCCCATACAGACAACCTTCACTCTTGTGGTGGGAAGTTCCATTGTTCCTGAGGACTGGAGTTGTCAACTATGGTCTTCATGCCAGAGCTTCAGGCATGGGTGGCGGGTGAACATGCTGTTGGGGGAGGCTAGCCTCCAGCCCCTCCCCCTCCCTTTTTGCTCCCTGTCCCCCACCGGAGCCAGGAGCACCCCCTCTGTGGTTGACAACCCCTCGTGCTCTCCCAGCCCCAGCGTGCTGGGTGGACAGGCGGTGCAGACGGAGAGTCCACAGACCAGGCGCACCAGGTGGCCAGACGGCGTGGTCAGAGTGCCCTCAACCCCGGAGTGTCCCCGGCCCCAGCTCCAGCACTGGGCAGGTGGGCGGCAAGGCCGGAGCAGCCCCGGCACACCCGGCATGTGAGCAGCAGAGCCAGAGCGCCCCTAGCCCCAGTGCCCCCAGCTCCGGGCCTTGTGCACACCGGCCCCAGCCTCTCAGTCACAGAAGAGTGGGAAGGGAACTGGAAGCAGGCAGGAGAGAGCTTCAGGGTGGAGCGTGGGTGGGGCCACACAAGGCTGTTTGGGGAGGCACAACCTTCCCCTGCCTACGTTACTTCCTGCCCATGGCTTCAGGCAATCTTTTAGATATGCTGGGCCCAAGCCATTGAGTATCTTGGACAAGACCCTGATTCTTCTGTCAATTTGGGCCTCATCCAAAGCCAATGTAATTGATGTCAATGTAAGTTTTTTAATTGATTTCAAAGGGCTTTGGAAGAGGTCCTTGCACTAGTGTAAATTAAGGGTAATGGTTTGGAAGTCAGTGGAGTCACACTAGTGTGAAACCAGAGTGAGATCAGAACCAATGCTGTAAATGTTTTCGCAATAAAACAACAGTTGCTTTTGCACATGCTTGTCAGGTGTCTGAGTGGCAGGTGTTCAAACAGGATATTAATACGGTGCTCAACAGGGCATAGTTAGGCCCTGTCCATGTTAAAATTGAACAGATGCCAGCATTAGCTATGCTTAAGGGCAAGATGGAAGAGCTTTTTAAAAAGGAATTTGCTTACCTGGCCAGCATTCCCTAGCCTTATTTATCAGTTAAAGGTAGTCACAAAACATAAAAATGTAGGCTGGAAGACATGTGAAATAAAAATTTGTTTTTCCTTATTCCCGTTTTATTTGCATACTTGTGTTAGGTTTACCTGAAAGTTAGTCTGTAGCATGGTTTTATATCATGGGTAAACTCTTATATAAGAAAGGACTGCAAAAACTGTCCACACTGGTCAGGAAAACCATGCTGGAAGCCTGCTACAGACTAGCATGCTTAAACATGGATATTGATGGCATCGTGTTAACTATATTGTGAACATGGTCTTCGGCGTGATTCCATACAGACGATGTACTCAGTCATATTGCTGTGTGTAAAATGGTGGGTTAGCTATCTGTCCGACCCTCACCACCAGGCTATCACTTCATGGGAAATACTTATGTGATATGCTCTGCTTTTTTGTTACAGCGTAAGAGCAAATTCATATATTCATTTATTATGAATCTATGAATTTGCTTTTGCACTGTAACAAAAGAGCAGAGCATATCATATATATATATATATATGTCTCCATCTTTTACAGGATACAACAGATTATGTTGCATATGTAGCTAAGGACCCTGTTAATCGCAGAGGTAAGGTTTTTTTTATATTTGGTGCCTTCCATTTAAAAATATAAATTCATGTTTTCATTTTATTGGATTTTTCCAGAAAAAGTAAATGCAACACAATAAAAAGTTGACATTAGGGATGATCACTGGAACAATCAGCACAGCAATAATCAGCAGCCACACATGTTACTCCAGCAGATTTTTTGCCATGATTAATATATTTCAAATCATTTGGATGCTCCTCATGCCTGGACTGGACCTTCCTAGCCTCTTTGCTGAATGTTGTGAGGAAAGAGATCATAACCCTCTTTGTCTCTGATCTTGTATTCAAGCTGTTATCTAGTTCTCCTTCTACTTTCCCTGAGATCAGACATTGGTTTCTCTCTAAGGCACCTGTTAGTGAGTGCCTCCAACAAACAGGATTTATGATCCAGTTATGATTCTCATACATAAAAGCAAATTATAGAAAGAGAGCGAAGAAATCATAATCTAGAAGGACAGGTACAAAAGGCTCCCATCTGCTTGTATTACAGAAAGCTTTGTGAGGCCTTAAGTTTAAGTTACAAAATATTATATAATATATTAATAATACATAGATTCTCAGGTAGTTTAAGGCCAGAAGGACCATTAGATCATCTAATCTGTCTTCCTGCATATCACAGGTGACTAAACTTCACTCAGTTACCCCTGTGTAAGTCCAGTAACTTGTGCTTGGCTATAGAATATCTTTCAGAAAAGCATCCAGCCTAGATTTGAAGACATCAGGGGATGGAGAATCCTCTACTTTCCGAGTTCCCGGGGTAGTTTGGTCCCGTTGTTAATCACCCTCATTATTTAAAATATATGCTTAATTTCTAATTTGAATTTCTCTCGCTTCAGTTTCCCGTCATTGGTCCTTGTTCTGCCTTTCTCCACTAGATTAAAGAGCCCTTTACAGCTGGGCATTTTCTCCCCACGAAGGTACTTATGCACTGTAATCAAGTCACCTCTCAATCTTCTTTTTCATAAACTAAACACACTGAACTCTGTAAGTCTCTCACTTTCAGGTATTTTCTCCAGCTCTCAAATCATTTTGTGGCTCTTTTCTACACTCTCTGCAATTTTTCAATAATCTTTTTAAAATGTAGACATTAGAACTTGACACTGAATTCCAGTATTGGCTTCACCAATACCATGTACAGGTGTAAAACCACCTCCTCGCTACTCCTTTTATTATACATCTGTAAAGGTGCGGTCTCACCTCAAGAGTGCCCCCTTGTGTCAGGGGGCAATATAGCAGGAGTTTTCATATCCAGCATCCCCTTCGGGCAATCTGTTTTTGCACACCACCCAGCTCTCTGGCTGAGAAGCAGCTAGTCCAAACCCATTCTAGGGTAACAAAATATCCAAGCGGAGTCCAAAGTATCCAACTATCTTCTGGGTCCTGTGCTCCAGTGGTTTCACTGCCTTTCCCCAGCTCTGGTGTCAAGTCCTGTCCTAAGTCTTCCTGAGGCCTCTAGCTTCCAACAGCCTCTGTCAGGTGGAGTGAACGTGCCTAACTGGCCTTTAATCCTTTCTTGCCCATGATGGGGTTCACGCCCTCACAATATCCAATTGACACACCTTTGCTTTAGGAGCTCATGTTCAGGTGTTTGCCCACTGTGACCCTTAAATCCTTTTTTGAATCACGTCTTCCCAGGTTACAATCCCCCATTCTGTAGATATGACTTGCATTCCTTGATTCTAGATGTATAGCTTTGCATTTGGCTGTACTGAAAGACAAGTTGTTTGAATTGGACCCAGTTTAACAAGTGATCTGGAGGGCTCCGTATGACTGTTCTGTTCTCCTTATTTTCCACTCCCCCAGTCTTTGTGTCACCCACAAAATTTATCAGCAGTGATTTTATATGTACTTCTACATCACTGATGAAAATGTTGTTTTTTGTTATTTAAAGTAGCACCCACAGCATGCTCCACATTATACACACATATAAGAAGACTTATTCTTTCCCTACAAAGATTAAATGGTACTTTTCCTCTCACAGCCTAATGCTCTCACTCTTGCAGCATAGCGGTTGTCTGTCTTCCAGTCACCCAGTCTATAACAAACCCTAAAGAAATATCTCTGTGTGAGCCAAACTTCTCGTTCCTTTTATAAGAAACCTAAGGGTGTGATCCAGGAAGCAACTTAGATGCTTAAACTCCAGAATTAGGTGCCTATGTCTCCATGCCCGTGATTCATGAAACTCCTGCTTGGCTGCCACCTAACCCTGTGGGTGCCTCAACTCACTCGTCACCTAACTTTCTGCTGTAAAAGTTCCCTAGGCACCCAAGTATTAGACCCTGGGCATATGCACTGCTGCCTCCCTTTAGGTGCCCAGGTGCCTATACTGCATAAGCCCCAAAGTGATTCATGAATCAGGGGAAGACAGGCATTCAGCTGCCTAAGTCCCATGCAAAGCCTGACCTAGATTGCCCACCTCCAGGTGAGTGCTCAATCAGTGGGCTACACGTTGTCAGTAAAGTGGGCTGCCCCCTTTTCCAGCCATTTTGTATGGAGCAAGGCAGGCACCTAACTCATTACCACAACACCTCTTTATCACTGACTCCAGGTGGCTGGTACCTGTTTGTGGATCCCTAGTGGAGATAGGCACCTACCTTTGAGAGAGGGGTGGGGCTTAGCACACATCCCTGTTGTCAGCATCACCCATTGACTAGCATAGGTGGCTTCCTACCTAGCATACTGGTTTTTGTGGTTCCCATTCTTAGGCTCCTATCTCTCCCTATTCATTGTATAGGGAGCCCAGGGGCCTAACTTGGCTTTGTGGATCACAGTGTTATTCCTGTGATTTTCTAGATACCTAAAAATTAAGCACTGCGATGCTGAGAGTTGCAACACCTAAGTCCCTTTGTGGATCTTGCCTCTACTTCTCACCTGCCCAGCAACCATCCGTGTATCCAAGGAGACAGTTTATCCATTACGTTATTTTTAAAATGACTTAAGTTTCTTTTCAGCTCCCAAATTGTTTAGCAGCAGGCAACATATTCTCTTTAAATACCCACTTCCACTATTGCATGCATACATACTATAGTCCTTTGTTCAGCTTCGCTTCTTTCAGTCCACACCTTTGGAGATGTCTGCACAATGATGCTGAATGCCTAACACAGCTGGTCATACAGTTTATTCATGTATGGCAAATTCACTTCATAAGCCAGTGGCCTCAGTCTCAGTGTTTATGCAGGTGAAGTGTGCTGGGCTGGGGGAAAAAATCCATCTGCAACCCAGGGCCAGGAACATTTGCCCTGCATGACATCACACAGCTCTGTGGGCAGGAATAGCAGCCACTGTATCTGCGTAATTGCAGATCTCATGATGTCCTACCCTGGTCTATGCACAAATTCTTCCTGCATGCCAGCCTGTGTGGGGCCACTGTGTAGATGCTCTTCAACTGCTGTGTGACTGTTACTAACATAATTGTACAACCACACACAAATGTCAGCATCATTCCTAATTTGTATTACATTAGTCCCTAGAGGCTCCAATCCCCTTGTGGTAGGCACTGGACACGCAATTGTCTACATTGCAATGAGGAAGTGTGATTGCAGCGTGTGTAGACATACTCAAGCCACCTTTGATCCAGCTATATTTCAGGCACCGATTCGTATTGCTTAGTGGAAAGGGAGTGGGTTTCTCAGCCCCAGCAGGTGTAGAGGTGGTATAACCAGCCTCCCTCCACACAGTTCCAGAGTATCAGCCTGGAAGAGGGCATAGAGGGGATCAGTGTCGAGCTTCTGTATTGGCTGTATGCCACCCAGGGATTTCCCAGATAGCCAGTTATGCCAACACACCACATCTTTATATCACTGGAGCCATAGCAGGGCCAAAGATCTGGTTGGTATCCTGCATCTGAATACCTCCCTCACGCCTCATTTTGGGGAAGTTCAGAACCAGTTGGAAACTTTATCGCACAGGCACACGTCAAGATAAGTAGATTAGAAAATCAACTAAGATGGTGATAAAATTATGGAAAACAGATTAAAGAGAAATAAAGGTAAATTTAATTTGGAATGATCTGAAAATGTTCTCTAGTGTCTATCTCCTTATTTTAATAGAAAGCTCAGAATTCTCCTGTAACTTGCTGCACACAGGTACAGTCAGGTGATAATGAATGACATTCATTAAGGTTTCTCTTCTTGAAGGAGCTTTTCAAATTATGGGCCCTGATTCTGGTCTCACTTACACCAGTTTTACACCGTTGTACGATAATTCCATTGGATTGGAGTGGAATCACTCCTGATTTCAGATGGTGTGAGTGTGAGGCGTATCAAGCCAATGTCTTAAGTTAGCTGTAGCTAATTGCTATTTTTGTTCATTCAGATTTTAATAAAATCTATACATCATGAAAAGAACAACTGTTCTTGGCCTGGAGGTCCTTGTGCCATTCATTACTGCATCACAATGAAGACTGTATAAATAATGGTGTGTAAATGTCGGCATCTTTCCTTCTTTCCTCTAGCGTGCCATATACTGGAATGCTGTGACGACCTGGCCCAGGATATTATCAGCACCATAGGGCAAGCTTTTGAACTACGATTTAAGCAATATTTACGGTGTCCCTCTAAGATACCTGCTCTCCATGATAGGTGAGTAACATTGCAGTAGAATCTTTTCTAGTTCTGCAGTTTCCTTCACCAGCTGGTAAAGTGAGGGGTGAATCTATGGCTGTGCTGTGGATGAAACTGTCTTAGAAGAACTGGATTTTAAACACACTTTAAAACAGGTTCTGATAAATGAGTGAAACATGGTTTGCCTGATCAATGTGGATTGGCCACAATCATTTTAAAATCACGTTTAAACATGGCCTCTAGGCTAAACTGTTTTAAAATTATAACGTCCTGCCCATACTAGTCAAACGCTTGTTAGAGATAGAGACAGGCGGCCAGATTCAGAGGTGATGTATGCTATAGGAGGTATATGGCACATCGCTGAGTGAGACTAAGGGACACTAAATTGGTATAATTTACATAGTGAGTGACCAGAACAAGTTGTAAATTACACCAGCTAAGAGTCATCTATTTGGCCCCACGTCAAAGCACTATTTTAAGCACGGGTTTTAAATGGTTATGCCCTGGCCCATATCCACACTGAAGGTCTTTAAGCCCTATTAGCCTAAATCTGTTTAAAATTTGTTTTTAAATCCAGCTTTATACCCAGTGTTGATGGAGCCTTGAAGTAATGCAAGTGGAGGAACTTCCCAGGGAGGTTGGAATCTATCCTGCAGGGTTTCTTTGTAATGTTATGAATGTTCATGACAGATTTTGGTCTGCTCATTTTAGAGATTTTTCTTTTTGCTGTAAGTCATAAAGATCATCATAACCCTTATTTAAAGTCAAAGAAACAGGCTTTCTAAAAACACATAAATAGAGGTTAGGCTGCCCCTCCCATGAAAAAAGTGCACATTGAAGGGCAGAGTGGGAGGAAACCCTATGTGAGATTGTTCTAAAAGGGGAACTGGGTTTACCCCCTACCAAATTAGCCTATGGTTCTGCCTTCATACTGATTTTCACATCTCTTTCCCCCACCTCAGTCTCTGTCTACAGTAACATTTTTAGAAACTTTCCCACCAATGTTAGCACCATATCAGCTCCCTTGGTGTGAGCAACATTTTGGTTGGATGTATTCCTGAAGGTTTCATCACATGACATAATCTTTAATGAAAGATTAATCTTTAATTCCGGGAGACTCCAGGACAATCTTGGAGTTTTGGCAACCCTACGCATAGTGAGTGTGGGATGCTACCATTCTGATTTGGAAGAATTTTACCTTCCCTTTGCACTGATGTAAATGATAGCTTGATGTGCAGTGAAACAGAGAATCAGGCCTATTGAATTCACCAAAGTCATTCCTGATTCACACCAGGGTTATTTAGATCAGAATTAGGCCCCAAGACATTATGAAGGATCCTTTTTTTTTTATCATCAGTTAGTAAATCAATCACACAAATAATACTACAAATAACATGGTAAATGTAACTAGGAAAGGTAAAGAAGTTTTTAATGGATGTCATTAATAGGGATATATATATAAGGCCTGATCCAAATCTCGCTGAAGTCAATGAGAAGGCTCCCATCAACTTCAGTGGGCTTTGGATCAGCCTCATTACAGGGATGGGGTGCTGCTTGGTTCATCCTATTTTACTTTGTAAACGTCACTTAATTGTCAAAGCGCTGGGTAGTATATGGACCATGTAGCTAGTACTACAGAGCTTCGAGTGCTGCTAGATGAATAATGTAATCCCTTTCTACAGGATGCAGAGTTTTGATGAACCTTGGATGGAGGAAAATGGAGAGCCAGCAGAACATCCCTATTACAACAGCATTCCTAATAAAATGCCTCCCACTGGTGGCTTTATTGATGCTAGATTCAAAACTAGGATCCCAAATGCCGCAGATACTGCTCAGGTCAGTGAAATGTTACCTGCTTAGCTTTCTTATTCAATCAAAAATTTGAAAGCAGCATTTTATTTCCAGATTGATGCACTGACAATATTAAATACCTTGTAGCTTTTCATATATAACTGAATTGTTCTGTGGCAACTTATTTATTATTGCTTCATATTCATTCATGTACTTAAATAAGAAATGAAACATGACTCTGTATTGTTTATTATTAAATTCTGGCTTGTCCTGCAATGGTTGTGCTGGGGGAGAAGAGGCTAAAGATGACCTCTTACCCATCACACCTGCTCAGTAGACAGGTAAAATCATAGGCTTCCAGATCACAGAATGCTAGGTGGGAGTGGTTACTGGCCAACATTCACTGTTCTCAGTAGGACATGGCTAAGTAACTAGGGAGAAATGATAAGGTCCCCACTCCCTGTTAACACACAGAAGGAAAGATAGTGTACACTGTTTCCTTTTGGACCAGCCCTATGGAGCTTTCTGAAAGCCCTGTTGTACTATAGAGTCATTTTCCCTCTTTCTCTGGCCCCATTCACATTTAATTATTCAATTATATAATTTCAGTGGAACAACTTCACTAAGAGCTCCTCATCAGGATATTCCCTGCTCAATGGTTAGAGGAACTCACCTAAGAAGTGGCAAATCCCTGTTCAAATCCCTTCTCTTCATCAGGCAGAGGTGACTTGAACCAGGGGTCTCCCACATCCCATGTAAGTACCCTAACCACTGGGCTAATGGTTATAAGGGAAGTCCTTCTCCTCCACGTCCCTTCTCCTGTTGTTTTGTGTGGAGTTGGTGGCCTCTGAGCACACCTAGTGGATTGGGCCCTTCCTGTTAGTTAGGTGGAGTAGTGCCTATCTTCCCCTGGTTCGTGTATCACTAGCAGAGCTAGGTGGCTCGCTGCAGCCTGGGTTTAGGCACCTATCTCTGTGAGGGGGCGAGGCTTAATACCCATCCATTTTATCAGCATCTCCTATTAGCTAGATTAGGTGGCTTTGTGTGTTGCATTCTAAGCTGCCTATCTCTCCCCATTCATTGAATAGGAGCCGAGGTGCCTAACTCAGCTTTGTGGGTTGTAGTGTTGTTCCTGTGATTTTTCTAGGCACCTAACAGTTAGGTGTTGTGATGCTCAGTGTCACAGTTCCTACGTCGCTTTGTGGATCTGGGCCTGGCAGCCTGCAGAGTTATTCTCTTGGCTGACTTATGCAACTGGATCAGGTGGGTCCTGTTAGCTCTAACCCAGGACATAAAAAAGGTTGAACCTCTGTATGAGGCGCAGGCAGCAGCAGCAAATCCAGAAATAGCCGAGCTCAAGTACATGTCCTGATAGAAAGTTTATTTAAAGAGGTACCATTGCCTTATAAAGCACATTCCACCCTCCCCCACCCCGTTATTATTACATGGAACACCTGAGAATGCTATAACTGAACATGCCTAGGGAGGGGACTTTTTTACACATTCTTCCATTTGCTTGCTTTGCGCAACTTATTTTTCATATAGACAAACTTCGCTATTTCTCCTGTATAGTCACTATCCCCTGCTGTATGTATGACTCTTTCCCGCCACAGTAGGGGAGAGAAACATTTTTTGAAACAGGATACTTTGATTCTAACCGAATCAATTGGCAGAGGGAACTCATGGGCAGGGGTAGCACCTGAAACTACTTTTAGCTAGTTTTTTAATTGACTAATATTTCAACCTGGTGGTGCCCCCTTAAGTTAACAGTAAAGGAAACCCCAGGAAAGGGTAATTTGGATGCCATCCAGTTGTTTGTGTGCTGGGTTAAGAACAGGGCACTTCAACAGGGCTGCTTCAACTACCTGAAGGGGGGGTTCCAAAGAGGATGGATCTAGACTTCTTTTCGGTGGTACCAGATGACAGAACAAGGAGTAATGGTCTCAAGTTGCAGTGGGAGAGGTTTAGGTTGGATGTTAGGAAAAACTTTTTCACTAGGAGGATGGTGAAGCACTGGAATGGGTTACCTAGGGAGGTGGTGGAATCTCCTTCCTTTGAGGTTTTTAAGGTCAGGCTTGGCAAAGCCCTGGCTGGGATGATTTAGTTGGGGATTGGTCCTGCTTTGAGCAGGGGGTTGGACTAGATGACCTCCTGAGGTCCCTTCCAACCCTGATATTCTATGATTCTTACAGGCCAATCCTACTGTTCTCATTCAGGCAAAAATACAAGGATTGGGCTCAAAGTGTGCGCTCCTTCAAGCTGATTCATGAAGGCAGGTCCCTGCACCTATATGGAGTCCCATTGACTTCAGTGGGGCTGAGCAACTATAAGAGGCTGCCCATATTGACCCTACTGAAATCAGTGTGGCTCTGCCGGTCTGAATGGAACAGCACTCAACATCTGAGCCAAAGATCATAATGTTGGTGGCACATCTGTATTTAATTCCCAGAGATGCCTTGTCTGATGAGAACCCCCTCCCACCATATAGTCAGTAGTTTCCAGAGAGTGAATCTTTCTGTTAATCCTTTTGAAGACGCTTACTCATTCTTGTATTCCAGCATCTGTTTCCTGCAGAGCATCCTCAATAGGTTGTCAGGGTTTGCCAATAAAGAAGGCTGCACTGGATGAGAATATTTTATAGACACACCTAATGTTGTCATTGAGGATTACAAGGGTTAATAAAAACAGGAAGGAGTGAGATTTTCATGAAGGTCACTCACACTATCATGAGCTCTAGCTCACAAAAGCTTATGCTCAAATAAATTTGTTAGTCTCTAAGGTACCACAAGTCCTCCTGTTCTTTTTACAGTCAAGACAGAATACTCAATCATAGTGTCATGCATAAGGAATGAAAAGAAGACTAGGTTTAAGTAGAACAGAACCAAAAAAAGCCTCAGAGATGCACACTGCATCACAGTGTTTTAAAGGAAGGAGTAGTTGAAGAATTGTTGTTTGTATGTCCACTGTAGTCTGCAACAGCAGCAGGAAGAGAACAAACATACTACCAGAGTCGACACTTTGGAGACAAATTCAGCGAAGACTGGCAGCCTGCTCCTGTTAAACAAGGTGAGTTAAACTTTAAAGTAATTATACTTCTCAAAGGGTATGTCTGCACTGCTGTTGCGTTGTATTTTTTGTTTGTTTGTTTTTTTGAGAGTCTCACAGCCTGGGTCAACTGACTCAGGATTATGGGGCTTGCACTACAGGGCTAAAAATGGCAGTGTAGACGTTCCTGCCAGGGCTGGAGCCTGGGCTCTGAAATCTGGCAAGTGGGGAGGATTTCAGAGCCAGGACTCCATCCCGAGCAGGAACTGTCGATACTGCTGTCTTTAATCCCACAGTGCAAGCCTGTGAGCCCAAGTCAGTTGACTCAGGCTCTGAAATTCACTGACGTGTTTTGTTTTATTTTTTAGTGTAGACATTATGTAGGCCCCAATCATAGAGTTTGATTTGATTGGGTGGATTGGGGCCATAAGGTGAAAGTCTGATACATGGAAATCTTGCAGCAAGACACTATAGTTAATTGATAGTTTCTCTCCTCCCTTAAAGTGAATTTTAGCATCAGTGTTTGTGACAGGTATTGGATAAACAGCTCTGGGAACTGAAATCCAATGTATATCCTGAAAAACAAACACACACACACACACACACACACGTGTGTGTGTGTTTCAGAATATACATTGGATTTCAGTTCCCAGAGCTGTTTATTTAATCAGTGATTTTGGATGACTTAATCTTTGGCTGCCCAACTTGACACACCTTTAAGGGGCCTCATTTTCAGGAGGTGGGGGCTCAGCACTTTCTGAAAATCTGACCTTTTGAAGGTGTCTCCAGTCATGTCCTACAAACCAAATCAGGCAACCAGAATCAGTAGTTACTTCTGACAATGCAGGTGTGTGTGTGTGTGTGTGTGTGTGTTATACCCAGGCTACACTCTGGACTGATGAATAGCTGTGACACCCGTGCTTTCTAACCTTTACACTACTTTGCTGTTGTCTCCACTCCTGGACTGCTCACAAACAGCCAGCCTCCACCCTAAACCCCGCTTTGCATCCAGCATTTATAATGGTGTTAGATATATAAAAAAGTGTTTTTAATTTATAAAGGGGGTCGCACTCAGAGGCTAGCTATGTGAAAGGGGTCACCAGTAAAAAAGCTTGAGAACCACTGCTCTAGCATGTAAGTCACTCCCAGCTATGTCTGTGTGCACTTGCAACCTGCTGGTCACACTCAGGCTTTCACTAACCTGATTTACGCTGGAAGGTGACCGCAGCACACCTCCGGTCCCAGACTTTTCCCCAGAACTGTACATCTTCTACTGCTCACTCCTCTCCTGGACAATACAAGCTAATATAAAGTCTGCCATTTTATTAATAGAAATGATATACACGTATCCTGTTATCTCAAATGGAGTTTCCCAAACACTTCAATTCAAACACGCTGGTCTATATAAAACAATAAAACAAGTTTATTAACTACAAAGATATAGGATTTTAAGTGAATTCAAGTAATGAGGCATAAAATGGTTACAAGAGAAATAAAGATAAAATGCCTAACTTAACAAACTATGTTATATTCAAAGCAAAGTTTCTGTCACCACATGCTCTCAGTAGTCTTGCTGGCCAAATTTCTAGACCAGGGCTCCCATCTTCTGTGTAATGGCTGCTTCCTTTGTTCCTTCACAGTCAATCAATGGACAGAGAGTAAGAGAGGAGGAGAAGGGGTGTCATTTTTATAGTCAGCCCCCTCTTAGAAATGTTTCCAGCTGAGATTCAGGAGACAAAAAGTCTAAGGGTATTATATCTCCTGCTGGTTTTCCCACCCGTTGGAACTCCCTTTGTTTTCCGCTTAAATGCAGATTAAGCAGAGCACACATTCTTTTATTTTAGACAGACCTGTTTGCCATTTTCTGTTTGGGCAGGGCTGTGGTTTGGAACATGTGGTGTTAACACTGTACAGTGGAATTTTATAACTTTATGTACAATGTTGTTCAGGACAATTATTGGCCAGTAAATTATGAGTTTTTAAATTATACCTTACAAGGCATATTTTGTACAAAGATTATTACAATAATGGTCAAAGGGTGAATACAGGGGTACAGACCATCACAGTGTCTGTGCATGCACGTATGTGCATGTATGAACTGAGTTGAGCAAATTATTTGTAACAAATAATTGATTTCTAAAATTTTCCTGTTTTGCTTTTTGTGAACGTCATGAGCAAATCATAATATTCTGAAATATATTCATTATTCAGAATTTTTATGCACGTCTTCATGAAATTTTCCCCTCATTTGACTAGTTTGCAGTATTGTTTCAGATATTTGATATTTAAATTTCAAAACTGATGCTGTGTTGGTTGGTTTTCTGATTGCATGACATGGGTAACTAACCAATGCTGTCCCAGTTTTGAATATTCCAATCAAATACAGCCAGTAGTCAGGCTTAAAATTCACTTTCCTCCTGTATTTGTGCTAGTAAACAATAGGCAGAAAGTGAAGACAAAAGGACCATGAACGCAGTCAAATCAAAATCGGTTTTGAATTTGAATGACTATTCGAGAACGATTTTTCCAATGTGCCAAGCTCTAAAAGACAGGCATGTTGTTTGTTGTTTTTCTTTTCATCTCTCTTTCCAGAGACTGTTGAATCTGCACTTTGGTTAGTGACACCTCCTATGTTTGTTCTAAACAATGCTGCTTTATCCTTCCAAATGCGATGTTAAAGAGAGGGAGGGGAAATAAGTCTTTTGAATTTTCCAGGGTCCTTGGACATTTACAGCGTGCCAGAAGGGAAGCCTCAGGTAACCCCAACAGGAGAGGTGCCAGCTTATGTGAACACCCAACATATAAACATGGAAGCTCTACTTGCACTTCAGGCAGATGCTGAAAGTGCATTCAGTGGAACAAAAGAGTGTACCAAAGACAGCAGTCCAAGAAAAGATCTGTTTGATATGAGTGAGTTCCCTTTTAACTCTCACCTCTAATAACAGATCTTACATAATTAGTCTTTTATTTTGGACCAATAGAATTGCCATTTATTCATTCCTAAAACGGGTTGAATTAATGAACATGATCCATATCTTTCTGAGTTTGAAATGATGGGTTCTTATAGTTTTGAAGCTAAACCAAGGTAAAAGGTGTTAACCTGCATCTACCCTAGGAAGAAGGCTGGGCTCTAACCTAGATCACACTGATCTAACCTAGACCTCTTTTCCTAATTTAGGATGTAGACTCATGGTCTTACCATAGTATGTAATTAAACATCAGGGATCTTTGTTAAATTAATACTCTGTTTTGAAAAGAGAGCAGATATCTGTGTAATATAAGTGACTATGCAGATTATGCAGTTCATTTAAAATGAATTCCTCCTAACTAACTGGGCAGACAATAAGAGAGATCTGGTCCTGTCCAGAACATACAAATACCAGCTACCTACAAATATATGACCATTAGCAATTACTCCAAAAATGTCAAAATTGTCTCTGATTTTAATATATTTGTTTACAAACAATGTTCTCTAAGTTCTTAATATATTATATAAACTAGTAATACACCATATTGTGTTTGTTCTTCTTAAGGATAAATGGAAGTGGCTATTACAAGAAAATAAATCAGGGTTAAAAAGACTGGAATTGTATTTTTTTGTAATGCAGTTTACCTGTGACTGATCTTGCACTTGTTTCTGTACCTGTAACCAGAACCTTTTGAAGATGCTCTCAAGAACCAGGCCACTGGGCCTGCGCTGAATAAGGCTACCTCGGTCGAGTGTACTAGTCCTCCGTTACCCAGAGCAGCTAACTGCACTATAATGGATGAACTGCATACAGAGCCTTGGTATCAAGGAGAGATGAGTAGGAAAGAAGCAGAACAGCTGTTAAAGAAATGTGGAGACTTCCTGGTCAGGAAAAGCACCACAAATCCAGGCTCCTATGTGCTGACTGGTATGCACAATAGACAAGCCAAACATCTTCTTTTAGTGGATCCGGAAGGAACTGTAAGTATTGACTCCTGGATGACCGTAAAAAAGTGTCCGACTTCTATATATTTTCTGTAAGCCAGAAAATGAACCCTATTTATAACACTTATTTGTTATTACAGGCATTTGTAAGGTTCCCATCACCTAACCTTAAATCTCAACTCACGACGCTTAGCTGAAGAACTGCTGCAGCATTTCTACATGGATAGGTAGCTCTGACACCACTTCCTCTAGTCTAGTCCTCAGTGCAGTACAGAGGCGGTCAAAGGTATTAAGTTACTTTTGTGGCCCGCAGATCCCTTGGCTGTCTGGGGAGCAGTCTGGTCCCTTGCATTAGTTAGAACAGCCTTTGCACTGCTCTTATTTCCACCCAGCTGCCTGAGGCCCCAGTCAGTTGTTCGGATAAAAGTGATCTCCAGAGCACAGGGGCGTGACTTCCTTCTCTGGGACTAGGTTCTGACTCAGGCTTGGGAGAGAAATGGCATACTCTGTCTCTCTGCTACCTGAGGATTCCCTTAGCTGGTTAAATTGGCTTTCTAGCAGCAGAGCAATATAAAGTAGCCAGAGCTGGGTATGAAAACTGGTCCTTGGTATTTTTGTAGCTGCCCATCACTGAAAAAGTAAGCAGATGACACAAAAATAGGGGGAGTGGAAAATAATGAAGAGGACAGGTCATTGATTCAGAGATCTGGATCACTTGGTAAACTGGATGCAAGGAAATAATATGTTTTAATACAGCTAAACTTAAATATATATCTATATCTATATATATCTAGGAACAAAGAATGAAGGCCATACCTACAAAATGGGGGACTATATTCTGGGAAGCAGTGACTCTGAAAAAGATTTTGGGGTTGTGGTGGATAATCAACTGAACATGAACTCCTAACATAATGATGGGGCAAAAGATCTAATGCTATCATTGGATGCATAAACCAGGGAATCTCAAAAAGGAGTAGAAAGGTTATATTTGGCACTGGTGCAACTGCTGCTGGAATACTGTGTCCAGTTCTGCTGTCCACAATTCAAGAAGGATGTTGGTAAATTAGAGAGGGTTCAGCGAACAGATTCAAGAATGATTAAAGGATTAGAAAACATGCCTTACAGTGATAGACTTAAGGAGCAAAATCTATTTAGCTTAACAAAAAGACGGTTAAGGGGTGACATGGGTGCAGGCTATAACTCTCTTCATGGGGAGCAAATATTTAATAATGAGTTCCTCAGTCCAGCAGAGAAAGATATAACATGATCCAGTGTCTGGAAGTTGAAGCTAGACAAATTCACTGGGAAGTAAGGTGCACATTTTTAACAGGTGAGAGTTATTAACCAATGGAACAATTTACCAAAGGTCATGGTGGATTCTCCATCACTGACAATTTTTAAATCAAGATTGGATGTTTTTCTAAAAAATCTGCTCTAGGAATTATTTTGGGGAAGTTCTCTGTGTTCCACAGGAGGTCAGATAGATTATCACAATGGTCCTTTCTGGCTTTGGAATCTATGCATCTGTGAGTTTGTGAAGGGGCTCCACCTGATATGAGAGGGTGGAAAGCAACATATTTCAGTTCCCTGTTCTGAGTGGCTTACCAGTCTGGCACTTAATACAATACTTTCTATTCCTGTGTAAAATGCTAGTTTAAATAATAAGAATCAGAGCAACAGGTTCCTGACAAAATAGTGTATATGGTATACATACAGAAGGACCAATCCTATTGAGCCTTACTTCTACTGACTTCAACAGAGAAACTTGCATAAGGCCAGCAGGGTTTGATTCACAAAAGCTTTGACTAGAGAAGGCTGCTGTACATGCTGTCATTGTATTTGCCACAGGAGGGCAGTCAAAGAATATTATTAAGATGTTTTCCATTATAACTGGATTACTCCTGAGGTTACATGTGCTTGTGTCAGCCTCGACAAGCCAGCAGAAATGAGTGCTGAATCTCTGAGATATGAACCTCTTTGACTCACTGACTGAAAGTTTACCAGTGTTTTGTGACTCCTGCAGAAGGGCCTTTTGGTTTATCATACAAATAGCTACCTTTTGAGTGGGATGCCATGAGGATTAAGTAGTAGGGTCCTATCATACCTTTAATGCACAAGCCTGCAATATGGCTGGTGCAGAGATGCAGTGTCCTGGTTGGAGTTCTGGTAGTCAGGGAGCATGGGGCCATTGCTACACAGGGGTGCACCATATATTCCCTTCTGTGCATGACCAGGATATTGGCCTCACATCCCTCCACTCCTTCCTCTTAAGGCAGCATGAACCTGCTCCCCTCCCTGCATGAAGATCTCCTTGCATCACCTCTCTCCACTTGAGTCCATTTGTAATACATCTCTGAGTCACAATGGCTATGCTGCTTCCTCCTTGCTCTGGGGCTGGGGGAGTAGTAATTTGCTGGTGGTCTATACGAATACTTAGCAAATTACAGCACTCACTCCCAGTCCCACCCCTGTGCTCAGTGCCAGCCAGCAAGAAGTGATGGAAGATCCAAGGATCCCTTCCCAACATACCTCCTGCAGGTGAGGAGTAGTTGAGATGTCTTATCTGGTATCTGCTACCCATTTGGGTTCAAGATCCATGTAACCTATGCAGGGATGGAAGGAGGTTCCGATTTCTGTAATAGGGTGGCCTGCCTCTTTAAGGGCCAGGAGGGCTTGGGTCAGCCAGCTCTGTTCAGTTAGCCCCACTCTGTTACACTTATGCTGGGTGTGAGGTTTAAAAGGAGGAAAGCCAGTGGCTGCTTGCTGGCTGGGGAGGAGATTCCCTGAGCCAGAGATGGGTCTTTCCAAACTTGACTCCCCAAGTGGGAGGCCCTGGAATTGTTGCTTGACAGAAAGTGAGAGGCAGCTGCAGAGTTGCAGGTGGTAAGAGAGTGGCAGTGAGCAGGAGGTTCCTGCAGCAGAACCTTGACCATGGGGGAGGGCTTGAGCCTGGAAGCCAGAGGCAGAGGGCTGAAGAAAGTTGAGGACCAGGGGAGTAGTAGAGGGGTTTGCCTGCTGACCTCCCAAGCTGGAGAATAGAGCGTGCTGAGAGAGTGCTGGATCCTCTCCTGGGGAAGAAAGGACTGCAGATAGGAAGACTGGAAGGTTCCTTCTGGAAAGAGCAGAGACACACTCTAGCTAGAAGGGGCTGAAGTGGCTACTTCAGGGGTGAAAGTAACTTAAAGGACTTACTGGTACGCCTGAGTAGGGGGCGAGGCCTCAACCAGAAGGGGCGAGGCCTTTAAATCCCCGGGTCCTTTAAATCGAGATTTAAAGGGCCCGGGGCTGCAGCTGTGGTAGCGGCAGCTGGGAGCCCCAGGCCCTTTAAATCACTGCCAGAGCTACCAGCTGCGGAGGCAGCTGGGAGCCCCGGGGCTCCCGACCACTGTTGCTACCCCGGGGCTCCGACGGCGATTTAAAGGACCCGGGGCTCTGGCCGCTGCTACCACAGCAGAGCTCCAGGCCCTTTAAATCGCTGACGGAGCCTCGGGGGGTCCTGGCTGCCAGGGGCTCCAGCAGTGGGGCTCGGGACACCTTACTTTGGGATTAATCTCATTTAAATCAGTGAGACTTCTCATGTGGTAATAGACAACTTGGGGTCTACTCAGAATGCAGCTGGTCAGAAAAATGTTTTTTTTTGGTTGACAAACACAAAAATATTTCATTAGTATTGCCTACATTTTCAGCAGACATGTTTAACTTTTTGATGAAAAACCAAACCCCAAATATTTTTCAGATTTTTGGCAACAACAAATGAAAAAATTTGGGCCAAAAATTGCCTATCTCCAGGAGGTTTGGATTTTGTTTGAAATGTTTTGGTTTCAATTTTTCAACAAAAAATTGAAAATGTTTGCAGAGAGCAGACACTATCTCCAAACTGTTTAATTTGATCAGAAGGTCAATGTTGTAAGTTGTGATGGAAAATCTTCAACAAGGCCTATTCAGTGTGAGTAAATGTGACCAATAAGAGAGCAGACAAAACAGAAGTTTGGAGAGAAGTGAGGGAGCAGGAGACAAAACAACTAATTTGTAGATGACAAAACCTCCATTGACTCTAATGGGAGGCGGATCAGACCCTTAAAAATGTATGTGTGTGTGTGTGTATGCGCGAGTGTGCGTGTAAACAGATATAAAAGGAAAATATTTTGTCTTATTTTCAGTTAACTTTCATTTAATGGTAAAGGAAAGATTGGTCTGTATTCAGCCTTTACTTTTCCATGCTCTTCTTTTAAGGTTCGTACAAAGGATCGTGTATTTGACAGCATAAGCCATCTCATCAACCATCATCTTGAGAACAATTTGCCAATAGTGTCTGCTGGAAGTGAACTCTGCCTCCAGCAGCCAGCTGAGAGGAAACAGTGACCCATGGTGACATGTTCAGCATTTGTAAGCTATAACCACTGCAGTGGACACTGCAAACCTGGAAACATGTACATTAAAAAATACACACATCTATCTATCTATCTATCTATCTATCTATCTATCTATCTATCTATCTATCACCAATATGTTTTCTTGAGCTTTAAAAAGCACCATCCCACACAGTACCATTTGAAATTTCTTACTGCTATATGCAGACATGAAGTCTGATTAAAAACACAGACAGATTTCTTAAAATATAATTTCAATAAAATTATTCTGATTCTTTAATGTGAATATTGACACTGTATATACATACATTATATATAAATACAGTAATATATTTATATTTTTCAAGTCAGTCTGTTGAAGGTATGGAACTAATGTTCTGTGCCATGTGTTTTTAACTGAAAAAGATGCCCATTGTGATTGTTCAGATAAAAATAGAATTCAACAGTCTCATTTCCTTGAGAATACAATATTAGAAGTCTTATTTGTAGTTTTATCTAATAAGCACAATTATGGTTAGAACACAGGCGGATTACATTGGTTAAATACCAGTCGAGGGGATTAAATTCAGCAGCTAGTATTCTAACATAGGAAATTTAGCTTGAAACAATTTTTAAAAGCATTATTCAGTGTCACTGAGTTCAAAAGCATTTTCTCTTTCTGATGTCCAGTTTGAATTCTTATGTGATGCTACTCAAGATATTTGTAACTTGCTTTGACAATGATTTGATGTGATCTCTGTGTACAAGGTGTATGCATTTGATTTTTCTAACCATAATATTATTGAACTAATATTCTGCAGCTTTGATTTATTAAATTCAACACTAAGATTATTTACAAATAGTTCACTTCTTGTGCTAAAGAATTAATTGTTTTTGACTGCCAGTCACCAATGAGATGTCTACATTGACTAAAAGGGTTCAAACTGGTTGCTTTTTTAAATATATTTGGTGCAAGATGCTTCGGTCAAAGACACGGTTGAAAAAAAAAATTTCTCATAGAACAATGACAAAAATGAATACCTAGAATGTTAGTCCATTTAAATGATCTAACTTGGATTCACTTAGTTTTTGTGTGTCTCTCCCTAAGGTACAGCTTCAAGTTAACCTTTAGCAAGTGATTGTTTTTAAAGATGTATTGGTTGTCTCTAATGAGCAGTGTGGAAAAAACTGATATACATTAAGTTGCTTTTTTAGCAGGTATTTCATTAACATTTGGTATTGGGACGTGTACATTGAAAAGTGCATTCTGTCCAACACACACACACTTCATTAATTTGTCTTTCTTTTGGAATGGACTTTGTCTTTCAGTTATACATATCTAACTGAGGGCCAAATTCAGCTCTCTGTTTAATGGATGCAACTCCCATAGACTTCAGTGAAGGTTGCACCGCTGTAACTGAGAGCAAAATTTAAACTTCAGTATTTCTAAGTCAGAAATTCAAACCAAGTTTCAGGATTTGATTAATAAAGGCCCTGATTAAGGAAGGTACTTACACGTATGTCTACCCTCAAGTATATTAGTTCAGTTGAAGTCAATAGGACCTGTCAGGTCCTTAAAGTTAGACATGTGCCTAAGTATTTTGCTGAAATGGGGCCAAGTTGACTTCAGGATTTGCTTTAGAATCCATTCCTAGGATGGCAGTTTTAAAACTCCCAAATAATGTCCTCCTTGAGCCATGGACTACGCAAAGGACATTACTTTGCAAGTTTGTTTAGGATTAATCTCTAATTTCGAAAAGGAATCCCACAGCTGGTTTAGAGCTCACTACCTGAAAAGAGCTATCAGAGGAAGAACTGACTTTCAAAGGTTTTTGAGAATTTAAAATTACATTTTCACCTCTAATCTCCCCATCTCAGCATGTTTCACTTCCCAATGCATTCCCACAACTAGCCCCTATTTCCCTGTCTACCAGAGATGAAAGTAAGCCCGTACGGTCCAGTATGACATACTGGCAAGAGCCAGTATGCCGTGCCGGACTGGACCGGCTTCACCAGGCTGGCGCTTTAAAGGGCCCAGGGCTCCCCGCAGTGGCTGGAGCCCTGGGCCCTTTAGAGCACCGCTTGAACTCTGCTGCTGGAGCCCCGGGGTAGCAGCAGCAGGGCTCCAGTGGTGATTTAAAGGGTCCGGAGCTCTGCTGCGGTAGTGGTGGCCGGAGCCCGGGGCCCTTTAAGTCGCCCCTGAACCCTGGGGCTCCCAGCTGCTTCTGCAGCTGGGAGCTCCGGGGGTGATTTAAAGGCCTGGGGGCTTCCAGCCGCAGCTGGAGCCCTGGGGCCTTTAAATCTTGATTTAAAGGGCCTGGGTATTTAAAGGCCCTGCCTCTTCTGGTTGAGGCCATGCCTCTTCCAGTTGATGCCACGCCCCCCTGCTCAGGAATCCGGAGTACCGGTAAGTCCTTTTAGTTACTTTCACCCATGCTGTCTACCTGAAACTTCCCAGCCTATGTTGATCCCTTCCTGGAACTCTTTCAGCCATTCAAGACTCACCCTAGCTGGCGTCTCACACTAAGTTACTCATCTGGCTTCTCTCTTGGATCCCCACTAATCACTTCCTGACACATCTTTACATGTAGGCCGCAGAGGCTGATTATCACAAGCACTTCCCTGTGCAGCTGTTGTTGCAGCTTCTCCCCATCAGACCACACCCAAATTTTCTTTCCCCACCTCTTCCCTATCTGTGGGAGGAATCAGTTCTTCTTTATGCCTCCTAGTAGGCAGGGAATTATGGCAGCATCCTTTCCTTCTCCTCCTTGCTGTGATGATATAGCTGTTTGCTTCAGTTCCCATCTCCTCTGCACAAAACAGTAGGTTTGGGTGGGAGCAGAGAGCACAGGAAAGGAGTCAGATGCATCAGAACACTCCCCACTGGCATGAATGGAGATCTTCAGCTTAGGTCTGCCCTATTCCATGCAGGAACACGGAATGCTGAAATATGGAGGTACTTAAGTAGCACGCTATCTGGTAGCTGTGACCATGATTTTAGGAAAGAAAAGTCTTGTTTTGCTTTTTCTGTGATTATACTGTGCAAAGTGACTCTGTAAAATTTGCATCTTGTGGTTAGGGCTAAATTAAGGCAATCCAAGCCCCCACGCACACACCCTTCAATGGGTTCCCCCTTTGGGGTAGCAGCAAGTGTCAGAGTGAAGACGTATGGAACAAGCACACCTCTGAGAGTTATTGTTTCAGGCTCTGTATAGACTCAGACAGGCACTGGTTATCTTTGGGTCACAATTCAAGCTTTTCTTAGCGTTCATGAGGGCTATTTTTAAAATCAAATGAAAGCTGAGATTCTGACTTCATTGTGTCACTCTAGGAGCTGGGACATGAGACATGGCCCTAATAGTACCTATGCTTTAATCTGGCACAGCCTGTGGTTCTATTTTTATCATCTTTCAATAATTCCATATCACATTTATGAAGTTTATTAGTAAAACAGTGTTGTCTCTAATTTGTGGCCCTGAAATCTCTACCTGAGATTGAAAGTCAAACTGGATTCTTTCTGGTCTGCGCATCACCGTGTGTAGGAAAGATTCAACAGTGAGAATGGTTGAAACTTTCTCGATGAAAATTCTCCTGTCAGAAAATGTGGTTTTGTCTAAAATTCTGCATAAAAATGTAGATTTAGACAAAGTTTTTTTGAATTTACGATTGGAGGAATCAAAGGGAAAAAAATTCACTTTGAGTTGACGTGTCAGAATGAAATGTTGGTTTGAAACTAAAAATGCCATTTCAAATGTTGATTTGTTTCATTTATATTAAAGTGTGGAAATTCTCTGTTTCAACATTTCCAATTCAAATCTTTTCAAAAATTTTTGTTCCATGACACTTTTTGCTATTTTGACTTTCCGTTTGATGCAGAATGGAAACTTATTGTGAAATGTCAAAATTTCCTGAGGGATTTAGTTAGAATTTAGCTAGCAATTCTGTTTGGCTTATTCTGCTATAACAGAATGTAACTAACTATATAAACTAAAGTTGTTTGTACACAATTTGAAAGGAAAAACATGGACCCCAATCCTGCAAACTTTTAGGGCAGGTCTACAATACCACTTAAGTCAGCGGTTCCCAAACTGCAGGTCGGGACCCCAAAGTAGGTTGCGATTCCCTTTGAATGGGATCGCCAGGGCTGGCTTAGACTTGCTGAAGCCCAAGCCCCACTGCCCAGGGCTGAAGCCAAAGCCCCAGGACTTCAGTCCTGGGCAGCAGGGTTCAGGTTGCAGCCCCCCCCACCAGGGCGGTGGGGCTTATTTGGGCTCAGGCTTTGGTCCTGGGGTCGTGAGTAATTTCTGTTGTCAGAAGGGTGCAATGAAGATTGAGAATCCCTGGCTTAAGTTGATATAATTTACATCGCTCAGGGGTGTGAAAAAGCCCCCTCACCCCCAAGCGATGCAAGTTTTGCACTGTCCACACCAGCACTATGTCAGCGGGAGATGCTCTCCTGCCGACATAGCTTCTTGCCGAGGTGCTGTAATTATGCTGACGGGAGAGCGCTCTACTGTCAGCATAGTGCATCTTCACCAGACACACTACAGCATCAGTGCAGCCGCACTGATGTAGCACTGTAGTGTAGACTTGCCCTTAGTTATCTCAGTAGCACACAGGAGATAATGCATGGAGACTACTTGCATAAACGAAGACTAATCATCTGAGTAAATGTTTGAAGTTCAGACTTCTAGTTTATTTAGCTTTTTTAAAAACAGTCTTTTCCCTCAAAACAACTGAATAGCAATCCATTTTTACATGTTTGTTTATTATTACTACAGCTGGGACACTAAAAGATTTTTACACATTTATTTCACTTTATTTAAAATGCACCGGTGTCTCAACACTTCCTTCTTTAGGTCTTAACGACTTTGCGTGAAACCACAACACTTTGCCCTTGGTACTTTGCATCAGTGTAAGATGATTGCAAAAGTTGTAAGGCTAAGGAGAATCAGGTCCCACCCACTTCCAGCCATCTCACAGGAGACTTTTAGCGTGCTACAAACAGGGAGAAGAGTGGCTTCTGTGGTACTTAAAGCATACATGATTGCAGAGCTAGGCACCTGCTTAGGTGATTTTGAAAATCCCATTAGGTGTCTATCTGCATCCTTAGCTGCCTAAATACCTTTGGAAATTTGGCCCACAGAATAAAGTGACAGGAGATGGTGCATGAATGAAAGCATTTTAAACATATTAAAATAAACTTGTAAAAGAATCTTTTGCGTTGTCCCAGTTGTAGTCTTCATAAACTGGCAATCAATCAGCTGTATGTAACAGACCCTTTTCCTAACTTACCGTTTTTTAGATCAAATGGGTACAGTGAAAACATGAGAGATTTGCAGGAATATTGTAACCATGTAATTGTAATTGCACACGAACACAACCTTTACTTTATGTTCTGAAATTGTAAATAGGCCCTCTGAAAGCTTTAACACATGCTTTGGAAATCAGCCTTCAGATAGGTGGCAAGGAGACACAGAATGATGGGGCGCTTTTACTGAATTCTCAAGAATATGTTTCATGGGCTACATCTTCCACTATAATTAAGCTACTTTGAGCAGCTCTAGTGGCATGAAGAAGCTGGAAACTTGGCAAATCTGCCCAGCTCACAATTTCCCTAGGTGAGGTAGTACTGGGGTAGGGAGAATGACTAGAGAAGAGGGGGGCGGTGGTGCCTGAGCTATGGTGATTCCCAGCTGCTGGAATGGATCCTTGTGTGATCCATCACCTGCTCTTGTTGCTGCTCATTGGATTTGGTCCTGTATGTGAAAATAATAGAATAAGGATATAAATAGATGAATGCAGGGCCCAGTCCTGCTCTCATTAAAATCAGCGAGCAGTTTGCTCATGACTTCTGTGGAGGGAGGCACGATTAAACCCTTCATGATGGGGAGAGTTCAATCCCGTGAAGTGTTTCCAACCCCAAATGTTCAAAAATTATGAGTCAGGCCCAAAAAATCAGGATATGGGCTTAAAATTATGAGATTTTTAAAAAATCAGAATTGTGGGTTCTTTTTATTTTCTTTCTGGTGTCTCAGGCTTTGGGTTTCATGTTTTCAAGCTCCCCCTCCCCTCTAAAAAGGCTACTTTTTAGAATGAAAGATGAGATTAACACCTCATCCCATGATTCAAGGAGCTGGGATTTTACAAAAACAAAAACAAACAAACAAAAGAGAGCCAAATTTGTGAGACACATGGTAAAACCATGAGTATTGCAACACTGGAGTGTCCCCAGTTTCTTCCTAAGGGGTAGTTGAGGATGCTCAGAACTATGTAGGAAGCTACTGGTTCCTTGCAGTAGCAGGCCTATTGTCTAGACGCATTCCAAATTATGTGTGAGGACAGCTAGAATCTGCCCATCAGTTTGGTTTTCATTTATGTTACAATTGTGTGAACCATGTGCAATAGACATTCCTTAGGGCCACGTTACTAACTCTTATGTAAACCAAATGTTTCACATTAATTTTACTGTAGGTGTGCAAGAGTCGTTATTTGGTTGAAATCAATGCAAAATTTTCAGTGAAGTTGCCCTTATTAGTTCTGGCAGCTGAATTTCAGCCTTGTTTCCAAAGTTTGAATCAGACATTTTGGTTGCTGCAGAAATTTCAATCAGGTAGATGGCACAAAGAAAAAAATACCATTAGCTCCTGACTTCAATGGGTGTTCTGCCCAAAAAAGGACTCCTGTGCTCATCTTCAATAATGCAAGCATGGGAGAGCTAGGCTGGCCATATCTGGGTGGAGAGCACAGAAGGAGACCCAGCTTCCACGACATTCTGTCTCCTTGCCTGGGGAAGACCCTCCGCAGAGCTGAGACTTTGTAGGTCAGGTGATGGTGTGTGGCACAGGAGAGGGCGGAGACCGTCAGAATTCCACAGCAAGCTGTCCTGCAGACCACACAGATACCACCAATGGGAGTTAATGCTGTCCCAAGCAGCACCAACTTCTATGGCATCTGTCCTAGGGTTTGTGTTAAGGAGCTGCATGGGAAACAGCCAATGGTGCCATTTTTCCTGGGATGGCTGAGCCAAAGCCCATTGAAATCAATGGAATCAGCCTGTAGGTTTGGAGGCCCATGACTTTTGCCTCTTCTACAGCCCCCAGACCTTTCCCCTCTGAGAAGAGTATTAGAAGGAAACTCCATAAGTGTCCCATCAGGGGGTTGCGTGGCCCTCTCATATAGGTTTTCTATGGGAGATTGCAATTTAGGACTGAACAAGGACTATAAGGTATGAATAGAAAATAAAGCAGTGCACGAAGAAGATGTAGGTATGTACTAGAAATCTGGCAGGTATCACCTGCCAGTTTTATATGTTCTGTGTCTGGGGTTTATTATTTATTCCCCTCATGGAATGGTAGTCTCCTATTTCTTAGCATGATAGTCTCCAGGTTCCCTGCTATGCAGTTAGGAGAGGAGAATTAATAAATATTTATACCCTTGTACAATTATTGCTGGCAGACAAAATGCCAGATGCTAGCTTCAATTTATTCGTAATGGAATTTATACATATTTATATATTTGTAAGTAATAAATGCCCCATTTTAAAGCTGGCACATTTTTGCAGCGTCCAGGCAATTTGCAGCTTTATATCAGGACTTTGCAACTTGTGACTGTTTAATAACATTTAGTTACAAATCCATGTTCCAAACTTTTGTCCAGGGCATCAAGGCAGAGATCCTCAAAGGTATTTAGTTGTCCAACTAGTTACACACTTAAATACCTTTAAGGATCTGGACTCCACTGTCTACTTGATGCAGCTAATAGAACCAAATATGTACAGTAAGTGTAAATATATATAAACAATGCTGTACACTAAGGTGGAATTTTCAGACATGTGCAGCCTTCACCCAACTCTGCTGTCACTAAAGTCAAACTCCCATTGATTTTACTGGGAGCAGAGTTAGGCCAATGCTCAATGCTTTTGAAAATCCCACACCAGGAATACGAAATAAAAGAGCTCACCTCAAACACTTACCAACAATATTGAGTTTTTACTTCACATATTTTTCCAGTTAGAGTTTTGTGAAGGTTACTTACCTGGCTGCTGATCAAAGTAGGGGGAACTGTTCACTAAATCATAAATTTGACTCTCACATTTGTGATACCTCAAAATTAAGAAATACAGTGGCTAAATTTGAAATGTGTTCATGCCTAACATGAAGATCTATTCTACAACTTTCTCCCCCAGTTCCTCCTTTATCTTCAGTGAGGTTATAAAAAAAAACAACACCCAGAAAATATTCATTATAAACCAATGAAAGTACATTATAAACTAACAAAAAATAATGAATATAGTTGGTATGGGAAATAGATTTTTTTCCCGTGTGACTAGATTTGTGTAGTAATGGCTTCTGTTCCAAGTGAAGTTCTCTAGTCCAAACATAACTTAAATCCTGGCACAAGCTGAGTTTTTTTGGAAGATGAATATGTTCCTTTCAGTCATGAATTTTTTTAAAAAAAACTTACTGCAGTAATTTTTTTTTCAAAAGTACATTCAAAATTTATTACTTTTTAGAAACATTTTTGATTGAGAATTGTACAAACTGGTCTCTCTGTAAAGATGAGTGGTGTGTGAAAATAATGTGGTTGTTTATTGTCCCTGGAACTTTTGTGAGTTCAAAATGAAATCTATTATGAAATGTTCTACTATGTCCCAAGATTTTTGCTAGTCCACTGCTAGCGTCCACTTTGCTTTTAGAGCTGAATCGACTCTTAGGAAATCCTTCAGCCACGGAATTTAGTCACTTAGCCCATTTTTGATTTTCCAGCTTGTGCAGGAAGTAATGAACTCACCACTACTTTTATCAGATCTAAGGACTTGTCTACATGGCACAACAAAGCACTCTAGAGAGGAACAGCGAATAGTGGAGTGCTGTAACATGTGGCGCTCTAACTGCCCGATGTAGACTCTTCTGGCATGAACTAAAAGGTAGCTGATTAACTAGGTACCTTTCAGTTTGTGCCAGCACGGCCTATATGGGGTAGTAAGAGCACAGACGATTAGACCACTCTACAAATCACACCCCTCTGGAGAACTTGGCCACGGCATACAGACAAACTCTAAATGTAGGCAGTGGGCCTGATTCTTATCCCCCTTATCCAGGTTTTCCACTTACTAGTTTAACTCATTTTTTACTTCATTGAAGTCATTCCTGATTTAGAGCAGAAACAGTGAGATCAGAATCAGGCCCAGTGTGAACCATGGCCAAATTCTACAGGGCTTACTTCACTGAGGAGGCTGACTGATGTCAATGAACTGCTCATGTCAGCAGAGTAGGTGGAGTTTGACCCCAATTATTTTAGATTACAACATGCTAGGGAAATAAAATGACAGTAGGGCCAAATAATGTGTTATGAGTTGGCCTCAGTTACACTGGAGTAGTTCCATTTGCTCCAACAGAGTTATTGTTGATCTACAAGAATCCATGTGAGAACTGAAGCAAACCCCATTAATAAGATTTTGCCAAATACCATTTTCATAACACAAATAATTGCTGCTATATGTCCTGATTCTGGGCCAGATAATATCCTGGTCTGTGTGCCGAGATTTTCCCCTCTCGTCTGCAAAAGGATGGAGTTGGTGGGTTAGCCAACTCTACAGTAACATCCTATTCCTTCCTTGGACACGATGGACAGCACTCTGAGGGTTGGCATTCATGCAGGAGGAAGGGCACTGACTGGGTGTGCTTGTGGGGTGGGGAGTGGGCAGCCCCATGTTGGATCAGTGGGAGGCTGGGCTGATGCACATCAACCCAGCCTCCCTCTTATCCCACAGATTACTTGAGAAAGGCAGTACCTTGTATTAGCTTCCTTGTAGAATTTCCCTCTTTAAGGGGAGGTCAGAAGTAGCTGTGGCCAGGGATGCTCCTTGCTGCCATAGCCACCAGGGAGTGTGGATGGGGAACTGGAGCTTTACAAACAGTGGAGGCAGTACTACTGTAGATGCTAGGGGAATCCTTAGGTTTGTGGGCAGGCCCCACAGCTCAGCTCATTCTGTGACTGGGCAAACGGTACTGGCAAAACTCAGAGAAAACTCTCCTTGAGTTCTCTTCCAATTTAACCTGCTTCCATGGGGTTTACCACTGGAAAGGACTGTCCAGGCTCCTGAGAGAGGCTGAACCTACATCTCCTGCTGAAGTCAATGGATGAAATTGTGCTCTGATTACATCAGTGTAAATCCCATGTAGTCCATTAAATTAAGTGGCGCTACGCCAGGTTTGCACTGGTGGAATTCAGCTCAAAGAATATGGCTGAGTGAGAGTTGATCAACCCCTCTCAGGGTTTCATAGCTTTGTGGATTTTATGATAGCAGATGGAGTTGCGTGAACATTATTTGTTTTCATTTTTATTATTATGGCAGGTGAAAATAATGAACTTTCAGGCAATGCTTCACTTCTAATTACAATTGGTTACTGGGAAATGTGCCTTTATTATGAAATAGCATAATTCTGCTTGTGTAGCAAACCCTTAGAGCATTTAACTTAATTACTAAGGATCTGAGCTTGTTCCCACTGAAATCAGAGGCCAAACTCCCTTTGACTGCAACAGAGTCAGAGCCTGTCATATTTGGTTGACATTGTATTTGTGTAGATACAGTGCTTTCAGGCATGACTTTTATAATTTAACTAAGTTTTTTACACAAACACACACGCTTGTTCCATTTCTTTGAAAGGTGACTGCTACATCATAACTTTGGTTCAAAGGTTTGAGATTTCAAAAAAAGTTTTCTAAAAAGTTTATGGTACTTAATGATTTTAAAATACTGTAATGCTGTAAGACTGTTGGCAATAAAAACTCTTGTGAAAGCTCTTTTCCTTAGGTGGTTTCTTTTGTAGTCTGGAACAAAAATAAAGGCTCTGAAATAATGAGTGTGAAGCGTGTGTTTCTTTTGTGGCTTTTCCTCTATGTACAACAAATCAGCTAGACTGAGGGTCTGATTCTGATCCCACATAAGTGCAACTTTTGGCCCAGTGCAGAACCAGTTATTTGGGCTGCATTCTAAGATATTCTTTGGTGTTTGTGGTGAAAGAATCAAGGATGGATACCCTCCACAGCACCTGTAGTCCCATCATCACTGTCAATCCCCTAGTTTCCCTGCCCCTCAATCCCCACTGTGTTTGCACTGCCAGGTGGGCTTTCTAAATCCAGGCTCCCCTTTCTACAGTAGAGCCATGCTGGTTCTGCAGTGGGCAGTGCTCTGAATTCCCATGAAGAACAGAGCTAGATTTATCCATTTGTGTATAACTGCCTCATATATTGTAATATTGGCTATTGCATAGGCATGCACAAGCTGAGTAGCTAGCTTTAAAATGAGCACAGTGCTGAGCTGCAGGAAGTGAATTCGAATGATGAGTTTCCTCTCCATTGGAATCCACTGCCAGAATGAGGGGGAGAGATCAGGGTTGGGTGGAAGTTTGCCATGTCAACCCAGAACCATGAGGCCCCAAACAGTTGAATGGCTTGTAGATTGGGCTAACTCACATAGTTTCTTAGAATGGAATGGGGCTTTTAAGCTCAGGCTTATGGACATGTATGTGGGCTTTGGCTACGACAGTAGAACCTCAGAGTTATGAATACTTGAGTTACAAATTGACCAGTCAACCACACACCTCATTTGGAACCTGAAGTACACAATCAGGCAGTAGCAGAGCCAAAAAAAAAAAGAAGCAAATACAGTATAGTTCTGTGTTTAAATGGAAACTACTAAAAAAAAAAATAAAGGGAAAGCAGCATTTTTCTTCTGCATGGTAAAGTTTCAAAGCTGTATTAAGTCAATGTTCAGTTGTAAACTTTTGAAAGAACAACCGTAATGTTTTGTTCAGAGTTACAAACATTTCAGACTTACTAACAACCTCCATTCCCGAGGTGTTTGTAACTGAGGTTCTACTGCACGTATTTTCATTCTTATTTCAGATCTAAGTATGGAGACACACACATACCGTTCTTAACTTGAGGCATGGGGTGAGTTTCACTGCCCTGCGCTTTAAGCAAGGGGGAGCATGTCTGGCTGGCCATGAGAAGAGGGCAATGCTTTCTGGCTTCTGGGGAGGAAGGGAGATGTAAAACTGCTGGAAAAGCCGTCCGTGTGCTGGATGACTCACCACCTAGGAATGAGGGGTTTAAAAAGGTCAGCCTGGGCCTGGACTCCCCTCATCACTCTGAACAGGCGAGATAGCACCCATCCTCCCTCCCTATTTAGATCAGAAATATGCCAGGTAATTAGCTATATCTGCTGTGGGCATTACGCTAGCTGCCCTGTTAAGGTGGGCTGGGAAGGAATTTTTCCCTTACCAACGTATTGGCCAGGTGCAGTGGGGATTTTTTGCCTTCCTCGCAGCAGGTTCAGGTGGGCTCTGTTCATGCACAGCATGACGGGCGGTAGGCCGTATGTCACAACTCTTTATTTAAGTGTATAGCGGATGTTCAGTGCAGGTACTCCATAATTTAAGGCACAAAAAAACGGATAAATGGCTTGGAAAAGGAATTAAGAAGAGGTGCTTGGTAACTGAGCAAGCCGGGGGCAGTTGGGGACTCCTCTGATTGGTACAGCCGGGAGCCAACCCCCCCATCATTAGCGTCCACCTTAACTGGGTGTGTGTGTGTGTGTGTGTGTGTGTGTGTTTGGTCGGAAAGGTACCAGCAAGGGAATTGCTGGAGGGACCTGGATGAAAAGGGGAGGGGGGGAGCTGGTGGAAGCCCCCCGCCCCGGAATTGGCGGTTCCCGGCAGTGGATCTGCTGGAGGGACATGAACGGAAAAGTGTGTGTGTGTGTGGGGGACGGTGCTTGAAAAAAGCACTCCCTACCCCCCAGTGAATTGTGGGGGTTTTCACCTGCACTGCACATTTTATCTGCTGGGTTAGTCCCAGACATCTACTAATAAAGTAGCGGCCTGATTAAACCCATATCTAATGTCTCCTGTCATTCTTTCGGCCTAGCCAGACAACAGCCACACTGCTTTCCCTCATACTAATGGGAGTTGAGTTGCTCAAGCCCTTCCTGTTTACAATAGCTGAGAATGAAGTTTTTGGGCTAGGGGAAGACTGGTCATTTAAACAAATCAAACATTTAGAAGAACAGGTAACAGAAGGACTTTAGCAAACATTTTTAATGACACTCCTGTCAAGAGAGCTGTCCAAGACTGGAGAGTATAACCACACATCACTCCAAGATGTAAAGAGATAAACCATGAAACTACAATATAGCCACAGTTCAGTTTATAACAAATACACATACAAATCCTACAGCTTTGATTCACTTCATAGCCACAGTTCAGTTTCCTATGTCAGTACACTTGTTTTCTTGCCACTCTTTGCCAAGATTTTCTTTCAAGTGGCTTATAAATTGTAACTCACTGCATTGGGAAGTCTCTGTTTTATGCAAGTCATTTCATATTTATTGGTATCTTCACAGTTGCTGCAAAATCAGCCTCTTTCTTTTTACAGCTGTCAGAAGACTACTGACATTTTTACATGTAGACTTTTACCTTGCACTTGACAATGAAAAGGCAAAATGGTATATGTCGAAAGGCTTTTGCTACATACATTACAGGGTTTATGCACTGTACATATTTGGACATATTCTTTAAACACAGCTGCTTTAATTAAGATAAGAGAAAGAAAACTAAGCACCAGTTTTTGTAAGTTGTGAATTAAGAAGAGTTATGATTTTTTGAGGATTACAATACCTTACTTAGTGATTTCCCTGCCATTGCAGGGGCTTCAGGCAGTGGTGTGCCCCTTTTTTCCCTACGGCACAGAATAGTCTAGTCTCCTGTGGGCTGTAATACTTTGGTCTAATTTTGGTTGTTGGATTTAATGTGTGGGTGCTAGGTGGGGTGGGAGACTGTGATATACAGGCACTTGAGACTAGATGATCTGGTGGTCCCTTCTGGTCTTAAACTCTATGACTCTAATGCTTGGTTTGATTCATTTAGGCTGGTCTTTTCAAATGGGTCCAAGGGAGTTAGGTGCTCAACTGCTATTGAAAGTCAATGAGAGCTAATTTGAGCACCTGATTCACATAGGTCCTTTTGAAAAAATCCCAGCCTTAAAGCACAACTCCTTTATACTTGTGTGTAAATCAGGCATGCTGCACTGACTTCAAGCAAGCTATGCTGCTTTAGACCAGCTGAGGCTCTGGCCCCATGTATTTATGAGCTGTTAATCACAATGGACCAGACTACCTCCTCTTGGGCTAGCACATTTGGAAGGGGATTGTAGGGCAGGAAAAGTCCACAAAGTCCTCACAGGGGATAGATTTGGGGTGCCAACATGGGTGCAGAGGTTCCCCAGGTCCCCAGTGGACTCATGGGGAGCCATTCCACATCCAGAGGAACAAACTGTAATATCCCTTCTCTTGTGCAGCATGACTCCAAATGAACAGTTCTGCATCAGCTGGATCTGTCCCTAGAAGATGTTAATACAGCTCCACGCTGTACTAGCTCCTGGGTGGGACTCCAGAGGTTGTACAAGGATTTTGTCATGGTCCATTGTCTTTTTAAAGAAAGCCTGTTCTAACTGTGGAAGAATGCCACTTTGTAGAGACTTTCACAGGTTTGACATACTGTTTGCAATATATTTAAAAATGTAAGTAAAAATACATGCATTGGAAAAGTACCTACACTTGATATATGTGTGAATTGTTAGATCATATTTTAACTACCTTGAATAACAAACATATATACTTACTTTCAGTGGTTATTCACTACAGTTTGCATAAAATAAACTGAAAAAATTTGGCCACGGCCCTAGCGATCATACTGTTACTATGTAAACATGAGCAATCTGTGATTACTGGTTGCAAGAAAAAGTACTGAGTATACATAGCATCTTTATCTGCTCAGTTCAGGATTACTACTTCATACATTTTCAAACATACAATTTGAAACTTCTACATACTTGTATAATCTGTATTATTGCATTATATACTGTAATACTATGCATAGCATAATACAAACTTTTGCCATACAATTACTATTTAATAAAGAAATGTACAAATATACAGTTATTTATACCACATACATGTAAGGCTATTAACATAACAGCAAAATATGTATAGAGAAATATAATGCACTTTGTATAATGTAAGTAACCTTTCTCCCAATTAACAATAAACAGGATAGTGGGATATGTATAATAGCTGACGTTTCTTATAGGTGATGTAGATGTACTGTAAGATCAGACTTTACCAAATACACCGATGTCATACATGTCATCATGACACAAGGATTTTGTGCAGACTGTTGGGTAGTAGAAAAAGCTTTCCTGAGTCAGATCTTTTACAGAATTAAAACCCAAAGCAAAACAAGTCATGTGATAAATAGACACTCAGTTAACTAAGTGGTTAGTATCTTCCCCTATGATTTAAGTTATGATTTAAGTGCATGAAAATGGAAAGCTTGTAATTGAATCCTAAAAAGCCATAGATGAGTCCTTGACTTGCAGAGTCCTTCATTTGCACAAGTTTCCATTCTGAAATGATGATTTATCTTTTTCATTTATACTTGAGGGAACACTAATCTGTGGGAAATCATCCTTTGGTTTCTGTGCATTGCTGCTACTCGACTTACTTCGGCTTTGATCTGGAGTGGGCTGAATAGGCAAAGATCTAGCCACATTGGTCTTCACTAGACAGCCACAAACAAGGCGAAAGAAAGCCCGACGCATTTCCTTGCTGGCTAAAGTGTAGATGATGGGATTCATCGCAGAATTGAGGACAGCCAAAGCAATGAACCAGTCAGCCTTGTATAAAATGGCACATTCTTTTACTCTGCAGGCTACATCTATAAGCAACAGAATAAATAATGGAGACCAACAAGCAATGAAAACACCAACTACAATAACAACTGTCCTAAGTAGTGCCATAGATCTCTCTGAGTTACTATGATTAGTGACGTTACGGCTACTGGATTTTACCAGTATGTAAATACGTGCATAAAGGATAACAATTGCCACCAAAATGGCTATGAAGATACTGATGCAAAATACAACATATTTCTTGGAATAAAGAGGCAAAATTGTTGAGCAGTCTGGTAAATTGCTGATACAGTTCCAGCCAAGGATTGGTAAGGCACCGAGGGAAACCGAGATAAGCCAACATGTTCCAATAAGAAGGAAGACCCTGTACTTTTTATTTGCATCATAAGGCCTCATTTTGATCATAGTTAAATGTCTCTCAATGGCTATCGCTAATAAGCTTAAAGTGGAAGCTCCTAGGGCAACAAACATACTTCCTTCCCTAATAAACCAGATTGTGTAGGACAGGCTCAGAGTTCTTTTTCCAGACATAAGAATGTTTACTTTGTAAACAATTCCAGCCAACAGATCACAGAGAGCTAGATTGCCAATAAAAAAGTACATACGGTTGTGAAATTTGTTATTTTTCCATATGGCAATCAACACCATCAAGTTTTCCAGGACTATGAAACTACATATGATCAGAAATGAAACAGTTGTTAACCCTATGCGATCAGTCGCCTTTTCTCTTAGAATAAGTTTTCCTGTATAATTATAATGTAGCACAATTACAGAGTCAGATTCTTCATTTCCTGGAGTGGTGAACGTAGCAACAAGTGGCATAGTAACTGTCGCCATAATTTGTTTGTTTTGTTTTTTAAAATCATGAAAGTTTAATTCCAATATCTTTCCACAAGAGGGAACTCAAGTCACATTCCCCAAAGCAGTTCTCTGAGTTGTTTGAGGATGCCCCAGGCTTCAGAAGTTGTTGCATGTCAACATCCAGCAGTGGCAGTGAAACCAAGAACCTGGGGGAGAAAAAAAGTAAGTAGAGTCAATATCACTGTCTTTATATAAAGCAAATCCTATGTATATGCCTTGTAATAATATATACCGAATTTGTGGGGAACATTAAATATATACCAAGGATTGATGTTACAGTGGGTTTGATCATTTGGAATCTGAAAGCCAACCACCTACTAACTAAAACTTTAGTCATATAATTTGATTATAATTCTACTGGTGAAAAAAGAGGGAAATGGCGGGTATTGACTCCCTGTGTTGTCGGATCCAAAATATCTATTGCTGAGTAAACAAAGTACTTTACGCGGAACTGAGGAGTAGGGAGGAAGGTTTAGCACAAACACCCAGCCAATCTCAGGGAGTTTAGTAACTACCTAATTTTGACTCTAAGCAGGAATAATTGTAAGTAGTTTTACTTGAAATCCTCCAAAGCCAACACAGTTTTTAAGGTAACAAATCAGATCCTCAGCTCCTGTTATGCTCCCTGGGCCACTGAAGACGTACAAAGTGACTTTGCACCATCTCTAGTGTTGATGAGCATGGGAGAATCCAGAGGTGATGATGAGGCAGTTTGGGATAGGGTGGAGATATTCTGGGGCAGGTCAGGAGTGTGACAGGGTCTAGGCAGCGGTGCTTGAATGCTATGTGCTCTGCTGATGTCAAACCAGTGGAACATCCCTGTGACTGTTAAAAGTGGCTGTGGGAGCTGTTTTGGTCCCAGGCAGCCCTAGGATTAGAAAAGGTATAAAGGTGGATTTTAGCCACTTGTGCTCAACTTGTCTGGTACCCAGGCCCCAGCTGCTACTGTAATAGATGTGTTATAAATGTCTAAAATAGTTTCTCTCTCTTAACATGGCAAAATTATACTATTTATAGTTAAGCTGGTGTCTGAAAACCCACTAGCTCAAAGACAATTCTACTAATTGGTTGCATTAGGTAATTTTTCAGTATCATTACTTTATATACAAATTAAGTCCAACCTTTATTTGTGCCATCTAATGAAAAGAAATCAGTAGTTCATAGCATGTAACTTCAGAACTACATTAGTTTCTCGATTTAATTATACGTGAAAGATTAATCAGACAATATTTTACTAATACTTTTAAAAACAGCTTTGATTTTTCTTTTTCTGTCATGGCTTTGAATCATCACTAGTTTTTTCCATGAACTTTGATATAATATAAATTCACAATAGAGGACCCGAGGCTCATATTTTTTTATTATGGCATGCAAATACTGCAAAAGGACTACATGACTATGCAAAAATAATATGTGATGATGTAAGTATGGTGGTGCTTCAGCCTTACGATTTTGCAGGAATTGTTAGAACTTAGATACTGCATGGTCAGACTGGTACCAGCATTTAGTTATTAGGTACTATAAAAAATACATACATTGTTCAATAAACACTGCTATAACTTGGGCCTGATCCTTTTCCCACTGAAGATGGGAGGCAAAACTCCCATTGATGTCACTGGAATAGGATTGGACCATTAGGTTGCCAACAGTTTTTCTGAAGCCCTATAAATCTGAACCTTTTAAACAAAACAACTTTATTCTTAGCAGAGGCTGACTATCATAAATAATTTACAATCTGCACACTGTATTGCACTGAAACTTTTTGGGTGTTTCTCCTTCACTATAAAAGTCATTTCACATTGTCCACATTCACTGTAAATGCCATCCCACGGCATAATACATTTTTATGTGTGACCACAGAAGAAATCAGCTAGCCATAGTTAGATAGTTAGATCAAGCAAAGATGTTCATCACTGGGCACACAACAAAATGATTAGTTGATGTATAAATATAAGATATAATGGAAACCTACTTACAGTATCACAGGCAACAAAATAAATATTTCAGTAGTAACTATTTTGTGAGTAGAGCCATCATTTTGTTATGTAGAAGAACAAATATGTTGCTTTCTGTCCCCTATGTGACCAATGAAATATTAAACTTTATCAACCAGAACCTCAGCTGGTGTAAATCAGCACAGCTCTATTAAAGCCAATGTTAGCTTCACCAATTTACACCACCTGAGGACATGGACTATATATTTAATCAACAGAAAAGACACAGGATATCTTCCATTGTTCTTAACTACCTATTGTTAAAATTATGATCATATGCAGTATCACAATCAATGTAAATCTTTGCTTGCTTTGGACAGTGTATTGGACAATCAACAATAGAGTTTCCTGCTGAACGATGGATTTTATCAACATGATCTAAAGTAAGCAGTATTACCAGTTAGGACTTACAGAAAATGAATCTCACTGATGAACCTGTTCAATGTTTATATGAATAATAATGCAATAAATAATTTAAGAAAATGCTTGAAAATTAAAATTTAATCTGGAAGCAACATTTAAAAGTAATGTTTTGGACCATATTATGCTATTGATTTTTAAGCAGAACTTCCTGTTTTTCTGCTTAAAAATCAATGGCATTATATGGCCTGCTAATTTTTTTTAATAGTTAGTTGAATATTACTATAAGAAGACATTGTCAGACAGAACATTTTACAGGACACTTCTTTGTCAACATAGCACTACAGATATAGACATTCTACAAAATGTCTTAATGTCAGTTACATACAAATGACTGGTCACTGCTTACTAATCCTTCTATTTCTCCTGTTGTCCATAGAGTGTTCCAAGTAAAATAGGGTAGATGAGACCAACTTCTAATGTAACAAAGAAACAGGACTTTCCCACCCTCACTTCCTCTAAATAAAACAAAAGCCGTTCAGGTCTTCTTCATACATCATAAATTAAAGAAACAAAAAAATCACAAAGCCCTAATATATTTCCAGGTCTCCTTTAAATTGCCCTAGCAGAAAATTGTTTCCAGCTAAACAATAACAGCAGGAAAGCTGTGAAACTTCTCTCTCTCCCATCATAGAATCATAGAATATCAGGGTTGGAAGGGACCTCAGGAGGTCATCTAGTCCAACCCCCTGCTCAAAGCAGGACCAATCCCCAATTTTTGCCCCAGATCCCTAAATGGCACCCTCAAGGATTGAACTCACAACCCTGGGTTTAGCAGGCCAATGCTCAAACCACTGAGCTATTTAATGGCCTATCATATTCACAACAATGTGATATCCACTCACCTTGAAAAACTGTATCTGAAGGTTCATGTGAAAGTCTCACTGAGAACACTTAAATATCAAACCTTCATCTACATGTCTGATTCAGCTGTTCTCAGTACAGACCTCAAGGCAGGGGGCAAAGATGGATGTATACCACCTTTACACCTCACTTTCTCCCCCAAACGCCAGTGCTGCTGGGGGCTAGTTTGTCCCTATATACAAAGTGTAGCAGCCTCCTTTGCTGCTCTAACTCACACCAGCAGAAATGGCTCCCCAGCACCCACTAAATTGGCCTGGGATCCCAAAGCAAATCAGCGCTGCCCATATACTCTCTATGTTGAGAACAGAGGAAGTAGCATAGAGTCAGTAATGTGGCTGTGGTAGCTGGGGATTTTCCCAAGCCAGGGAAATACCTAACTGCCCAATTAATACACTTTGTGGTCTCAGTGTGCTGCTGGAGTGGTTCATAGGACTGTATGGAAGCCAAAGATCTGCTCCAGCACTGTTGGTTCCAGTGTTGCACCACTGAAATCAATGGAGCAGGAGCTGGTCCATTACACATAAGTAATGTATAGGTCTATCTTGCAAAGTGCTAAGCAACACCTGTAAGACTCCCATTGGGAACGGAGGGCTCTCAGCACCACAAAATAGACACTCAGCAACTTGCAGAAGACTGAAGAAATAGTCATCTAGGAGTTATATTATTTGGAACAACAACAGAACGACTTTGCTTTCAGTTACACCCACCCTGAAGGCAAAGAGGTTTTATGGGTATAAGGGAGAAAAGAGTTTGGCTTATTGTTTCTGTGTTCTCACTCTTACTTTTGTCTATACAAGGACATATATTACACAGTCACATTGGTAACTGAATTATATCTCTATCCAGTACACCACTGGAACTGACCTTTTCCTACATTCCAAGCAGCAACAAAAAACCCTCTTGAATAAAGGGACTGGAGAGACACTCCACACATTCCAGGTCTCCATCCTTCTCCATATGTAGCCATTTGCTTTACCCACAAATGACAATTTTAAGAAAGGAGAAGGAAAAGAAAAGAATATGTGTACGACGCCAAAGTTTCTTCTGTTTTATTTATTTTTAAAGCTTTTCCAGATGATGAGTAAATGTGTGTAGTTTGTCAGGCACACCCTGGGGGCATTAAATTTAAGAATACGAAAAGCTTTCTGGGAACATAGGTGAATTTTAATCTACATTCCCAGTTTGAAATTGAATGGCTCTAGCTGCAAATGGGATTTAGATAACAAACATCAGCTGCAGAACAATATTTCTTGGAAAGCACAAACAAATGAGAAATTTAAAAGTTTTTTTAAATAAATGTGCTGGCAGTTTTATGACTTCGGCCAAAACCTTTAATAAAGAGTTATTTTTCTTGGCTTCTAGTTTTTAGACAACAGCATTTTGCATTAGTAATTCTTCCAAGTAGCAAGGGTGCAACTCTCATATAGGAGCTCTGGGTGTTTTGAAACTTGGCTTTAAGCATATTGGCAGAAGCTATCTTTACTCTTTTCTCCTCCTCACTCCCTCTAGCTGCCCTCCCTCCTTGGAAAGCATCCACTGTTGAGTTTCCAGATTCTAAAAGGTTGCAGTGACCCCGACTTTCACTCACTTTGGGTCAAAGATCTTTCTTTTCTAAACAAAGAACTAACGGTATGCAGGGAGTCACTTTTCTAAACAGGAAGTAATTTTCTAATCGGGAACAACTCTCATGACTTTACCTGTTTAACCACTCTCCCGAAAATTCAATCAGTGTGACAGTGAGCCTTCACTTTATATATCAAACTAATTTCCTTTCAAGGATCTTTCCAAATAAAGTGGCAACAGATAAATCTAAAAAAGCAGCAAGTGGCACCAACATATACTTTTCCAGGTTATCTAGTACAGTATAAGGCAACCTTAGAAATTAAGTATAGTACATAGGACAAAGAATTGATTATAAAAGCTGACATGGGAGTTGTATAACTTTAAAAAAGCCTCAAAGACTGACCACCACATGAGAGTATTGAGGAATAAAATATGACAGGTACTAAAATTTGCAAGAACAAAATTAAATAACTTTTAATGAAATGACCAGAGAAATGCAGCGTTCCCGCAGCACATAACTTTGCCCAAGCCAATGTAACAACCAGCTGTAGGTGGAGATCTACATTTGTAATTGACTCCAATATTACAAGCTCTTGGGCTGTAATGATATTTTCAGTTTCAGCACTTACTCACCAACCTTGATACTGTACTAGCGCCTTCAGGACTGTTCACTGAAACTGCCCTATCTCGCAGCCCTCCTAAATCGTGTTCTTAGCACAATGGAGGTAAGGCTGGCTGGGGCTTGACTACTTCTTCAAGTGAAATTCGTGATAATTAATCAACATGGAAATAGGACAAATAATATGACGTCTTATAACTGGGACTAGCAAAAGTGACGGACTCGTTGTACCACAATTCCAGCCCTCTGACTTTAGTTGAAACGTTTAAATGCAAATTGGTCTAAAAATCATGACTAAACAAATACGTCTGCATCTGCCCAAACTAGCCGATCTCTCTCTCTCTCTCTCTCTCTCTCTCTCACACACACACACAAAATCCTTTCCTCGCAAAGCATATCGCAGCCATCAGACTAGTGCAAGTGACCTGCGCCCATAAATAGCAACGCTACCTCAGTGTCCTTCGGACACAGTACACCCACCATGGCGTAAAGGTCAGCCCCTGGCATTCAGGTTCAGGATAAAGTACTTGGTACACCTCTACACCGCTAATTCCAGCTAGCTCAGAAGAATGAGACTCCAGTGAAGAAGAGGTGGCATGCAATGTGTAGTTGTTGGCACCCACCTCTGTAATGGTCTATAATGTCTAGTTTCAGAGTAGCAGCCGTGTTAGTCTGTATTCGCAAAAAGAAAAGGAGGACTTGTGGCACCTTAGAGACTAACCAATTTATTTGAGCATACGCTTTCGCGAGCTACAGCTCACTTCATCCGCTGTAGCTCACGAAAGCTTATGTTCAAATAAATTGGTTAGTCTCTAAGGTGCCACAAGTCCTCCTTTTCTTTTTATAATGTCTAGGTAGGTGTTTATTTCTGTAAGCACCACTTTATACATAAGTGCCTCCTCAGAGTCCTGTTTCCTGCTTCTAGCCGTCAAAATAGCAAGCTCCGCTTTAAACCCCCGCTCTGGATCCCCTGCCCTTTCTCTGACTAGAATCTACCCCGCGTCGCGTCAGCCTCCAGCTGGAGCAGCAGACGTGAACGTTCGGATTCCGGAACGCGAGGGACCAGGTGACTCGCGAGCGGCAGCGAGGAAGGTGGGTCCCGCGGTCGGGAGCTGGACCGCTCGCCAGAGCTCACTCTTGTGCATTCGTTACAAGCCGACACAGGCTAGAAACCAGCCAGCTCGCACCCCGCCGCCTGCAGGGTTTGCAAGGAGAAGTGAGACCAGTTAGAAAAGCGCCAGGCGAGCCGCGAGCTTCCAGCAAAAGCCAATCGGAGACTCCAAAACTTTCCCAAACTCTGCAGCCGGCTCTCCGCAAGGGGAGGACTGAATGGACTCACAAAGCCGGGTGCGGAGATGTGCGGGGCTGAATTCCAGGCAGGAATCAAGCATGACATCCCTCCCCCCCCCCTTTTAAAAAACACCCCTCCCCGAACCAGCACCAAATAATTCAACCAGCCAACAGATACCTCACTACCGACCTATAGCCGGGCAATTAAAGACGATCGTGACTCTGATTGTGAGTCCTGTTGTTATTATTATAGACACCTCTTGACTAACAGCCCCTGCAGCGGGCAGTTGAGCCTAGCCAGGTTTCTAAGAGAGTTTCCTGTAGTTTAAAGGTGTGGAGATCCGCGGTTTAGCTTTGTTTGTACTCACGTTCTACACCCGAGCTATTGCCTGCACGCTCCCAGATCGCCTCTGCCGCTCGGGGGCATTCGGGTACCCAGCATCCTGGAGAAGATGGGGTGTCTCCGTGGGTGTCCTCCTAGTCCTCTGGGTGGGGATGACGGGTCTAGCGCGGCAGTAACTACACTGATCTCAGGCAAATGCCCCCGAAGCCGCTTCTTTCCGGCTTCCTGCTTTCTCCACTCTCCGACTCTGTTCCGGGCCAAGCAGGGACCAGCCAGCAAACGCGTCAAGTCCAGCTGAACTTCCCCCCAGCCGCCCCATGTGACTCTCCCCTGCAGCGAGTCAGAGGTTTGCGGTGTCTCGGGGATGCTCAGCAAACTTCTCGGGCTGCCTGGGAGGAGCCGCTGCACACTGCCCCGCTTCACAGCGCCTCCCCTCCGTGTCGCCCTCCTCCCATTCCCAGCTCTCTGGTCCTTCCACTCCCCTTTGTCCCTCTCAGCCACTGTCCATCCCCCTCCTCTCTGCTCCTTCTACGTCCTGTGGCCCACTCCTATCTGGGCCTTCCACCTCTTGCCATTATTCTATTCCCCATCCTCCCTCCATCCCTGCCTCTCCTCTTTTCCACTCCACCTTGTCCCTCCTCTTTCTCTTTCTGCCAGCCCTTCATTCCCTGAGCCTAGCCTTGTCCCTTGACTCTTTCTTCCTGGGCGGGTCTTTTTATTCTCATTTCCCATTTCCTCCCACCCTTTCCCTCCACTCCTTTCTCCCTCTCAGTTTTCCTCCCCTGCCCTTCCTCTCCTCTTTCCTTCACCTTTCCCCTCCCCCGTTTCCTTCCAAGTCCCATTTCAAGACCTTTTCTCAGGTTTGTCTCAATTTTGTGCTCTTGTGGTGAGGACTGAGGCTGGCTGGCTGCTGTCCCTACGGTCTTACTGCTGTCACTACCAGTCTCTGATACAGATGCCTGCCAGGGAAAGGTAGTGACAGGAATGGGAAAAAACAGGTGTAAAGGAGGGTGGCAGAGGAGAGCCTTGAAGCAGTGAACTGCATTGGAATCAAACAGTTTGGAGCAAAAAAATGCTAATATTGTCCAAAAATATTGGATAGTCCTTGCGATATTGGAGCTTTTGGCATTCTTGAGTCAGAGCCATACTCTCCTTTGCTCAGCCTGTCTACGTCACTATGTTATTTGTATTCAAGCAGCACCTACTGGAGCCAATAGGAACAAAACGAACATAATATGAGGAATTGCTCTTCTCTAAGGAGGCTCGCAGCAAGGATACTACACTGTCCGCCTCTAACTTCCTCTAGAATAGGTTCTTACACGAGTCCACACTGACAATGGCAGGGATACTGACTGAGAAAAGGGAGTTCTGGGATCACAGAAATGAAGGACTGGAAGGGACCTTAGTAGGTTATCTAGTCCAGTCCCCTGCAATGAGGCAGGATTAAGAATTATCTAGACCATCCCTGACAGGTGTTTGTCTAACCTGCTCTTAAAAATCTCCAATGATGGAGACTCCACAACCTCTCTAGGTAATTTGTTCTAATGCTTAACTACCCTTACAGCTAAGAAGTTTTTCCTAATGTCCAACTGAAATCTCCTGTAATTTAGGACCATTACTTTTTGTCCTATCCTCAGGGGTTAAGGAGAACAATTCATAGCCACATAACTTCTAGATGGCTCTATTACAATATGTGGAAGCAGCTGCTTTTGAAAATATGCAAACATCTGGTCAAGAGGTCCTGAGTACTTTAGTGTATCAGGAGTTCCAAAAAGTACAAACATGCTTGTAAGGAGTCTGTGGATGCATCAAAACTGTTCTCCCAAAGACAGCATTGTTAGGTGGAGGTGCTGAACTTGTAAGAATGAGTAATGCAACAAACCACTTCCATCAATCAATTTCCCTGCAACAGATCCATTGCTAAGTGCAGACAGTCCTGTAAGGTTGCCAACTCGTCTCAGCTTCAGTAACTCAGTATTTTTCTTGGGAGTCTCCTCCCTGGAGTTGAGCAAAGCCACGCTGGGATTTGTGCCACATGCTCAGCCATGCAGTACTTAGGTCTGTCGTGTTGTCTGAAGTTTTGTTACTGAGAAAGTAGAAAAGCAAATCCTGGAAAACAGAATAATTTTCAAGCATTGAGAAAGCTAGAAGCACAAACAGGGGTGGAGTGGCAGAACAAATGGCCTTTTCAAAGTCTGATTTTTATTTTCTAAATTCGTAAAAAAATATGACAAATATAACTTTCCTCTAACACTAGGCATAATAACCTTTTGGGGTAATGGGACTATACAGCTGTACTTATATTTGGGCTCATTTTTTCACATTACACAAAATTGAAACAATATTTGTTCCTCACATGATGGCCTATTACTTAGTCATTGTTTCTTAAGGCCTTACCCTGCCTCCAAACAGAACATTAGAAACTTAGGCTCTGATCCAGCACCTGACTTCATGTGGGCAACACCTTATACTTTTTGTGGAGCCTCACTGATTTCATAGAGCTCTGTGGAGGTGCAGGGGTCCACATCATAGTGTCACTTAGTAGACTGGGGCTTTCATTGCTGCAGTGAAAATCCTACCTATCCTTCCTCTCTGTCAACCAATCCTTTGGTCATTTTTATGGGGCCAATGGTAGTTCATTCTTATTTTAATCTTTTTGCCACTCCCACACTGACAGCCAGTCAGTGACTGACCACTCAATAGCCACTCAATATCCCTTCATCTATGCACTCAAGGCTGGATCCAAAGCTCTCATTGACTTCAGTGGACTTTGGATCAGGCCCTCAGTCTCTCAGTCTTGAGTGATAAGGTCAGGAGATGTGGAAATCACCATTTAAGGCTATTATAAACTTCAGAGCAACCTAAATCCACATTTCTTTCCACCATCAGCATCACACCTATATCTTCCACAGACACCACAACAAACTTCCTTTCAGTTCTAATGTAAAACTACTCACAATGCTCTTATCCAATTCCTCTAAATTTCCCTGAGGTAACTAGGACTTTGGATTTGTGAATGTAGTAATAATACATGCCCACTTCCGCAGGCAATTTGTCTTTCTCAGTAAAATATCTTAATCTCATGGTGGCCACAGTTAAGGTTGTACATTGGACTGTGATTTAGAGGAACTGGATACGTCACTGTATATTGGAAATTAAAAGAAATGTTTGCATAAGAACACTTTCCCCTAAGTCTCTTGATTCATAGAAGAGTGGGGCATTGGTTAAACTTCTGTCTTTCAGCTTTTTGGGGCAACATTCAATTTGGTTATGACAAGTTATAGCACTACCTTTTAAATTGCATTATTTCAACTTTCAATCCCTAGCCAATGTCTGAGAGATTGTAAAGGTGAGTTACTGGCTGAAAATTGAAGCCTCTGTAACATTTATCTTTTAAGTTAGAAGAACCCAAATAAATGAAAGGAAAAGGGCAACATTTTAATAAGTGAGCATTTAAAAATCTTTCCTCTGCAAAAGCTAAAATGGGAATGAATATTAAGTTGTCTCGTGGAGAGTTATTGTGCCAAATTTGGAGACGGGGTCAATTCATTAAAGTATAATCAGAAGGACTTTAGTTCTGATTGAAGTGGAAATCTAAATGCAAATGTAATTCTGAAGTTACAGTTGATGTCTCTATAATATATCACACAGGTGGAGGAGATAGCCAAGTTTATCACACATCTTAGTCTGCATTCTGCCCACTAATTCCATCTCTCTAGCACTTAATCTAACATTCCAAACTCCTCAAGCATGTCATACACTCCCCATTAAAAAAAAAAACAACAACAAAAAAAACCAATCTGCCAGAGAAATGTTTTCTCTTTCTCCTGGTATACTTTTAAGGTATGTCTACACAATGAAATTAGGTCAATTTTATAGACGTCGATCTTTAGAAATTGATTGTATACAGTCGATTGTGTATGTTCCCACTAAGTGCATTAAGTCCTCAATACCGTGGCTAGCATCGACTCACGGAGCGGTGCACTGTGGGTAGCTATCCCACAGTCTCCGCTACCAATTGGAATTCTGGGTTAAGCTCCCAATGCCTGATGGGCAAAAGCATTGTCGTGGGTGGTTTTGGGTACATGTCGTCAGTCTCCCCTCCCTCCCTCCGTTAAAGCAATGGCAGACAATCGTTTCATGCCTTTTGTCTTAGATTACCTGTGCAGACACAGTAGCATGGCAAGCATGGAGCCCACTCAGCTCACCTCTGCTGTTGTGAGCATTGTAAACACCTTGCGCATTATCCTGCAGCATGTGCAGAACCAGGCTAAGAGAAGCCAATATGAGGACAATTGTGAGGAGGACATGGACACAGATGTTCCTGAAAGCACGGGCTGTGGCAATTAGGACATCATGGTGGCAGTGGGGCTGGCTGATACAGTGGAATGCCGATTCTGGGCCCGGCAAACAAACACAGACTGGTGGGGCCACACAGTGTTGCAAGTATGGGATGATTCACTGTGGCTGCAAAACTTTTGCATGCATAATTTCACTTTCCTTGAATTTTGTGAGTTGCTTTCCCCGCCCTGAAGCACAGGAATACCAAGGTGAGAGCTGCCCTGACAGTTGAGACATGAGTGGCGATAGCCCTGTGGAAGCTTACAACGCCTGACTGCTACCTGTTAGTTTGGAATCAATTTGGAGTGGGCAAATCTACTGTGGGGACTGCTGTGATCCAAGTAGCCAGTGCAATCACTGACATTCTGTTATCAAGGGTAGTGACTCTGGGAAATATGCAGGTCATACTGGATGGCTTTGCTGCAATGGGGTTCCCTAACTGTGATGGGGGGATAGATGGAATGCATATCCCTATCTTGGCACTGGACCACCTTGCCAACCAGTACATAAACGGCGAGGGGTACTTCTCAATGGTGCTGCAAGCACTGGTGCATCAACGTGGGATGGTTGGGAAAGGTGCATGACACTCGCATCTTTAGGAACTCTGGGCTGTTCAAGCAGCTGCAAGAAGGGACTTACTTCCCAGACCAGAAAATTACCATTGGGGATGTTGAAATGCCAATAGTTATCCTTGAGGACCCAGCCTACTCCTTGCTCCCATGGCTCATGAAGCTGTACACAGGCAGCCTGGACAGTAGTAAGGAGCAGCTCAACTGTAGGCTGAGCAATTGTAGAATGGAGGTAGAATGTGCCTTTGGACAGTTAAAAGCTTGCTGGCGCTGTTTGCTGACTAGGTTAGACCTCAGCGCAACCAGTATTCCCATTGTTATTGCTGCTTGCTGTGTGCTCCATAATATCTGTGAGAGTAAGGGGAGATGTTTATGGTGGGGTGGGATGTTGAGGCAAATTGCCTGGCGGACGATTTTGAGCAGTCAGACACCAGGGCAATTAGAAGAGCACAGCTAGGCATGCTGTACATCAGAGAGGCTTTGAAAACCAGTTTCATGACTGGCCAGGCTATGGTATGACAGTTGTGTGTGTTTCTCCTTGCTGCAAACCTACCCCCTTTGTTGATTTTAATTCCCTGTAAGCCAACCTCCCTTCCCCCTTTGATCACAGCTGGAATAGGAAATAAAGTAACCGTTGTTTTGAAAACATGCATTTTTCTCTATTAATTAAAAAAAAAGTGAGATAACTGACAAGGTAGCCCGGGTGGGGTGGGGGAGGAGGGAAGGACAAGGTACATTGCTTATTGTAGCCACACTACAAATCAAAACTGTTTGAATGACAGCTTTCTGTTGCTTGGGCCATCCTCTGGAGTGGAGTGACTGGGTGCCCAGAGCCTCTTCCCTCCCTCGCCCAACGCATTCTTGGGCATCTGGGTGAGGAGGATATGGAACTTGGGGAGGAGAGCAGGAGGTTATACAATGGAAGCAGCAGGGGTCTGTGCTCTTGATGTCTTTCCAGCAGCTCCACCAGATGCCTCATCATGTCAGTTTGCTCCCCCACTAGCCTCAGCATCGCCTCCTGACTCTGCTCATCGCAGTCACTTAATGCTTCCTTGGCCTCTGCCATTGAATGCCTCCATGCATTAAGCTGTGCCCTATCAGTGTGGGAGAACTGCATGAGCTCGGAAAACATGTCATTGCAAGTGCGTTTTTTTTGCCTTCTAATCTGTGATAACCTCAGGGATGGAGATGATAGGGGGAGCATAGAAACATTTGCACCTGGGGGGAGATAAAAAGGGAGAGTAAAATTTAAGATGATACATTTCTGAGAACAAGAGTGATACTCTTTCACAGTGAATCAAGCAATTCAATCAAGTGAATCAAGCAATCACAGCAGACAGCACATGTGCTTTAGGTACAAGGTCACATTTTGCCTTTTATATTGAGTGCCTGCCAGTATGGTGACACATCACACGCAGCTGGGCAACAGAATTCAGTTTCCAGGCAGCCAAATGGTATGTGGGGTTGGCTTCTTACGCCTTCATAACATGTGGGAATGGTTTCAAACTGCAGCACCCTCCTTTCCCATAGCAAGCAATGCCAGTTGGGTTTCACATTTAAAAGGAGGGGCTGCGGTTTTTGGGTGAATATGCAGCACACACCTCCTTCCACCTCACCGTGTGGCTATTCTCTAGGATGATTCCTTTTAGCCAAGTGCAAACAGCCCAGCATGAATGGGGTCCTTTTACTGTTCCCTTACAAAAATTTCCCTATTTCAACCAGGTGACCATGAATGATATCACTCTCCTGAGGCTAACACAGAAAGATATAGACCGAATGTTGCTTGAATGTGACCAAAACCCAGGACCATTCACTGCCATGCTTTGTGCTTCAGTGATTCCAGACAACTTGCTGGCAAGGTAAAGTGTCCTACAGTGGAGGGTGAAATAAGGCAGCCCTCCCCAGAAACCTTCTGCAAAGGCTTTCAGAGCACCTCCAGGAGAGCTTCATGGAGATGTCCCTGGAGGATTCCCGCTCCATCCCCAGACACGTTAACAGACTTTTCCAGTAGCTGTATTGGCCGCGAATGCATCCCAAATCTTCAGGGCAAATCAAACATTAAACACTATTGCTTTTAAACCCTGTACTGTAGTTACAAATGTGCACTCACCAGAGGTGCCTTCTCCAGCTTCAGGGTTGGGGATCTCACCTTGGGAGGGTATTGGCTCAAGGGTGATGAAAAGGTCCTGGCTGCCGGGGAGAACAGATTTACTGCTTGCCTGCTGCACATTCTCCTCCTCCTTCTCCTCCTCTTCCTCATCCACAAAATCGTCCTCCCTGTTGCATGAGACTCCCCCCTTGCAGGTGTCCACGGACAGTGGTGGGGTAGTGGTAGGGTCCCCCCCTAGAATGCCATGCAGTTGATCATAGAAGCGACATGTATGAGGCTCTGACCCGGCGCAACCGTTTGCCTCCTTTGTCTTTTGGTAGGCTTGCCTGAGCTCCTTAACTTTCACACGGCACTGCTGTGTGTCCCTGTTGTAGCCTCTCTCCACCATGCCTTGTGTGATTTGGGCATATATATTAGCATTTCTTCTTTTTGATCGGAGTTCGGCTTGCACAGATTCTTCTCCCCATACAGCAATCAGATCCAGTGTCTCCCTTTTGTTCCATGCTCGAGCTCGTTTGCAATTCTGTGGGGACTGCGTGGTCATCTGTTCTGCTGAGCTCGCCATGCTGACCAAACAGGAAATGAAATTCAAAATTTCCCGGGGTTTTTCCTGTGTACCTGGCTAGTGCATCCGAGTCCAAAGTGCTGTCCAGAGTGGTCACATTGGAGCACTCTGGGATAGCTCCTGGAGGCCAATACAGTCGAATTGCGTCTGGACTACCCCAAATTCAACCCAGCAAGGTTGATTTTAGCCCTACTTCCCTCGCCAGGGAGGATTACAGAAGTTGATTTTAGAGCCCTGTCAAGGTTCCTTCCCCACTCTGAACTCTAGGGTACAGATGTGAGGACCTGCATGAAAGACCCCCTAAGCTTTTTCTTACCAGCTTAGGTTAAAAACTTCCCCAAGGTACAAACTTTGCCTTGTCCTTGGACCCTGTGCTGCCACCACCAAGCATGTTAAACAAAGAACAGGGAAAGAGACCACTTGGAGATGTCTTCCCCCCAAAATATCCCCCCAAGCCCTACACCCCCTTTCCTGGGGAAGGCTTGATAAAAATCCTCACCAATTTGCATAGGTGAACACAGACCCAAACCATTGGATCTTAAGAACAATGAAAAAGCAATCAGGATCTTAAAAGAAGAATTTTAATTAAAGAAAAAGTAAAAGAATCACCTCTGTAAAATCAGGATGGTAAATACCTTACAGGGTAATCAGATTCAAAACACAGAGAATCTCTCTAAGCAAAACCTTAAGTTACAAAAAGAGACAAAACCAGGAATATACATTCCAGCACAGCTTATTTACCAGTCATTTAAACAAAAGGAAATCTAATGCATTTCTAGCTAGATTACTTACTAACAAGTTCTAATACGCGATTCCTGTTCTGTTCCGGGCAAAAGCATCACACAGACAGACAGACCCTTTGTCCCCCCTACCCCTTCCAGCTTTGAAAGTAACTTGTCTCCTCATTGGTCATTTTGGTCAGGTGCCAGCAAGGTTATCCTAGCTTCTTAACACTTTACAGGTGAAAGGGGTTTGCCTCTGGCCAGGAGGGATTTTATAGTTCTGTATACAGAAAGGTGGTTACCCTTCCCTTTATATTTATGACAAGCCCTTTAGGTCAACAGAACAGGGTTGGTTGTGTGGATGCATTCATTTTAAAATCGACGTAACACGGCTAAATTCAACCTAACCCCTGCAGTGTAGACCAGGGCTTAGTCTCACTCCTCAGAATTACACTGGCTTGTTGCCAGTGTAAAACTCTCATTGGCACCAATAGCAGGTTTGCTATATAAGCAGACCACAAATTTAAACTGATCTCAGGACCTTGGAGGATTAGAAACAGGTGCTTTCTCCCATTTAGTGGTCATTCCCAGCTTCCCAATAGGAGCCAGCATTCACTTTTAGATCAGGAAATTCCTGAGATTTTGGACTTTATACTGGGGACATTTGAATATTCAGAAAAGCTATTTCAGGTCATTTTTAGAGGTTTCTGTTGCATTCCCCTGAGCCCTGAACACTCGGACTCATAGTACCGTAGGATCCTGATTTTATATGGAGTGGGATACAAAAATAGTCCCAATGCATTTTTTTAAAACTCTCTAAATCATTCCTTACTTTGTTTTTCCTGTAATATTTATTATATACAATATACATGACGGCAAAACTTCCATTGACTTCAATGGGATGAGTATACAGAGACCGATAAAATGTTCACTGGAGTCAGTGGAACTCCTTGCATTCATTTCAGGTGTCTTTTGGCTACAATTCAGGAAAGCATCTCTGTTCAGCAAAGCACTTAAGCATATGCTTAGATCCCTTTGAAGGAAATGAGACTTCAGCACATGCTTAAACAAGTGCTTACATGCTTTCCTGAATTGGGGCCCTGGTTTGTAGTTAATATGAAATTATCCTCAGATGACATTTATAGTAACATTCTATGATAGATAGAACAGCTCTTGCTGACTAATGATACCAGTTAACCTCCCCACACATTAGTTATGTCTAATGTATCACATATGAGGCTGTCCTCCTTAAATCCATTAACAGCTCCTTCTTTCCACAGTCTGTTTAGGGCATGCTGACATATTTTTCATTTTCTTCTACCAACATTAAAAATTCATACCATCAGCATCTTAATAGCGTCTCAGTTATATTTTCCTCAGACTAACATTATTCAATCAAATGCTTCTAAAGTTTTGACATTGATTCTTTTCATCTATTGATTATATAGGTCTTTGTTCTTGACTGACTTTTCAGTGCACATGAGGTGTTCTCAAAAATTTTAAGTAGGTTAGCCTTGTCTATGACAGGGGACAGGTTGTAGGTGGTCGGACCTACTAGTCAGAGTCCAAATGCCAAAGATCAAGATAGGAATCAGAGCCAAAGGTCAGAACCAGATTACCAGGAGTCAGGGAAGGCTGGAGCAAGGCTGGGGCAGGACTGGAACCCGCTGGGTGCAGGCAGGGTCTAGGCTGGAGCAGTGGAGGAGCAGGGCTTGGTAAGAGAGACAAGCACAGAGAGGTAGAGAATCTTTGGACACATGGATTGAGCAAACTACTGCTGCAGATGGGCTTAAGAACCATCCTGATAGCTTTCCTCAGCCAATCGGGAAGGGCGGTCCGTCAGGCAGCATTAGGCTGTCAGGAAGACTTAACAGGCCCAGCTGCAGGGCTTTACTCCTAACAGTCTAAACCCAAAACAGTAATAATGTCATTTTAAAATTATAATTCAAAATAGAATGAAACTGACCAAACTATATTAAATAATATTTTAGTGCTCTACTACTTTTCATTGCTAATGATTTTATTCTTTTAAATCTTAACTATAAATAATAGGCATTGTTTTGTCTAAATAATGAATTATTGTGGCATATATGCTTTTCTAACATGTCGCCTATACTTATTGTCCGCAGTTTGCTTTTAATGTTACACTGTCTGCAACATGGTTTAATTCAGAAAGCTTCAATGAAGGACTTCTTTTGGATCCTAAAGTGTGACAACCAAAATAAATTTGGTTAATATAGTGAGGCAATGAGGCCCCAAACAACTTTTGTCACAGGTTAGGTTTAAGAAAGGAACGTTTTGCAAATTGCAGAAATGATTAGCCCTTAACATTTGTCATCTGTATCCAATTATTTTGCACTTGCACAATTTTACTGTCTTCTGGCCAGCCTTCATTTGCTGTAAAATTTTGTGTTATTTTTTTCTTTCACAAAGCGATTAATTTTGATAGTTTACTTGCAGGAGCTCCCAAACTCCATTCCTGTATACCCCAAATTCCCATTAAATTCACCTGAGATCTTTTAGTGTGCAAATAATGTAGGATTGCAGCCTAGGTCCACAAAATCCTACATATTTATTTAAAAAAATCCACTTAACGCTAACATTAATAATAGCAGCTCACATTCTGACTATGTATTTTCAATGAATGTATTTATTTAGTGATTTCTAAAGAAATAAATATCTTTGATTTAGAGAACTTTAAAAATATGAATGTTGCTTTAGTGATCTAAGTTTTGATATTACTCTTAGAGCAATCTGTATATAGAGTATTCAATGACAGTTACATCTTTTGCCATTACTGGTGCTTCAGATTGTTATTTAGGATGTTCAAGCCAGGCTGCTATTATCTTAAAAGCTAAATGCAAGATCATGTGACTTTTGTGGCTTCTGTTATCCTTTTTATTATTCTGTGTGAATGTACTGACATTTCAAGGATATGCATAATATGTACTTGTCTACCTCAGTTCCATACTTAGCTATGCCCAAGTATGGCTGCTTCTGCAGAGGTGCATTGGGGAGGGGCATAGGGTGCCGGCGGCCCTTCCCTTCAGTGCTCTTAGAGAAGACAGGCATTTTGTATTTATTATTATTAGTAACACTCACAGAGTCAAATCAGGGTAGAGACCCCATTGTACTATGTACTGTACAAACACATTGTGACATTTTGGGGTTCACCCAGGCCAGTAAGGGGTTTGTTCACTGTTTGCCTTGTAACTCTGGATATCTTGTGGCTGTGCAGTTTTGGTCCAGAGCTCTGACTCCCAAATGACTGCCAGCAGCCCAGAACCCTCACCATGGCTTTGCCCAGGCTAGTTACGCCTTGTAGACTAAACTTAGTACCCTTCCAGCCCCAGATTGTCCCCCAAATCATCCTGCTACAGAGACCAGTTCCTCCCACTGGACCCTCACAGAAATGGTAAAACACTCCAACCTGTAAGCATACTAGAAGTACACACTTTAGTGAATTTACACAGCACTGATGATTCAATGAAAGCAAAACAAGTTTACTGACAAAAGAACATGGATTAAGTGACACCAAGTAAAAGGGATAAAGGTAGAGATGGTTACTAGCAAATGAAAGAGGAAACACACATCTTTTGGACACAGTCTTTGTTCAAGATGTTTTTTCTCACTCACAGCCTCCTTTCCAACTTTTACTGGCCAGCCTGGCCAGGTTCCATAATACGTATACTAAGTGATAGTTGATGTCATGAAGACCTTACAGCAGTCACAGCAGACCTGAGGCAAAAAGTAATGCAACAAACAAAGGGAAGGGAATGGAGAGGGAAAGATGAGGGTACAATGAGACATCACATGGTTATTCAGGTTTCTTGTGTGTGGTTCTGTGGTTGAACAATATAAATACAAATTCTAGAAAGTCTCATCTATTTAATGTTTAGCTTTTCTTTTCCCCTTTCTCTCATTTTCATTTCTCCCACAGCAGCCCATTGTCACTGAATTCTTGTCATATCCCTACATTTTGCCTCTGGGGGTAAAGACTCTGTCCTGTTCCATGTGGCTCTGAGATGGGAAGGGAGCATGGTAAGTGCCTTAGGAGCTCTCACTTTGGAGTCTGTGTGTGAGTGGAGTCCTCTAACATTCAAAGGGATTTGGATTCCAGGATTTGCTTTTGATTCACTTCTCATACTGTATGGATGGGATAGACTCTTGTTATTAATGTGTTTGTTTCTAATATTTTCCCCAAAACCTGATCTCTGGGGAAATCCCACAATATATGTTTATATAAGTCAGTTGCTTTATTTCATCACAATTATAGTTAAGCATGACTTCTTTCCCCAGAATAAAAATAGGACCAGATCCTCACCTGGTGTAAATTGGCATAGCTTCATTGAAGTGTTCATTAACTGAAGCTCCATTGATTTACACCAGGTGATATGGCCCATTTTGTTCAGCTCAGTAGCCTGAAAGTTCAAGTGGTAAGAAGCACTTCTCTATATAAACAACCAGGAACCATATTGGAAAAGCACTCTTTAGTTACAAGCGATTTCTTGAGCCCAGTGTTAGTTGAAGCCCTCATGCTAAAAATGGACAACCTTTAGTGCTAGTGAGGAAGCACAGTGCAAGAAACCAGAGTTTCCTTCCTGTTTTCATACTGACATAACAAATGATTAAAGGTATTGCAATATTTAAACAATGAATGTTTTATTGAAATATTAAACAAGCATGTTTTCCTCATGATGTTTAAACCAGCAAGCACAGTATTAAATTACTGCCATTATACTTTGAAACATTCTGCTGTAACAATGGCATCCTAGGGTCTATGTTTATTGTGTCTCAGTGACTCCATAACAAATTTGTTCAGTTTATAAGTAGCATGTTTTTTTTTCCTAGCTGACATCATTGCAAGCTTACCCTGGGAACTGAAATTTAGGCTGTGCTCTTCAGGGCTTATTAACCGTGATCCAGATAACAGTTACGATAGATGTACAACTCAATTACACCCTGGGTAATCTTCAGCTGGGATAAAGTTACTAGTGATGATCATGAGCCAGAAAGGTCACAGCTTGACTTTCCGATCCTAGGTCAAGATTTTAGTGATAGTTGTCGGAGGGTGGGGGGAGATACCTTTGTTTGTAACTTGAGCAAATATGGGGCTCAATCCTTTGAGGTGCTGAGCATTCTCAGCTCTCATTGAAGTCATTGAGAGTTCAGGGTGCTCAGAACCTTAAATGATTGAGCTCTGGATTTTGAGCCACTGAGACAGTAAATATGGAATTTACTTCAGTTTTTCAGAGTAATTCTTTAGAATTCATTCATTCTTTAGAGCAGAATGATTTACGATCGGGGTTAGACTAGACTGTCAGGCACCCAGAAATTTGCCTTTGAGATGGGTACTAACATGGACTGAAGGACCATATGTTACTGCTGATTCCTCAGCAGCACCAACAGACACATTGTGTGGAGTGGTTCCTATGCCAAATCACAGTGTAAGGAAGAAAAAGTGAGTGAAGGAAGGGAAACAGGAAGGAGAAGGAAAAACAAAATCAAGGAAGACATTTTTTAAGTGTATAGGCCTGATTTTCAGAGCTATTGAGCCTTTCTAATTCTCAGTGAAGTTAATGGGAGTTGTGGGTGCTCAGCGGCTTTGAAAAGTAGGCATCTTTATTGATTTTTAAAATACTGATTCAAAATCATACATGAGTAACACAAAACAAGCACCTGTTGGAGTACAATTAAAAACAACTAAATATCAAGGTCCTAAAACTGAGACACACTCTCAAAATGCATTCACAGGAAAATGTATAATGAAGTTTTTTGTAGTGATTCACAAACAAAACTGGACTTTGAACAAAAAACCCATGTTTACAGAAGCTAAGAAGTGTTGACATTAAAGAATCATCATGGTTTTCATAACTCTCCTTCACTTTCTAACAGATTAAAGAGTAGAAGGGGATAACATATACTGATTTATAGCTCTGAAATATAAAATGAAGAATTGTTAATGGTAAAATTAAGAGATTTGATATCTATATTTTTAATTATGGATAGTGAATGAGTACAGACGAGGTAACACTTAGATCAAGGTCTTGCTGGCATAAGTGTGGTTTTGCCAATTTTTCTTTTATGTAGAATTGCTAATCTGCTTGAAGTGATGTTATTGCAGATAGAACAGAGATAATGGTTTCCTGGAAGTTTAGGGGTGAAAATAAACAAATCTGTAACAAGAATCCTTTTTTACTGAGAAGACCCAGGGCAGGATGACACAAAAAAACAACATGACACCGAAACTGCAAAATCAGCAGACAAAATGCAGAAGTTGGATAACTGAATCTTGCCCATTCCTAATGTATGGGTTACCTAAAACCCAAAGGTTGATGAGTTAAAATCCAGTTGGACAAAAATTAAGTAATCTGCAATGTAGAAATGAATAAAAGATCAAAGTTAATGTGGGCCTAAATTGGAGAAACACCAGACCAGAAACTGAAGGATGGAATTGAAGATCAGACAAAGAGATCAGGGGAGACAACAACCATCAAGAAGTATAGGAGGACTTCCAGATGCCTTGGAATATGGTAACTTGGGCCGTTTACCAATTCTGTCTTGTCTGTTATTATTTGTGTGGCCTAAATGTATGTCCAGACATTATAGCTGACAAATAATACTGTCTGAAATTGTACAAATAAAGGCAAAATTGATAAAGCCTAAATTGGCTGGATTTGTGACTCAGTTTCCCAACTTTTACCCCAACACACTGTACAAAAAACAGCCCCCTGATCTGCTACACAACTTCCTAAGTGAACTCATGTCCAGAGCCCTTGCACATCTGTTTTTCTTTGTATAAGAGAGAAATTCTTCCCATAACACATGACATTCTTTATTGTCATTACACAGAAACAAGATGCTCATGTGAAGCAACTTCTGCCAATTCAGTGCATCAATCTTTTAAAACATCTAAGCACTTAGGCAATGTTTGTTATTTTATAGAAAAATGAATGCCAAAATGTAATGATAAAAAATACATGTAAATAACACACCGCTTATACTGTGGGCCAGGTTCTGATGTCCTTAGTCACATTTAGTAACAATGTACTCCCTAACTAGTGCCATTGAAACCAATGAGAAAACCTGGATTAGTGCTGGAGGTGACCCACCTTGATTATCATGCGCATTATAAAGAGGGGTTTCAAAGGGGGATGGGCTGTTGCCAGCAGGAGAGTGAGTTTGTATGTGTGTTGGGGGGGGGGGGGGGGAAGGGTGAGAAAACCTGGATTTGTGCTGGAAATGGCTCTACTTGATGATCACTTTAGATAAGCTGTTGCCAGCGGGGGAGTGGGGTGGGAGGAAGTTTTGTTTCATGGTCTCTGTGTGTATATAATGTCTTCTGCAGTTTCCACGATATGCTATGCATCCGATGAAGTGAGCTGTAGCTCACGAAAGCTCATGCTCAAATAAACTGGTTAGTCTCTAAGGTGCCACAAGTACTCCTTTTCTTCTTATGGGGTAAGGTACTAATCAAGGAGAGCAAGGGTGTTACAATTTAAAGGTTCAGCCGCCCACTGAACAGCTTGAGTCCTGGCCCCGTACCCACGGGCAGCCTCCCCCCTTACCCTCAGTCTCCACTTGCGGAAAGCAGTAGCCCCTCTCTGCAGTGCCCAGCTGTTGCTCCTGCCTCTCCCTGAGGGGCACAGCTCGCAGTAGAGCTCGCCCAGCCTCCAAGGTCACTTGATTGGCTCATCTCTGCCAGCTGCCGTGTAGGGAGAGGGCCTGGAGACATCATGTGACCGAGCGAGGCCGGCTGTTAGTCAACAGGAAACTCACACGTGGGTGTGGAAAAGCCCCGCCCTGAGCCCCTGGAGGCTGGGTGATTTCTGGCTATGGCTTCGAAGGCCTCCCTGGCTGGGGTCTCCTGCACATTAGCCACCCCATGCCCTGGTTAAATTCCCCCGGGTCTCTGTGCGAGACTCGAACAAACCCTGGGGCAGGTACCTGGCCCCATGGGCCAGTTGTGACCCCACAGCAGGTCCAGCCCTGCAAGCCTCGGGCAGGTGCAGAATTTGCCCTCAACGTGTGGCCCTGTTGGCCTGGCTCAGCGCTTAATATATGCCAGGGCTGAGCCCGGGCACCTCTAGGCGTGGTAGTTCATAGCTCCAGCACCTCTGGGCTTGCTGCATCAGTTATGAGTGTAATATAATTGCTTGAGCCCTGGCACCTAATTGCTTGAGCCCTGGGGTCTCTTTCATTATAAATTAAGCACTGGCCTGCTTGGAGGGTTGTGTGGGTCAGGCATGAAGGGAAAAGTAAGTTGGGGTTAAGTGGGGAAAGAGTAGATTGACAACCTCCGCATGCACTGACCAGTGTGAAGGGTGGTGTTATATGTTGCTGGCATAAACAAATAGCAAGTTATTGCTCCTTACCCCAAGCAAAGGGGAAGAAGGGAGGAAATTGTATGTCTCTGGGCACAATGTCTTTTGGCGTAGTGTAATTTATATCCCACCCCTTGCTCCAGGCTGTGTCTAAAAAGCCCAGTCGAGGCTTAACTGAGCTTAAATGTAGAGATCTGTGGTTTTGGAACAGAAAAACTCTTCAGTTGTCTCTTCACTGATAGTCACGTAGCCCATGTAGCCATAGAACTGGTACAATTACAAGGTGATTTCCTTAGTTTCTTTTCTTGGCCAGAGAGGGCCCTGGAGAGACAGAGAGAGAAAGAGACAGTACAAAGAAAGATATTTTCTATTACAGTTTATCTAAAACAAAATACTGTAAAACATACCAAAAGTATGTTTTAAAATCCAAACATTTTATGTTTATCTCCCAGTCAGCTGTCCATCATATTTAGATTCAGGTGGACCAGGGAAGAAATTAAAAGCCAAAGCAAAGGGTCCCTCACTGAAAATACCTTGCCACCAGCTCTCTCACATTTACATCAGGAAAATATTGCTGGCTGAAGTAGCTCAGATGACCTCAGCTGTTGTAATTACCCATTACTACACACAAACACACACAGAGGCAATCTCTCAAACAGCGGAACCCTAAGCTCCAACTCAGTTAAGTCATGTTTCACTGAATTCTTACATTGGCGCAGGTGACCTCAATAACACATCCCAGGCTTGCTGAAAGGTTCGTAAATCTTGGTGCTTCTGGCTTGAGTTTTAGGTGTGGATTGCAACCCTAACAGTAGTATTTGGTGATCTTGCACATGGCACGTCTTTGTCCAACCAACTCCTACTGAGCATTTGCTTACACCATGGGTGGCAGGAGCAGCAAAAGAACAGAACCACCTTCATAAGAAACAGAAATAGCAATAAAATCAATAATGCACCCCTTTTTTGTATATTCAATCCTTAGTTCATGCACCTATCTACCCTTACTGGTGGGAACTACACATGCACATAGAGGGGGGTAAGTACCCTACCTCTTCAGATGCAAGAAAATGGTTATACCCATTCTTTTGCTTCAGCATGTACATTATTATATCATGTGGATCTCCAGATACAGTTCTCCTTCTCCTGCAAAGGAGCACAAACTTACACTGGAAAACAATTTGCATCAGATCTTTGTATTTGGGTACTTTGGAGATTTGCTTAGATGTATTGGAATGCCAGTTTTGTGCAGTGAAATGTGTATATGGTTTTTGTTTAATTTCCAAATTCTCTTTGTAGAAACAGAACACAATATGTTTTCCTTTTCACCAACCGGTTTGATTATAGTGTACAAATTATAGGTTCACTCTGTTTCGAGACCTGGAAAGGACCAAAATTATAGCCAAGACAGCATTCTTCCCTTTTCCCCCAGCCCAACAAATGCACCTTCATTTCTATTTGGAATCAGGAGACCTGGGTTCTACAGCTAGCTCTGTCGCTGACCTGTGATGTGACCTTAGTTTCTGTGTGCATCAGTTTCTCTACCTGTAAAATGGGGAGAAGAGTTTTCTATAGTAAAATGCTTTGAAAGTTATAGATGAAAAGTTCTATATGGAAGCTAAATGTTAGCATTAGTAGTAGTACTCTGCATATTCAGGACTTCATGGATCTTGGAGGGACAGGCCTGGGGTGGGTAAGCTTGAGGCAGGAGATAAGATACTCTCTGGTGCATGCTCCTTTAAGATCATGTGGATTTCCAAGAAATCTGAGCAGGTGATAATATTGCTAAAATAGCATTTCCACTCACATATAATCTCCTCAGTAGCTTCCACTGTGCATTCATGCATAGGGGGAAATGTTATAAGATCTGTGTTGTTTAGCTCCCTGTTTGGTGTTTCTGATATTTAGTTAAATGGGAATTCTGGCCATAGTTTTACAAATGTCAATGTTATTTTTTTTTAATGAAATACTGCCACTATATTGGTTTTTATTGGTACATCTCTTCTCTGTATCTCCCTTCCTCATACAGTGGTATTCCTACTGGCTAATGGACAGGCCGGCATCAAAATAGTATCGTAGCCTGTTCTCATATTATTCCCAGGAGTGACTGGACCAGGAAGACAAAATGAAAGTGGCCAGGAACTAGTCTATTTTGAAGAGAAGGATATCACATGGGCAGGGATGGAATGAGTCTGATTCAAATTAAAAACATTCTCTCCTCTTTACATTATAGTCCAGACTCCATCAGTGTTCATATTACATATCTGAATTTTCAGGGTTTTGCAGGGTTTTACAATTTGCTATGAGTTGAAACTTGGATTATTATATGGTCTTTTCAGCATAAGTCATAAAAATCAGAGCAAAAGTTGCTTTCTTCACATCAGTGTTAGCTAACAAGCACTATGAACATAACTTTGAGTTTCCTGACTTTGTTGGTTCTTGTCACAACTCTAATGTTATTTCAAAGCAGTTTGACATGGTGCAAAATCTTCCTGTCCACTTCTCCTTTATAATCATTTTCTGAAAGATCTTATAAAAGTAAAGAATTGTTCATGAAAGCTTTCCGCCTAACAAAGAAATTCTGAATGCTACATAATTATTTGGAAGCTAAAATTGATTGAACTACCAGGTATTTAGATTTTCCAAACAAAGAGTGGAGTGCAGCACTAGGAGTTCCTGGCTCCAAGCCCCACTCCTCTAACTGCTCTACTGTTGCCTGACTCAGGCACAGCACTAAAAATGTGAGATCATTGTTTTTATGACACTGTAAAAGCAACCCACTGTCTCAACAGTGCTCTAAGAATTTAGCAGCAGTGCGTGCTCCTGTGAAAGCAAACTAGCATGGTAAAAATATAAGCCTATGTACTTAGGTAGGTCCTTACTCTAGCATCATTCACGTCAATGGATTTACATCAGCTGAAGATTTGTACCATATATTTTATTTAAAAAAAAGAAAAATACACTGTTTTTCTTAGGATCTGTCACCGTCAGCTCTTGTGACCTTTGCCCAGGAAAGTTACAATGGATTCTTTTAGGTCTTACTTGATGGACATACCATATGAGAAGTAGTGGAAAGTGATGCATAATAATGAATGACAGACATATATGAGATGGGGCAACACAATTGCCTAATGTTATCTGCCCCGAAACCCTTCATTATTGTAGTTTAAAAGCTGAGTTGTATGATCACAATTGTTATTCCCCCACTAGCTAATTGTTCACTCAAGCAGCAAAGCTTTCTACATTCCCCCAGTGATAAGAGGTTTGTAAAGGCTCATTTCTTGAACATTCAGGTAAACTTTTGACCTCATCATATCAGTTAAAGCTCTGTAATGTGTAGGCAATGCTTGTTTGGTGTATCTTAAGATGGGTTCTGTTTGAATCAAGTTTCTCATGGTATTTGAATGGAAAACCAAAAATGATCTGCAGTGCTGAAGAAAAGGAAATGATCACTGATTTAAAAGCTCCTGTTTAATGTGGCACCGCTCCAGATAGATCCATTTAGCAGCTGTTTAAAGGAAAATGAGCCTGAACCTTTGTTCAGGTGAATGCTGAACTGTAGATGCTGTGAAGCTGCAGGAGTATGATCACTTTACACTTCAGGTATAAGTATTTTTCCCTCCAGGAGATTTAGGAAAATGTACCTCCCCTACTCAATTTCATTTTACCAAAGCATTCCCTTTCAAAACCATCCTATGCAATGTCTCCGTTCTCCTAATGGGGCTGTTGCGGCATGTAAAATGAGGACAAGAGTGTCCATGGGGAGGACAGAACTATTTGAGGAGGGAGGAGGGAGGACTGAGGCAGTAAGCTGCACAATTGTAGCTGTATCATGAAATAATTACAAGATGCACAAGGGAATATCTGTCAAATGACCATCACTCAAAAGAATGATCTGAGTAACAGGTCCCTCCAGGCTCACGGACATGATACAGTTCTGTGGTGACCTAGAATCCTACTTTCGACGTCTCCGACTCAAAGAATATTTCCAACACACCTCTGAACAACATACTAACCCACAGAATCCTTTCTACCAACACTACAAAAAGAAGGATTCTGGGTGGACTCCTCCTGAAGGTCGAAACAACAGACTGGACTTCTACATAGAGTGCTTCTGCCGATGTGCATGGGCTGAAATTGTGGAAAAGCAGCATCACTTGCCCCATAACCTCAGCCGTGCTGAGCACAATGCCATCAACAGCACCAGGAACAACTCTGACATCATAATCAAAAAGGCTGACAAAGGAGGTGCTGTCGTCATCATGAATAAGTTTGAATATGAACAAGAGGCTGCTAGGCAGCTCTCTAACTCCACATTCTACAGGCCCTTATCCTCTGATCCCACTGAGGATTACCAACAGAGACTACGCCTTCTGCTCAAGAAACTCCCTGAAAAAGCACAGGAACAGATCTGTGCAGACACATGCCTAGAACCCCAACCAGGGGTATTCTATTTGCTACCCAATATCCATAAACCTGGAAATCCTGAATGCCCCATCATCTCAGGCATTGGCACCCTAACAGCAGGATTGTCTGGCTGTGTGGACTCTCTCCTCAGGTCCTACACTACCAGCACTCCTAGCTATCTTCCAGACACCACTGACTTCCTGAGGAAACGACAATCCATCGGTGATCTTCCAGAAAACACCATCCTGGCCACTATGGATGTAGAAGCCCTCTACACCAACATTCCACACAAAGATGGACTACAAGTTATCAGGAACAGTATCCCCGATAATGTCACAGCAAACCTGGTGACTGAACTTTGTGACTTTGTCCTCACCCACAACTGTTTCACATTTGGGGACAATACATACCTTCAAGTCAGCGGCACTGCTATGGGTACCTGCATGGCCCCACAGTATGCCAACATTTTTATGGCTGACTTAGAATAACGCTTCCTTTGCTCTCGTCCCCTAACGCCCCTACTCTACTTGCATTACACTGATGACATCTTCATCATCTGGACCCAAGGGAAGGAGGCCCTTGAGGAATTCCACCTTGATTTCAACAATTTCCATCCCACTATCAACCTCAGCCTGGACCAGTCCACACAAGAGATCCACTTCCTGGACACTACTGTGCTAATAAGCGATGGTCACATAAACACCATCCTATACCGGAAACCTACTGACCGCTATACTTACGTACATGCCTCCAGCTTCCATCCAGGACACACCATTGTCTACAGCCAAGCTCTACGATACAACCGCATTTGCTCCAATCCCTCTGACAGAGACAAACACCTACAAGATCTCTATCAAGCATTCTTAAAACTACAATACCCACCTGCTGAAGTGAAGAAACAGATTGACAGAGCCAGAAGAGTACCCAGAAGTCATCTACTACAGGACAGGCCCAAAAAAGAAAACAACAGAACGCCACTAGCTGTCACCTTCAGCCCCCAACTAAAACATCTCCAGCGCATCATCAAAGATCTGCAACCTATCCTGAAAAATGATCCCTCACTCTCACAGATCTTGGGAGACAGACCAGTCCTCGCTTACAGAAAGCCCCCCAACCTGAAGCAAATACTCTCCAGCAACCACATACCACACAACAAAAACATTAACCCAGGAACCTATCCTTGCAACAAAGCCCGATGACAACTCTGTCCACATATTTATTCAAGTAACACCATCATAGGACCTGATCACATTAGCCACGCCATCAGGGGCTCATTCACCTGCACATCTACCAATGTGATATATGCCATCATGTGCCAGCAATGCCCCTCTGCCATGTACGTTGGCCAAACCAGACAGTCTCTACGCAAAAGAATAAATGGACACAAATCTGACATCAGGAATCATAACATTCAAAAACCGGTAGGAGAACACTTCAACCTCTCTGGCCACTCAGTAAAAGACTTAAGGGTGGCAATTCTGGACCAGAAAAGCTTCAAAAACAGACTCCAAGGAGAAACTGCTGAGCTTGAATTAATATGCAAACTAGATACCATTAACTTGGGTTTGAATAGAGACTGGGAGTGGCTGGGTCATTACACATATTGAATCTATTTCCCCATGTTAAGTATCCTCACACCTTCTTGTCAACTGTCTAAATGGGCCATCTTGATTATCACTACAAAAGTTTTTTTTCTCCTACTGATAATAGTTCATCTTAATTAATTAGCCTCTTACAGTTTGTATGGCAAATTCCACCTTCTCTGTTTGTGTATATATATATCTTCTTACTATGTTCCATTCAGTGCATCCGATGAAGTGGGCTGTAGCCCACAAAAGCTTATGCTCTAATAAATTTGTTAGTCTCTAAGATGCTACAAGTAGTCCTGTTTTTTTTTTTGCGAGTACTACAGATGTGAGGGAACTGGATGGCTTAGGTGGTTGACAATGGGGTGAAAGAGACTGTGCTGCAGAGGGTTACCAGTTGGCATGTACACCTGTCTTTCTCTCTATACGTCTGGTGGACAGTAGAGTGCCTCAAAGCATGGTGCTTGGAGGAGATTCTGTAGCTATCTTTTCCTATGTTTTCTGTCCCTTTCGCACACTCTTTTACAGAAAAAGCTCAGCAGGCTTTGCTGGTGGGAATTGTCTTTTGATTTTCTCTCCCTTCCAGATGGTTCACTATCCTCTGCACCTATTCTGGTTCTGTGGAATTGTGTTGGTTTTCCAGTTCAAACTTTCATTCTTGTTTAGGATCTTCCTTATTCATTAGTACTGTAGCTGAAGCTCTGGAATGCTTCTAACTGAATGCAAAGCCCCTTCATGTTAGACATTCTATATACACATAGTAAGGCAGTTCTTGCCCTGAAGAGTTTGTGGTGCTAATCTAATAGAAAAACTAGTGCTGAATAAAAAATAATATGATAAGTAGGGTATAAATGAGAGAGATAGAGTGTAGTTTCAATTATTATTGTTTATTAGCATGTTTAGCATCTAGACCAGAAAGGACAAGACAAATAGACACCATGAGCCAGATCCTAACAAGTGCAAATCAGTGTAGCTGAATTGATTTCAGGGAAGCTATAGCCATTTACACCAGATGAGGATTTGACTTTATTTCATGAGAGATTTGAAATGCATCTTACACTAAAGTTTCTTCTGGTTAGTGTATGAATACTGGGGGCTGAATTCACCTGTAGTTCCAACGTAATTGTTCATCTGAAAGCCAAAACTGTCTGAAGATTTTATTCCCCTCAGTCTATTTTGTTATTTGTGCTAAACAATTGGAAAGTCACAAAGTGTTTCATTTCCTTTCTGTTGTTTCCTATAGGCCTGTTAGATTTCTACTATGTACTAAAAAAGCCAAAGACAGTTCCGGTGAGAGTTTTCAGGTCTATTTAGAGCAAATGACTTATATACTGGTTTGCAAGTTGGCTGAGGTGATAGAAATTTTCAAGATAATATGACATGAAAAATTAACTTACATTAGTTCTCATAGCATAGATTTTAAAAAGTGATACAAACAAAGTCAAACCATCACAATCAATGATAAACATGTAGGTCTGAATATCTTTCACAATTACAAGAAGCCCCATAAAAATAATTGGAATTAGGCATATTGCAATTCTGGGGCGGGCCTAGTACCCTGTGGTGAGTGCTGCATACTGCCATATGAGAGAGACCTTTGTTCAGTTCTTGGATCTGGTTTACTGGTCCTTAAACTGTTGGGGATGTGAACTTGCCATAAAGGTAACTTGTTCAGCCTTTGCAGAAGAAATGCATGGTGCTACATGCAATGAACAACCTTTCTGGGCAAAATATGAGTGATTTACATTAACGTGGATATCCCTTCCAACCAGCCCTCTTCACTTCCCTGCAGGATCAGATAGGATGAGGAAATGGACTGTGAGGAAGCAAAGCCTTGTTCAAACACAAATATATTCAGAAGTTAGCAAATGTGGCATCATGTGTAAAAGGTGTGAAAGATAAATAAAATTAAGCATGAGTTATTTTAAAGTTCTCCTCAGCATAACAATTGCAACTTCAGTTCTGTGTACTTCATAACCTGCCCTTGGAATAGCAGAGATGACTGAATAGGCACATGGTGGCACCATGTTGTTTATCACAATGATCTGCACAGAGCTCTGGTGCAGGAGAGAGTCTTGCCCTGGGAACTGTAAATTCTGACTTTTTGTTTGTGGAATTGGTGATCATTTTTATACACTTAGATATAAAGAGAAACAACTCCTTAAAATCATGGACCTTTGAACTTGATTTCATTTTAATACAAAAGAAGGGGAGGTTTGAGTCAATAGTAGGTATAGTCTTCATGTCTTAAACTCTGTTATTTGGGCGATAAATTTTGCCCTCTTGCAGGGTGTGTGGAATGTGGTTTGGAAGAATGCCTCTTCTCATCTGAACTCTGGACTCAGGCATTCAAATGTCTACATAAATGCCAATCTACAATAAATTTCAGACAGAATGCAATTACGTCTGAGCCTCTTTCTTCCTGGGAATGTGCTTGTGTTAAATATTTATGGAATTTGATCTCTCAATGAATCACAGATGTTAGAGATTTACCCTTTGCCTTAGATTCAGTGCTGGATGGGAACTAACAGGTTTGAATAACTCTCAAAAGCTGTTTTTATGTATGATGAGGACTATGGAATAAATGGCAAAGAAGAATATAAATCCCTTATGCATTTCAAATACTTACTGCAATGTGCTTCATTATGAGCAAGCAAAAAATTAATGGAAAGCACCAACAGCCCCTTCTAGGGAGTCCTGGCAAGAAGAATTTCCTTCCATGTTTTTGTAAGCTGACCTGGCTCTCATATAATGAAACCACAGCAGGTTTCTTTCCATTTGGGGATTCATTTGGGAAAATTTGGAATTGATTTGATTTGAAACAAATACAGATGGGACTGTTGCCTCTCTGTCTTCAGAGATACACAAAGAAATGATTGTGGTGATCAGTAACATGTAAAAGAATGCAACTGGAAAAGTTTCTTTTATATTTTTAATGTATTATGGATTTTAAAATGTATTATGGATTTAAGCTTGCAAGTATCCACCAGCTTTCAGACATATTTTCAATCATGTTAAACAGCACAGTTCCTAAATAATTCACCTCTTGTTTTACTCACCAGGATCCTACTACAGAAAGGGCATGTCTTGACTAGGAAAATTGGTCGTGTTTAAAAATGTGCTGGTCAACTCATTTTAATTAACATGTTTTCACTACTAGTGAAGAGAACAGCAGTTCTCTTTAACACTTTTAACACATGTTAGCTGGTCATAGTTACCTTAGACTCCCACATTTTTAAGTTGCTGAACCCTGTCTACCAGAAAAGGGGGAGCCACGGCCATGGCCTCATCACTTTTAAAAATGGGTCATGCGGGGGTGGGGGTCACAGTTCAGGTGCTGGTGGCTCCCTCCACTTTTAGGAAGCCTCTGCCACTCCTGCCTGTCTACCCTAGTGTTTAAAAACATATTAATTTAAATGAGTTAGCTAACATGTTTTTAAAGATGACCTATTTTAGACAGGGCCCAACCAAACAACCGCTGTCCTAGTAACCACGCAAACAGTGTATGTTTTAATACAACTAAAAGTAAATGTATTCATCTAGGAATAAAAGAGCATAGGCCATACTTACAGAATGAGGGACTCTATCCTGGGAAGCAGAGACTCTGAAAAAGATTTGGGGAATCATGAGCTCCCAATGCGACACTGTGGCAAAAAGAGCTAATGCAATCCTGGGATGAATAAATAGGGGAACCTTGAGTAGGAGTAGAGAAGTTACTTTACCTCTATATTTGGCACTGATGTGACTGCCCCTGGAATACAATGTCCATTCTGGTGCCCACAATTCAAGAAGGATGTTGATAAATTGGAGAGTGTTCAGAGAAGAGCTAGAAGAATGATTAAAGGATTAGAAAACATGCCTTATAGTGATAGACTCAAAGAGATCAATCAATTTAACTTAACAAAGAGAAGGTTAAGGGGTGACTTGATTACAATCTATAAATATCTACATGGGGAACAAATATTTAATAATGGGTTCTTCAATCTATCAAAGAGAGGTATAACACAATCCAATGGCTGGAAGTTGAAGTTAGACAAATTCAAACTAGAAATAAGGTGTAAAAATTTTGACAGTGAAGGTAATTAACCACTGGAACAATTTACCAAGTGTTGTAGTAAATTCTCCATCAAGCATCAGTCATCAAACATCAATCAAGATTGGATGTTTTTCTAAAAAATGTGCTCTAGGGATAAATTTGGAGAAATACTATGGCCTGTGTTATACAGAAGATCAGGCTAGATAATCACAATGGTCCCTTCTGCCTTGGAATCTATGAATCTATGTGATGCAGTTGCAAAAAAGGGTAATATGATTCTGGGAGGGGGTGTATTAACAATGCTGTCATACGTAAGACACGGGAGGTAATTGTCCCACTCTATTTGGCCTCAATAAGACCTCAGCTGGAGAACTGTGTCCAGTTCTGGGCACCACACTTTCAGAAAGATGTGGACAAATTACAGAGAATCCAGAGGACAGCAACAAAAATGATAAAAGTTTTAGAAAACCTGACTTATGAGGAAAGGTTTTAAAAAACTGGGCATGGTTAGTCTTGAGAAAAGGAGATTGAGGAAGGACCTGATAACAGTCTTCAAATATAGTAAGGGCTGTTATAAAGAGGGTGGTGATCAATTGTTTTCCATGTCCACTGAAGTTAGGATAAGAAGTAATGGGCTTAATCTGCAGAAAAGAGATTTTGGGTATATATTAGGAAAAAAATTCTAATTATAAGGGTAGTTAAGTTGTGGAATAGGCTTCCAAGGGAGGTTGTGGAATCCCCATCATTGGAGGTTTTTAAAAATCAGGTTGGACAAACACCTGTCAGGGATGGTCTAGGTTTGCTTGGTCCTGCCACAGTGCAGGGGGCTGGACGAGATGACCTTTCAAGGTCCCTTCTGGCCCTACACTTCTTTCATGGTACCTAAGAATTATTTATAAAAGTAAAATATTTGACAAATATCAGTCACAAATGAGACCATAAATCCCACACTGTGACCTACAAAATGTCTCAGTTTCTGCATTTTGGATATGGCTAGTTAGTAGTTTGAAATTAGAAGTAGTCACTAAGCCGTGATTTTAAGAGTAATATTATTGCTAAAAATTCTTGGCTACACATCTCTTTGGTCTTTTATAGCTCTCAATCCTTGCCCACCTCTTTCTAACAAGACTGTGTAAGAATGGATTCATATATCTGGCAAATACATCCTCAATGGATATTTTAAAATACATCAGGCCACACTTTCCTCTGTTTCCCCATTAAAGTCAATGGGATTATTTTGGCATTGAGAGGATAATTTGACCCATCCTGATCATGTTAGGTTGGACTGGCAGTTTTCTGTCCTTCTCAGTTGCATTATTTGGATGGCATCTGAACACCATAAATGTGCAGCACAATCCCTCTACCTTAACAGCAGGGGATATGAGGACATGCAGAATGTATTGATACATGAAAATTACTTTGTTTTTCTGCTCTTAGATTCCATTGTATGCATTCTTACCTGTCTGCCTTTTGGTATTCAGTAATTGGCCCCAGCCAAACTACTTTGAAAGGTGAACTTTAATAACATACCACTGCGTATATCTCCCACAATCATCAGAAGCTCACCTGAAGGCAGAATGTGATGCAGTAAGACTACAAATCCAGAATTAATCCACCATCAAACCATCAGCATTGAGTAAGTTTCTAGGTTTCTTACGATTTATATTAACAACTGCCAACAATCTGCCCTCCCTCTATCTCTGCTACACTGACTCTCTTGCCCACCCTTTCACTCTCCTCTATTCTCGCTATGCCTTCCTCCATTACTTTCCCTGTTTGAGATTCATGCCAAAGCACTGTCAGAGGTCTACAAAGGGACTTGTTAATCCTACGCAGGGGAGTGATGTCCACAAGTTCCATGAAGATAGCTGTCTTGATTCTGAACTATCCCTAACTTAATAGAAGGCTGATCTGAACTCTACCATGCTGTTGCTGTCCCTACCACCAGAGTACTGCAGCACAGGATAGCCAGAAAGCAAGATCTGCCTTTTTTGGTTTAATTTGATTTAATACACCTTCAATCAAAAAGAAAAGATATAAAAGTGCCTCACACATCACAAATCCACAGTAGTATCCACTTCTCTCTACATGAGAGCATTTTCTCGCTGCTCGCTCAAGTTCAGAAATATTAAACTGTGTATAGTAATACTTTTGTTTGTTTTTCTTCAAATGAAAATAATTACACAAAAACTGATAATTTTAGGGAACCAGAAAACCCCCCTTTAATTTTGCCAGCAATAATTGCAAATGGAAAATGGGTCCCATGATAGTCTTATGTAATTAATGCAGGTTACATGTCCTATTTGCTTTTCAGATTCATAGGGGGTTTACTGATGCTTCAAATGCTCTGCATACAAAATGTTAAATGAATGGATTTGGCAAAAGAAAGAAATTTTAACTGCATTTTAATTTTGATTCTTGACACAAGATCTCACTCTCACAGCTTTGGGTGTCAGAGGCAAAGGTTAACATTTTCACAACCATCAATACAACATAGGACCTTAAATCCCATTTTCCAAAGTGATTTAGACACTTTGGCCAAGTCCCTCAAAGGGATTTAGGTGCCCTACTGAGTGAAGTGCCTAAATCCCTTTGAGATCTGGGCCTTGGGCCCAGATTTTTAAAGGTATTTAGACATCTAACTCTGATTGTTTTCAATGGGAGTTAGGCGCCTTAATACCTTTAAAATTCTAGGCCTCACAAACCTACATCTCACTGAAGGACAATGAGATTTAGGTTCCTGTGTGCCTAAGGCTCTTTTGAAAATGAACTTAGGTTCCCAAGTCACTGAAGTGCTCTTGAAAATTTTACCCCAAAACCGTATAAGTAACACAGAGCCCCATTCTCCCCACCTGCTTGTTTTATATAAACTATGAGGGATCAGTTCATATGAAATTATAATGTATCATGTATGAGTTGAACAGTTTTACAGTGAGACAGTTTTCTTCTACCTTTCCACAGATGGGTAAGCTATTACTTGTTGGAGGAGGTATCAATACCTTTATATGTCTATGGTAAACCACATAGACAGACTAATTTTAATAATCAGAGTTAGATTATTCTCAAACAGGGACTAAGCCATTATGAGAGGCACCAATTATGGAGCAAGACCCTGGAGGTTGGGGGAAGATACCTGGTCAGTGTCATAGTGACTGCTGGCCAATGGCAGCCCTCCTTTGTTAAAAGGTCTGCTATTGACAAACCCCAGCACTCTTGACATGGCATGATAGGCAGTGCTGTGTGGCCTCTTCCTACTTCACCCTCTATGCTCCTCTGGACATAGTTTGTTTAAATAAAAGCTTTGATAAAGCTGAAGTCATTTGGCCCAAAGTCTGGTCTTCATTCTCACTGGCCCATTGCCATTTGCAGACAGACATCAGGATTATGGGAATTAGCGGTCATAGCTGCTCTCCGTTGCAGAGATGTTTATAAAAAAAACATAATGCTTGAGCCATAGACCTTAAGCCATGACTGAGTTCATCTGGGAACTGCAACAGATACTGAACAGTCAGTATTTCTTTAGTTTTAACAATTGGTTTTAATCATAGAGTGGCAGGAAAGCGATAGATCCAGATAGTGATACTTTTCTCTTCTTTCAGTTTATAAAATCCCCCAAATGCTCATCCCACAAGGCTTTGGTCACCCTGACATCAATTTGACACCCTTCACAGTATAATTCACATGCCATACAAGGAACTCACTCTCCAGCCCCCCAAAAATAACAAACTCCTCCCCACAGAAGTGAAATCCATAGACCCACCAAAAGCCTCCCAAAAGCCACACAGTCCACACGGAGCCATCTGTCCAAAAGTACAGAAAACAAAGATGGGGTTACAAGGTTAATGAATCTTGTCTTGGCAGATAAAAAGAGGAGTTGATCTCAACTGAAGGCCTGGTCTACATTGCCGCTTAAGTTGATGCAACTTACATCGCCCCGGGGTGTGAAAAAGACACCCGCCCGAGAAAGGCAAGTTATAGCGACCTAAGTGCTGTCCGCACCGGCACTATGTTGATGGGAGATGCTCTCCCGCTGAGACAGTTTTTGCCTCTCATGGAGGTGGAGTAATTATGCCAAGGGGAAAGTGCTCTCCCAGATGCGCCATAGTGGCACAGCTGCATCAGTGCAGCTGTGCTGATGTAGTGCTGTAGTCTAGACTTGCTCTGAAGCATTAAGGCATATGAAGATCTCTAAAGCAGCCTGGTTCCAAACCACTTTAAGGCTTGATAGATCACAATCAACACCTTGGATATCATGGGCAGCCAGGGCACTAGAGTTATGTGCTCTTGGCATAAGCAATCACTTAATTGTCAGAGACAAACTGTATTATGATGGAGTTAAAGCTGTGAGTACATATCTCTAATTTAGGGTAACATGCATTACAGGAATGTTGTATTATCCAAAAACAAAGCATCATAAAGCCAGGGAATTCCGAGTTAAGATTAAATTTAAAAGAAATCCAAACATGGAGCAGCCAAACAACCTTAATTCTGCCCTAGAGCAATCCAATACCGTGAACATACAATTATCAGTAATGAATAATAGTGTTTGTAGTCCCAGATTATATGAAACAGATATTTAAAGACACATTTGATTTTTTTCATTTTTCCCCCTCGTGTCATTACAGGGCAGAGTTAAGGCTGCTTGTTTGCTCCAGAAACCTCTGCAGGACTTTGGAGGGCATATCCCATAGTCATTAGTTATTAAGTTTCTCTGCTTGAATCAATATTTCCCAAGCAACTTCACTGGGAGATTATTTTTTCTTCAGAAGGGAATGGAGTGGGTGGAATCCAGTTTATTTAATTATTCTCCATAAGCAATCCTCCACCCCACCCACTCCACCCAAAACAACTAAATAAAACATTCATCTGATATTAAACATGAAGGTTCCTCAATTATTCATTGAAAAGGTTAAGCTTTTGATTAATATGCAGAGTCTGTAATGAAGTGTACTTCCTCTGGCTATGTCTTAAAATGATGCAGACTGAGGGGTGATAACCACATCCTATCTGTAACAGTCTTTAGGTCATTTGAGGTTTGTTTGCGACTCTTCATTGTGAATATATCTTTTCAAAATGAAAGTCTTCTGGCTTCCTTGCTTTGCTTAATGTTTACAAAAGTTGCAATTGTGTGACAGTGAGGGAACTCATTCACAAACAGTGTATCTGCATTGAAACTGAGCCAATATGTTTAATAAAGTTCTTGCAGAAAATGAGTAGAGCCATGTTGGTATGCAGCCCACTCAAATTAGCTACATATAGTTCACCAAGTTTCACATTCTTTCACACCTCTTTCTCATTCTCTTTGTTTTAGATGTCATAATTTCCCTGCTGTATAGGTCTACCTGAGTACTTCGTATGTAGCCATCAATGTACATTATGATATACAGCAATATGTGGTTTGCATTCACTTGTAGTTCACTGTTAGTGGTTTCACATATTTGTTTTCTGGTATTTGGATCATTTCTGGTTTTTATGTTCCAGGATGGGTTCCAGGCCTATTCTGTGAGGACCGCCACTGGGGAAAGACATGCAAATAGATGGGTTTGTAAACTGATGGAATGACTTAGCAAACAAACAAAAACAGAAATAAAAACCAACCAAACAAAAAGGTTTTCAATAGGATCTTTGTCTTCAAGAGTTAATGTTTAGAGCAAGAAAATAAAATAATTTAACATAATCAGAAAGTAAATAGAAAAACACTCAAGTTTATAGCACAAGCCAGTCATCTGACCCTGGGTGTGGACTGTTGTGAAAATTGGGTAGGTCTTTGGGATGTTACTTTTGTACGGTCACAACATTAATAGTATTTTGGGTTAAGGGTTTGGTTGTGACTTGGATATTCTTGTTGTACATCAGCTTACAAAAGCTCTTCAACATTCATTCAACACTCATACAGAGAAAATAAAAAGTAAACACTTAAACCAGTTCAAAATGAAAAAATCAAGTAAATCAGAGTATTAACAATTTCCCTTACTTCCTTTCTCTATACTTCTATAAAAAACAACAAGAAGTCCTTGTGGCACCTTAGAGACTAACAAATTTATTTGGGCATAAGCTTTCATGGGCTATAACCCACTTCATCAGATGCATGGAGAGGAAAATACAGTAGGCTGGTATAATTACCCAGCACATGAAAACTTGGCAGTTGCCTTACTGAGTGTGTGTGTGGGGGATCAGTGCTAACAAGGCCAGTTCAGTTATTGTGGATGTGACCCATTTCCAACAGTTGACAAGAAGGGGTGAATATCAACTGAGGGGAAATTACTTTTTGTAGTGCTAACGAGGCCAATTCAATCATGGTAGATGTGGCCCATTCCCAACAGTTGACAAGAAGGTGTGAGTATCAACAGAGGGAAAATTATTTTTTGTAGTGACCCAGCCACTCCCAGTCTTTATTCAGGCCTAATTTGATGGTGTCAAGTTTGCAAAGTAATTCCAGTTCTGCAGTTTCTCGTTGAAGTCCAAACACCACCCTATACCGGAAACCTACTGACCGCTATACTTACCTACATGCCTCCAGCTTTCATCCAGAACACATCTCATGATCCATTGTCTACTGCCAAGCCCTCAGATACAACTGCATTTGCTCCAATCCCTCAGACAGAGACAAACATCTACAGGATCTCTATTAAGTGTTCTTAAAACTTCAGTACTCACCTGCTGAAGTGAAGAAACAGATTGATAGAGCCAGAAGGGTACCCAGAAGTCACCTGCTACAGGACAGGCCCAACAAAGAAAGTAACAGAACGCCACTAGCCATCACCTACAGCCCACAACTAAAACCTCTCCAGCGCATCATCAAGGATCTACAACGTATCCTGAAAAATGATCCCTCACTCTCACAGATCTTGGGAGACAGGCCAGTCCTCACTTACAGACAGCCCCCCAACCTGAAGCAAATACTCACCAGCAACCACACACCACACAACAGAACCACTAACCCAGGAATCTATCCTTGCAACAAAGCCCGTTGCCAACTGTGCCCACATATCTATTCAAGGGACACCATCATAGGACCTAACCACATCAGAGACACCATCAGGGGCTCATTCACCTGCACATCTACCAGTGTGATATATGCCATCATGTGCCAGCAATGCCCCTCTGCCATATACATTGTCCAAACCGGACAGCCTCTACGCAAAAGAATAAATGGACACAAATCAGACTTCAAGAATTGTAACATTCAAAAACCAGTATGAGAGCACTTTAATCTCCCTGGACACTCAATAACAGACTTAAAAGTGACCATTCTTCAACAAAAAAACCTTCAAAAACAGACTTCAATGAGAAACTGCAGAACTGGAATTAATTTGCAAACTTGACTCCATCAAATTAGGCCTGAATAAAGACTAGGAGTGGCTGGGTCACTACAAAAAATAACTTTCCCTCTGTTGATACTCACACCTTCTTGTTAATTGTTGTGAATGGGCCACATCCACGATAATTGAATTGGCCTCATTAGCACTGACCCCCGACTCGGTAAGGCAACTCCCATGTTTTCATGTGCTGTATATTTATACCTGCCTACTGTATTTTCCACTCCATGCATCTGATGAAGTGGGTTCTAGCCCATGAAAGCTTATGCCCAAATAAATTTGTTAGTCTCTAAGGTGCCACAAGGACGCCTCATTGTTTTTGCTGTTACAAACTAACACAGCTACTCCTCTGAAACCTATACTTCTATAGTCTTTCAGCCAGAAAATCTCCTGCTTGAGAATCTCTCAGAGGATATTAAATCTCCATGTTGGGAAAAAGAGAGGATCCATTTTATGTAGTTGCTTTTGGCTTTCAGATTTTATTATTACTGTTTAATATTTATCTTGTAACAGTGACTAGAGACCCGAAGCAAATTCAGGGGCCTACTGTGCTAGGCACAGAACAAAGACAAACAGTCCCAGCTCCTGGTGATTGAGGCTTTTGTTTGTTCTGTTTCATCTTAAAACAAAACAAGACAAATGCAGACAAAGAGGGAGAGAGAAAAGACTGGAGGAAAATGCAGCTTCTGTCTCTAATGCTTTCAGTTCATTTGCTGGATGAACACAGACCCAGCTTACAGGAAAGGCCAATTAGTCACTTTCAGAATTAGTATGGGGAAATGCTGAGCAAGGTTGCTCTTATTTTCCTGTTGCCAGGTTGTAGGAGGTAATTTTTTTTTTTTAAACACAAGCCTGGCTGCTCAGAATGGCCTTTGATTTGCCAAATGGGCCACAGCAAAGTATGGCAAGTCAAACTCCCTAATGAACAGTTCAGACAACCTCGGCTGATGCTTTTCTTGGACCCCATGCTGGGCTTTCTTTCAACAACAATTTTACATTACTTGCTTATATGATTAAAAGATACGCTGTCATCTTTCACCCAGCTGGGACAATTTAAGATTTTAACTATGGCAGAGTTCAGCACAACAGGAGGCCCTCTTGCCATCCGAAAGGCATTTCTCCTCCTTATCTCCCAAGCAGCCATTCTTATAGCCCTTCCCCTGAACACCATGCAAAGGGAGGGGGAAGCTCATCTTGAATTAACCCTTTGTTCACCAGTGACTCCTTCACCCTGTCATGGGGTCCCGCCTGTAGCTCTGAAGATGGTGAGATTCAGATCATCCCAATATCTGTGAGGAAGGGAATTCCATAGTCAAGCATCTGCTGCTGAGGAAACCCTGCCTTCTCCCTGAGAGCTTCATCATTATCAGTTTCAGAATCCTCAGCAAATTCACCTGTTAAGGTAAGTTGCAGACAGAGAAGTGAACTTTGAGATAGCCAGGGGCCCTTTCCAAAGAGGGCTGCACAGGTTAGAAATCCTTCCCTTTGCTTTCATGATGCTTCTTCCTCCTCTTCCTGCACTGCTCAACCTTGACTGGTGGCCAGTCATCATCTCTAGGACATGACTTTTGGGTCAGCCTCTCTTGATTATGGAAAAGAAATAACTGAAAGAAAACACTGAAGTGCATGATAAAGTTTTGGCTGAACAGACAATAATTTAAAAAGTAGAATTTTCTTTCAAATGATACTGTAGTACAATAGCTCACTCTGTCATCGGGAAAACTGCCTTTAGACTGAAATTGCAGCAGATCAGAAGCAGACTTGAATCATGAAGAAGGCTGTGGGATGACATAAGCTATAGTCAACTAAAATATGTGTGGCTCCTCATTTATGGACTTGTGTGACTCTAAAGTTTTTAGAATGGCTTGAAATATGTCTGCTAATGATTTCTTATATATGCATGTCTAAGAATAGATCTGAGTCCTCAGTGATGAATGTGTTGTATATACTGTGACAAAGTTCCTCCTCTGCCTTGGTGGGTCCTGCGCTTATTGGAGGATTTGCTCACCTCACAGGTTCACGGCAGCCCTCAGTTTGGCCACTTTTGTGGCTCAAATCTGCCATTCACTCAGTTAGCCTCATCACTAGCCAGCATGGGGAAAGGAAGAAAAACAATCCCTGCAGCCTCTGCTGATCCACCTAGTGGATCGGGGAACAGGCCAGAGACCTTCCCCTCTGGTGGAACCCACGGTCCAGGTCAACTCCTCCAGTATCAAGTAGGGAGTTGGGGGAATAGAGGGATGGGGGGAACCTGGGCTCACCCTCTACTCTGGGTTCCAGCCCAGGGCCCTGTGGATTGCAGCTGTCTACAATGGCTCCTGTAACAGCTGCATGACAGCTACAACTCCCTGGGTTACTTCCCCATGACCTCCTCCCAACAGCTTCTTTATTCTCACCACAGGACCTTCCTCCTGATGTCTGATAATGCTTGTATTTCTCAGTCTTCCAGTAGTACGCCTTCTCACTCTCGGCTTCTTGCACCTCTTGCTCCCAGCTCCTCGCATGCACCACAAACTGAAGTGAGCTCCTTTTTAAACCCAGGTGCCCTGATTAGCCTGCCTTAATTGATTCTAGCAGCTTCTTGATTGGCTGCAGGTGTTCTAATCAGCCTGTCTGCCTTAATTGTTTCCAGAAAGGTCCTGATTGTTCTGGAAACTTCCCTGTTACCTTACCCAGGGAAAAGGGACCTACTTAACCTGGGGCTAATATATCTGCCTTCTGTCACTCTCCTGTAGCCATCTGGCCTGACCCTGTCACAATACATACAAATAAATAGCAGGATGGTGGGACTTAAAATTCTCCTCTAGGTTGCACCAATGCAATGCCAATGAAATGGGATTTCCCTTTATATTGATATGGAAGCCAATGGACTTGCATTGGTGTAACCGAGAGCAGAATCTGGTCACCAAAATGGAGAGAAAGATAGAGATAAATATTAATGAAGAAGAATGAGGAAAGGATCTGGATGGATAATGAATCTGAAAGTCAGATAAAATTAAAGTTGATTAAATGGAAATTGCTTCACAGAGCACCTCCAATAATTGTGTGTCTCTATCTAAGGCTTTTTTATAGCCTGTCATAGAATCATAGACTATCAGGGTTGGAAGGGACCTCAGGAGGTCATCTAGTCCAACCCCCTGCTCAAAGCAGGACCAATCCCCAACTAAATCATCCCAGCCAGGGCTTTGTCAAGCCTGACCTTAAAAACCTCTAAGGAAGGAGATTCCACCACCTCCCTATGTAACGCACTCCAGTGCTTCACCACCCTCCTAGTGAAAAAGTTTTTCCTAATATCCAACCTAAACCTCCCCCACTGCAACTTGAGACCATTACTCCTTGTTCTGTCATCTGCTACCACTCAGAAAAGTCTAGATCCATCTTCTTTGAAACTCCCTTTCAGGTAGTTGAAAGCAGGTATCAAATCCCCTCTCATTCTTCTCTTCTGCAGACTAAACAATCCCAGTTCCCTCAGCCTCTCCTCATAAGTCATGTGTTCCATGACTGTCATAAACATACAGCTAAGGGTAGCATAAAATCCCTCCTTTACCTGTAAGGGGTTAAGAAGCTCAAATAACCTGGTTGGCACCTGACCAAAAGGACCAATAAGGAAAGAAGATACTTTCAAATGGGGGGTGGGTGGCATGGAGGTTTTGTTTGTGCTCTCTTTGTTTGTTCTCTCTTGGACAGAGAGGGACCAGGGCAGGAAAAAAAAACATCTCCTAAAACCCTACCTGAAATAAGCATATAAGATTACAAAAATTGTAAGTAAAGGCAAGAAAATGCATTAGATTATCTTTTGTTTTAGCTTGTGAATTTTCCCTGTGCTAAGAGGAAGGTTTATTCCTGTTTTTGTAACTTTGAAGTTGAGCCTAAAGGGGAATCCTCTGTGTTTTAAATCTTTATATTACCCTGTAAAATTACCTTCCTTCCTGATTTTACAGCGGTGCTTCTTTTACTTTTTTCTTTATTATAAAGTTCTTTTAGGAACCTGATTGATTTTAGTGCCCTAAAGAAAGGGTCTGGTCTGTACTTTTATTAAACGCAATTGGTTGGTATATTATTCTCAAGCCTCCCCAGGAAAGGGGGTGAAATGGCTTGGGGGGATATTTTGGGGAAATCGGAACTCCAAGTGGTCCTTTTCCTGAATCTTTGTCTAAATCACTTGGTGGTGGCAGCAATACCATCCAAGGACAAGGAAAGGATTTGTGCCTTGGGGAAGTTTTAACCTAAGCTGGTAAAAATAAGCTTAGGGGGGGTCTTTCAGGCGGGTCCCCACATCTGTACCCCAGAGTTCAGAGTGGGGAGGGAACCCTGACACAGTCCCATTGCCATAAAAGCTGAATGACTAATTCCTAAGGGAATATGTCAGGTGAATGCAGACTTGTTAATGCAAGTGAAAGTATCAAACAAGGGATTGTGTAATAGTACCGGGCTTGTGACTGTGGAAGTTCAAAGCAGCATCAGAACTCATCAAGGAAAAGATGGGACATCATTCTGTGTGGACCAATCCCAAAATACAGGATATTCTCCTAAATGCTAACACTGACTGTAGTAAGATATTACAAAGCCTCTGAAATCCCCACTGTGGGTGACTGCACAAGAATATTGACAGACATATTCAACAAGGAACTTGGGTTACACCACATACAGGAACTAACAAGATGTGAAAAAAGGGAACATGTTATCTATGCTGTGTGAAAGGTTTCTTAAAGTATAACTTCTCTACAAGATAGCTACAAAAAGGATAAAAATGGAAAACAATGTACTATCCAAACAGCATCTTTTTGGCTTAAAATCTGTAATGCTGGAATGTTTTTCTAAATCAATAGAGCTCAGAATGGAGCTTTAAACATTTTCTGAAAAGGAGCTGAATTAGGTGTGACCGATAATTTGGTTTTACTTAGAAAATCACGTGGTCCCTAGTTCAAAGCTGGCAATAAGCAGACCTCAAACAAAACCTCTCTGTATGGCCAAAAGTGGCAGAAAATTCCATTCAGTTGCTTTGCATTATATAAAATCTATACAAAACAAACTTTACTACCATGCACCTAACCACAACTTTATTGCAAACTTTAATACCTACGTATTTCTAGAGTTCTAGTGGAGGAGGATTCAGAGGGATCTTCAGTTGAGATAATCAGGACTAGAGTCTACTAGAGACTACAGAAAAAAGAGGGGAGGGTTGGAAATACAACAGCAGACTTCTACTTTTAAAAGAAAACAGAAAACTCAGACCACCAGGTTTGCTGTTCTCTATGTGCCTGGGAGACTTGGACTTTGTTAAAATATAAAAACATGGGAAATTTAGATGGGAGTTGGATTGCCTGGAGCTGCCAAACCAGACCCCCATTACATTGAACCACAAATGACCAAAATGCCAGTCATTTTATGACTACGCAGGGCACAACAAACCTTATGCCTCATTTCATTGTTACACAATAGTTCAAATGTTATGCGTAGTTTTCTTTGTGTTCAGACTTTATCACTCGGCCAGAAGCATGATAAAATTCCTTGGTTTCAAGCCTTCATAACTTAGCTAACGTTGTTGCTAAAACCCAGAACACAACTTGAGCAAGAGTTAAAAGCATATATAGTTTATTCACATTCCTTAAAATATTAAACAATTACTTTTATTACTAATTATTATTATTATAAACAGCCCAGGCTCATGCTCAATGATATCTCTATGGATATTTGCCTGCACAATGAGATTAGTTCTTCTTTTCTCTGAACCTCCCTTATCATACTCCATATAGGACATAAAGTTGTGGACTTCTTCAGTGTTGCTAGCACTTGCAATTTTAATTGTGAGTCTCACAATATTTGGTGTTTTTTGTAAAGCCTTAGCTCCTGGAGATATGCAATCTCAGCTTTTATTTTTTTAAAAAGGACATTTTAGCCCTCATAGTTGCAGAAGAAAGTTTGAAAACACCACCTAATTGTATGTGAAAGATTCAGAAACCAGAAGGTAAATAACAAGAACTCAAAAGGTATTATATTTTAAAAATCTCATGATTTTTAAGTCAATCTCATGACTATTTAGGGCCTAACTCATGAGTTTTGAATGCTTGGGGTTGGGAATGCTGTTTTTTGATTTACTGCTTTCTCTGAACAGATATGTCTACACTAGACTTTTGTACCATGAGTTAATTGTTAATCATTTCACTTGAAGTACTTAATATGTTTGTGAAAGCTAGTGTGGATTACCTCACTCTCTCGCTCTCGTTTTGTTTTCACTAGAGATTTAACTCATTGTGCACCATGAATTTTCTTTTTAACCTGCTCCACTTTTAGCCACAAATCCACCCCGGGCAAGCTATAGTTGTGCCGCACCACAAGGCAGCTGAGATGGCCTGAGTTGGAAGACAGACCACGAGTTATCTTGTCTCACTTTTTGCTAGATCGAGGTGTCTGAAGGGTTTGGCTAACTCAAGGTGCCTGCAGTGAAAACACCTGGCCACAACCAATCACAACAACTGATGGATTACGGTCCTCCAGTCCCTTCCCACCAGCACCCAAGCACCCAGTTCTGTATCCTATCTTGCCATCTACCTCTGCTCTGTCCCCTAACTGGAAGTTGCTTACCTTCATATGCTTCCTCTCAGAGTCCTTGGTCCCTCACTGCTTGCAGAACCTTCAGTTTTAGTCATCTCTGGTCTCCAATACAGCCATGAGATGTGTGTCTGGCTAGAAGCCCATATGTCAGTATGGAGCAACTGGGCTGGAGGCTGATACCAAAGCCTTGGACAACCTTTTGGGCTGAAGTGAGCTAAACCTATGACTTTGGGACCCAGAGAAGGAATGCCTAGTACTATGATGTTACTGCAGACCGATCCTGGGATCAATCAGACTGTACAACTGTGCAGGTGAAGCTATAAAGGGCCTCAAGGTAACCCCCTGGAGGGCCAAGAATAATAATTCAAAGTCTGATGCTGCTCCAAAAGATCTGTCTGTTTTACAGACAGCTGGACCATATGCTTAACAGTACCCCAAGCCTGGATCCCAGTTTCAGCCTGGAATAATCTATGTTGGCAGGCTGAGGGTGGATTCAGAGCTTTGATGTCTGTGAGGACTTGGAGCCCAACCACTCAGCCGTGGAGAGCTAGGCGGAGAGGACCTTTGCCCCACATCATGGGATCCCTTTGGTGAAATGCTTCCGGGACCCCAGGGTGCACAATGAGGAGCCCCACACAGAAGAATGAGAAGAGGTCACAGCATCTCACCCAGGTAATCTGGGTGCAGCCATTATTGTTATTATTATAAAGGATATTATGAAATGTGTTCCTGGGTTTTAACGTCTAATCTCAGCTCTCACTTAAGTTTTAGGTGGATGCAGCATAATTACAGAATTCCTCCTGACTGACCATGCTATTCAATATGGCAGACAAGCAGGGGAAAAAACTGTAAAAGAGTAACTTACAGCAGATGATGAACGAAGCAGTTGTTGTTAAAAAAGCCCTGCATGGGTGTTAAAAGCTTTGCAGCCATTACCCTGGCAAAATATAGTCTAACCAAATACAGCCCTCAAAGACTCTACCAAGAATATCTCAGGACTGGACAGCATGTTAATGGAACATGTGGAATTGCCCGCTCATTAGTGCTGCAGCTGGTTGATTGCAGATTTCATTTTGCTTCAGTCCTAAGGAGTGATAAATTAAATTTTTCACTCTGTGGAAGTTCCAGAAGTCTATCAGATTTCAGTGCAGTGCAAGTCTCCCTCTGCCTCCCCTGTAACTCAGAACCATCTCCAGTTCATCTGGTACAAGATACAGAAAGATTTCCCTTGCATAACCAGAAGGTCTCCATTCTGAGGTCTGGAATAACTGCTTTCTCTTCTATTCTGGGATCTTCACCCAGGATTACAATCATCGAACGCAACCCACAGCAGTCTGGAATAAGTTTGAAATAGTCACCAATGCTGCCCTAGTTCACCCCCTCCACGCCTTTAAAAAAAGTCTCGCCTGTGAAAATAAATATTTTGGGGCGTGCAAAGGTTCTGGTTACACACCATCCTTTCCCCGGAAATATTCTGCAACTGAGCTTGGAATCCAGGACAAGCTATGGGAATGGTATCTGAAATATAAGATACACTTTTTTCTTTCTGGCCACATGGAGAAAACATAAAACCATATGGGACTAACAGACATTCACAAACTTTTTTCATTTGTTTGGAACCTCTGAGTCAGCCTCAGATTCAGTCAGGGAAGGGAAGACGCCACAGAGACTGCTCTTTGTGACCCAAAGATTGCATGATGTGAGGGCCAAGTGACAGAGGACCGGGAACAATCTGCAGCTGGAGGTGCACAAGGACTGCTCTGGGAAGTCAGACCAGTTCCACAAAATAGAGCTCAGGCAGCAGCTGGAGGATCTCCAGATGGTTGCAAAGTGAAGAAAGGTGGCCCTGGAGCTGGAGGAGAAGTGAACCTGAGATGAAAGGGAGCTTGTCAGAGTAGCTTTGATATGATTGGCAGATGTAGGAATGAGACACGACGTTTCAGAAAGACAAGTTCAGAAGACTTTTTGAGATCTTGAGCCAGTTGGCAAAAAGCTCTTCTACTCAAACCCACCCATGTTCTGCCCACCCATGCCCTGTCCTGGTGCTTCGCCTCCACAGAACCAAGTCCTCCAAGCTGTGGAAAGCTGTTGGAGGGAGCCAGTCAATGAGCCCTGGAACCCTGCACCACCAGCAGTATCTGCTGCATACTATGCCTGCTGTAATGAAGGGGAAAGAAACCAGATACCTAATTATGAGCAGCTCCATTATCTGTAACACCACATGTCATATTTTACTGTAGTTTGCTCTTTAGTGCTTGGAATGTTTTGCACTGTTAGACCTGTTGCTGTTTTGCACTTGTTTGTTTTACACACCTGTTCAACTTTGTAATGGTGACTTGACTGCCCAAATACGTTTATTTTATGTAAACCTTTATTTGGTCTCAGACTGAAGTCTGGGGTTACAATAGATAACTGCAACAAATGGAAAATGACACGTCCACCATGGAGACAAGATGGATGAACCAGAACCTAATGTTAAGCACCTAAATCCATATTCTGAGACACTGAAACAAATGGCCTGATTTTCACAGATACTAAGCATCCACAGCTCCCACTATCGGTGCTTAAATATAGATTTAAATGCCTATATGTAGGCACCCAAGTTTGTAAATGTTGGCCAAAGTTTCCTTTTGATTACTTTTAAACAGCATATGGATAACTCAGCTATTGTAAATCAAGGTTCCTTTGTACTGGAACAAAGTTTGAACATATTCATTGCTTTTTGTCATACCTTCTATGGGCTAAACCATGAAGAATGTACTGAATTATTGTTACTCAGATAGAACTCTCACTTAGGCCAATAAGGACGGCAGGATTTGGCCCTGAGGGTTTATTAAGCTAATATTTAACTTAAGACTATTTTTAACATGTGTGACTTTCACATTTTTTGAGGAAAAATATTTTAGTGATAAAAATAAATTAAAAATCTACGTCCAGTGTCTGTTCCTACATCCTAGAGCTTCTGGGAGCTTTTCACCCAACAAGCCTTCCTTCGTGTTAGTGGTATTGGGGAAAAAATCCTTACACAAGCCTGGTTCTGCAGTGGTAATTCCTGCAGTGCCATACAAATCAACATGCTAGTTCAAAGACAGGTTAGGTGGTCAATATATGCCACCGTCTCACAGATGTCTGTGCTGGGATGAGAGGTATCCATTATTCTGATTTTTCTGATCACCAAACTATAGGCTTCATCAAATTACATTGACATCATTTCCTTTTGAATAACACACTGTGGTAACATGGTATCCAGAGATTTCCACTGGCCACATTTTATTTCGTATCACATATCATCTGCAGAGTCATGCCTTAACAGATAACCCTGGGACCCTACTAAGATTTACTCAGACTAGGGCTGTCGATCAATCGCAGTTAACTCACGCAATTAACTCAAAAAATTAACTGTGATTAAAAAAATTAATTGTGATTAATCGCACTGTTAAACAATAGAATACTAATTGAAATTTATTAAATATTTTTGGAAATTTTTCTACATTTTCAAATATATTTATTTCTATTACAACACAAAATACAAAGTGTACAGTGCTCACTTTATATTATTTTTTATTACAAATATTTGCACTGTAAAAATGATAAACAAAAGAAACAGTATTTTTCAATTCACCTCATACAAGTACTGTAGTGCAATCTCTTTGTCGTGAAAATGTAACTTACAAATGTAGATTTTTTTGTTACATAGCTGCACTCAAAAACAAAACAATATAAAACTTTAGAGCCTACAAGTTCACTCAGTCCTACTTCTTGTTCAGCCAACTGCTAAGACAAACAAGTTTGTTTACATTTATGGGAGATACTGCTGACAGCTTCTTATTTATGTCACCTGAAAGTGAGAACAGGCGTTTGCATGGCACTTTTGTATTTACGTGCCTGATACGCTAAACATTCATATGCCCTGTCATGCTTCGGCCACCATTCCAGAGGACCTGCTTCCATGCTGATGATGCTTGTTAAAAAAAATGCATTAATTAAATTTGTGATTGAACTCCTTAGGGGAGAACTGTAGGTCCCCTGCTCTGTTTTACCCACATTCTGCAATAAATTTCATGTTATGGCAGTCTCGGATGATTACCCAGCACATGTTCATTTTAAGAACACTTTCACAGCAGATTTGATAAAATGCAAAGAAGGTACCAATGTGAGATTTCTAAAAATACCTATAGCACTCGACCCAAGGTTTAAGAATATGAAGTGCCTTCCAAAATCTGAGAGGGATGAGGTGTGGAGCATGCTTTCAGAAGTCTAAAAAGAGCAACACTCTGGTGCGGAAACTACAAAACCTGAACCACCAAACAATAAAATAAACCTTCTGCTGGTGGTGTCTGACTCAGATGATGAAAATGAACATGCGTCAGTCCACTCTGCTTTGGATTGTTATCGAGCAGAACCTGTCATCAGCATGGACATGTCCTCTGGAACAGTAGTTGAAGCGCGAAGGGCCATATGAATCGTTAGCGCATCTGGCACGTAAATATCTTGCGATGCCGGCTACAACAGTGCCATGCAAATGCCTGTTCTCACTTTCAGGTGACATTGTAAATAAGACGTGATTAATTTCAGTTAGAACACAGAGTACAAAGTGTACAGTGCTCATTTTATATTTATTTTTATTACAACCTAATACAAGTACTGTAGTGCAATCTCTTTATAATAAAAGTTGAACTTACAACGTAGAATTATGTAGAAAAAATAACTGCATTCATTCAAAAATAAAACAATGTAAAACTTTAGAACCTGCAAGTCCACTCAGTCTTACTTCAGCCAATCACTCAGACAAACAAGTTTGGTTACAATTTGGAGGAGATAATGTGCCCACGTCTTATTGCGTTTAACAGTGCGATTAATCGAGATTAATTTTTTTAATTGCTTGACAGCCCTAACTCAGACAAATAGTAAACTTTTCAAAACACACAACTACTCTTCTCAGAAGCTGAATCTCAGCTAGATTGACTGTTTAGAAGCAGTTTTGGTTTGATTCTTGAAACACTTACATGCACACACAACTAATTTTATGCAAGTGATTAGACCCAATACATTCAATGGGATTACTCACATATGCACAAGTATTCAGGTGTATAAGTGTTTGCAGGATCATGACCATAGTTTGTACAGTACCATAAGATACTTTTCCATTATAAAGACTACTTTCTTACAAAACGTTTATTTAACAATACGAAATTTATGGTGTCAAGTTTAGGGAAAGTAGCATCTGATGCTGCAAGTCCAGTTTCCATCCATTTTTTTGCAGCACTGAAAACAACAAAATACACTTCAACCATATCCTATAAAACCATAGCCTCTCCCTCTCCCAGAACAGAACAAATCAAATTACAACTACTGGCAACATTTCCTCCCACTGGACCTGAGTAAAGACTCAGGTAAAGCTCTCACTGAAGTGGATGAAAGTTTGACATAAGTATATTCAGTATCATTCCTTGTGCTATTTGAAATGGCTCAGGAATTAAATCTTGCAAAGCAGGTTTAGTAATGAAAGTCAGCTCAACCTTTAACTCTGACCTTTAGTTCTGATGTGTATATGGCGGGGGGAGGGGAGGGGGGGCTAACAGCCAGCTCTTATTCACTCTGGTCCTGGGGACAAGTGGCCTTTGCCACACTCCAGAGTTTTAATGAGACATTAGGTGGCCATTCCTTCTTCCTACCAGGCTAACTGTCAATCAAGCGTGGGCCACTTCTTCTCTTCTGTGAGGGTCTTCTGGAAGCAGGATGTGCCCTCCATCACAGTGCAAGCAAGCAGCAGCAAATAGGCTCCTCTTGTTGTCTCTGCCTCAGGAACTGACTACAGAGAGAGAGATGCCATATTATTTCTAGCTCATTAGCTAGGAAACCTCAGGGGATTCCTTAGCAAACTTCCAGAGGGGATTATGGGCCATCTCTAAGTCCCAGATAGCTCATAATCATACGTGTTATTTTCAGTGAGCATGCAGAGATTCCCTACTTACCATGGTTGTGAAGCTCCATCAAGTGCACAGGGTTGTCAAGCTTTATTAATGGAAGGTTGAGAAAAAAAGCCTCATTGAAACACAGCAAAATCCTTTTTCATAAGAAGGAGACCAACAAATGACTTCATTAAATGACCAACTAACAATTGGTCCTGTGCCCTTTTTGCTTATTTATAGTGTATAAAGAAGGCCAGAAAGGTTCCTTCTTCTCAGTCCTGACAGTAGGTGCTGCTCCTTCTGTACTACGACACTGTAGCTGAGAAAGTGGAGTCCAGTAATCCTTTCTTCTTGCCCCCCCCCCAAATTGTTTTAGGATAGGAGGGGCATGAATTTGTACCAAGTCCACTCCTACAAACAGCATCATAGTAGGAGAGGACAGCCACCTGGAATCCCTGATACATCAAAGATAAGAATGTATGATCTTGGGTCTAGTAGGAGCTGGAGGGAGACCAGCTGTGGGTAGAGGGGTTGTGTGAATTTGAACTTCAGCCCACGTTCATAAACTTTTTGAGAACATGAGGTAAGGTTTGCAAACACAGGAAACCCTGCACTCCAGGCTAAAGTAGAATGGGTCTTGGGATCATTGTGAATGAGTCACACAGTCCTAACTGTAGCAAAAAAGAGAAAAGGCATATGGAGCATGTATGAAAGAGGAAGAGAGTGAAAACAGAGGAACTGCCATACTGGATCAGACCAGTGGTCTATCCAGTGTAGTATCCTGTCTCCAGCATTGGCCAATATGTCAGGTAACTCAAAGTTTCCCAACTGAGTTCAAACTCAGTAAGATTTTCTAATCAAGACAAGCCATGCAATGAGCTGCTCAGCATGCTTTGGAGTGTGGGGTTTGTACAAGCGATTGCCGTCAGCTTGGCTTTGTTTGATGTTGCCATGAAATATAAAGCTGTACACTTCAGCTCACCTTTTACCAGTGTATATAATAGGGTTCTATTCACAGTTAGCTGACTGGATACTGAACGTACCTGACTGCTAAGTAATGCTTGGCACTGCGGCAGCTAACTCAACTGTTCACAACTGTGTTCAAACACTATAGGGTTTTGTAGTGTTCACCAGGCCTCAGTGTCTTCTTGCTGGGTTTTGATCAAGGCTACTGTGTAAGAGTAACAGTTTGAGGGTATTTACTGACCTGCAAGAACGCCACTTCCTTTTAAAGACAAAGGTCTCAAATACCTGTACTTTAAGAACAGGCCTACCTTGGGCCCTGTTAGTGTTTTCAACCCTTCAACTAATTCAGATATAAAACATGATATCTTAAGTCAATCAGTTTTGCTACTTCTGTGTAAAGTAGAATGCAGTATCTTCGCCCCTTCTTAGATGACTGTATGGCTATTCCAGATTTTCTTTCCTATCTTCTACTTTTCTCCCCACTTCCATCCCATTACATAGTTATCCACAATTTCCATCTGTCAGTATTTTAACAGCTTGCAGAGCCTCTCTCTGTGATGCATCCTCACTCACAATATTAAGACCAGTAGCAAGAGGGAAGTAACTACTCCTTGCAAGTGCCATTACGAGCTGTGCTTTCAAACCTAGATTGTTTGAGCAATGACACGAAAAATTGCACCTAGATTTAGTCACAGCACAAGAAGGCGAAAATAACATGAGACCTGACAGTAGTAAAAACACTAAATCATACTAGAAGTCAGATAAGAGATACCATGCATCAAAATGCCAAAAGAATTTCAGAGACAAGGTGTGTGAGGTAATATCTTTCAAGCTCGCAAGCTTGACTCTTTCACCAACAGAGGTTGGTCCAATAAAATATATTACCTTACCCACCTTGTCTCTCTAATATCCTGGAACCGACACGGCTACAACAACACTGCATAAAAGAAGTTGACACTGAGTGCTGTCTACTAATGCTACATTTTCCTCTCCTGTCTCTCTACAGGAAAGATGCAGTCAGGCTGGATGGCTGTAGTTTTATGACTTTAAAACAATGATATCCTGTTCCCATAAAAGATATTGCAACCCTTTCACCCTTAGCAAAATTCATACTGTATTTTTTTTCTTAAGAGAGAAATCAGTGAGAGATTTATTATATCAGGATGACAAATACTGACACCAGCTACTCTAAGCTGGTGTCAGTTTAAAAAAAGGCAAATTTATCTCCTTTTTACTAAAATGGTTTATTTCACTACAATTCTCTGTAGGGTTTTCATCTGCCAAGGGTCTTATTTGAGATCATTATTCATTCATAGCAAGTTGATTGAATGTATAATTCAGGAAATTACTTGCTCATGATATACCCTAGAAAGAATCACATACGAATTTAATGAAGCAAAAAATAATGCTGTTTGAGATATAGGGCCTGACCCACTACAGTTCCTCACATTGTGCAGTCTTTTGCCCCAGTGCAAAGTTGGTGTAACTCATTACCATTCTGATGTAGTAGTATTTTAAACACACTTTGCACTGGTGACTTTGCACATGGCATCCTAAAATAATGCTGGTTGAGAACACAGGTATTCTCCAGCTTGGAAGCAAGGACAATAGTTTAACCTTTACATGGTGTCTAGACAGAAGCAATTAGTAGCAATTAGTGGTTGCATCTACTGTCTGCTGTGTCCATAACAGCTCAATGTCATGGAAATAGGGAAGTTCGCTGGATTTCACTGCTACACAGATACTTTTTACAGTAGACCACTGTCTTGGGTTTCTGTATTATAGGTGCCTGTCTTGCTTTACGGTTCTGTTTTAAAGAAGTCTAAGAGACTCTTGCCTCAGCACTGGAGTCAAGTCAATAAATAAATACAATCAATTAACATTAAACAATTTAATGTGGAAAAAAGCTTTTAGTCACTTTGCTGATTATTCTCACTAACAATGACATTCACGGTAAGCCCCAGTTCAGCTGGATCGCGTTTCACAGAATGTTCTCCAAAAGAACTTCATTATGTATGTGCAACACTACTGCCATTGATGGGGTTGCACTGGTATAATTAACCCCAAAATACAGCTCCATTGAATAGACTCTATAGACTATGGCTCCCATGTGGTTGCATGCTGTATTGTCTGTTTCTCATGGTAGAAAAGAGAGAGGACTCAGTTGTAAGGAATGTAAAAGGGATTCTTTATTGAAATCGCGAATCTTAGGAAAGACCTTGTAATTTTCCCTGTAGCTCTAAGTTCCAAGTTAACTAAAGACAGCCCATGGTTCCAACTGTCACCACATAGGCTCTTCTAAATCCTGGCCTGGACTGTACAGTCATGGAAAGGACTGTTTACTACACTTCATACATGTTTAATTGAAAGCAGAATATAAAAAAAAACCCTTTGAAATCTACTTTCAAATGCCTATAAATATACATACACATTTAGAATCGTGTACCCCATTTGCAGTGGCTTAAGTACATTTAAGAATGTATTTTCAATATATTTTTTCATATTATAACTATTTAGTTACCTGATTAAAGAGACTTGTAATGGATTACAACTCCTGTCACTGGTGTCATTTATAGCTGTCTAGCATCAGAGTCTGGAGCTGGTTATGGCTTCCTGACATGCTGCCCCTAACCCCTCACTCTCTCCTGAGCCAAGCGGAGCTCTAGAGAAGGAGAAAATCTGGCTGACTGCGTTTCTGTGGCATTCAGGAAGATGCATTCCAATGCTCTCACAGCTCATTTAATACCTGCACGTTGTTAGTAATGGAAGACTCTGAAAGATGCTAGGTTCCCATCATACAAAGATATTCTTTAACTAAACGTTCTATTTTTTCCCCCATCAGACTGATTATAGATTTAGGCTCAAAAGCACCAAAGCGATCTCGACGCCTGAGTCCCATTTTGAGACATGACTTAGGCTCAGATCCTTACAAGTATTCATAGATTCATAAATTCCAAGGCCAGAAGAGACCATTGTGATCATGGACTCTGACCTCCTGCATAACACAAGCCATAGAACTTCCTCAAAATAATTCCTAGAGCAGATCTTTTAGCTATGTCCATCTGCCTTTTTTGGTACCTAAATCCCCTATTGAGGTGCCACTGACATTTTCGCAGTCGCTGCTCAGTTGCTACCTAACCCTGAAGGTGCCTAGGTCCTTTAGGTGCCTCAATTTCCATTGGTTGGCATTTGCAAAACTACTTAAGCCCTGACACCAGCCTACACCTAATGGACTTCTTGGAGCCCTTGCTCAAACCAAAGCCCCAGAGGCCCTGAAGTGGGATTCTCAAACTAAGCGTGGGGCTGTCTATCTCACCAGCAGGGCCCGATCACATAAGTGTGCTCTGAGCAGACCTAAGACCTGATACCTGTCAGGCCCCACAGCAAGAGGCCAGACGCAGGCCCTCAACGGTGGAAGGGGACAGGACTGCACCCACACAAAAGACAGCCATGGCCAGAGGTGAACATAAGGCGAGCATGAGACAGAAAGAGATGGTTTTGGCTGCTAGATGACTGGGTTATCTAAGCAGCTGACCTGACTTATGTGCCTAGCTCCAGGAGAGGGTTTGTGGCTGAGCATCCCAAGCAGAGGGAGGCACCTATCCCTGCCTCAGTGCAGCGGGTATGGTACTAGACTCAGTGACCTCTTGAGGTTCCTTCCAGCCTTACGTGTCAATGTTTCTGTGATTAGAATATTCTATAGAGTAAATTAACAAAATTTAATTCACACATTAATTCTGTATTGGACATTAGAAACAATGGTTGAAAGCAGAGCTGGTCAAAAAATGGCAATTGCTGACTGTGGGAAATTTGAAAAAAACCCACCTTTTTCTTCTAAATTTGATGGATAAATATTTTGGTTTTTCAATTTTAAAAAACTTAGTAAAAACAATTTGGTTTTCTAAAACCGAACCATTTTACCAAAAAATTTCATTTGGATTGAAAAGTCATTTGTTCTTGAAAAAATGTTCAAAAAACCCCAAATCAGTCAGCTGTAGTTACAGCCCATGGATTGATTGCTAGTAGTCCAAGAAATCCTTTCAGGGGTCTGCTAAAATTATCATTCTGAGAGCCACGTGTGGAGGGACAGAGCTGATATTGGGAATGGCAGTGGAAATGTGAACCACAAAGGTCCTCAGGTGCCTAAATTCCATTTTTAGGCACCACTGAGATCTACAAAACTCCCACTTGGCTACTGCCTAATGATGTAGGTGCTCAAACTTATACCACGCCTAAGTTTTTGCAGTAAAAATTCACTAGGTGCATATGTTTCTACCTCTGGGCACGCACAATGCTGCCTCCCCCTAGGGGTCTGGATGCATATCTCCCACTAAGCCCCAGAGGGATTCACAAACCAGGGAAAAGAGAAGTGTTCAGCTGCCGAAGTCATGTGTGGGGGCCTGCTATGGTAGGTATGCTCAGAGGCCACCTAACTCCACACAAAACAGTGGGGAAGAGGAGGGCTTCCCATATAACCTTTAGTGAAGTGGTTGAGGTACTCACCCAGGATGTGGGAGTTGCCCACTTCATACCCCCAATGCCTGAGGAGAAGAGATTTGAACAGAGATCTGCTCTCTCTCAGGTGAGTGTCCTAACCACTGCGCTATAGAGTCATTCTTACTATTTCTCTGGCTCAATTAACATTTAATTATTCAATTATTTAATTTAAGGGGAACAATGTCAATAGGAGAGCTTGAGGGAGAATATCAGAATATCGCAAACCTTTTAGTAAGGCAACCCACCAACTGCACATTGTTCTTTTTTATGACTCACCCAGGGTCCAGATTCATAGTTGAGAGAAGAAGGGGGCAAAATTATTAGGGCAGCATCCTTCTCCTCCTTGCCTCACCACGGGAGCACTGACCACCCACAGCAGCACCCGCCACCCTGGCACTGCAAACCCTAATCCCATTCCAGTGCAGAGGGGAGGCCCTGGGGGGAGAGGGTTGGAGAAGGAGCCTGCCCCACACTCACCTCACAGCAGTGGCTCCTGCCCCTGGGAGCTGGACTTGGGTCCCTGCTCTGGGCCCCTCTGTTATGATGGAGGGATGGCTGGGACAAATTTGAGCAAGTGGTGCTGCAAACCTGCATTCCATATTGCCACAACCGGAGTGAGGAGCTAGGCCAAGCCCCACAGGACAGGAGCCATCACTGCAGGATGTGGATGGGGGCTCTCCAACCTCCCCTCTGAGGGTTTCCCCTCTGCACCGGGCCGGTCACCCACTTAGAACGTGCCCAGGACTCACTGGTGGGTTGCAACGCACCATTTGGAACTGGATTAGGGCACTCACCTGAGAGGGTCAGATCCCTGTTCAAATCCCTTCTTCTCATCAGGCAGAAAGAGGACTTGAACTAGGGGTCTCCCACATCCCACGTGCATACTCTAATAACTGGCTAAAGGCTATAAGGGATGACCTTTTCTTCCTCCCCTCACCCCCCGCACCAATTTATGTGGATTTAGGCAGCCTGTGAGCACTCATACTGGATTGGGCCCTGACTGTGATTTAGGCAGATGAACACCTATCTTCCCCAGGTTCATGAATCACAAGCAGAGCTAGGCATCTCCTTATAGCTTGGACTTAGACACCAAACTCTGAAAGAAGGGTGGGGTTTAGCACACATCCCTCTTGTCAATATCACCCATTGGCTAATTTAGGTGGCTCCCTGCCTAGCAGGCTGGCTTTGTAGATCTCATTCTAGGACACCATTCACTCTATAGGAACCTAGGCACCTCACTTAGGCTTTGTGGGTCACAGTATTGTTCCTGTGATTTCCTTGGTGCCTGAAAGTTAGCTGTTGTGCCATGCAGCATTGCAACACCTAAGTCCCTTTGTGGATCTGGGCCTGGGTCCTTAAAAGGAACTTCTACTTACAAGCTTGTCTGCACAGTGAAATTGCTGGAGATGATTGTGCTAGACAAAAAGAAAAGGAGTCCTTGTGGCACCTTAGAGACTAACCAATTTATTTGAGCATAAGCTTTCGTGAGCTACAGCTCACTTCATCGGATGCATACTGTGGAAAATACAGAAGATGTTTGTTTTTATACACACAAATCATGAAAAAATGGGTGTTTATCACTACAAAAGGTTTTCTCTCCCCGCACCCCACTCTCCTGCTGGTAATAGCTTATGTAAAGCGATCACTCTCCTTACAATGTGTATGATAATCAAGGTGGGCCATTTCCAGCACAAATCCAGGTGTTCTCCCCCCCCACACACACCCCCAAACAAACCCACTCTCCTGTTGGTAATAGCTCATCTAAAGTGATCACTCTCCTTACAATGTGTATGGTAATCAAGGTGGGCCATTTCCAGCACAAATCCAGGGTTTAACAAGAATGTCTGGGGGGGGGGGGGGTGGTGTTAGGAAAACAAGGGGAAATAGGTTACCTTGCATAATGACTTAGCCACTCCCAGTTTCGATTCAAGCCTAAGTTAATTGTATCCAATTTGCAAATGAATTCCAATTCAGCAGTCTCTCGCTGGAGTCTGGATTTGAAGTTTTTCTGTTGTAATATCGCAACTTTCATGTCTGTAATCGCGTGACCAGAGAGATTGAAGTGTTCTCCGACTGGTTTATGAATGTTATAATTCTTGACATCTGATTTGTATCCATTTATTCTTTTATGTAGAGACTGTCCAGTTTGCCCAATGTACATGGCAGAGGGGCACTGCTGGCACATGATGGCATATATCACATTGGTAGATGTGCAGGTGAACGAGCCTCTGATAGTGTGGCTGATGTTATTAGGCCCTGTGATGGTGTCCCCTGAATAGATATGTGGGCACAGCTGGCACGGGCTTTGTTGCAAGGATAGGTTCCTGGGGTAGTGGTTCTGTTGTGTGGTATGTGGTTGCTGGTGAGTATTCGCTTCAGGTTGAGGGGCTGTCTGTAGGCAAGGACTGGCCTGTCTCCCAAGATTTGTGAGAGTGTTGGGTCATCCTTCAGGATAGGTTGTAGATCCTTGATAATACGTTGGAGGGGTTTTAGTTGGGGGCTGAAGGTGACGGCTAGTGGCGTTCTGTTATTTTCTTTGTTAGGCCTGTCCTGTAGTAGGTGACTTCTGGGAACTCTTCTGGCTCTATCAGTCTGTTTCTTCACTTCCACAGGTGGGTATTGTAGTTGTAAGAATTTGATAGAGATCTTGTAGGTGTTTGTCTCTGTCTGAGGGGTTGGAGCAAATGCACATTGTAAGGAGAGTGATCACTTTAGACAAGCTATTACCAACAGGAGAGTGGGTTTGTTTGGGGGGAGATGGGGGGGAGGGAGAAAACCTGGATTTGTGCTGGAAATGGCCCACCTTGATTATCATACACATTGTAAGGAGATACAATCTTAAATTATATTTAAGCATAGTTGGCGAGAAAGAAACAGAGAAGACAGGATGAGATTTTTCCAAACATTCAAATATCTGTTTTGGTCAGCAGCTCCAATTGGCCTCAGGGGAATGCATTCATTTGAAGCAGCTGTGGTCAGTTATATAAACATAAGATTTTTAATAGGACAGGATGGTCAAAGTTAATAGATCTGACCCACACTGAATCCATAGGACATTTTAGATACAAACTGTAGTGTAGCATCCAGAGGCTCAAGAAGCAATAATTGAGAATTTGATGAAATCTAGATGGGCAGTGGCTGTTCGCTAATTTGTGGCATATTTGATTCAACTGTGGTTTTTTTGTTCACTTAGGGTGAAATTCACCCTGTCCAGAGAGTCAGGACAGGGCTTATGCATCACTTAACAAGGGAACTGCCTCATTACACATGAACTTCAAGTTCTGAGTTGATTCAATGGGTCATCTCATATAAAACACATTGTGGTAATCTAATCTCAGTGTGATGAGGCTTGGGTCATGTGAAATGGTCACAGATTTCTGGCCAGACAGATGAAAAAAACATTCTGGGCGTTGCTGTTATGTGACTATCTAAACAGCATCAGAGCACCCCAGATGCAACAGTATCCCCAGACTACGAAATATCATAAAAAAAATAAGCACACAACCTCAATTAAAGGGGGCAAATATAATCTTCACTGAATAGTGCTTTCCTCCTTTTATATTAGCCATGTGTTATATGCATAGAGTTCTAAGTGCAAAAAAAATTGCTGAACACTTAAGTTGTTCATAAGCCTTGTGTTGGCCCAGACACTACAATGAATTTCACCCTTTGAACATTGACAAGGATCCATGGAATATATTTACTATACTCAACAAGCCAGGTCAGTATTAACTGTGAGGAAAAGGCTTGTATACAAATATCAGTGATCGGCTCTTCTTGGAAGGTTTAAAGAAAGTAATTCCAGCTGAGTTCCCTTTAATAAATATTCAAGTTCTTTTTTAGGGCACACACACACCATTGGAAAGCACTTGAGCAGAGCCAATCATTTTGGCTTTTCTTTCAATGGTGGATATCTGGTACATCATGTAGAAGCCTTAAAATAAATCAGTTTTGTGCAAAAAGAATTGCCTCTCAAGTGGCAAAGATGAACAAACCCATTAAAATCCGAAGTGGGAGGCAAACATTCATTCATCAACATTTCATCAAACACTTGGATAATATTGGGAACGGAAACTGCCACAAACCGCAAAATGTAAGGAATTGGAGCACTCCTTATGGATATGTGATATATGCTGTACAGGACACAATTGGAGATGGGAAATGTGATTGCAACCCAGGAATCTTATTCCACCCAAAAATAAAATATTTATTATGGGCTCAGTTCTATGAAAACCACGTCCACAACTCCCACTGAAAATAATGGGAGCTGACAGCTCTAAACAACTTGCAAGCTAGGGCCCTATTGGAGGAGTTTCCTCCAAATACAATGTTGGCAGTTTCACCAGCTATCCTTTATACTGTACTTTCCCCCTTCCAATATAGGACACATGTTTCTTTATTTCTAGTTCTTTGTTTTTCTCTTAATGACCCTGCAACCATTCTGTGTATAGCTGCTCAGAACAGTCTTCATTTGCTGAATGTATCCCACCTTATTCCTCTTTCAACAACTAGAACATAGGTTTGGTTCTTGATGTTTGCATCTCTTCAGTCCTACACCTCCTCCTGCACCACCCATCTATTTTTACTCCTCCACAGCAAATCGAAACACTCTGTCTAATTTAATTTTTTTAATGCAATGTAGAGGTAGCATTATGTGGTTCATCTAAGCTGTAAGGTACTGTATAGAGTATAATCTTACCTTGGTCCAAACAAGACACACTAATTTATGGTCCTCATTTTGTCAAGACCTATGAATAGGACCTATGTTTGTAGATAATCAGATGAAGATACAGTTAGAATGGACATAGAACCAGAAATCATTGCTGGTTATTGTGCACCAGTTTCTTAAACCTTAACTTCCTGTGGGAAAAGATCCATGCTTTTTAATAAAAAGACCTATTCCTTCTGTGCAATATTTCTTGAGGTCTTGAACACTATCATTCCATAAAAGAGCAATAACTGTTTTTACAGCCTATAAAAGTTAACATTTCAGTGTGTAGACACATCTGCTGTTTGCAGTCTCTGGCAATTTATATTTCCCATGTGTGTCACATCGTTGCCTGAAGGCAGACAGGAATTATAAGTGGAGGAAGAGTTATAAAGCTGCATTAATTTCTTAATAGGGTCCCACTTACTGGACTGTAAAATATTCATGCAGTAAGTGTTAATCTTTGATTTACAGTGACTCCTGCAATGCTAAGAATATTTACTAAAGACAGTACTAAAGACAAAAAGGAGTTGTTGTTTTTCTGAAAAGCGAGGACAAAAATTCTTATGTGTACATTTCTCTGTGCCCTGACTCTTCCCCTCAAAGTGAGCACGCATACAGGTACAACAAAACACCTGGTCTGGGGATGAGGTTTGCTTGAGGTTTTTTGATTGACATCTGCACATGATATTCCGAGTAAATGTCAGAAAAAGATTTTTTTTAGGGGTGATCTAATTGCTACATTTCAGATTGTCTCAATAAAAAATCCAGATGATGTCAGTTACCTGGAAATTGACTAGTTCATTAGCAAAGACATCTGTGTCTAATGAGGTGACAAGTCAGACTGTTTACCAGCGGCTTGTTGAATGCCAGCTGCATTTTTTGTCTTGTGCCCTGACCTTACAATCGACTCCGCATGTGCAGACTGCTGCATCCCCCTGGAGTGAATTGCAGAATCAGGGCCTTAGTTTGTACCATGGATTCTTAGTTTCATGTTTCAGTAATAAAAAGAGAATAATAAACAGTAAGTGTTTAATACTGATCTAATAAAAAAGAAAAAGCACTCCAAACATTCACACCCTTATTTGGGGCTGCTTTATTTTCTCTCTCTGCCTCCTGTTCACTCACTCACCCCTCCCACCAATTCCTCGAGTTCCATGTGGTATATATGAAATGGGAAACAAGCTTGTGGGATAACATCCTGCTGCTGTTGCACAATCTTGAACACAGCCCCCCTGGAATTGTTACTCTTGTTAGGCCCATAATGCATGTTCTCTGCCACGTAGTTTAGATCGCTTATTGTATGATACATATGCGGAAAGGAGTGACATAAAGGACTATTTTGAATTTGTAACCTTGTCTAGCTTTCTCTTTACAACATTAACAGAAAAGTTAACCGCTTACAAAACAACAGGTTTCAGAGTGGTAGCCGTATTAGTCTGCATCAGCAAAAAGAACGAGGAGTACTTGTGGCACCTTGGAGACTAACAAATTTATTTGAGCATAAGCTTACGTGGGCTACAACCCACTTCATCGGATGCATGCAGTGGCAAATACAGTAGGAAGATAGACATATATATACACAGAGAACATGAAAAAATGCGTGTTGCCATACACACTATAACGAGAGTGATCAATGAAGGTGAGCTATTATCAGCAGGAGAAAAAAACCTTTTGTAGTGATAATCAGGATGGCCTATTTCCAACAGTTGACAAGAAGGTGTGAGTAACAGTGGGGAAGGGGAATAAACATGGGGAAATAGTTTTACTTTGTAATGACCCATCCACTCCCAGTCTTTATTCAAGCCTAATTTAATGGCGTCCAGTTTGCAATTTAATTCCAATTCAGCAGTCTCTCGTTGTAGTCTGTTTTTGAAGTTTTTTTTGTTGTAATATTGTGACTTTTAGGTCTGTAATCTAGTGACCAGGGAGATTGAAGTGTTCTCTGACTGGTTTTTGAATTTATTTCCCCATGCTTATTTCCACTATGTCTTTTGACTTTCTGTGCCTCAGTTTCCCCAAAATGATTACAATCACATTTACTTAAAACAGTACCTCACCTGGGTGTTGTAAGGCTCAATAGACGAAGATTTCTAAAGCACCCTTAGAACTGGTTGAACTTGGATGAAAAGAATAGTAGAAGTGGAAAGCTTTTGAAGTTTTAGCTTCTTAATAAAGTTGCTCAGATGAGTAATTATAGTGACTGAAATGAAGAATGAAATTATGGTAAATGAAAACTGCTGGTGCAATAGGTATTTTAATAAGATCCTAGCATTTTGCAGCTGCACAGTAGAGCTATAAAACTCCAGGTAATTAGTATTATTTTGCAGAAAATGAATGGAAGTTTACGTGACTGTAACATTTTAAATGTGACAAAGCAGAAAGTCAATAGGCAAGTATTTGAAAAAGCACAGCCAGAACACAAAAAAGCAAATGCAGAGGTTACCACAGGATTTTTAGTGGTGACTGAGAGGAAGTTTTCTTCTTTGTTCAGGATGCCGCTACTCCTTCTTTTGCAGCCTCTATTTAGCTATTGTCATGACAGTAACAACTATTTTTGTATTCTAAATACAATCACCCTGATTCTCATCTCAAATACACTCTTGTAAAGGAGGTATAAAGTCACTGCAGCCAACAGTTATATCAGGGTAAAACTTTGGTGAGATCAGACTCGGGCCCAGTATGATACTTTCATAATTCTGTGTGTCACAGTCTGATACTGTAAGGCCAAATTCTGCCAGCTTTACTCATACTGAATAATACCTTACTCCTCCAAGAGTCCCATTGTGGCTCTCCTATGATTAAAAGTCAAATGACTTTGCTCTTGAGAAATGAAGTACTCTGAATAATCCTTCTGACAAGGACAGCATAGATGTGAAAAGCATTGAATGTGGTATAGGTACTTTTCCTCTTCATGCCCACTGTACCTCAAAACAAGCTTGTTCACCAAGGGCTCAATCCTGTAAATGCTGAGCATGCCGACCTTTATCCAGCACATGCTTAACTGTAAGCATGTGAGTTGTCTCATTCCTCTGTGACTAGGCACAGGACTTTGCTGTCCCGAGACATCAAGCCAGCACCTTTCATGAGCACTACACTCTGACGAGCATCTCTGACAATTAGGTTAAAAGAAATATTTAATTTTGCTACTTTAACAGTTCAATCTCGCAAGATGTGGAGTAACATCAACATCCACTGACGGTGCTAGAGATTTAGGGCTGTCTGGTCAGCACCTATCCAGAGCTGCTCAGAACCTCAAATGTCAGGCCCTAAGTGGGAGGAAAGAAAAGAACTAAATGTTCACTGTTGGGTAAAATGTGTTGGCATTAATGAATCTGCTTAGCAATACCACCTCCTCCCTAAGCAAATCAACAGATTCCAAACAGCCAGATCATCATTTACCGGGCCAGCTGGATCTTATCCTGTGTCTGAGAAAAGTTCACTCCAACAAACAGCACAATTTATTTATAGTGAATACAACAATAAGTTTATTATCGAAGATTCAAGAGATAGTAATTAGCGATAATGAAAACAAAAGGAGATGTATGTATGAAACAAAATCATAATATGCTGTCAAGAGACTAAACTTAACTCATCAAGCTAACCTCCTATCTAAAGAAGGATATTTCACCTCAAATGTCCTCTGTAGTGTTTCAACCAAGGCTGGTTGAGATCCCATTTTCATAAGTGTAAAAATACTGCCTGTTTACTTCTAGGTGCAGGATAAAGGGATGTCTTTTTGCCTTCTTAAATCCCCAAAATTCATTGTCTGTCCTCTAAGTCAGGATAACCCTGTCTTATTTTCCTGTGTGCTGCTGCCCTGTTGATTTCACAACCCCCCTTGTGACTTCATATGTAGATGGATAGCCATTGTGTTGCCTTACAATGCTTAATTTGCACACTGACAGTGAGACAGGCGAATAAACATCTTTTGTCTAAAAGAAAACTTGTGTGTTGATGCTGTCTTTACACAGGCTTTAAAACACATTTTAGTATGTATACATAACTCCTTACATAGTATCTGTATGTACATTTCACAACAACATTAATGAACAACATGACCCTGGCTTCCTTTTAAGATGATATTGTTTGATTAACCTGAATGTACATACTAGGACCAGGATATTCTTGTAATCCCCTTGCAGTTGGCACTGAGTGGTTTTTGGGTCACACCTGCACAGTCACATTCCCTCTGCAGTCAATGTATGCAAGTGTCCTCATTGAATTGTCTTGTTTTCATTTGCCAATTATTCAATTGCTTCTGTATTTCCTGAAAAGCTTTTCGCTGCAGGTCAGCAACTATTCTCCTAGGTTATTCACCAAGATTTTTGCTAATTTGAACAGGAGAAAAAAAAAAGATGTTTTTTACAATGGGATTGGAAAATTGCCACCAATTTGTATGAGAAATCATTTAAAACTAAAAGCCTTTAGGAGAGTAGATGGGAGCAGTGGGTAATACATTAAAATATTCAATACAAAACCCAATACATCAATTAACATGTAATAATAACCAAACAACAACAACAAAATGGGTTATGCAATCTGAAAAGGCATGGAACATTATAAATAGACTATTACATGTATTTAGAGTTACTATCCTTAATTAATAACTTACTTCTGTAGTGCAGTCTTGATGATCAAAACTACAATAGTCCACAACTTCCTATTATTGAAAACAGAGTTATGTTTTCCAGTGTTCATTAATTAGATTGAACACGTTGATTATCAGTTATAAAAGCAAATTCAGAGTCCCCCATATTGATAATTAGAGTTTTACTGTGTATAGCAACTTTCATCCTACAAATTTCCAAGGTGCTTCATAGACTTAACAGGTGACAAGAACTGGCTGGAACACAGAAAAGAAAAGTTCACCATGTTGATGTAAAGAGAATAGATGGGAATTTAAAGAATCAGATGATTATAGTGAAAATGATTGCAAAACAGACCAGTATTGGTGGAGTCTGTGTCAAAATATTACAAAGCCCTTCAAACCCGCTTCATAGCTGCGTCCAAGTGTTTCTCACTTGACTGAGATCATATTTAGAGTGTTCTTTTCTCTCTGAGATTCTTTCAAGCATGAGGGAGGAATATAAAGAGAATATGTGGCAAGTAGTCATAGAATTTTAGATGTTAAAAATTAAAATGACCTATTAGGTCATTTTTGGTACACCTCCCAAAGGCCATATTAGAAATGTTCTTTACAGCTTATTCTCCAGTGTGTTTCCATTCCAGGTTTACATGACTCAGACAATGATGCTCCTATTCCTTCCCTTGAGATTGTTTTTCACCATGGTCTAATAGGCTTCACTAACAGGGTTTTCAATGTAATATTTTCCTGTCTTTTTTCATCCCATTTCTTTTAGTAATGCCCCACCCTAAACAATTCCTGCTGGTGTTTACACACTTCAGACACTATTCTTGTATGTAGTTGTCATGTCCCTTTTAGCTGTCATTTAGCCAAGCTATACATATTGAGTTATTTCAATCTTTCCTCACTGATTAGGGCCTAGTTCCTCAAAAAAAGAAAAAAAAGAAAAAAAAGACTGAGTTAAACATCTAAATACCTTTTAGTATCCAGGCTTGGTGTCTCTGCTAACATTAGGTCTGTTCCATGTCTGGCTACCGATGGGCTATCAGAACCGGTGGTGGCTTTTTGACAGGTGAGGCAAAAATCATAAGATAGCTATCCCCACCACAATGTATTAATGTATTTAATAGCTATTAAAAGCTTATCTTATTGATAGTGAAGAAGCGGCGGAGGAATAAGGGAGCTGGAGCCATGGTTGCTACCTGGGCTGGTGCAGAGGGTGGAGCATGAGGCAGGCCTGGGGCTCAGCAATGGCTCCTCACGCACATACACATGGGGCATGCCCCATGGGGGAGGGAACTGGGGAGACACAGGGTGCAAGCCCCATCTGAAAACCCCCTACAGCCACGCTTAACGGCTACAACCTTGCCCTGGCCTCACCAAGCAGGGATTATCATAGTAACACTTTTAAAAAGTGATTCCCGTGCATGGTTAATTGCCACCATCACAAGGCAGCTTCTTGAGGCACTATTAGCTCTACCAACTTTTGAGCCTCACGCAGCACTACATTCTTCAAACTTTCCAGCATTGCCCTTTGCTGTCGGAGAGAGTGAGTTGTGACATTGAAATCAAATCACAATTGGTCTTTAAATATATAATTAATCAACTAAATAAAAAAAAATACTAGGCAACCTGTATATTGTAGCTTCTGGGAAGTCTTGGTTAGGCCATGCCTAACTGGGCCGATGAGCCTTCCATGATGAAACCAGTTATGCTAAATTGGCTCTACGTAGAAGAGAGATGGGCATCATTTTATCTGGGTAAAGAAAACAGGATCTAATGGTTGACAGAAAAAATATTTATCCCGTGAAATGGAATTTGTAGAAAATTACCTAGCATCAGCAATTTATATGGTTCTTTGGCTTATTTTTAAATCGGACCGCACCTACTTGCCCCCATCATTGGGTGACTTTAGTCTGCATTGCTGGTTCAGTTCTCTTAATTTCTAAATGTTTTCTTTATAGAGTCAGAGTCTCAAAATCCTCCCTAGTGTAACTCCAGCATTCCCACGCCTATGAAACTTACTCAGAAGACCAAAACACTTTAGTGGACAGTGAAAAGTTAAAGAACTACTTGTACGTTTACTGTCCTTAGCTATGTCTGTATATATTCCAGCCTCTGTTGTTTAATATACAGTACATATTGCTCAAGCAGTGCATAAAAATAAGTAAGATAAATTAATTCTGTGACCCAAGGGCCATGTGTTTTAGATGCATTTTATAATCCATGGATGTACTTGTTCAACAATAAATCACACTGGGCTGTTATATAAATGCTCCAAAAATTCTTGCAGTGGTTTCCTTATCAGATTTATGAAGATCCTTGGAAAAACAAATTCTGTCTGGCGAAGTAGCTTCTTCAAAGATTCCTCATGATTTATTTAATTTATTTCCCTATTGTTTCAAACCCAGGGGACATTTTTTATTGTCATTATTACCATTGTATGTAGACTGTAATTGCTGGGTGGTGCTAATATGCAAGAAAGTCAAAGACCACATGGTTTGCTTGGTTTTATCCATGTCACAGATGCATTGTTTGGTGTTTGTGATACCTTCATTAACACTGACACAGGGAACAGAAAACCTCATATTCTGGACTTGGCAGCTAGCTGTTTTGAAGTGCACTATGCATTAGTCCTAAACCTAAAATCACTGATGATGCACAAGTTTTTATATTATTGTCCTGTTAAAGGCCCAAATGACGCAAAAGTTCAGCATCACTATGTTCCAGCTGCTGTCAATATTGCTCAATCACCACACAACAAAAACACTAACCCAGGAACCTATCCTTGCAACAAAGTCCAATGACAACTCTGTCCACATATTTATTCAAGTGACACCATCATAGGACCTGATCACATTAGCCGCGCCATCAGGGGCTCGTTCACCTGCACATCTACCAATGTGATATATGCCATCATGTGCCAGCAATGCCCTTCTGCCATGTACATTGGCCAAAGCGGACAGTCTCTACACAAAAGAATAAATGGACACAAATCTGACATTAGGAATCATAACATTCAAAAACCGGTAGGAGAACACTTCAGCTTCTCTGGCCACTCAGTAAAAGATTTAAGGGTGGCAAATTTGCAACAGAAAAGCTTCAAAAACAGACTCCAATGAGAAACTGCTGAGCTTGAATTAATATGCAAACTAGATACCATTAACTTGGGTTTGAATAGAGACTGGGAGTGGCTGGGTCATTACACATACTGAATCTGTTTCCCTTAGTTAAGTATCCTCACACCTTCTTGTCAACTATCTAAATGGGCCATCTTGGTTATCACTACAAAAGTTTTTTTCTCCTGCTGATTAATAGCTCATCTTAATTAATTAGCCTCTTACAGTTTGTATGGCAACTTCCACCTTCTCTGTATGTAAATATCTATCTTCTTACTATGTTCTATTCTATGCATCCAATGGAGTGGGCTGTAGCCCATGAAAGCTTATGCTCTAATAAATTTGTTAGTCTCTAAGGTGACACAAGTATTCCTGTTCTTTTTAAATGTGTTTCTTTTACTTTAGCTTTTAAGACTTTGAATGGATGCACTAAACATGATGCTATTGTCTTCCACCATCATTTTAACTGTATATGTATGTTCTGCTAAGGATTCATGTTGTGTTTCTTATTCAAGCAAAATTCCTGTTGACTTCAATAGGAAATTTATCTGAATAAAGACAACAGGATAGAACCCTTAAGGATTTTTAATCTTATATACCATTTCTTAAAAGCTTTTTCCACTACCTTTGTAGGGCATGACTTTTCAATATAAACCTTTTCCCAGGAGTTCTTTTTAAAACTGGAAAAATATCATCTGTAGCAGAGTATACATTCACTATAGAGCATTAGCCTCATTTTTGCCATCTCACTTATGAGAAATAGTGGGGAAGAGAGGCTACTCGAAAGAAAAAAAATAGAACCACCCAGATAAGACTGAGCCTTGCTGAACCTATTTATGATCATCATTTCTTATGTCATGACAAAGGTAGGCCCCAATTCTGAATTTGGATCTGTATGGGCACATGGATCTGCTTGTATAGATCCATTTGCAGGAATGGGTTCCGTGGCTGTAAGCTCTTTGGGGGGCTCTGTTCAGCAAAACTGTTAAGCATGTGATTAACTTTAAGCACTTGGAAAAGGCTCCACTCATTCCCTGGCTGCCTGCTCTTGGAAGGGATTAAGTGGGTGAGTAGCCCTGCTCATTTCTAGGCACCTGGACCCAAAGACTGAGTAGCTGTGCAGGAGGTTGTAAGGTGGGGTGGTTCTTGCTCTCTCGTATGGGCATATAATCTGAATCACAATCTAGCCAAATATGAAGATTTAAGGCTAAATCAGCCAGAATGAAGGATGTGGTTGTTGTTGGTTTTTTTGTTTATTTGTTTGTTTTACAAAACATTTAACTGAAATTCAGACAGCATTTAATTTGATTTTAGAAAAATGACAGCTTTGGTTTGAAGAAAGAGTCAGTATATAGTTTATCTGGGAAAACAGTGATTTACAAATTTAGAAAACAGGAAAGCAAACATAAGTGTGAGACACTGTATCTTCCCACGCTTTTGGAATTAAAACTGCAAGCAAGCCAAGCAACCTGAGACATATAGTTAGCAATGAGGCAGAACATTGTGAGAAAGATCTTTTTTGTGGGTTGAGGAATAAGCTCACAGAATCTTTAAGGGGTGAATTCTGCAATTTTACACCTAGAGAAGGCACTTAAAAACCAGAAGAGTAGAGAAAAATGAAGGACCAGTATTTGCATGAGTATATATTATTTGTAAATTATAGAAAAGAAATGTTCATCTTGTAGTATCTGTGGCTTTGAGAAAAAGGCAGGTTCTGTTTGGTCTTTTTAAAGAAACAGTTGGAGGTTTTATAGGCAAATTAAGGACCTCACTTAGGGTATGTCTACACTATGAAATTAGGTCGATTTTATAGAAGTCGATTTTTCGGAAGCGGTTTTATACAGTCGATTGCGTGCGTCCCCACTAAGTGCATTAAGTCGGCGCAGTGCGTCCACAGTACCTTGGCTAGTGTAGACTTTCGGAGCAGTGCACTGTGGGTAGCTATTCCACAGTTCCCACAGTCTCCATTGCCCATTGGAATTCTGGGTTGAGCTCCCAATGCGTGATGGGGCAAAAACATTGTCGCGGGTGGTTTTGGGTACATGTTGTCAGTCGCCCCTCCCTCCTTGAAAGCAACGGCAGACAATCGTTTCGCGGCTTTTTTCCTGGGTTAACCACACAGACGCCATAGCACTGCAAGCGGGAGCCCACTCAGCTTACCATCACCACTGCTGTTGTGGGCAAGTCTACTGTGAGGGCTGCTGTGATCCAAGTAGCCAGTGCAATCATTGACATTCTGTTATCAAGGGTAGTGACTCTGGGAAATGTGCAGGCCTTTTTAGATTTTAGGTGCATCATATTCCTGTCCTTTGTCACTGGTGAAGAAGTCTTGCTGGCGCACATTCCACATGAAACAGCTCCAGGGCACCTGCTCTTTTGCCTTGGCCACACAGCAGCAGCTCCTGGGTGCCTTCACATCAATGGTGAACGGCTCCACTGCTTCCGCTGCAACTCTGGAGCAGATGGTGCAGTAGGACTGCTAGCCGTCCTCATCAGTGGTGTTTTGCTCACTCCACCGCTTTCGCTGCAACTCTGCTATCCTGATCTCCTGCGAGCTGGAGGCTTCTGCCTCAGGCTGCTCTCCCAGCCGGCAGCAGTTTCACCTACCCCAGCCTACCCCTTGCTCCCATGGCTCATGAAGCCTGGACAGTAGTAAGGAGCAATTTAACTATAGGCTGAGCAAGTGCAGAATGGTGGTAGAATGTGCCTTTGGACGTTTAAAAGCTCGCTGGCGTTGTTGGTCAGACCCCAGTGCAACCAACATTCCCATTGTTATTGCTGCTTGCTCTGTGCTCCATAATATCTGTGAGAGTAAGGGGCGGGGATGTTTATGGCAGGGTGGGAGGTTGAGGCAAATTGCCTGGCATTCGATTTTGAGCAGCCAGACACTGATTAGAAGAGCACAGCAAGGCACACTGCGTATCACAAGAGACTGTGAAAACTAGTTTCATGACTGGCCAGGCTACGGTGTAACAGTTGTGCGTGTTTCTCCTTGATGCAAACCCGCCCCCTTTGTTGATTTTAATTTCCTGTAAGCCAACCACCCTCCCCCCCTTCAAAATCAAGTAAAGATTGTTTTGAAACCATGCATTCTTTATTAATTAAAAAAATTGAGATAACGGACAAGGAAACTGCTAGTGATTTTGGGTACGTGTCGTCAGTGACCATTCCCTCACTCCCTCCCTCCATGAAAGCAATGGCAGACAATCACTTCTTGCCCTTTTTCCTGGATTGCCCGTGCATACGCCATAGCACTGCAAGCAGGAGCCCGCTCTGCTCACCGCTGCAGTTGTGAGCATTGTAAACACCTCACATTTGCCGTTGGAGATTTTGGCATATTTATTGGCATTACGTCTTTTGGAATGGAGTTCTGATAGCACGGATTCGTCTACCCATACAGCGATCAGATCCAGTTCCCCCCGCTTTCAGGGGACTGCATGGTCACCTGTGCTGATGAGCTCGCCATGCTGACCAAACAGGAAATGAAATTCAAAAGCTCCTGGGGCTTTTCCTGTGTACCTGACTAGTGCATCTGAGTTGAAAGTGCTGTCCAGAGTGATCACAACGGAGCACTCTGGGATAGCTCCCGGAGGCCAATACCGTTGAATTGCATCCACACTACCCCAAATTCGACCCAGTGATGTTGATTTTAGCGCTAATCCCCTTGTTGGGGAGGAGTACCAAAATCGATTTTAAGAGCCCTTTAAGTCAACAAAAATAGCTTTGTCATGTGGATGGGTGCAGGGTTAAATCGACCTAACGCTGCTAAATTCGACCTAAACTCGTAGTGTAGACCAGGGCTTAGTTTTGAGTTGTTAAATAACTTGGAAAAAGTGGAGGACTGAGTATAAGCAGGCATTAGGGGCTTGATCCTGCCCCACTGAAGTCAATGGGGATTTATCCATTTACTTCAATGGGAGCAGGATCAAACCCTAATTCCAATGCAAGGCTCTGCCTATGCATCTCAGTGCTGACATGCAGCTTCCCAGCTATTTTATTCCTGGCCCTCTCCTAAGGGGCAGTTGTCAATCAGGCTGTGTTATATGCTTTGTGATGTGAACAATTTCACAACACTGACTATATTAACAAATAATGGTGAAATCCTTCTGGCCATGGAAAGTTTATAATGCAGCAAAACCATTGCAGAATGCAGATGAGATATACTGAAGGACTGACTCTTCAGTGTCTGCTGCACCACAGAGCTAAGCTCTATGTTGACTCCACAAAGATGGAGGATGGTGTGTGGTAAGGTCAGTGGGTCTGTAAACTGCATGGATCCACTGGCCACAGCACTCACTTGGTGAGGAGCAGTAGTTTGAAGATTCTACAACAGTCCATAAACTGTAGCAGTGGCTGCAGACTGACTGCATGGCTTTTCTTTGGCCTGGTCCTGGCCTTCAGGAGGATTTAATTCTCCTGAATGCCTGCATTGGTCCCCTATGACAAACCCATTCACTCTGGCCTTGTGCAAGGGGGAGCAGGATTTCACCCCATGTCCCAGTACCTTGCTTGTTGGAATACATGTTTAGGCGGACTTTGAAATTTCCTGAAATCTACGAAAAAATCAATCATCTGATAATTTGTGGGATTTAACTGATTTTTTGAAGTCAAGGTGACAATTAATAGTGCAACTTCATGTGACATTTCTATTCAAACATGGAAGTGGAGGAGGGTAAAGGAGAACAGGCATTGCTGTCAATGTTATTATAAAATCAGTCTATTTGTGGTGAATTTAACTTACAGATTCACTGACCTACATTGCTGTAATTCATAGATACTAAGGTCAGAAGGAACCATTATGATCATCTAGTCCGACCTCCTGCACAACGCACGCCACAGAATCTCACCCACCCACTCTGTGAAAAACCTCTCACCTATATCTGAGCTATTGAAGTCCTCAAATCGTGGTTTAAAGACTTCAAGGAACAGAGAATCCTCCAGCAAGTGACCCGTGCCCCATGCTACAGAGAAAGGCGAAAAACCTCCAGGGCCTCTTCCAATCTGCCCTGGAGGAAAATTCCTTCCTGACCCCAAATATGGCTATCAGCTAAACCCTGAGCATATGGGCAAGATTCACCAGCCAGATACTACAGAAAATTCTTTCCTGGGTAACTCAGATCCCACCCCATCTAACATCCCATCACAGGCCATTAGGCCTATTTACCATGAATATTTAAAGATCAATTAATTACCAAAATCATGTTATCCCATCATACCATCTCCTCCATAAACTTATTGAGTTTAATCTTAAAGCCAGATAGATCTTTTGCCCCCACTGCTTCCCTTGGAAGGTTATTCCAAAACTTCACTCCTCTGATGGTTAGAAACCTTCATCTAATTTCAAGTCTAAACTTCCTGATGGCCAGTTTATATCCATTTGTTCTTGTGTCCACATTGGTACGGAGCTTAAATAATTCCTCTCACTGTCCGGTATTTATCCCTCTGATATATTTATAGAGAACAATCATATCTCCCCTCAACCTTCTTTTAGTTAGGCTTGTTTAGTTAGTTAAACAAGCCAAGCTCCTTGAGTCTCCTTTCATAAGGCAAGTTTTCCATTCCTCCGATCATCCTAGTAGCCCTTCTCTGTACCTGTTCCAGTTTAACTTCATCCTTCTTAAACATGGGAGACCAGAACTACACACAGTATTCCAGGTGAGGTCTCACCAGTGCCTTGTATAACGGTACTAACACCTCCTTATCTCTACTGGAAATACCTCACCTGATGCATCCCAAGACCGCATTAGTTTTTTTCACGGCCATATCACATTGGCGGCTCAAAGTCATCCAATACTCCAAGGTCCTTCTCCTCCTCAGTTACTTCTAAATGATGCGTCCCCAGCTTATAACTAAAATTCTTGTTATTAATCCCTAAATGCATGACCCTTGCACTTTTCATGATTAAATGTCATCCTATTACTATTACTCCAGTTTACAAGGTCATCCAGATCCTCCTGTATGATATCCCAGTCCTTCTCTGTATTGGCAATACCTCCCATCTTTGTATCATGCGCAAACTTTCTTAGCACACTCCCACTTTTTGTGCCGAGGTCAGTAATAAAAAGATTGAATAAGATTGGTCCCAAAACTGATCCCTGAGGAACTCCACTGGTAACCTCCCTCCAGCCTGACAGTTCACCTTTCAATATGACCCGCTCTAGTCTCCCTTTTGACCAATTCCTTATCCACCTTTCAATTTTCATGTTGATCCCTATCTTTTCCAATTTAACTAATAATTCCCCATGTGGAACCATATCAAACGCCTTACTGAAATCTAGGTAAATTAGATCCACTCTGTTTCCTTTGTATAAAAAATCTGTTACTTTCTCAAAGAAGGAGATCAGGTTGGTTTGGCATAAGCTACCTTTTGTAAAACCATGTTGTATTTTGTCCCATTTACCATTGACTTCAATGTCCTTAATTACCTTCTCCTTCAAAATTTTTTCCAAGACCTTGCATACTACAGATGTCAAACTAACAGGCCTGTAGTTACCTGGATCACTATTTTTTCCCTTTCCTAAAAATAGGAACTATGTTAGCAATTTTCCAATCATACGGTATAACCCCTGAGTTTACAGATTCATTAAAAATTCTTGCTAATGGGCTTGCAATTTTGGGTGCCAATTCCTTTAATATTCTTGGATGAAGATTATCTGGGCCCCCCGATTTAGTCCCATTAAACTGTTCAAGTTTGGTTTTTACCTCGAATGTAGTAATATCTACCTCCATATCCTCATTCCCATTTGTCATGCTACCATTATCCCTAAGATCCTCTTTAGCCTTATTAAAGACTGAGGCAAAGTATTTTTTTACATATTGGGCCATGCCTAGATTATCCTTGACATCCACTCGATCCTCAGTGTTTAGCGGTCCTACTTCTTCATTCTTTGTTTTCTTCTTATTTATATGGCTATAGAACCTTTTACTATTGGTTTTAATTCCCTTTGCAAGGTCCAACTCTACTTGACTTTTAGCCTGTCTCACTTTATCCCTACATGTTCTGAGCTCAATAAGGTAGCTTTCCTTGCTGATCCCTCCCATCTTCCACTCCCTGTAGGCTTTCTGCTTTTTCTTAATCACCTCTCTGAGATGCTTGCTCATCCAGCTTGGTCTACAACTCCTGCCTATGAATTTTTTGCCCTTTCAGGCTTCTGATAGCTTCTGCAGCTTTGATTTAAAGTAATCCCAGGCCTCCTCTGCCTTTAGATCCATAAATTCTTCAGTCCAATCCACTTCCCTAACTAATTTCCTTAATTTTTGAAAGTCAGCCCTTTTCAAATCAAAAACCCTAGTTGCAGATTTATTTTTGTTAATCCTTCCGTTCAGTTTGAACTGAATTACCTCATGATCACTTGAACCAAGATTATCCCCTACAACCATTTCTTCTATGAGGTCCTCACTACTCACCAAAACCAAATCTAAAATGGCATCCCCTCTAGTCGGTTCAGCAACTTCTTGAGGAAGGAATCTATCAGCTATCGCATCTAGGAAAATCTGAGCCCTATTATTATTATTACTAGCACTTGTCCTCTAGTCTATATCTGGGAAGTTAAAGTCTCCCATGATCATGCAGTTTCCATTAGTATTTACTTTATTAAAAACATTAAAAAGGTCTCTATCCATATCCAAATTAGATCCCGTCGGTCTATAGCACACCCCAAGCACTATCCCAGGGGAGGCTCTAATAGTTTTCTTCCCCAATGTAATTTTTGCCCAGACAGACGCTGTCTTATCCATTCCATTGCTTCTTATTTCTTTACATTATACCTCATCATTGATATACAGTTCTACTCCACCCCCTTTACCTTTATTTCGGTCTTTCCTAAACAGCACATACCCTTCAATACCCATAGTCCAGTCATGACTACTATTCCACCATGTTTCTGCTATCCCCATAATATCTGGTTTCACTTCCTGCACCAGTAGCTCTAGTAACTCCATTTTGTTACCTAGGCTCCTCGCATTGGTGTACAAACATCTTAATTTTTGCTGTTTGGCCTCGCTCACATTCTGTGCCCTATTAGGCACGGTCTTTCTACAGCCAGTATAACCTATTAGACTGGTATCCACACTGCCCTTCCTCCTTATATCCATTCTCCTACCCACAGCTGTATCCTTTCTTACTTAGTTTTATTCCCTCTCAATGCTAAAATCCGGTGTGGAGATTACCTGGACATCTCCCAACCATCTCCCCCAGATTCCTAGTTTAAAGCTCTCTTAATCAGTTGTGCGAGCCTCCATCCTAGAAGTCTATTTCCTTCCCTATTCAGATGAAGTCCACCCCGAGAGAACGTCCTCTGTCCATGAATGCCTCCCAGCGGCCATTCATCCCAAAGCCCTCCTTATAGCACCACTGCCTAAGCCATCTGTTGATATTCATAATCTTGTCACACCTTTGTTGCCCTTCTCTAGGAACAGGCAGAATCCCATAAAGATTACCTGAGCCTCGATTTCCTTAAGCGTCTTCCCCAGCCTAGCATAGTCTCCCTTAATACTTTCCAGCGAGAATCTAGCTGTATCGTTTGTTCCCACATGAAGGATAATTAGGGAATTCTTTCCTGCTCCCTTTAGGATCCTTTTCGACCTCAGGTCTACATCCCGTATCTTAGCACCTGGAAGACAGCATACCCTTCTATTCTCTGGATCAGCTCTGGTTACAGGCCTGTCTATTCTTGTCAGTAAAGAGTCCCTGATCACATAGACCTGCCTTCTCCTGGTGACGGTGCTATTCTCCAGTCTATCCCCTGTTCCCTCTGGCTGCAAGTTCTTTCCATTCCTATTCTCCCTTGTAATCCTCTTCAACCCATCCAGTAACCTCCTGGGGCTCATATTTGGTGTAGTCTCCATTGACTCTTCCCCTTTTCCTATAGGACTAGCCGCTCTTCTCTTCTTCCTTGCCCTTCCACCTTCAGTGACTACCTGCTGAGCCCTTTCTTCATTTTCCAACTCTGCAAACCTGTTCTTGAGCTCTATTTCTCCTTCACTAGCCTGTCTTTTCCACTGCCTGGTTCTTTTAGTCACATGCTTCCACTGACCACTTTCCTCACCCAGTCTCCCCTCAGAATTCCTCAGTCCTGCTTCCATCTGCAAGTCTAAACTTTTCCCTTGAGATACCTCATGTCTTTGCTCCAAAATCTGCTCAAACCCCTTCCTAAACTCAACCAGACTTTCCACCTGCATCTCCAAACCTCGGATCTTTTCCTTCATCAGCTCTATCAGACAGCATTTCATCCAGACAAAACTCTTACCAGGTACCCCCTCCAGGATCATGTACAGATCACAGCTTCCACATCCAGTCATCTTCATTGTGTCTTCCGCTACATGGGTCACTCCCACTGCTGCCTCTGTATCTGTCATAGCCTTCCCACCTAAACCCTGTTGATCTGGAAAACACAAACCACACCAAACCACCACCACCCACAGCAAAAACAAACCCCAAACAAGCACCACAATACAAACTCCCACTCAAACTCCCCTGTTTACAGCTCTGTTGGCTGGCTTCTGTGCTGCTGGCTGGCTGGCTACCTTTATAGGACCCCTAGTCAGAGAAGCCCCGCCCCCTAATCAGGGCTCAGCTTCTCTCCCAGCACAAAGCCCCTACAAGCCTCTACACATACAAATACAAAACCAAATACAAATATCTTCTCCTCCAACAGAACTCCCACTCAAACTCCCCTGTTTACAGCTGTTTGCTGGCTCCTGTGGTACCTCGCTCACTCAAACAAACATTTAACCAAAAGTCAAAGTGACAGGACCAGAGTCTGTTTTGTTGTTTGAAAGGGTTTGGTTTACTCTTTTGCTTGTCTTATGTTTTCATGGGCTTCTGTGAGAGCTGCCATTTTAGCCAACACCAAAGATTGAATCAGGGACCTATAGAGCCAAAACCACAAGATTTCACAGCTTGATCTAATGAGCCAGGCTCCCTAGCCAAGAGCGAAAACAGACTCACATCCTTTGTGAATCAGGCACACATAACACACACACTGAGCAATGGGTTCACTTCCACACTCCCTAGGTTTGGCAGGAATTATAAATACTAAAATTCTGTAACAAGCTATTCCTGGTATACTTGAGACTTGACCAAAACTAGTAAGTACTGAGAGCCAGATCCTCAGTGTTTGTAAATCAGGGTGGCTCCATTGACTTAGCTGAGGATATGGCCCTGCAAGCCTAATGAGGAAGCTTATTCTTGGAAGATTCTGAGACTAACTTCTCAAACAAAGAATTTCAGAAAAGGTCAAGTAAATCTTTGGGTGCTTATTTGAACCCAACTTTGAAACCTTTGGAGTAGAGCTAGGTGCATTATTCACTAGGGCTAATATTTTTTTATGAAGCAACCCCATTTTACGGTTAGTGAATTGTCTGAAAACTATTCCTGATTTTCTTTAAAGGTATTTATTGTTTGTAAGTATTCACTAAATAGTTTGGAGAAATAACTTTCAGACTTACCGGGCTAGGGTGTGGACATCTGAGCTCTGTTCCTGGAGGTACCAAAGACTCACTGGAAGACCTGGGCAAGTTACTTTACCATTCTGTGTTTCAGCTTTCCCCTATGTAAAATAGTGATTAAATTACTTAGACAGATTTGCTATGGCTTAACTAGTTAATGTTTGTGAATTGCGTTGATAGCCCCTGATGAAAGGTATTATCAGTGTGCAAAGAATTATTATATTAGTCATTGCAGTGTACTATTATACTCTCTAAAAGTAAGAAATTACATTTTCTCAATCATGGGTTGCTGAAGTTCCCGAACGGAATGGAAATTGCTTACACACATATTTTGGCAAAGTTTAATTTACATTTCATGTAAATGGTTCTATCTTTGATTCAGTGCTCAGCTCATTTAGAATTTCATTACTAAGTGGCAATATTAATAAAAGTCAATATTTATTTTGTGTTTCAGTTCACTTCCATATAAAGTCTTCTGGGGGAATGAGCCTGAAGCCAAATGATGTTTCGCCAGAAGTATCCTTATGGGTGCCAAAGTCTCAGATCCTTTCAAAGTTCCTTAGATAGAGGAATCCATGAAGAGTAAAAGCTGAATGAAAGGGTGAGCAGCAGACAAGGCCAGGAAAACAGTAGAGAAAACAAAGAGTGAATGGAGAAGGGACAAGAATGGATGGTGGAGAATTGAGAATCGTGAACTAGTGCAGGCACAGAGAAGACTGGGAAATATTAAGAGACCCTGATAAATAGATGAAAGTAGCAACTGGGAATATTGCAGGATTTAATACAATGTCAGAGCACCATGTGGAAGAGCTGGAGTAGTGGCCAACAGGTTCAGGGAAGCTTCAAAGAAGAGTTTTAGAAGGGCTCCAAATTCTGAACTAAGGTCTAGGATCCTCAAAGGTATTTATGATCTTAACTTCCATTGAAGTCAGTAGAAGTTAGGAGCATAATATCTTGGAGGATCTGTGCCTAAATCTCTAAGTATGACTCTCTTTGGTGGGAATTTCTCAACCTGATAAGATCCTATAATTGTTTTAATATTATTTAAATGTAGAATTAGATGTAGGATACAAGCCTTTTAATGTATCTATTATTGGCTTGATGTTGTCTGTTGGAAGCTCTTTAAAAACAACATTCTAGAATCTATGTATATAACAAAGGTGACCCAATAGTATAATCTTCTGTGAGTATATTTATCATAAGCCTGTGGCACCACTGAAAGCACAACTTGGTACATTTACTGTGGATGGTTACATTTTTTGTGGCCTCACCTGTACAATATATATTGTCCATTAATCAGGATGAGCACCCAACAATAGTTGAAAAAATAAATGCCGTTTAAAGGATGCTCTTCTTAACAGGAAATGTATGTAGGTGTGAACCTCTAAAGAGGGAGTGAGGAGAATCTTTCTAAAGGCCAGATTTTGCCTTTTGATTTGTACACAACTCACATCAAAGTCAACAGGAGTCATGGTATATAGTGTGGTGTGTAATCTAATTTCATAGACGCTACGAGCTATAAGCATCTGGCCAGCAGAGTGTTCTGCAGATACACAGCATATGAGCTGGGCATGAAAGCTTTATTAATAGTTTAGTATTATCTTGCAAGGATTGAACAAATGAAAATATTAAAAGTATGCGGAAAAGCTTTCAGAACAAAACAAAAGCTTCAGTACCACCATAATTAGACAAAAAAGAGTACACTTATGCTTTCAGTCAATAATTGAGCCTTTTCCCATAAGCATGGGAAATGCTTAAGAATGGAATCATAATTCCCTTTGATAATGCAATTCAGCGGAAGATGTGGTTGCATTTTAACTTCTTTTCTGGTAAATTATTATACTCAGAGAGCCATTACATTGCTTTGTGTTTACGAAGTGTCAACAGCATGTAAAATTTCAGTGTTTATGTGGATTTCTGAAATAAATCACTTGATTCCTTGATGTGTAAACTTGGAAAGCTTGAAAATTTGCAATAGTTTACGTATGTGTCCGGCTGCTTGCATCACACTAGTGTACTTAGGGAATGAACGAAAACCCATTGAAATGAGTCAGAGTCTTTCCACTGATTTCAATGGGCTTTGGATCAGGCCTTCAGAGATCACAGATCAACAAACAGTGAGGGAGACTAAGGAAATCAATGAATGGAGCGTAGCTAATTATATACAAACATGTCGTTCATCCCAGGCAGAGTTCAAACCCTGATCTTTTAGTTATTATTTTACCTATGAGAGTGTTGTGTTTGAAATGTTTAGTGACTGGCTGTATTTCAATTCTCTTGTGGTAAATGATGAGCTTAAAGTATAGGGATTTTCAAAATCACTCTGTTGCACAACCCTCTCATTCAAGTCAATGAGAGTTTTGTTACTGACTCCACTGAGGCAGAATTGAGTTGCCACTGAGTGCTTTGGAAAATTCCACTCACACAGACTAATGTAGTAGTTCCTCTAAACAAAACCTACAATTCTTTCAGGAAACTATAAACAGAAACCAAGACAAACAGAAACAGTACATATCTTGGATGTTCAGAGGGATTGAGCTCTAAATGAGATAGTCTGAAGCTTCATCATGAGGCCTAGTACTGTATTCTTTGCACATCCATCTCTCCAATTGCACACAACATACCTCTTCTTCTTCCTTGTTTTTTCCTAGTTCTCCTTTTACCTTTCTATTTCCTTAGCATCATTTTGGAGAGGTCTTCTATGGGGTCCTGAGCTTAGGCCTGAGCTCTCTCTGCAACCTCTCTTTGGATGACTTCATCTGCTCACATGGCTGTAACTACACTATCTATGCCAAGAACTCATAAATTTGCGTTTTCACTCCTACTCTGTCTCCCTCCATCTAATCCCACATCTCATCCTCCCTCTGACTTATTCTCCTGGATGTCTTGCCATTAGCTTAAACTTAACATAGCCTAAAAAAACCCCACACTCATCTTTCTTCCCAAGCCCTTCTTATTCCCCCTCACACCCAATTATATATCATGGTTGACATCACAACCATAACCCTGGCCACTTTGTTATATCACCAAATTATTCCACCCCCTCAGAAAGCACAATCTCTCCTAGGTCTGCTTAGTGTGCATGAGGGAGGGAAGGGTGGTCATGGGGTGAGGGGGGAGGTTTTTACTCTGCATCATCCATAAGGATGGCACAAATTGCTCCTTTTAGTCAGGCTTCAGAAGCCAATGCAAAATGGGACAGAAAAACAGCATCACCACCTCCTCAGCCCTTTCTGGGCACTTTGCTCTTATGCTCACATGGTCTGCTATTGTGATCTTTCTTTGCTGAGCAGGCACAAACACGGAAAGGCTTCTTTTGTGCTCACTCTTTTCCTACCTTCCCCTCCATCCTATTACACAGCATGCAAGGGTAGATTACATATGATCTTGAGAAAACTAGAGGGATGCAGAAATAAATTGTTGGAGAGATGATCAGCCTGGAGTTAGGGGCAGGTCTAAAACCTGGTCTAAAAAGGCAGGCCAAATCTGGACCAGCCTCTGATTCAAACTTTTCATAGAATGGTTATTTTCAGGCATTCCAGTCCTGCGCTGGGATATTCGGAGACACAATGCAGTAAGCATAGCTATAGTTTCACTGTTCTCACGTCTCTATCCCCACAGTATGAGAGAAATGTCATAAAAATACATTTGATGGCAACGTAAAAGGACGTGTAATTACTCCATCACCATTCCCACAGAATGAAGGACCAGGGGTGGGCAATGAAGGAGCAGGGGATGAGGTATGCACAGTCATAATCATACATTGCCGTGCTCTGGAATCTGAAAATTACTATTACCCAGAGCATAAGGTGTGAAGGCTTATTCACCACACACAATCCCTTTGTGAAAGTGCAATCTACTTGAAGGTGAGAGTAGAATTAAACTGTTTCACCATTGCCAGCCTAGTGACATTAACGAGCTGCAATGACAGCTGAATTTGGCCATTTAAGAGCAAATTCAGAGATGATATAAGTGGCAGTGTGACAGGTCAAGTGTAAGCTAATCAGAAAATGTATATAAATAGGCCAGATTATCCCCTTCAGATACAACAGTGAAAATCTAGACTCCTCTAATTTCAGTAAAACTACTCTGGATTTACACCTAGGAAGCAGAGAGCAGAATCTGCCCCATCCTTTCACTCTTAGTGGAGTAACTTGCAACTTAGTGTTGTGGGTGTGCAAAATGAGTGTCTCTTACACTATTGCTATTAAATTTAGCCCAGAAATGTCCGTGAGAGTTTTATCTGGTTTGAATTTGTCCCTTTATGATTTGTACATTTAAATCAGTTAAAAAGAAAAAGAAAAAAAGATAATGGAAAGCAATGTCTAACTTAAAAATGACTGACTGAATTCCTTAAAAGTTACACATTAATCATTATAAATAGATAAAATGTATATGAATTAAGGTATATAATACATGCAATGTGTGGATTTATATATCTCTGGGGTGAATATTCTATGACACATTAATTACAACAGTAACGTCTCAGTGCCAACTTTTGAATGTCAAACGTGATTTCTGAGGCATAGTAAGCACTTTACATGCATGTTTCCTTTAATCAGATATCCATAATCTGGAACGTGAAATACAAACAGCTCTTCTTTAATATATTAATTGCCTGGATATTACAAAGGACCTGCTGAGAAGGATGCACTGTGGTAAATGACATGACACCTCTTTATCAATTGTTAATATTATGCTGCATTTAATATTTGATAAGTTCTAGCATTTTTCATCACTTTCTAAACTGTCATAGTAATTGCAAGTGATCGTGAAAGGGGGACACTACTAGGAAATTGTAGACCCAAATGTGCCATATAAAGTTCATTTGTGAAGTTTACACTACTTATCTCACTTTCTTTAGAGGTGTCTTTAACATACCTCAGAATCAACAGACACATAACTAAGAAAACTATTCTCAGCCACCAACACGTTGTCCTAATGGAAAGCTGATGACCATTGTAACACTTGTGGTAGGTGAATATATCAATAGATATGTGCATGTATGTGACCGCTTCTCTCTAACAATACCCATAGTGTACAGCAATTGCTCATATGCTCCCTGAGCTCTTTCATGTGGTGTACTGGAGGGCTCTAATAAGTTGTTTTTCTTGTTTAATTTGTATGTGAGGCTGTGTAGTTGATCAGACAACTGCCATCAGCTCTCCTTCCTTTTCCAGTTATGATAACACATAATAATCTGATGAATATCAAACCCAGCAAGCTCAGATTTTCCAAAATGGCCTCTGAGTTCGGTTACCTCAGTTTTTGGGTGACAAATGTCAATACCAACAGGAGTCATAGATGAAGCCCTGCAAATTAGGGATCACTTTGAAAACTTGGCCACCGTATTTGATGAAAATAATCGCAAATGTGGATTTTTAACAAGATTTAATTTGATGCTGTCAACACTGTGCTCTTCTGATATAAAGAGTAGAGAAAAGGAAACGTTCTTCTCAGCCTGAAATTGACCTCCCTACAGCATCTGCTGTACACTTAATGTGAATTTCACTGAGACATATGGTAAGGAAGTAGCCTTTTATATTTTAAACTGCTTCCACACCAATCTTATATCTTGAAAGGCAAAGAGGGACAACAAGAGAGGGATTAGAGTTTTCCTCTAACCCTTCTGTGATATATGTACTTGGACAATATGGAGTCTATTAAAGACTTTGCATGACAAGCATATTGTATTCTAGCCAATAGAGCTATTTCATTCTTGGATGTAGTGCCAGACAAGCCTACATAAAGTGCTTTTGCAGAAGTTGGAACTTGCTATGGGAATATGATCCCAGTCAATGAAGGATTCAAGACTTCCTCAAAAACATTAATAGAAATAGCTATCCAAAGCTTCCCTGAAGAATTGAGGACATTTCCTCTCCCCACATCCCTCCCATCTAGTAAAATAGCCATTGAAAAATTGCAGACTTTGCAGTGTTTAGGATTAGCAAAATACTCCACAGATGTTTTCACTGTCCCAGAGCGACAAGCATTTGGCTTCTTTTTTTTTTTTGTTTGGCACCACCACTCCTGTGTTGGTGGAGTTCACATAGCATTTCTTACCAGACACTCTGAGATACAGTGGGTTTCACAGGAAGTATGCGTCACAAGAGATGACACATTTGATCTCTGAGAGAGTTGAACTGCCCTGCTGTTCAACATATCCTGCTGGCTGACACATTGAGCACCATTGGGCTGGCTTCATGAAGAAATGCTGACTTGTTTCTCTGAAAGAAATTAACTATCCTAATTGTCAGTCAAAGTTAGAGTGAAGCTTTCTGTAAAGAATGATATTGAACAAGACTGTGGATAATGCTGTACTAAGCTCTCTCTGTTAGTGTCCCCTGGGTATGTCTTACCTGGTGGGGGGGGGGGGGGGGACGGGGGTGAGAGAGAAATTCAAAACCAAAGCTTTTGGCAGGTATCAGGTACTTAGATAAGAAACAATTGGTAATGTTTGTATTCATGGAGTGAAGACTGGGAGCATTGGTTGGATGGCAGAATAATGCAGATTGAAGCCCTCCACACTCATTCAACTCTGCAAATACACCTCTGTTCTGACACACAGTATCCCATTATCTAGGGCTGGTTAAAGTTTTTTTGATGGAACAGTTTCCAGTGGAAAATGCTGTTTTGTCAAAATCTAAATGTTTGGTAAGAACATTAAAGAGACAAGGTGGGTGAGATAATATCTTTTATTGGACTAACTTTTGTTAGTGAGAGAGACAAGCTTCAGAGCTTACAAAGAGCTCTTCTTCAGGTCTGGGAAATGTATGCAGAGTGTGCATGTCTACAAATTTCAAAACAATTCAAAATTGAAGTGAACTTTTTGTTTTGACTTTCTTCTTTAGTTTCATTCCAAGTTTCTCACTTCATTTCAATTTGACTTTGTGGTATAATTTATATTATCATGTTTCATCATTACTGAAACAAAACATTTTGATAAGGTCATTCCGATGTTTCCAAATCAAAAATTTGGAATTTCGATTGCATGAAATATTTTGAGGTCTTGACTTGATTTGGAACAAAAACAAATTTCCAGATGTCAGAGTTCTTCACGGGACAGAAATTCTGTTTTCAAACCAGCTCTCCCATTATCTTTCTGTTGCAGTACATTTTTTAATTTAAAAAAATCATTAATACTGTATGTGACATTGCACTCCATATGATTTATGAAAATATCTTGGAATGTGAATATAATGTAACTGGAATATGCTTTATGCAAAAGGTCTCTTGTAAGATATCATTACAAAGCTTATAATTTACTGTATGTGTTAATCCTATTTGTATGAATGTATCATTCTTGTAACTGAAACTAGAAATATGAAGTATTACTCTGAAGTCCTATTATAATTATGCAAAGTGTGGACCATTAATGGTGGTTTAGAATCTTGATGGCTCCCATTGACCAGGACAATTGGTTGTAAATGGCTCTGTTTACTTGTAAGCCTTCCTGTGTGAGTCAGACCGGAAAGAATGGAGGCTTGGGGTCTCACAGGACATGTGAGTTGCACTCCAAATGACAGATAGGGGGAGGGGGAAGAGACCCAGGGAAACAAAAGATTCCCACCTTATGCCAAAGATATAAAAGGGGGAACAGAACAAAGGGGGTCCCAGTCATGTGAAATCCCCTGCTTTTCACCTAAGTTGCCTGCTGGAACTAACAAGAACTGTGTGACGTTGCACCCTATAATGCTTTATGGAAATATGCTTATGAATGTAAATATGACATAATTGGAATATATTTTATGATACATGGGCCATGTGACATATCTCTGCAAAGGTTATGATCTACTGAATATATTCATCCTATTTGTATGCATGTATCATTTTTGTATTCAAAGTTATGAATATTGGCTGTGTACTTGTTTGATTTTAAGTAGCCTTAGTAAGGCATTTCTAAAATTCTTTAAAAGGAATTTGCAAGTTAAGTGCCCAGTCAAGAAACACTTAATGGACAGAAGTTATTTACTACAGGACAGGCCCAACAAAGAAAATAACAGAACGCCACTAGCCATCACCTTCAACCCCCAACTAAAACCTCTCCAACGCATCATCAAGGATCTACAACCTATCCTGAAGGACAACCCATCACTCTCACTCTCACAGATCTTGGGAGACAGTTGCCAACTGTGTCCACATATCTATTCAGGAGACACCATCATAGGGCCTAATCACATCAGCCACACTATCAGAGGCTCGTTCATCTGCACATCTACCAATGTGATATACGCCATCATGTGCCAGCAATGCCCCTCTGCCATGTACATTGGCCAAACTGGACAGTTTCTGCGTAAAGGAATAAATGGACACAAATCAGATGTCAAGAATTATAACATTCAAAAACCAGTCAGAGAACACTTCAATCTCTTTGGTCACTCGATTACAGACCTAAAAGTGGCAATTCTTCAACAAAAAAACTTCAAAAACAGATTCCAATGAGAGACTGCTGAATTGGAATTAATTTGCAAACTGGATACAATTAACTTAGGCTTGAATAAAGACTGGGAGTAGATGGGTCATTACACAAAGTAAAACTATTTCCCCATGTTTATTCCCCTTCCCCCCCCTCCCCGCTGTTCCTCAGACATTCTTGTCAACTGCTGGAAATGGCCCACCTTGATTATCACTACAAAAGGCTCCCCCCCTCACCCTCACCCCACCCCCCACTCTCCTGCTGGTAATACCTTACCTGATTACTCTCGTTACAGTGTGTATGGTAACACCCATTGTTTCATGTTCTGTGTGTATATAAATCTCCCCACTGTATTTTCCACTGAACTCATCCGATGAAGTGATCTGTAGCTCACGAAAGCTTATGCTCAAATAAATTTGTTAGTCTCTAAGGTGCCACAAGTACTCCTTTTCTTTTTGCGGATACAGACTAACACGGCTGCTACTCTGAAACCTGTCATTAGTGGACAATGGATCTTGAAAGGCTCCAATCCACATAAGAAGTCTACCTGAGGATGGTCAAGGTAGCATGTGAACAATGGCTGCTACTTGTAAGTTCTGAGTCATGCATGGACATGTGACTTGCCCATGTGACTCCAAAACTCCATCTTGTAGATGGGATTCTACACAGGGGGAGGGTGGGGTGTCCATCCACAAGACAAAGTCTATTTAAACCCCTGGGAGACCCCTCCATTTTGTCTTCAGCTGGCTCAAGAGATAGTCTCTCCACCCCCAAAGGATACCCGAAAGAAACTGGAACAAAGGACAGTAACCACCGGGGTGTGAGTGATTGCTGGACCCAGACTAGAAGGAGGCTAGTCTATAAAAGCAGCTTACTGGAACATCTGAGGGTGAGGTTTAATTTGTAATCACTTTTTTACTGTATTAGGCATAGACTTGCATATTTTATTTTGTTTGGTAATTCACTTTGTTCTGTCTGTTACTACTTGGAACCACTTAAATCCTACTTTTTGTATTTAATAAAATCACTTCTTACTTATTAATTAACCCAGGGTATGTATTAATACCTGGGGGGCAAACAGCTGTGCATATCTCTCTATCAGTGTTATAGAGCGCGAACAATTTATGAGTTTACCCTGTATAAGCTTTATACAGGGTAAACCGGATTTATTTGGGGTTTGAACCCCATTGGGAGCTGGGCATCTGAGTGTTGGAGACAGGAACACTTCTCAAGCTGTTTTCAGTTAACCCTGCAGCTGTCGGGGGAGGTGGTTCAGACCTGGGTCTATGTTTGTAGCAGGCTCGCATGTCTGGCTCAAACCAGTTAGGGCACTAAAGTCCCAAGCTGCCAAGTGAAACAGGCTCAGGGATAGTCTCAGCACATCAGTTGGCAGTTCCCAAGGGGGTTTCTGTGATCCACCCATCACAAACTGTACCAGGGGAAAGGATTGGGCCCAGATGAAGAAGGAGTCTAGTCTGTGAAAGAAGCTTATTGGAACATCTCCGAGGGTGAGATTTACCTGTATTCAGTTTCTTAATGTATTAGGCTTTGACTTGCATGTTTTGTTTTATTTTGCTTGGTAACTTACTTTGTTCTGTCTGTTATTGCTTGCAACCACTTAAATCCTATTTTTTATACTTAATAAAATCACTTTTGTTTATTAATTAACCCAGAGTAAGTGATTAATACCTGGGGGAGCAAACAGTTGTGCATATCTCTATCAGTGTTATAGAAGGCAGACAATTTATGAGTTTACCCTATACAAGCTTCATACAGAGTAAAACGGATTTATTTGGGGTTTGGATCCCATTGGGAACTGGGTGTCTGGGGGCTGGAAATAAGTGATTTGCTGAGCAGTTTTTGGTTAAAATCTGCAATTCTGGGGCCGTGGACCAGATCTAGGTCTGTGTGGCAGCAGGCTAGCATGTCTGGCTCAACAAGACAGGGTTCTGGAGTCCCAAACTGGCAGTGGAAAATGGGCTCAGAGGTAATTCCAGCACGTCAGGTGACAGTCCCAAGGGGGTCTCTGTGACCGAACCCATCACACTGTACTTAGGACTTTCACAGTCCAGCATTTTGCATACATGAATCTCAGAGTGCTTAAAAAAAGATATGTTAGTATCCTATTCCCATTAATACAGCTACCAGGAGGGGGAAGAGGAGGTGGGGACTGCAGACAAGTTAAGAGATTTACACAGGGTTAGACAATGGAAGAACCTGTGAATAACCCCAGATCGCCTGTCTCAAGCCTAGTGGCTGATCTGCCACGTCATCATGGAGCTCCTTTTCCATTGGCCCTCCCCATCTGGCAAGCTCATTCTCTTCTGCTCATTCTGTTCTGGGGATTGTTTTAAACTTTGTTTCAAATATGTTTTTGTTTAGGCATATGAGAAGGTTATACTATTTAAGCACTTATGAGACCACTAAAAGCTCTATGCGACATTCTACTTTAGGGATGACTGCCATCATATCTGACCACCAAAGCTAAAAACTGAGTCTCTACTACTTGAGCTAAAAATCCTGACTCTGTAGTGGAGAGCTGTAACAGACTACATGCTCCACAGAAGAGAGAGACATATAATGCCTCTAACCAGTGTGTTAGACTTTCATTTACATTAATGTAAATCCAGACTAATTCCACTAGTGTAAATGAGGGCAGGATTTGTCCCCCTACTTTACTTTTTAATCTTATCCACATCTCAATTTCGGGTATGGAAAGGCCTTTATCAGTTGGCCAGGTTAAAAAAATTTTAAGTTTCTAACAGTTGCTCATGCACAATGGTATTTTATTTTTCAGTTTTCCTTAATAGCATTTTAAAATGAATTCCTATTCTTACAGCTTATCCTGTACTGTGACACAGCATCAGTAGTGGAGGAAGAGTACTGTACTTATTTTGTATGAAACTGTTGTTCAATCCTGAGGGCAAAATTCTGCTCTCATTTACACCTATGGAAATCTAGAGTAACTCCATTGAAGTCAATTTATTTTAGCATAAATGACAGCAGAATCTTGCTCCATTACTCCAGAGGCAGATGGCTAGCAACTAGTGGCACCCAGGCCTCTTCTACTCTCCCCTTTTCTGCCCCCCACCACAGAAATTTTCTATAAGCAAATTTCCAGACACAAATGCCCAGTTGCAAATAGCTGTGCATGCAAACTTGCATGTATAAATTTAAGGTGACTTTTGAAAATCTGGCCTAACATACTGCTTGAAAGAAATATCAAAAATGGTTGCTTTTTATTAGGTAAGTCCCCATTTTATCTTATAAGGAAATAATCCAATTGATGACCCTTGTGAATTCTCCCAGAACAGTAAATAAGTATGTGTTTTTATAATTGCCTTTTTTGTAAAAAGGAAGATATAGTGTAAAAAATAAACTCTTTTGAGCATTCGATAAAATATGAAGTCACACTCTGTCTGTATCGAAGAAAGAAAATGAAAGGAATAATTCAAGGGCTTGGACCTTATTCCCCCTTTGCTTGCACCACCACCAAAACAGCACAAGTGTACACTATAATTCTCAGTATAAGTAGAGAGAAGGGGTTCAGAACTATATCATTTAGTGAGAGGGAAATGGCCAGGCACATAGTGCAATCTGGTATACATTGTCTTTAAAGCTGCTTACAAATCATACATTTTCAAATAGTTATGTGCTGTTTGCTAGTGGTTCATGTGGTCTGGAATAAAACAAAATTGCATACATCTGCATTTTATCACTCTCTTTTGATCTAACATATGGGAACACAAAAATGTTTTTGCTGAACTTTTCAAACCATTAGGGAAGAAACAAAGTTTGCAGAGAGATTTAATTTGGTGCAGTATTGATTTATTAATCTAACTTTCCAGGCACAGTTTCCCCTAGAGCCACAAATAACCAGAGGAAGAAATAGTCTTTGAATTTGATATGGGAATCAATTACAGTACAGAGTAGTCACACACAAAAAGCAGAAATAAAATGCATTTTATTTTTCCCCCCAAATATTTTTGATAGGTGTTACATTTCACATTGATCTTAGGGCATGTCTGCACTGGAACTGGAGGTGTAATTTCCAGCTTGGGTAGACATATGCTTTCTAGCTCTGATCAAATTAACTTGATAAAAATAGAAGTATAGCTGCAGTGGCAGGATGAGTTAGCTATCCAAACAGGTACCACCACCACCACCAGGGCTTCAGACAGAACTTTATTTGGGGTGGCCAGCCTGTCCTGCCACTTGTGGCATTGTGGCTACGCATCTATTTTAGCACCTAGCTCTGCCAGAACTGGAAATTACAACTATCTCCAGTGCAGACATAGCTTTATACACAATATGCAGGGTTTTTCATAACGGACTACACTATTAGAAATGTTAGCAAGTTTGTATTTTGGGTCACTTTGTTTTCTGCATTGCTGACACAGAACTTGACCATGCACTCATTGAACTCACTGAAATTCTTCCGCTTCCCTTCTGTTCTGAAGCTGCAACATCTTGACAAATAGAAAACTTCAAAGGTTTTCTGAATTCCCTAAAACTAAGTAGTACTTTGCTGAAAGTTATGGGCTGTATGTAGATCTTAACCAGCTTTAATTTTGTATTTTCAAGTCACTGCAAAAGACTTCCATTGACTTGAATGGCAGTAGAATTGGGCCCACTGAATTTTTAACGTGGACTATTTCGTCTCTTTCCACTGACTTGGACAAGACAAAGGGACTGCAGAACAGCTGTAAGACCTCAATCAGTGAGCATCCCCAGTGAACATGGCCTCTGTACCCCTCCTGCAAGAGGGATCTAGTGCAGAGGGTGTGCTAGGATATGAGGAAACACATTTGGGGCATTCCTTTGCTTCTGTTATTTCCTGGCAGCCACGGCAGCCAGGACATAAGTTAAAGAAACCCTTAGGGTTCTAAATGTACTTCTTGAATGCCAGTGCAGTGTAACCTTGGTTATCTGGATATCCTGGAGACAAGGAATACTTTTGGATAATTGGGGTTTTAGAAAATTGAATGAATTTCCAGTACATGTATTCATACTTTGGAAAATTGAGGGCATACCATGTATAGGTCATTCAGAAGAGCTATAAACAAAATCATTTCACATAGTACTGCAGAGGTCAGGACACTATAAAGAAATACCTGTGAGAGTTTATACAACTATTCACTCTGGCCATTAGCCAAACTCTCTCAAAACACTGCTGTTACTTTTTTAGATTACACTTCCTCAGATCATCATGTTGCTAAGTTTAACATCCAGTTAAGAAAAAAAAAGCCGAACTCCAATGAAGTGTGTAAATCCATACAGTGATCCCAAGAGGAATATGTTTTTACGTTGTTGTAATTGTTCATATAACAGCAAGTACAGAAACAGACCATTATATTTGTGAAACAAGCACAGGACAGAAGCCAAGATTCTTCTGAAGATTATAGCCCAGATTTTCAAATGTGGGTTGCAATTTAGGATGCCTCTGTTTTCAGAAGCATTGAGTATCCACACCACCACCTGAAGTCAATGAGAGCTGCAAGTGTTCAACACTCCTAGAGTGTCCGGCCCTAGGAGGCATATCCTTTGCCTAGTGGTGCTCAGTGCATCTGGAGGGGAGTGGGTGCAGCATTCCCCTGATGCTAGGACTAACCTGTTGCAGGAACAGTCCCCTAGTGGTAGTTAGAGCAGCTGAAGTCTGCAAGCTGCTCTAACTTAAGTTAGTTGCCTAGGGGCCAGAGAGGTGTTTCCTGCTTTCTCCATGAAAATCTGTTCAGATTTGGCCAAATTATAAACTTCAGAAAAATCATTATTTGCACACTGTTGTATATTTGCTGTTTAGACAACAACCCTATTATGAAGGAACCACCCAGGCCTGACGGGGTCCAAATAACTGTGTTATCTAACTATAGACAACATGCAAGTCTACATATAGATACTACTGCTCTGGCAGGCATCTGGTGACTTCTAAAACATAGAAGACAGGCAGTGAGGGCCACTGGAAGGGTCAAACTATTTAAAGGAATACTACCCAGTTCCTATACACTACATACATGCTCAGTAAAAGCTGTTAGATCCTTGCTCTTAACTTTCTGAGCATTCCAACTGAACTGAGCATGCTCTCAGTACCCACTGATCTTCTTGCACAGTTTCTGAACAACTGCACAGGCCCGCAACTGCAGAGAAGGGCTGCCATTGGAGTAGCAGCAAGTTATCTGTTTGCCTTAGTGAAGGTATAATGGTCTGGAAGCCAGGAGGCCACAGTAAGTAAGAGATCCTAACAGCCTCCCTTACTCTAACCACTAGACAATATTTCCTTCCCAGAGCCAGGAAAAGTGCCTGGGAATCCTAATCCCAGTATTCTACTACAGTCTGGGAAATGGCTGCTTACCTCACTAGCCATTTTGCGTCCCCTTCTAATTGCTATCACATGGTAGATGACAGCTTACTACTGCTATCAGGTAAGCATTACTCCTTTAGCTAAGGTGGCAAAGGTTTGTGGTATGGCTCTGAAGTTTCCAGTTCAAACCCTGATGACAACCCATGCAGAAATCACTACAGTTGTATGTGATGGATGGGTTTTTGGTTTTTTTTCTGTTAAACCAAGGTAATGCTATTTTTAGAAAACTATGCATTCAGAGTTCATTATTAAGGTTGCAAAATCAGGCACTCAGAAGTTATTACATGCCAGAATTGAGGCTGCTTGTGCAACCTTACTTCAGCTCCCTTGTGCATATGCATTATGAGACACTATTTTTCCATGGACATTTTTAACATAGTTTTTTGTATCGAATGTCAATATACAATATTACAAAAAATTCTAAATCTCAGTTTTTAACCTCATCCCTCTTTCTGCTCTGTCTTGTCTCTTGGCCTACCTGTCCCACACATGGGGGAACTGAACAGACGGAGATCAGGAATAGCGGTGCACAGCAGGTGGAATTCATTTCTTGGAGCAGCTCTATAAACTCTCTCTCATGAAGCAGGAGTTTTGTTTCTAGGATGGGCTATACCTTTACACACTAGGCCAACTTGTCCTCTTCTTAGGTTGGTTCAATTCAGAGTCAGCACATCTGGCCTTCACACAGCTCTAAATGGCAGTGTGACATTTCTTCTGAATAGGACCTTAGAGAGTCATAGAGTCATGGACTTTAAGGTCAGAAGGGACCATTATGATCATCTAGTCTAACCTCCTGCACAACGCAGGCCACAGAATCTCACCCACCCACTCCTGTAATAAATCCCTAACCTATGTCTGAGCTATTGAAGTCCTTAAATCATGGTTTAAAGACTTCAAGGTGCAGAGAATCCTCCAGCAAGTGACCTGTGCCCCACGCTGCAGAGGAAGGTGAAACCCCCCCAGGGCCTCTGCCAATCTGCCCTGGAGGAAAATTCCTTCCTGACCCCAAATATGGTGACCAGCTAAACCCTGAGCATGTGGGCAAGACTCAGCAGCCAGCCACCCAGGAAAGAATTCTCTGTAGTATCTCAGATCCCACCCCATCTAACATCCCATCACAGGCCATTGGGCATATTTACCGCTAATAGTCAATGATCAATTAATGCCAAAATTAGGCTATCCCATCATACCATCCCCTCCATAAACTTATCAAGCTTAGTCTTGAAGCCAGATATGTCTTTTGCCCCCACTGCTCCCCTTGGAAGGCTGTTCCAGAATTTTACCCCTCTAATGGTTAGAAACCTTTGTCTAATTTCAAGTCTAAACTTCCTGATGGCCAGTTTATATCCATTTGTTCTGTATCCACATTGGTACTGAGCTTAAATAATTCCTCTCCCTCCCTGGTATTTATCCCTCTGATATATTTATAGAGAGCAATTATATCTCCCCTCAGCCTTCTTTTGGTTAGGCTAATCAAGCCAAGCTCTTTGAGTCTCCTTTCATACGACAGGTTTTCCATTCCTCGGATCATTCTAGTAGCCCTTCTCTGTACCTGTTCCAGTTTGAATTCATCCTTTTAAACATGGGAGACCAGAAATGCACACAGTATTCCAGGTGAGGTCTCACCAGTGCCTTGTATAATGGTACTAACACTTCGTTATTTCTACTGGAAATACCTCGTCTGATGCATCCCAAGACCGCATTAGTTTTCTTCACAGCCATTTCACATTGGCAGCTCATAGTCATGCTGTGATCAACCAATACTCCGAAGTCCTTCTCCTCCTCTGTTACTTCCAAGTGATGTGTCCCCAGCTTATAACAAAAATTCTTGTTATTAATCCCTAAATGCATGACCTTGCACTTTTCATGATTAAATGTCATCCTATTACTATTACTCCAGTTTACAAGGTCATCCAGATCTTCCTGTATGATATCCCGGTCCTTCTCTGTATTGGCAATACCTCCCAGCTTTGTGTCATCCGCAAACTTGATTAGCACACTCCCACTTTTTGTGCCAAGGTCAGTAATAAAAAGATTAAATAAGATTGGTCCCAAAACCAATCCCTGAGGAACTCCACTAGTAACCTCCTTCCAGCCTGACAGTTCACCTTTCAGTATGGCCCATTGTAGTCTCCCCTTTAACCAGTTTCTTATCCACCTTTCAATTTTCATATTGATCCCCATCTTTTCCAATTTAACTAATAATTCCCCATGTGGAACTGTATCAAATGACTTACTAAAATCGAAGTAAATGAGATCCATTGCATTTCCTTTGTCTAAAAAATCTGTTACCTTCTCAAAGAAGAGTTGGTTTGGCATAAGCTACCTTTTGTAAAACCATGTTGTATTTTGTCCCAATTATCCTTTTGACCTCAATGTCCTTAACTATTTTCTCCTTCAAAATTTTTTCCAAGACCTTGCATATTACAGATGTCAAACTAATAGGCCTGTAGTTACCGGGTCACTTTTTTCCCCCTTTCTTAAAAATAGGATCTATGTTAGCAATTCTCCAGTCATACGGTACAACCCCTGAGTTTACAGATTAATTAAAAATTCTTGCTAATGGGCTTGTAATTTCATGTGCCAGTTCCTTTCATATTCTCAGATGAAGATTATCTGGGCCCCCCGATTTAGTCCCATTAAACTGTTCAAGTTTGGTTTCTACCTCGAATGTGGTAATATCTACCTCCATATCCTCATTCCCATTCGTCATCCTGCCATTATCCCTAAGCTCCTCATTAGCCTCATTAAAGACTGAGGCAAAGTATTTGTTCAGATATTGGGCCATGCCTGGATTATCCTTAACCTCCACTCCATTCTCAGTGTTTACCGGTCCCACTTCTTCTTTCTTTGTTTTCTTCTTATTTATATGGCTATAGAACCTTTTACTATTGGTTTTAATTCCCTTTGCAAGGTCCAACTCTACATGGCTTTTGACCTTTCTCACTTTATCCCTACATATTCTGACCTCAATAAGGTAGCTTTCCTGGCTGATCCCTCCCATCTTCCACTCCTTGTAGGCTTTCTGCTTTTTCTTAATCACCTCTATGAAATGCTTATAGAGGAAACCCCCCACAGAACTGAAACAAGATGTTGCTGAGTCCTAATACAGATACTATTATTCAATTATTATTAGTATAATTATTTATTGTGATATAATATTGTCTGTTTTCATATGGTATTTATTTTAGGAGTTTATTTCCTTTGCTGTTATTACTTTCTGTACCAGGAAACCAAGTGCATTCTAAAGATATTAGTAATGGATTTAAAGATACCCATATGTAGTTTGAGAGAATGGTTTAAAAAGTCCATTAAAGGGACAGAGGGCAGTTTTACGCACATTTTTGCTGTTTCCCTAGAAGAAAAGAGCATGAGTGCCTGGCTCTAACTGCCATATATGCTGATGTCTGTTTAAACTGGCTTTTTGCTCAAATTTCCTACATTTCCAGTACCACAAGAATCCTAATGAATCTCTATCGAATGCCCCATCGCATCTCAGTGCTTTTTGGAGGAATTCCAAGAAAATTAATTATTTCTGAAACTTTCAAACTACTTTTACATGGGAAATCACCTCATGAATGGATTCCATAAGAAGCAAGAAGAAGGACTTCTGGAGTCATGAACGTCCATGATTACTCTGCATGAGCAGTTTTGAAAAGACACTATCATTCCTCTCTTATGTTGGTAGTTTGTCTTTTGTTCTTTTAACAATTGTAGATATAAAGAACGTTAATCACAGTTATTCTTTGAATATGTTTCTTGAGTAGTCACCCAAGACTATCAGAGCTGGGGATTAAGACAATATGACTGACAGTATCAACAAAGCCTACCCGCAAGCAAGCAACCATTTGGAGCCCTCAGATTCTGGGATTATGTGGTCCCATGAAAATTCTGCAACTGAAAGGCAAGCCCTCCTCTCTCCTTGTCTCAGACACTATTGCCAGAAGTGGAGGAATTTCTTTGTCACCTGTCTCGGAGAGCAGGAAAGGTCTTAGGTCCCCGCAAATGGTAAGGTGGCCATATGTTCAACTGGAAAAAATGATAAGGGGATGTCCCTATGGCAAAAAGACTAGAAAAAGAAAAATGATCTCCCAACACAGACATTGTGTCTCATAACACTCATACATGTGATGTGATCCTTCATTTATTCACTCTTCCCCCCACAATTCCCTTCCCTTTCACGTTATAGAAGATTCACAGTTGAACCTAAACAGAACCCATGTGTGGTTTCAAATGCAATTCCTCACAAAGCAGCTACACCAACATCACACATTGATTTATCTACTCTAGGAGCAGAGGTCTAGATTTCTTTCCTTTCATGTGTCCAGTTGTCTATACAATTAAGGCCTAGGCAAAAATCAGTAGAGTTAGCAAAGCCCAATATACCACCTGAGTTCTAGCAAAGGGAGTGCAAGAACTTCTGTTTTTACATCATCTTCCTTGTGTTAATCCCATTAAATGGGGTCTGCTCTTTAAGTCCTCTCCCTCCAAAATGCTGTTCAATGCCATATCCTCCATCACACCACATGCTAAAATGTTTTGCTTTATGACATCCCACAACTACTACTTGGGGTGACCTCTCCAACTTTGTCCCTCAATATTGATCTGTTGGAATCTCTTACCCACATAGTTACCAGGACTCTGCCTAACATCGTCAAACTGTCTGAGCCCTCATTCCTTTTTTTGTTTGTTTATGGAAGTTACTTTGAGCATCTCTCTAACATACACATTCCTCACATGATCTTTCTTGCTAACACCACTCATCCACCTCAACATTCACATTTCTCTGGAATAGATCATTTGCTCCTGTTTCTCCTTTGTTGCCCAACGCTCAGCGCCATACATTAAAACTGCACAAGCCACTCTTTTTTAAACTTTCTCTTTTAATCTTACTGATATCTTTCTATCACTTACTAGACCACTTTCTCTCTATTTGAGCCAGATATTTATTACCCTGGCTCTACGCTTGTCCAGGATACTTGAAATTTTGCATTTTCAGTACAGTCTTCCCACCTAATTTCAAGGATAATTTTTTCAGTGTTCACATTATTGCAATTACATATCATATACTCTTCTTTTCCTCTGCTTATTTTTAGCCCATGTCTCTCCAACACTTCTCTCCATTTATCAAGATCCTCTTCTAAACTATATTTCTCCTCACTGCATAGAATGATATCTGCAAACAGCATGTACCAAAGTGCCTCCTTCTGTATGGTCTTTGGGAAGGTATTCAGAACCAGGTTAATCAAGAAAGGGCTGAGTGTTGATCCCTGATGCACTCTCACCTTTACCAATAGTTCATCTATTTCACCACGAGACATTCTGACTATTGCTGGTGCACCTACACACATGGCTTACACAAGCCACACAAAGTTCTGGTACCATTATACATCTCCCTTATACACCATGAGAAGACTTCTCTGAGAACTTGATCAAAGACCTTTTCCAGATCCGTGAACACCATATGAATATTTTTTTCCTTTTCTCTCTAATATTTTTCCATTAGCTGCCTCAGTGCAAAAACAACATCTACTGTCTAACTTCCTGGCATAAAGCCCTATGGATTTGTGTTAATGTCTACATCACTTGGTCTCTTATCAAAATCACTGCAAAATATCTGTGTCTGTATTGAAAACTATGTTCTTAAGGGAAGTAATCAGAAAGTGACATGTCTCAGACAGTTTCCTTTCAAGAAGTTGGTAATCGGTGCTTTTATCTGTGTGCATTGGGTACTCTGTCTAACAATGGATGCCTGTTTGCATAGTAAGCCAAATGTTAATAAAAAGATTGCAAAATCTTCAATAGAGAAATTTACAGGAAGAAATAAACAGGCAGACAGGATCCTGTTTAAGACTAAAGACAATGGATTGTTAGGCTGAGTCTGGGAATGCAGATGTATGCCCTAGATCCTTCATTGAGGAGGAAAGCTAACTGCATGTTTGTCTTATGAATGGAGGATCACAGCCAAACCTGGCTGTAAAATGCTGGAAAGACTTTGGGTGACCACTTGAATCTTAACACTTTGTTAAATCAACTTACTTTGTTTTCACTATAACCATATGTAAGTGATGTGCATTAAGGGGAGTGGTGATCAGAGGTGTAACTGGTAAGCTAAAGGCTGTTATGAAAAAGATGGAGAAAAGTGGTTCTCCTTTTGCCATAGAGGGCAGTACAAGAGGCAATGGGTTCAAACTACAGCAAAGCAGATTTAGATTAAATCTCAGGAAAAACTTCCTAACTGTTAGAACAGTAGGACAATAGACCAGGCTGCCTCGAGAGGTTGTGGAAGCTCCTTCACTGGAGGTTTACAAAAGGAGGCACAATAGCCATCTCCGGTGGTTTAGATACAATAAATCCTGCATCTTGGCAGGGGGTTAGCTTCTAATGCTATGATTCTATGTATTGCTTCTTTGGAAGCAGCAAATCTGTGAACAATGTGAGTGTCCAGTGGACCAGGGGCTAGATACTTCAGGGAGATGTTGGAGGATTTGGGGGTTGAGGTGTGCCTATCACTAACCTGTAGACAGAGAATGGGGCCTGCATAGGCCTAGAGGGAACTGCTTGTATTGCCTGTGGCCAGTGGAACTGGGGAGCTGACCCAGATCAGATACAGGCAAGACTGCCTCACACTAAGGGTAGGTGGTATCTAGGTGCCCCACAAGCATCACACATGCATTTGGTATCTTTTCCTATCTCACTATTGACCTGAATAGGGATGTCAGCAGATGGATGCCTTCCATCCCAAACTTTTTCCATGCCTCAGTGTGGATTCTGTCTGGGTCTAGTGCCTTATTATTTTTCATTTCTTTTACAGCATTTGACATTTCATCTGGTGTAATCGGCGCCACACCAAAGTTCGTCATTTTGAAGTCACATTGCTTTCTTAGGTTTTCTTAATTTAAAAACTGTTCACCATTTATGCCTCTCCCTTCCAACATGTCCATTGAAGCTGGCACTGACAACTGTTTTCTCATGTCCTGGAATTTGCTGAACTGCAGTGTCTAATGTTTCCCGGAAATGTATCTTATCTGTCCCACAACCAGACAAGGGTGCTTATGCACTAACTATGTTTAACGAGCCACATTCAAAAGCCAACTTGACCATCGTTATTCTGTCAATGATTCTATTTATTGTCACCACTCTTTCGTTTATTTTGCCATCAAGAGCTATGCCTACTCAATTTCTTGAGCTGGAGGCCCCACAGTAAGTTATTCCCCAATATTTGGCCTTCTCTCCTTTCTATTTTGGTTCCTGGAAGCATGCTACTGTACCTTCCTCCTCTTCAGTGTCCCTTCCTCTTAGAGTGCCAATATTCCAATTTGCCAGTTGGATCTTACTTTTCTGGGCTAACTTCTTCATCTGCAAGTGTGCAAAGTTGTACTGTAGCCCTCACCTGCTTTCTAGCACACAATTCTTATATCATTCAGAGAAATAATGAGCCAGGTTCTCCAGCTCACTCCATACCCTTTGTCCCTTTCTAGCAGCACAAAGTGAGTGGAAAGCATCTTGATGTCCCCTGCAGGAGATTCTCTTGGTGTAGAAGGCACCAGGTGTGGGAATAGGGGGACTTCAAAAACATGCAACATTTTATCTGTACACAACTGGCTGATGTCCATGTAAAGGCCATACATAGCAGATGTAGATTAGAAGAGCTTTCAGGCTTCTCTAATCTACTCCAGAGCTAGAACTAGTAAAAAATAGGCCCCAGGATTAAGGGAACCATAATCAAATCCCTTTTAGTTCCCTCTCGCAGTTGCAACAGCAGAAGCTGAGTGCCACTGAGAATCTGACCCAATGCCTCGAATAAGGACAAGACGTCTTCATTAAAAGCACCTTTCCTGAATGCAATTATTGCAAGCCTGATATCATTCAGGGAGGTAGTGCCTGCAGATCCATGCCTAGGTACAGTAGTCAAGATATTTAACTTGCTTGCTGGATGGTCTAAAGGTCCTCAAGTTCCGAGAACCTCAATGTGTGCTGCCCAAACTCCAATGTCCATACAGCACTATTGAATTTTGTTTCTATGAATGTGGGTTGAGTAGATACAAAGGGGAGGATATGGCTCAAATGAAATGCAGCCTGCAGTAAAGAGCATAACGAGCTGCAGCTGGCTGCTGGTATGAAGGACTGGCATGTGCGCTAATTACATCATGATGAAGTATTCCTATTGATATGTCACCACTGTGCTTTTAGTACAAATATTGCAAACAACAACGTCTATTAATAGGAAAAAATGAATCTGCTACCTTCCTTATTCTTCAGATTAAAACAAACCTCAGATGAACATGCCAGGGCTGCAGTACACAGAAATGGGTCTAAACTGCAACCTTTACCCAGCCCATGAACTTTGGTGGTTTAGATTGAATGGACCCAGATCCAGACTATTAGGGAAAGGATATGGGATACATGCTACCACCTCAATCTTCTCTGGTGGTGATGTCATCCTCGCTCCCCAACATGCCAAGACAAAGGAGAGGGATGCAACATTCAAAATGATTCTCCTTCTCCTATCCTTCCAACCACTCCCAATCTCCATCACACCACAAGCAGATTTCTGATAAGAGATCCTGCCTCTGCTCCCTGCCTACTTTTCTCAAACTGATGCAATCCTAATATTTGTTCTAGCTGTTAAGAGCTAATGTAAAAAGCGGCCAGTTGCAGTGCATGGCAACAAGTGGTTTTGCTCCTACAAAATCCAGGAACTGTGCTACATGTATTTGAGATCCATTGATTGGCATTTTTTCTATTAAATAACTATTTACATATATACAGATAGAGCACTCCTGTAAACATTAGCAGCAAAATCTAACATTCAAGTCTATCATTTCATGCTTCCCTCCAAAATTTTCTTCCCCAAACTCCTTATCCTCCAGTTATCTCTTCTCATGTTTGACACAATGTGTAGCACCCCACAGTAGCAAATTTGGACAGATGTCTGTCAGCTATCTACTGTACCAGAGCTGGGGATGGGGAGCTGGACACTGCATTCTTTTCTGCCTCACATATCGTCCCCCAGGGGTCTCCAGAGAAGTATGGTCTTGGAGCTAACACCCCATTGTGATGTATGGGGCAGTACACACCACTCTGAGCTACTATTTCAGACCCTCTGCAGACTCAGGCATAAATTGCTGCATCAGTTACACTTGAATCACATTTTCACGCTTTTCTTTGCCACCACGAGTGCTAGAAAATTAGTTTTAAAAATGTGAACTGAGATCCTGATTTACATACTCTAAGGTCTGGGGCATAGGCCTATAATACCCAACACTGAATGACAGATATGGGAATTGAGAAAACAGAAAGATTGGGGTAATGCTAGACATGGAGGAGAGGTGTTAAGACCAGGGGCTAACAGAGAAAAAGAACACAACACTGAAAAAGAAAGAAGTTAAAGGGAAAAATAAGTGAAATAGAGGGCAGTATTATTATATAACATAGAGAAAAAAAAAGAAGATACACCAAGAAGGAAAAGGGAAAGAAAAAAGTAGTAAAAAATGGAAAAGGGGAAAGAAAAGGAAGAACACATTTAAGGGAGACAAAGCAGGTTTACTATACATTACTCAAAAGAGAGCTTAATGGCAAACTGTTTGAATAAGCAATGCAGTGATGGAGGCATATATTAAAATTAATCTATGGCAACAAAATGACTAAAACAAGCTCAGTATCCCACATGTCATGCTCCACCTTACCTTTCTTTTTTGAGCAAAATTCTCATACTTTGTCTCCTTCACCTTTTTAACTGGGTTCCACATAAATAGGAAACATCACTGGTTTGGGTTTTACAATACTATACCATGGCCTCCTTAGTCCATCTCTAAAGATTTTCTGTAAAATCTACCAAAAGGTGAAAGGCCACTGTCAAGGTTTTGAGGCCCTAGGTTTGACTTCCCATTTTTGAAGATCCATGCAATGCATATTGATCTTTCAACACAAATGCTTTAAAGAAAACCATGCATGCCAATCTCCCAGCCTTTCAGAGCAGCTCCGCAGCAATAATCCAGGGTGTAAATGGCTAATGGAAGAATAGCTAAATGTTTGAAATGTACCAAACAATAACCCATTATGATTTTTTTTAATTATGGAAAACACTTGAGTCCCATCAAAGTAATTGACTTGAGTGCAGCTGGATTTCACCCTTGGAGAATTTCCACTGAAATACTTAGGGCTTGGCTACACTTGCGAGTTACAGTTTATTAAAGCAGCCCTGGGTGCCCTAGCTCACTACCCATCCACACAGGCAAGGCACGTAGAGTGCTCTGACTCCATGGCTAGAGAGCTCCTGGTACTCCACCTCGGCGAGAAGATTAAAGCTTGCTGCGCGTTGGCTGAAACGCCCGGGCATCAGTGTGAACGAGGTGTTGCATTACTGCCCTCTGATCAGCCTCCAGAAACATCCCATAATTCCCTTAAGTCAAGTGGCCACTCTTCTCATTGTTTTGAACTCACTGTAGAAATGCGGATATCCCCTTTGAAAGCTCTGTTTCTGACAGCCGGCATGCTTATCTGCTCCAAGACAAAGCAACCATTACTGTGGAATGTAGTGTGTGAGAGAGAATGAGGCGGGGGAGGGGGAAATCTGCTGCTGTCTGAACTTACAAGACAGCATGCTGACACGCTCTCAGCCCCTCCAAAAACCCACTCTCTCCCCCACATACACACAACACTCTCCCTGTCACACTCCACCCCATTTGAAAAGCACGTTGCAGCCACTTGAATGCTGGGATAGCTACCAAAATGCACTGCTCTCTGTGGTCAATGCAAGGGCTGCTAATGTGGCCACGCCAGTGCGCTTGTAGCTGTCAGTGTGGACAGATTGCAGCGCTTTCCCTACTGCGCTCTACGAAGGCTGGTTTAACTCAAAGTGCTCTACATCTGCAAGTGTAGCCATGCCCACAGTGAAGTCAAATATCCCCTGTAGAGATTAATTGAATCAACTGGGAAAACTTCAGGTTTTTCCGAACCAGACAGTGTTTGGAGATTCCTGGAAAAGCTGGATAATTTGCTACTCACACTCTTCCTTACCTGGTCCTACCGCTAGTTTAATGTCATTCTGAAGTCCTTCCTCTGGCATGTGATCAGTAGCATTTTATGATCAGTGGCTTTTAGATGCTATTCAAGAAATTCAGATCAATTTATTTAACAGCACATGGATTTGGTGAGAGAAGATAGCAAGGGGCTTGGAGATCTGAGGTGCTGATGACCAGCACAAGAAGCAAAAGGATAGAATACTGGGGGTCTGCCAGGGATTGTGTGTGTGTGTGTGTGAGATGGGGTGGAGAGACCCCATCCTTCGAGTAGCTGTCTGTCTCTAGGTAGTGAGACCAAAGGGCTAAAGTTGATAGTGTTGCCCTGATCCACAGGGTGTTAAGGCCTAGTGGCCAGAGTCCATATAATATCTCTGATCCGCAGGGCAGTAGGGACTTGTGGCCCAAGTCAATGGGGTAGCCCTTCTCTGCAGGGCAGCATGGCCTACCAGCCAGAGTCAATAAGGCTACTTTGGTTCACTGGGCAGCAAGGCTCAGTGTCCTGCAGAGAGGTAGGCTATTATTGCAAGGGGCGGGGGGGGGGGGGGAGAAAGAGAGGTGGCCAGGGTAGGGGTACTCGGGCCCTCCCGGCTCCACTGGGTCCCAGCCCAGGGCGCAGCAGCAAGTGAGTTCGCCACCAAGTCAGCAGGGATTCAACCGCAACGTGCTGACTATGCTTGGGAATATGGCTAGTCCCTCCCCTGGGCTACTTCCTACTGTGATTGCTGTGTGTCTGGTCTGGGTGACTTCGTGTTTCCTCTGCCTGGACTGGTCCCAGTGGCTCCGAAGTCCCTGGGGTGTTTGCAGGTATCCGGGCATCTGCCGGGGTCTCAGCTCCTCTGGCTTCCATGTTCAGGGGCTGCCACTGCTCTGAAGCAGGAGCCTGCATTAGATGTCCTTCCCCACTGGTGGTCAGCCCAGACTCAGCTGGGCTGCTCCCTTTTATATGTGTGCTGCACTTGGTGCATGCCCAGTAGGGACATGGGGGCATGGCTTTCTCAGCCCACAATGAGGGGTTAACTCCTTCCTATCCAGTTGGGGTGAGTGCACCACATCACAGTGTGAAAGAGAGAGAGAGAACAAACAAGCGAGCACACGTAACTAGAATTCTAAGTGGGAAATCCATCTAGTCTAGAGTCTTGTGATACTGAGGTTGTGGGATTTTTTTTAATTATATATTTTATTTGCTTAGTTTGGAAACAGAGTATTCTGAGTAATCTCCCTTGCAAATGCAATGTTTTTCCATTTTTGCACTTCTTCTGTTCTGTGAAACAGAACTTTTCAAAAAGTCCTAGAGCACTACGAATTTTCTCAGGTTCCCTCCCGGCCTTTTAAAACATGATCATGTTAGGCCTTTTCAAGGAGTACTTGACCTTTTACTCTGTTAAAATGAACCACAGACAGAGGATAAAATGGTTTTAGACTGGATTTCTTTTGGAGCTCCATTTGCTGTAATCAGCAGTAGCATTAAGAACACTGAGTCCCTTTCACTCAAGACAAGGTTATCTGAAGGGCATAGGATTTGAGGGCAAGAATGTTTGTATATCTCTCTCCATTGCTCCTGCACCCAAGCCCTGTGTGCAAAAAAATGTATGGGTTTCTTTAGGTCTGAAACTTATCATCAGTGAAGCAAAATCTAAGGGTTTTTTAAATTAAATTTGTTTTTTAATGCAAACCACATGTTGCCTCAAATCCTCTAGCCTGAGAAGCAGCAGTGAGCTGATACAAGTGTCAGGATGTTGAACTGCAATGAGATAGGTAAGATTAACATATGTGTGGTATTATCTGGACGATGTGTCAAGGTCATAAGTCTGAAAGATGTGATTCACTAAAGTTTACAGGTTTATCACAGATACCGATCAGACAAACAAACATTTGGAAATAACGTACGTTGCCAATTTAGAAACAAAGAAATCTCATTTAAAAACTGAGATGCCCAAGTATTTGATGGTCTGCAGTAGATGAATTTTCCCATTTGCTGTGCTGAGAAGTGTTTTTTTTAGTCCAGGTACAAGGCATGAAGATTGCAGACCATATTACAATGCAAGCAGCATTGTGCTTAGGGCAGAGATCTTTCAAAACCAGCAGCCTGATCTTGCAAGCTTGTACGGATGGGAACATTCACAATGACGACTACAGAGATTAATTGATGAGTGATTTTTCATAATGCATAGCAAATCATCCAAGCATAAATATTAAGCTGTAACACTTACACTAAGATATTTTTCTATGGCCATGTTTTCTGCCACGCTTACTCACACTGAGTAGCATCTGATCTACACTTCGGGGGGGTGGCGAGCTAAGCTGGTCTAAGTTATGCAACTTCAGCTAAGAAAATAGCGTATCTGAAGTTGACGTACTTAGAGCTACTTATTGCGGTGTCTTCACTGTGGTAGGTTGATTGCTGATGCTCCCCCGTTGACTCCGCCTGAGCTTCTCGCTCCGATGGAGTACCAGAGTCGACGGGAGAGCATTCGGCAGTCGATTTATCACGTCTTCACTAGACATGATAAATCGACCCCTGCTGGATCAATCACTCCGGAGGTAAGTGTAGACATGCCCTTCACTCTGTGAAAAGTGCCAAATGAGTTAGACTGCTTGTGGAGTAAGGCACTATTCATTGTGAAGGTGGGAGAATCTGGCCTCGGGTAAACAATTCTAGAACTATTTGCTGAAACCCCAAAGCAGACCAATCAGTACAAATACTGTTGTAAGAGGCAGTGCTTGCTGGTGTAACAGACCATCTGCTAAAATAAAGGAAGAATGTCCTGAAGCAAAGAGACCTGTATGGCTATGAGGTTAGTACTTGCCCCCTCAGAGTCCTGGGGAGATTCCCACTATAGAAGCATGTGGTCCTTTTCTCCAGTCTTCCCTATGGTTTGGTGGGTGGAGGGGAGGGAAAGATGAACATCAGTGTTTCCTTTCCTTTCCCTCTCTCTAAAGCAGCTGGTGGGAATTGCAGAGGCAGCCGATTCAGTGTAGGGATTAGGGAGTTAAGGAGTGTTTGGGCAGCCCATTGGTTTTAGATTTACAAAGCAAGAAAACCATGGAGAACAGCCAGGTTTAACCATAGAGAAGCTGCATGTACAACAGATGATCAAAATAAGCTTAGTCTCAAGAACTCTCAACCAGCTTGGGTACTCCTTCAAACTGTTCTCATGGACAGCTGACAATGGCCTGCCCTACTGATCTTCACATAGGTCATCGTACCATGTCATGAAAAGACAAGCAAAACACACTGTGACAATGATCTTTCAATTACTCCTAGAGAAAATGATGTTTTATCATGTGAGTTTTCCCAACTCTCATAGGAAATTGCTGAGCTTTTTTATGACCACATCTGCTTAGCATCTGAATGTCTAAATAACTTGAAATTAAATAAAGCACAGCATTAACCCATGTGAGACTATAAATCTATGGGTCCTTTGCAATTGAATTTTAAATGCTTCAACTGTTTTGCACTAGATCAGTTACTATTTCCATATCACTTTTCATATATATTCTCAGACCATGTAGACATATGGAACTCAGTTCGACATGAACTGTCACTATATATTCGTATGTATGACACACTTTAAAATAGTTTTAGAGCTAGGATTTATCTTCACCAGTTAGGGGAGGATATAACTGATCATTAAAGATGACTAGCCATCAATGTGTTGCAAGTTATACATTACATAGTGTGTGTATATATATATATATACACACACACACACACACACACAGATGATGTATACATCAAAACAGTTCATAAGTAGGTTTTGTGTGGAAAGCTAAAGTTGTTACTGGAACATGGAAAGTGAATTTTCAAATATGGTTCTTAAATAAAGGTCTGAACAGGCAAGGGAACCATATATTAATCTAAATGACTGAAACCAGTAATTTATTTAGCCTTTTTTGATGCTTAGGATTTGTCTGTTTTTTAATAGTAAGACTGCGGTTATGTCTTTTATACGTTATCTTAATTACTTTGGCGACCTTAATTCTACATTAGCAAAGATTTTTGGTGAGACTATTCAGGGATCCAGATTCTTAGCTGATGTAAACTGGCATAGCTTCATTGACATCAATAGAGCTGGTATGCCAACTTATATCAGCCAGCGCAAGAAATTGAAATGCAGCTTATATAAGGAAAAAACTGACAGTGTACCAAATTTTAAAATGAATGCTCATTTCAGCACTATATCACCAGCTATTAGTATCAACTCTATTGAGATAAGGAATAGGAAATATGATTGCTCAGAAGCTTTTGTGTAATCTATCTGTATTGTGACAAAGTTCCTCCTCTGCCTTGGTGGGTCCTGCTCTTATTGGAGGATTTGCTCACCTCACAGGTTCACGGCAGCCCTCAGTTTGGTCACTTTCTTGGCTCAAATCTGCCTTTCACTCAGTTAGCCTCATCACTGGCCAGCATGGGGAAAAGGAAGAAGAACAATCCCCGCAGACTCTGCTGATCCACCTAGTGGATCGGGGAACAGGCCAGAGACCTTCCCCTCTGGTGGAACCCACAGTCCAGGTCAACTCCTCCGGTATCAAGTAGGGAGTTCGGGGGATGGAGGGATGGGGGGAACCCGGGTCCGCCCTCTACTCCGAGTTCCAGCCCAGGGCCTTGTGGATTGCAGCTTTCTACAATGGCTCCTGTAACAGCTGTGTGACAGTACAACTCCCTGGGCTACTTCCCCATGGCCCCCTCCCAACACCTTCTTTATTCTCACCACAGGACCTTCCTCCTGGTGTCTGATAATGCTTGTACTTCTCAGTCTTCCAGTAGTACGCCTTCTCACTCTCAGCTTCTTGCGCCTCTTGCTCCCAGCTCCTTGCACGCACCCCACAAACTGAAGTGAGCTTCTTTTTAAAACCCAGGTGCCCTGATTAGCCTGCCTCTCTTCACTGATTCTAGCAGCTTCTTGATTGGCTGCAGGTGTTCTAATTAGCGAGCAAATCCACCAATAAGCACAGCCTTAATTGTTTCCAGAAAGTTCCTGATTGTTCTGGAACCTTCCCTGTTACCTTACCCTGGGAAAAGGGACCTACTTAACCTGGGGTTAATATACCTGCCTTCTATCACTCTCCTGTAGCCATCTGGCCTGACCCTGTCACAGTATATACATATTCCATTGTAATAGATGCTAATAAAAATAATATCAGCCTCATGGGTATACTACAAAAAAGCTATAGCAAATGAACTAAGGTCAGCTTCATGACTGGGCTAATCAGCATAAAGTTGACCTTAGTTTATTTGCATACTGCAATGCTATTTATTTTAAAAATGCAACAAATATAGCTACAAGCTATAGCTTTTTGGTTAAAAAAAGCTTTTTGGACTTCAACATCCTTCTTGAATTATGGATACCAAAACTGGACATAGTACGCTTGTGTGCCCGGATCCAAGATCTGGGAAACCCCCAGAGAAGTTTGGAGTGGACCAGGGAGGATGTCTTACCTTGCCTTGGATCTGCATGCAGGCATGTAGTCCAACGAGCAGTCAGGCTCAAGACTTTTGAATTCCATTGCCAATATTTTGTGCAGTTCTATTCAGAATGCTAATTTTAAAGAACAGATTCTGTTACAAACTAACATGATTCTATTATTATCCATGTGACAATCTGTTCTAGAAGCAGGAAGTTATCAGACTCAGAGACAAAGCAACTCTTATTTTGATTGTTCAAGGTTCTATAACAACTTACATCCAGACTAGCTCTGATTTTATCTTGGGGGTCATGGTGATGACGTTAAAAAACCACACTGACTTGACACTCTTGATTTATAACATCACCCGAACATCTCAGTTAAGGCGCCAGCTTTGAGCAGACGCAAGAAGATTGTCAAAGTCTATAGGATTTTTCTTTAAAAGAAGGGGATGAGGCATTATGAGTAATATTTCATAATTTAAAATATGCCGGTCAAAGGTGGCAGAAAAATTTGCAATGTCTGGAAAAAACAAACCCAGTATGTGAAATACACACAGTAAACATGTAATTAAAGTGACATCATCATCTTGAAATTTAGTCACTCTTTATGGAAGAGTCCTAGAGAACTTAATAAAAAATTAGAACTCTTATTTAAAAGATTCAAATCATCCTGTAGAATTTAATAGAAAAAATTATATCTCTGCTAATAGTAGTCTATAGGTTGGCTAAAATGTATCCTATAGAAAGGTTATCAGTCTCTATTAAATTCTATAGGTTCTTAGGATAATTTATAGAAAATATGTTTACTTACCCTACAATAACTGTGGTTCTTTGAGATGTTGTAGTCAGTGTGGATCCTACTGTAAATATGCAAATGCCTTATGGGTAGGCCCTACCAAATTCATGGCCATGAAAAACGCGTAAGGGGCTGTAAAATCATAGAATCATAGAATATCAGGGTTGGAAGGGACCTCAGGAGGTCATCTAGTCCAACCCCCTTGCTCAAAGCAGGACCAATCCCCAATTTTTGCCCCAGATCCCTAAATGACCCCCTCAAGGATTGAACTCACAACCCTGGGTTTAGCAGGCCAATGCTCAAACCACTGAGCTATTCCTCCCCCCAATCTGGTATACCTTGCGAAATCTGGCTATTGTGGGGCGGGGGGGTCATGGTATTGCCACCCTTACTTTTGTGCTACCTTCAGAGCTGGGCAGCTGGAAAATGAAGAGCACTGGTGGTTGGCCAGGTGTCAAGCTCTGAAGGCAGCACCACTGCCAGCAGCAGCGTGGAGGTGAGGATGGCATGGTATGGGGCGGGGTCATCACTTTCTGCAGGGGGCAATGCCGGCCTTATGGGTGGATGACGTAGGCAACTGCCCAGGGTGCCATGGTAGGTGGGGGATGACAACCTTAGGGATGAACTTGGAGTGTGGTCTCACCACCACCTTGTCCCTATGGAAGGATGTTTAAAGAAAACCTGCAATGAGGGCTTGGAATTTGCTGTCTCTTTGTACTGAAATGATGGCCAACGAAAAGACCAGCTTAAGGGTAAAGTGGTATACTGAGCAATCTGGTTCAAAAAGGAGGATTCCTGAGTTTTAGGAAAGCAATGTTGATATCCCATGTGGGAACTGGGCCTCTACCTGGAGGATGCTAGTGCTCAGGCAGAGTGGTACTCTTACTCATCTTAGATTTCTCTTGTACTGCTGACACAACTAAGGAGCCAGGTTGGGGTGCGTGTAGAAATACTCAGACTCCATTGGCAGGAGCTGGTATTGCTTCTCTGCCTGTTTTGAAGTGGGTATTATCACAGCCAGCATCTGCCACAAGGCTTTTACTGGGTCAAGCTAAGGGACTGCAATCCTGGCTGGACCAGAAGCTGACAAGAAGTCAAATAGCTTGTGAGAGTTCTCTGATAAGCCTGAAGTCTCTATTTCCAGAGTCTCAGCAATCCTCACAAGGAGTACCTGGAAGGATCTAGTAGCACCGGAACTAGTGCTGAAGATACAGCTTTGTCAGGGTGACGACAATAGGCCCTTTGATGGTGATATTTGGCACTGCTGTTTCTCTTCTCACAAATCTGGTTCTTCATGGTACTCTGGCACAGGTGGTCTGGCCAGTGATGCCAAGAGGCGGGAGACTGACCTCTTCTTCGAATGTGGTGGAAACCAGTTTCTCAAAACATGGGATGGTGGACCACAGACCTCCAATAAGGGCCATGGTGGCATAATGTAGGAACGTGGCTGGCTCATTTGATATTGCCAGTCCAGTGCTATCCCTGACAAGACAGTGATGGTAGTCTTAGGTGTTCCAAGTCACTAAGGGTAGGTAAAAAATATTTTAGACAAAAGTGGTTAAGCTGACAGTGTCCATTTAAAAAGCACACTTCTGTCTGTAATTTTCTTACCAGCTTTGTCACAAGTAACGCTAAATTACTAGATTAGAGAGGGGAAAAACTCTTCCCTATTATTCAAGTTCATTTACTTGATGCATTTGACTGACAACTGAACCGATTAATCTTGTCCCATACTGCATACTTATTGTCACTGTTACCCTCTAATGACCAGTACTAGCCACACATTTCAAAAGATCAGAAAACAAGGAGAGTTCTTTAATTGGTGAAGAGGTTTATTTAGGGAATTAGCTCTGGTTATCACCATTTTAAACAACTGTCACTCTACAACCCATTTTAGTAATTTGTCTCACTGAACTAGCCAGAATAAGGATTATTTTAGCTTGTATTTCTTTAGTCTTTTTCAGAAATCAGAATTTTTGAGGCAGCAGTTCCTGCTTATGTATCAGGCTGAACAGGGTCACAGGCTGAGTCTGAATATGGTACTCTGCCTCACCAATCACATCTCATAATCTGTTATAATCCTGAATAGCCCCAGAGTGAAACAATCTGGTTTCTTGGCAATCTACTACCATCATGGCATATTGGCCAATGCTCATCAGTGAAATATTAGTTTACAATGGGCTTGTGCATTGTTAGCCCGTAAAACAAGCAATCCATTCAAACTCCCTTCTCTGGTGACAATACTGCATTAGCTAAGATTTCAAATAAAGTAACAACAGAATATTAAAATGGCTTACCATTGTCCTGAGACCCTGTAGCTGCACAGTACTAGCTGTTGAACAGAGAAGGCAGACAGGCAGTGGAATGAATAGCATTTTAAAGAAAAATATGTTAAAATAAAATAGATATTTTCAAAGAGAGCCAAAGTTGGCAGACCTAGCTAGGCTAAAAAAGGCTTTTACATAGTCACCTGATATCTCCAGGTTGTAGTGACAACGTTCTTCACAATGATATTTTTGTATATTTTTCCTTCTGCTCACGGGACGCTAACATGGAAGGCCAGGCTGCCATATCTGATGTTTGCTCCACACTTAACACATCATGGGGACCAACATTTTGATGGTTTCTTTAGGGAAATAGATTCTCAAAGCAGGCCCTGATGAACCATGTGGAAAAAGAAAAAGGAAGTCATTTTTGGATTCAATAGGTCACTTTTGGGTAGCAAAGATTATTGAATACTCTTAGGACAGGGAGGAGGACAGAATGGAAGGAAGAAAGAGAAAGATATGTTACTGTAAAACCACAAAATCTGTTGGGAAAACTCAAGGGGAAGTGTATTACATGGAGCTACTCAACTCATTTTTTTAATGGTTAGATTTCAAATTGGTAGTGTCATGCAGAAAACTGGCACACAGCAAAGGAATGAGGGTAGGGAAATTTTAGCTAGGGACAGTAGGGCAATCTCTGTTTTTCCTAAAACTGTTATGGGATCCTCAATCTCTCAGGGGTTTTTAAGAGCTCAACTGAACTTTCCCCCAATCACGCAGTAAACTAAGAAAGATAAAGGGCAGAATAGACCTTTCTGGGATTCAAACCTATAGTACCAGACAGTCAAGAAATGTCACATGTCATCTCCTACTTAAGTGGCTTGATAGAACTAGTTCAAACCAGTGTAAACCTGTTAAATATCAGAATTTAAAGTGCAGTACATCTGTTGTTTTCAGAGGTCAATTTGCTAAACAGATATAAAATCCATTTGATAGGTTTGAACTTATTACACTGTAATAATAAAAAAATGCACACAGAAAATATGTTCATTTCATAGGTGTAGAGCTTAATTTATCTGGTTTATCATATTTTAGATGGATGGTACAGCTATAGCAGACACACAATACACAATCATTACATTGTAGCCGGGCAGGAGGTGGTAAAGTTACACAAACATCACTCTGTAAAGCTATAGCTACAGAATGAAAAAGACTACATCAAAATGCAGAAAGGCTCTAAAAAGGCAAATGCTGTTTTCTATACCAATGCTAATTTAGTTATGTATTAGAAATGCCTGTTGTCTGCTACTATGAAAAGTTATTATGGATCTTTTTAAAGAGGGTTACAATAATGTTATGGGGACTATTTCTGTATTTCTCCATCTCGAAAGCCAAGAGCCTAACCCTATAGAGCTCAGAGGGAGCCATGAAGTCTCTAAAATTACCAAAAAATAACTTTCTACAAGTGTGAAATTCACAGCTTTGAAGTTCAATATCTCAAATGCTTCCAAGATACTAAACTGCTCAAGATAGTTAAGACCAACGCAGACTGAAGAACTTCAAAAAGATCTCACAAAACTAAGTGATTGGGCAACAAAATGGCAAATGAAATTTAATGTGGATAAATGTAAAGTAATGCACATTGGAAAAAAATAACCCCACCCATACATACAATACGATGGGGGCTAATTTAGCTACAACTAATCAGGAGAAAGATCTGGGAGTCATCTTGGATAGTTCTCTGAAGACGTCCACGCAGTGTGCAGCGGCAGTCAAAAAAGCAAACGGGATGTTAGGAATCATTAAAAAAGGGATAGAGAATAAGACAGAGAATATCTTAGTGCCCTTATATAAACCCGTGGTACGCCCACATCTTGAATACTGTGTACAGGTGTGGTCCCCTCATCTCAAAAAAGATATACTGGCATTAGAAAAGGTTCAGAAAAGGGCAACTAAAATGATTCGGGATTTGGAACGGGTCCCATATGAGGAGAGATTAAAGAGGCTAGGACTTTCCAGCTTGGAAAAGAGGAGACTAAGGGGGGATATGATAGAGGCAGTAGCGTAGCCAGGGGCGGGAGCGGGGGAGCAGCCCCTCCCCCTCTGAGCACAAGTGGTGCCTTTTTCATTTATAGGTGTCTTTTTTAATTTTTACTCACCCTGAGGCGCTCTGGGTCTTTGGCGGTGGGGGCCTTCATGCGCTCCGGCTCAGCGGCACTTCGGTGGCACGGCTTTCACGCGCTCCAGCTCGGCGGGGGCCTTCACTTGCTCCCGGTCCTCCGCGGCATTTCGGTGGCAGGGGCCTTCAGTGCTGCTGAGGACCCGGAGCGCCGCCCAGTGAGTACATGCGGGTGGCACCTTTTTTTACGTCCGCTGCCCCTGTTCGCTCCACCTAGCTATGCCACTGGATAGAAGTGTATAAAATCATGAGTGGTGTGGAGAAAGTGAATAAGGAAAAGTTATTTACTTGTTCCCATAAGAACTAGGGGCCACCAAGTGAAATTAATGGGTAGCAGGTTTAAAAACAAATAAAAGGAAGTTCTTCTTCACTCAGCGCACAGTCAACCTGTGGAACTCCTTGCCTGAGGAGGTTGTGAAGGCTAAGACTATAACAGGGTTTAAAAGAGAACTGGATAAATTCATGGAGGTTAAGTCCATTAATGGCTATTAGCCAGGATGGGTAAGGAATGGTGTCCCTAGCCTCTGTTTGTCAGAGGGCGGAGATGGATGGCAGGAGAGAGATCACTTGATCATTACCTGTTCGGTTCACTCCCTCTGAGGCACCTGGCATTGGCCACTGTCAGTAGACAGGATATTGGGCTGGATGGACCTTTGGTATGACCTAGTATGGCCGTTCTTATGTTAAGACTAGAAGTATGTGCATTGCCCTACTGGGAACCTCTTTAATGGTATAATACTATCATTTCTAACCCTGGATGGCATGAGATATTGGAACTATAGTCTGTCACTCATCTTAAACTGAATATTTCCCCATGTTAGACCAATGTAATATTAGGGAGAATATATACATTTGAGATAAAGGAGGAAAGTTTTCTCTAGAAGATTAGAGCAAAGAAAATCAGTCTTTCTTCCTGTTGAAAATGAAATTTAAGCAGGTCATTTATTAGATGTTAATCATGATATACTATTTAAGAGGAAAACTAAACTCAAAGACAATTTGAAGGGATTTTCAAAGGTTGGCATTTTCGGAGAATCAGGCTCATTTAAGGTGTCTCAAGTTGGGAACTGACAAATGGAGGCACTCAAAAATCACTGAGCATTTCTAAAATTTTTGGCAAAAAGTTCTTAGTGGCATGATTCATTTAAAAGTTTCCATTCATGACACAACATTATATTTTCAAGCTCCCTAAGTAATACAACTAACTGAATAATAAATTGTTGGATTCACTTCCTTGTTGTAGCACCAGAATACAGAAGTCTAAAGAAATACAGAAGTCTAAGGAAGTGGCATACTACTTTCTCTTCAAAGTACTCACTAGTGAAGTGGTTGTTTTTCAGCACTAATAACCCCTTGAGAAGTATGTGATTAAATTCTGCTGACTTGTTGATATTACCAGATGTATTGGGATGGGGGCAGGTTTTGAAGTTAGGGTTATACAAGGGAAATCTAGACTCAACTGTTTGTTTAGTTTCAGCCTGGGGGGTGTGAAGGGAAACAGCTGGGTCACTGACCTTGTCGCTACAGCGATTTCTTGTTTCAGTAATGTTCCAGTTTACTGTTGTGCATGTTAATCTGCTTCTGATCCATTGAGGGATGCCCATTTAGAAGTGTCATTCTGCATCTGGGGCAAGGGTACAACTAGTCTTAGGTAAACAGAAAAGAGGGTAGACAAGAGAAGCAATTCCTTAGTCCACATTTCTTCTATCTTCATCTACTCCTCCTTTCCTTCCCCTCAAAAATCCCCTTGCTTTCCTGGGTTACTGGCAATTAGCAAAGACATGTGGTTACTATTAATGGGATAAATGGATACTGACAATGAAAACTAGGCTAGGTGAATGAAGGAAGTGATTTGATTATGTGATGAATATTATCTCTGTTCTAGGCCTGGAATTTTTTCCTCTCAAGAGCCAAGAATTATTATTTCTCTGCATTGGAAAATATTTTAATTGCATATCAACAAGAACAGCAAAAATAACCTTAAATTGAAGTGATAGTTCTAGAACTAGAACTTAGAACTAGAACCTTAAAAAGAACTAGGTAAACAAAACCAACCCCAAAGGGTTGTTTGTTCTTAGTCCTGTTGAACTTAGCCTTTGGTTTTACTCCCAGGGTTCAGCATTCCTAGTAGTGGTAACCTGCAGTCAATGCTTAATTTGTAATGAAAGAGGGACCAGGGCTCAAGCAATTTTTTTACATTCATAACTGATGCAGCAAGCCCAGAGGTGCCAGGGCTATGAACTACCATGCCTAGAGGTGCCCAGGCTCAGCCCTGGCACAAATTAAGCACTGCTTGCAGTGGTGTGATAGGCACACCATATATAGACTGGATGAGCCTCATTCTCCTCTCATTTGCACGGCTTTTATGCTGGTGCAGGCCTCATTTGTCATTGCCTCGCACCGCGTGTCATCATTTACACCGGTGTTACTAAATCAGCAGGGGTGTATTCCTTTCCCCCCCACCCCCCATTTTGCACAGGTGTAATGGGACACACATGGGGCAAAGCACTGGATAATCAAGCCTTTCTATCTTCATTTAGTGGAGTTACACCTGATTTACACTGGTGCAATTGAGAGGAGAATCAGACCTAACAGCCTTTGTTTCCACTTTGGAGTAATGCAGTGTTACTCAGACTGCTCCTATTGCATATAAGTATCTAATAAAACATGAATTAAGATAGCTGTTCCTGTCAAATTCCCTTCTTCCGTTAGACTCCCTCAGTGTAGCTGCCTCACTACCACAGCCAATATGTTTCACTCTTTCTTAAGGGAAGCCCCCACCAATCATGGCTTCACTGGAATATAGCGCAGAGCATTTTCAGCAATATTCAGCTCCTTAAAACTCACCGATCCATCCCTTCATCTCTCCCAGTCTCCCATTTCTAGTCTCTAAGGAGCTATAAAGACTATCTTAGCACATTGAGAATTACAAACATTGACTCATCATGCTAATCCTTGCCAGCATCTGCTGACTAGCATCCAGTCATGTATAACTCAGTAAAACATACTTGCCATTATGGAAAGAGTAAACATTTTAGGATGTAACAGGCCCAGCCCTTCAGGGGTTTGCAAGGTTGGAGGTGGTGCAAAGAGCCTCTCTACCTTTACACCCTGTGCAGGGGCAAGGCATAATTGCAGTTCTTGCTCAGGGATGGCACAAGTCTACTGTTGCTGCTTCCTAGTGGTACTAGGACCATGGCCTTGATTTCCCACCAGCCAAGGTATCTGATTCTATGCGATGGGAGTACATGCTGGGAGTTGAACCTTAAAGACACATGTCTGTCTTTACATATAGCTCTTTGGTATTTGGTCACATTTTATGTATTTAAAATGCATTGTGACAAGATATTAAATGTATTTAAATTATGACAGAATTAGCCTTTTTCATGATCACATTATGTCACTATATTTTAAATAGCTAGAATGTGGCCAATTTTGGAAAAGACAAATCTAGTTCATAGCTCATCACACAACATATGTGAGGAGCTCGAGCTGTTTTATCTTATCAAAAAGATCAAGAGGTGACTTAATTACAAGCTTTATGTACTTACTTGAGAAGAAAATACCAGGTACTCAATAGGGCTGGCTAGAAAACAAGAATTCCATTCTGTGAAAAACTTCAAGGTTTTGAAATTTGTTTTTGTTCTGATGTGGAACAAAAATGTGGGGTTTTGAACTTTTTTGTGAAAAACAAGAAAAAACCATGAGAGAGAATCTGATACGTACCCCCCAACCCAGAATATACAATAACCCGGTAGTTAGAGCATTCACATGGAATGCTGCCTGATTCAGAGCCATGGCTTGGACCTACATGCCCTAACCACTGGCCTGTTGTGGGGAGGACCTCTCTCTCTCTCTCAACCAGAAATTCCAGACTGGACCTACAAAAGTTTCTGCAAAGTGATACAGTTCCGCAAACAGTTTTGATTTTGAAGAATCTGGATTTTCCCAGCAAAAAACTTGTCATTGAACAATTCCTGACCACTCTGGTAATAAAGGGCTCTCGAACCTAGTGGGAGAAAAAAGGCTTAATATGAACCAATGGCTGGATGCTGAAGGTGGTCAGATTCAAATTAAAAATAAGGCACACATTGGTTAACATAGAGGGAGGTTAACCATTTGAACAAATTGCCATGGGAAGAGATGGATTCTTGAAGTCAAAACTGTATGCCTTTCTGGAAGGTTTGCTTTAGTCAAACAAAAGTTATTGTGTTGAGTAAAGAGTTGAAAGATTGTGACCTGTAATATGCAGGAAGTAAGATTAGATGATGTAATGGTCTCTTCTGGCCTTTAAATCTATGAATCTATCAAAACAGTTGTTATAGCATGTAACTGCAAAATACATAAATCCTACAGAAAATGTCACAATGCCCACTTGAATGTTTTGACAACTAAACAGTCCTCAGGATAATTTATTAAGGACACTGATGTCTCATTTTTGGTGTCAGTCATCCTCTTTCCTGTTTTTCCTTTTTAATCTGCTATATTTTAGTTTTCTTTTGCATTTCTGCCTTTCTTGCAGTTAAATCACTACCTCACTACCCTGCTTACCACTGTTTGGGGATTTTTAGATCCAAAGTTTGTGTCCAGCCTCTTAGAAAGACAGAGGCCAGGTATGAAATTCAGATCCATCCATATCCACATTTGAATTCTGAATCCCCTTCCAAAGTTGGTGGTGTTCAAAATCTGGAATTTTAGGTTTGGGCCCATCCTAATATTAGTCTTTCCTTTCTTATGTGCTTATGGGATTTTGGTAAAAATTATCAAGTTTCTGGGTTGAAGCCTGCAGCCTTTACCCACACTGGAGCAGCACTTCTCCTATTTGCATATTCCTATTAAGTTCAGTGGGGCTACTCACATGAGTAGGCACTCACAAATATTAGGAGAAAAGAAACACTTCACTGGGAATCCCTAGTCATTCAGCTTCCAATTCCTGCTCTGCCTCCACTGCTAAACTCCTGAGTAAACTCTGGCTGACTGTTTCCCAAAATGCTCATATCTCATCTTCTGGGAAAATCATTTGTGGTTTTAAATTTGAGTAAGGATTTTCTATTACTTATTTGCAAGCTGACATTCTTTAATCCACACAAACATATACTGTTTTCAGCTTAACTGGTTTACCCTGACAATCCTAAAACAATCACACTTCAGATGAATAAAGCCAAGGAGAAAACTGCACTGGGAAGAAGGTGAGGCAGATCAGTTAAAAAAGGGGGCAATCCCGTGGGACTGGATGGATGTTCCCAACATTTCCTGTGTTCTCCATTAATATTCTAACTCCCCTCCATCTCACTTTTTCTAAAGAAATTCAGAATTGCTTTATTTTATAGACTCTTTTGTAGACTGTGCAAAGTTTTTGCTATGAAACCTAAAACCACAGGAAATTTTACTTGAGATTGAGTATCATTACAGACTTGTCACTGAATGTAGGTTTGTTGCAAGATTTGCTAATTTCATACACCACTTAAGTATGTGGTTAACAGTTTCTCATCAAACCATGAGAACCTCACAATTTTGCATATCTCTGAAGAGACACAGGGTGCAAAACAATGGTTTTGAGTGATACCAGTAACGGACGAATGAGATAGAAGTATAAAAATGAATGTATGGCATGGAGAAGATACTTCAGAAAGCTCCATTCACACTGTTTTATAACACAAGAACATGGGGATATTCATGGAAATTGCCAGGTGGCAAATTCAAACCTGCTGAAAAGAAATACCTTTGTATACAATGCACTTTTCACCTGTGGAATTCACTGCCACAAGGTATCACTAAAGTCAAGTCTGTAGCGGGATTCAAAAAGGGGATTAAACATTTATATAGATAACAAGAATATTGAGAATTATAATAATAAAGAGTAAAGAAAAGGGATAAAAAGCCTCAAGCTTCTAGGTTTTTGCTATGAAAAAGCAAAAGGCAGGGGTAGGCAACCTATGGCGCACACAAGCAGATTTTCAGTGGCATTCACACTGCCTGGGTCCTGGCCACTGGTACTGGGGACTCCGCTGCTGGCCTGGGGTACTGGCCGCCGGCCCCCTGCCAGCTGGGGTTCTGTCTGCTGGCCCTGCTCAGCCCGCTGCCAGGCCCAGGTCCCGGCCACTGGTCCGGGGGGCTCTGCTGCCAGCCTGGGGTCCCGGCCCCTGACCCGGGGCTCTGCAGCTGCCCCCAGCTGTGGCCCACTGGCCCCAGCCTAGGGCAGTGAGGGGTGCAGGCAGAGGTAAGAGGGAGCGCAGCTCAGCACCCCCACCTTAAAAATTGTTCCAGCACCACTGTACTGGGATATTTTAAATTCCTGATTTGCTGTTTACATCACTATCACGCCACTTGGAACAGCACACTGCATTTGACGTTGAGATTAGAATGTACATGCAAGAACTGGAATCAGAATTTTCTGACAGATTTCAAGATTTCCAGCGATTTGGCCCAATGCTTTCTTTTCTAATTAAACCTGAAAAGTTCAATGAAAGTGACTTGGATTTCTCTATATTTCAGTGGATGTGTGTTGAAGATTTCGAAATGCAGCTCATTCAGTTAAAAAGCTCAGAACTCTGGGCATCAAAGTTTAGAGATCAGCGGAGTGCACTTGAAGCTACCGAGAGAGATCATGGGGCCTCTATTCTGACCTGCTGAACGTCCCTGCCAGTGAAATTTAAGTGTTTGAAGAAAATTGCATTTGCAATGCTTTCAGCATTTGGATCCACATACAGCTATTTTCACACATGAAATCTGTCCTCTGTCCCTCTCGGAGCCAGTTAACAACTGATCACTCAGAAGCCTATGTGCAGCTTAAAGTATCCAGATATATGCCAGACATTGGAAAACTCAGCAAGGAAAAGCAAGGGCAAGGATCACACTAAACTGACAAGATCTGCATTTTAATTTAATTTTAAATGAAGCTTCTTAAACATTTTAAAAACCTTATTTACTTTACATACAACAATAATTTAGTTATATATTATAAACTTATAGAAAGAGACCTTCTAAAAACATTAAAATGTATTACTGGCACGGGAAACCTTAAATTAGAGTGAATAAATGAAGACTTGGCACACCACTTCTGAAAGGTTGCCGACCCCTGATATAAGGTATAAGTCAACCTCTAACTGCTAGGGGTTAGCAGGTAACTTTGCCTGGAGAAAGCTTATACCTCAACTGCCTACTGCAGTATTTCTTCTTCTGAAGCAGTGGGCGAAAGCCACTGTGGAAGACACAATACTGGACCAGTGCTCTGAGTGCAGTTCCTATGAGAGTTAGGATCCCAGGATTTCATTTTGGATTTGACAGCAGGATTCCATGGCATGAGTGAATTAGAAATGCACAGATGGATTCTCCAAACTCTCTCTCATCTCTATGAACCCCAAACTTATTGAGGGGGTGGGCAATGTAATCCCATGCACACCAAGGCCAAGAAGAATATTTGCATGACTCCCTCCAAACAGAAACCACTGTGTTTTGAATAGCACTCTCTCTCTCTCTGATGTATTGGCTAATGGTCTTTTTAGCATAAACATCTAAACAGACAAGGTTTACTCAGGCCAGACAGTGCAAATAAAATAGATGACGTTCCTCAGGTCAGGCATGTCTTGTCTGCTCAATGTCAGTGAACTTTCTTTCTCTGAAGCTGACTTCTTTTTGCCGACTGGGAACAGAAAAGGATCGTTGTACACACAGTTGGAGCTACTTACCTGACAAAACTGTGGTTTCCAGAACAGTTATACACTAGGAGATTGGTATGAGGTCAAAATCAATGTAATTTTACTGACTTCATTGGATTAACTCTTGAATTAGTGAGATCAGGCCCGAGGTGCAAGAACTATGAATGGAAACAGTGACAGGGTGACTGCTGTTAAAATGTCTGTACTAGCATTTCAATTTTAAATAAAATGCTAGTACAGGCTGTAATTTTTGGAGAGGATCTTTCTGGAACAGATATTTCAATCTCTCTATGAAAGAAAGTAAATAGCACCTCAAAATGTAGGAGAATACACATTTTTCATGATCAGTTTCCTCCTTTTTAGTTTGGTAAATTAAGATAGAAGTCCTCCCCCCCCCAACACACACATAAAGGTGATCATCTCTCTCACCGGCTGAATGGTCTGAATCACAGCACAGCATATATGAGGATATACCACTTAAATCAGAATGCCATCTTGTGATCAGTCTAAAATAGATCAAAGAACTGCTAAGTAAAATTGACAGATAGACCAGCTCTGATATGCAAGAGAGATGATACTCTCATCTGAAAAGAAAGAAAAAAACAACCACCATACCCTCTCAACTCCAAACATTTCTATTCATGTGCGATATCATGTGCCAAGTCAGTTACAGATTGGGGTCCATGTCTGTGTATTTAATAATCAAATCTATAATTTCAATGGTGGTCATGACCAACTTTAAAAATAACATTCACAGAGAACAAAAATGAAAGACAGAAAGAGAATCAAGAGCCTTTATGTATCACGGTACATATGATGGGCCACAACAATGCCTAGGTATACATTTCCAGAAGTGTCTTGTTATTTACTTTATACACCAACTACACATTTATAATGCATGAGCTCTAAATTCAAATACATTATGGACAAAATGTTCAAATTTGGAAGTCTTAAGTCAGGCACTTAAACAGGTGGCCAGATTTTCATGGGTGATACCCCTACAGCTCTCATGGAAGTCCATGAAGGTTTGTGTGCTCAGCACCTCCAAAAAGTTGGGCAAAAGGGTTCAGATTCTCTCAAGTATTTAGGCACCTAACTCCTACTGACATCAATGGGTGACAGGCATCTTAAATTCCTTTGCAGATCTGGGCAATGGTGCCTAACTATAGATACAGGTCTTTAACTTTAGACACTCAAGTGTTAAAATGTTGGCTTGTGTGTGAGAGAACATGAGTAAATGATCCGAGTAGAAGAATGAGACTACAACCTTGGGAAACTACAACCTCCAAAGCACAAATGGGAGGTAGGCATCTAACTGACACTATTATGAAATGGTTCCTGTGACCCTGACACCTCACACAGGAGCGCATAGTGACCACAGCATTATTCCAGCCTACAGATTACCTGCAAAACAACATTATGGGACTCTATATTTATTCTCTCCAATGACTTCCATATTAGATTAGCTTCTAACTTCAATTTAAACCTGGCATCTGGGGGGGGGGGGGGGGGAAGGGGGAGGAAGGGTCAAGCTACATTTTTATTTATTTATTGTTTTTTGCCACTCATATCATTGTCACTAACAATAAAGATTCTGTGATCAGAAGTCCTGGAACATTTTTATTGACAGTATATGAGGCAGAATAGAATCCAGCTCACTTTTCCATAACTGCGTTGGCTCTGCAGTGCCCAGAGTACTAATAGCTTATTACAGGAAAGTAAAAATATACGACAGGCTTGCCTAGAGAAGATATATGAAGTGAGAAGTTGTGATTTTTACATAGTTGCTTTTGAGCATGGCAACAGGCTTAATATGGGTAACAGGCCATCCACAAATGCAACGCCATGGATCTGAATGGGGTTTCATAGGAATAATGATGATAGAATTTGGCCCTATTACTTAGTACCCTGCACATGGAGATTTGGAATCGATTGTCAGTGATGTCGTATCCATCTCACCAGAGCACAATTCTGACTGTTCTCCTTATATTTCCTTACTTTTATGTCTAAATGACATTTCGTAATGGCAGTGAGACACTCCAATTGTGTGTGTCTCATTGCAACTATTGCATTTCTTCTATGGTTAAACTCACTCATCATGTGATTTTATATCATGTTTTAAAAGGTGTGCTAAAATCCCCTAGAAATGCACGGCCTGGCTTTTATTGCTTAATTATGACCTCTCTGTTTAACTATATACAGCCTTAATCAACTTGAAGGAAGATATGCACATTTAGGGCACAGTTTCTAGTGAAACAGACTTACATAGCAGTTACATGATCAATAATATCAGGAATGCTTGCTTTGCCAGGAAGATTTTGTTCCTAATTTACCAATTAGTTTGTATTTCACAGATCAATACTTATTGTCCAGACCTCTCATTTGTTTACCTCTAAATTTGATTTTGCATCAGGTTAAACATTTTTTCACATTTATTTCTTTATCTTTATTAAAGAAAGGTGTCTGTTCTGGGCTTCTGGCCTGAATACAATATAAAATATATATATATACACACACACACACACACAATGTGAAGAATCAGCCATGACTTTTGCTTTCCTACAGACACTGTCAGAGTAATTGCTATACCCCCTCCACAGCATGGGACAATATGTAGACATTGCAGTGTGCCCTGAAGAACAGCAGACTTGGGTTCTATCAAGCCAAAGGGGGAAGCCAGTTTCAGAGCCAAGCGCCTTTCTCTGAAAATGCTCTACTTCCCCATTTGAACCAGGAAACCGCTTGCCCAGGCAACTTAATAACGCTAAGAAGAGGCATGTTGGAAAGAGTTGCACATAACCTTGTCTTTGGATACATTTACCAATGCATGGGGTCAGGACAGTGAGAACAAACTTCCAGTGCTTTGAAAATTAAACAAAGACATGAGAGATGATGCTTGGACATTTTCCAGATCTTTACTATCTTTAGTACCCTGAGAAAAAACACCACATTTGCACATAGGAAGTAAAGATTACCCAAACATTTCTGCCACATCCTGTTGGCTTTTTAAGCCAACCCACGACAAATCCACTCACCTGCAAGTGCTATGGTAGAGAGGTCCTTTACAAGCATCGCAGGAGAGGACAGAGCCTATCTCTCCAGCAAAATTCAAGAGATGCTCCAGATACTTCTAAACTTCCCAGCATATATGTGGTGGTGAGACTTTCCTGTGGGACTCCTGAGCTCTGCAGGAATAGGGGCAGGGAGTTTTGCGAAGCTGGAGGGGAGTTTCCTAGAGGAAAAGCAAGCACTCTCCACCAGACCTCAGGAGGAAGGGAAGAGGGAGCCATTCAGTTCTCTCCTTCTCAAACTTGCAGGCACTTGTGACAAGCAGGGGACAGCTTTGACTAGCCACCTTCTGAATAATTTGTTGCAATTGGTTGTTAAAACCATGCTGAAGCAGCCCCAGAGAACAGTTTATGTGCTTCCTCTCTTTCTCAGTCAGATACATCTTTATAAAACGTGTGCCAGAATGTTACTTTGTTGGCTCCTTTTCCAGGAAAGTCAGTAATTTCTGTTTGCAACGACTATATTACAGTGCCTCAGCTTCTTATTGTAACAGCCATTCCAGAGCTCATTTGTTCTGTTCATTAGACGCTGCTGAGAGTTTTTATTGCAGTTAAAATCCTTGCCACTAAAAGGAGCAGCAGCACCAGAGCCCTTGCTTGACCTCACACTCATCACACAATGAGATCTTTGCTTCCCACATCAAGTAAAGTAAAGCCACTTATTGATCAATTGCTTGAGTAATCTTAGTTGATTGTTTGTGTCATGATTGAGTTTTAATCTATTATTTCTCCCATAAAGCCCGTCCCTACTAAATTCCATTGCTACATACCCAGAGTTTAGTTGAAGAAAAACGACTACATTTACAGTAAAAAGCGGAAAAAAAGGAAAAAATAAAACAGGTTGGATTTTTTTTAAATGGCAGAAGCTGTGAAAGATATGTTCAAGCCAAAACTACGAAAGATTTCAATTTTTGTGAAACTGATGGAATCATGACGTCTTTTTGCTAGTTTCATTACCACTGTAAACAGATCCATTTAATGTACACCACAGTCTACCACAGTTTAGCCCAAAATTATAAAAATTCAACTAACGTGTCTCAATCCAGCTCTGAATACAGAATTCTAGAACAAGTATACTCCTTTATAGAGAACCTCTCTCTCTCTCCAGCCAATCTCCAGGTACCTAACTATTCTGATTTTTCCAGGTAAGCATTCACTTGCTGCAGTTGTCTGTCTTAAACCGACAGAAGCATTTTCGTCTAGGTTCAGAGTGAAGTTTTACCTAATGCAAAAGGCCAGCTGTTAGAAATCACAAGCTTTTCCCTATTACAATTGTATTTCGGCAGGAAAAGCACTGACCTATCAAGCATTTACCCCCTAACTTGACTATCATCAAACTTTGTGTGCATACTATTTTGCATGCTCAAAGCATTGTACAGATATAAGCTTCACACCACCCCTTCCTGAGATAGGTGGATATTAGTAGCCTGATGTTAGGGGGCTTATTCCTTCACCCACTTACTTCCCTGGTCCTTCTCGCATGAACAGAGAGCAGCAATACCCGAAGTCCAAAGGTGCAAACAATTCGATGTTTATTGGGGTGAACTTCCAGCAAGCATGATTCCAGTTTCCTTCCTTAGTATCCTCTTTCCCAGCTCTGACACCACAGAGCCTTACACCTGTCTCCCTGTTCCCATTCCTGCCCTTAGCCAAACAGGATTCCAGTTTCCCCACTCCCATTCCCTGTCCCCATCTCCCCCTTTAGCAAAACATGATTCCAATTTCCTTCCCCCATTCCCTGTTCCCATCTCCCCCACACACACACACCCACACACTTCCTGATTGACTGCAGACTATATAGTAAAACTTGAGTTCTGCTTTGCTATACCTTAACCAATCATGTTCCTGAAATTTAACTAACCAATCCTAACATATTGTAACATGATTATGTAACCAATTATATCCCACCCTTAATTAGTTTACACCCAGCAAAATATTAATTATACAGCAGACAGGAACTATCACAGAACCAGACAGAGATTATACAGACAAACAATAGCAAAGTGGGAACTATAATGACAAAACAATACAGAAGTGAGGATTTCACATCTCAGCTAGTGATAAGTGAGTTCTTGCCAGACAAGATGCTATCAAACTAAGTTTCCTTTTACATCTTCTAGGCACTTCCCTTTCTCTGGAGGCGGTAGGCATTATCAGGACAGGATTGTGTTCCTAACAGCCCAATAGCACCTTATTTCAATGTGACTAGTTTGGAATGTGAGGAGGTGACCGGTCGCTTCCCAGCTTATGGCTGCTTCTGCTGCTTAGCCAAAGGCCTTAGCCTAAGAACAGGGCCTCAGACTGTCACAGTAAGAGAAGGCCCTTACACCAGCAGACAGTGATTTTGATTCTTTTATATCTCTATAACTAGCCAAGTGATAAGAATACACCTCAATTCTTAGAGTATAGGCCTTTACAGACAGACCTGAATATCTATATCCTAACACCTGATTTTACAGATGAGGAAACTGAGACATAAAGGTGATGTGTCTAAAGGTACACAGCAAGTCAATGGCAGCGCCAGATTGGAACTCAGGTTCTCCTGTGTTCATTCCTCCAGACCAATCATGCAAAACTTTATGCTGGATGACACTGCAGAAAAAGGAATACTGTATACAATTCAACTCATTTTTATGCATGCCACCTCAGCCACAAGCACTCTTTCTATTCACTGATTATTTCCCTTACTTCTCCTCCTAACTCCATTTATCATCTGTAGCTTTAGTATTATCAGTGAGGAAAGAAATAAAACCATTAGAGGGAGTGCATTTCCTTCCTATTGGGTGCTTAATTTATAAACACATAAATTGCTGTGCATTGCAGTTGGCCTGCTGTACCATAAATAAGTAATTTCTTGCTTTCTTCAGTTTCCTCCTCTTGCACAATTCAGAGCTGTGTTTAGTGTTTGCCTATGAAAGGTTCTCAAGGCACACAGGCAGAATTCATCACTTCGACCAGCTATCATTCCATCTCCCTCCACTGCCACTTTTTCATTTCACAGTTCCCATTAGCCTTGCTAAGAGACTGTCAAAAGTTAGTATTAAACATGCCTGGGGACTGGCATAAAAAGACCCTAGCTCTCAGTTTGATGTTTCACTGTGGTTATCATTCTTAAGCTTCAAGGTATTCCACTTAAAACAAAGAGCAAGATTGAAGAGAAAACTCTGCACAAACATTCCTGGTCTAGCATGACTGGGTTTTGTTGTGATAACACACAAAATTAGAAGTGACTAATGTTCAACTTTAGAAATGCTCAAGCCACCTTTCCTACTCAGAAGGGATTACAGACTTTACAGAACTTGCTCAGGGGAAAAGCTTCCTGTGGTGAAAAAAAAAGAAAAAGAATTACATGAAAGATTAACACAAATAATTTCAGTCGGTAGAATACGATTGCTCAGATGCTACAGTGAGATAGACAAACCACTGATAGCCAGATATACTACAAGCACCGTTTCCACCTACTTCTGTAAAATAGGATTAGATAGTTATGGATAAAGCACTGAAATTTAGGTATGACCTCTTGTTCCACCGTTTTTCCATAACACACTATGAAGCACTACTCTGAAGACTAGAATATTTGTTGAATCAGTGTGAAGCCATGGAAAATGCTCTTTTTGTTTAGAACATCACCAGGTTCGATCGTCACTGGGATTTGTGGCCTGTTATCCAATTTTTAAAGGTCTCACACTTTTTTACTTTATGAGTTTCAGCCTTGCAGCAGCAAAGGCTTTCAACGGCAGTAAGGCGGGTATCTGTGCCATGCCAAGAGTCTTAGATATCAGAGGGGATTCTACCAATCGCCCTTACTCTATAGCGAACTCGCATGCAACAATGTTATTGGTTGTGTGAGGGAGTTCGCACAGATGGAGGATTACTTGGCCCACCTGCCACACCAGAGGTGGGCAAATTACGGCCCGCGGGCCACATCCGGCCCACAGTACTGTCCTGCCTGGCCCCTGAGCTCCCAGCCAGGGAAGCTAGTCCCTGGCCCCTCCCCTGCAGCCATGCTGCTGCATGGCCAAAGCAACTTGCGCCTGCCCACCTCCCAGGCTTTCCAATAAGCCTGACCTGACGCTCTGAGCAGCCTGGTACGGGGGAGGGGGCAGCGGGGTTGGATAAGGGGCAGGAGGTCCTGGGGGACAGTCAGGGGACAGGGGGCGGTTGGATGGGGTGGAGGTTCGGGGGGGGTGGTGGTCAGGAGACAGGGAGTAGGGGGGGTTGGATGGGGGTGGGGTCCCAGAGGGTCGGAGGGTCCCGGGAACAGGGGGGACAGGGAGCAGAGGGGGTTGCATAGGGAGTGAGGTCCTGGGGGGGGGGGGCAGTTAGGGATGGGGGTCCCGGGAGGGGGAGGTCGGGGACAAGAGTGGGAGCGGGGTTGGATGGGGTGAGGGTCCCGGGAGGCCTGTCAGTGGGTGGGGGTGTGGATAGGGGTCAGGGCAGTCAGGAGACAGGAGCATGGGGGGGTTGGATAGGGGGGTGGGGTTCCAGGGGGGAGGTTGGGGTGGGGGGTCCCGGGAGGGGGCAGTCAGGGGACAAGGAGCGGGGGGGCTGGATGGGTCAGGGGTTCTGAGGGGGGCAGTCAGGGGGTGGGAAGTGGGAGGGGGCCAGGCTGTTTGGGGAGGCACAGCCTTCCCTACCTGGCCCTCCATACCATTTCGCAACCCCGATGTGGCCCTCGGGCCAAAAAGTTTGCCCACCCGTGTGCCACATCCATGTGACAGCACAGCCTTTCAAGCTACTAGGTTAATGTAAGAGTATAACTGACTGATGATTCACACAGGGTTTTGACAGAAATAACTGGAATATAACCTCTCAGGGATTTAACCAATAAAATATGTTGTAATTAAATTGACTACCAAAATTCTTACAGCTAAAAATAGCATTTCATAACTAGTACATTTCAAATATTATAGATGGCAGCCTTGATGACGGTTAACGTTGCCTAACATTTCCTATTATGTGACCTAATTTTCAGTTTTTTATGACTTTGTCAAACTTTAAGCATTTGGGCTGAAGTTTCCCATACTGGGTGTCTGCCTCAGGTTGGATTTTTGGGGACATGTCAGCAAAAACAATTGTTTCTGAGAATGGGGGGAGGGAGAACGGACATTTTCCCTGTGTTCAAAAAAGCCTGTTTCATTGAGACTGGCTAGCAGCTCCATGTATTCGAGCAGGGATTTGAAATAACTCCCCAAAATTGGCCAAGTTTTCAGCTTTTGGAAAACTGCTTATCCCCTAAAGAATCAGGCTTTATGGGAGCTGGGTTGGCTCTTTCACACGGAAGCCATGTGCACGCAGAGCAGGGACGCAACACATGTTCAGTCAACACTTTTACGGGCAACCTTATGTTCTCTGTGTATATAAATCTCCCCACTGTATTTTCCACTGAATGCATCCAATGAAGTGAGCTGTAGATCACGAAAGCTTACGTTCAAATAAATTTGTTAGTCTCTGAGGTGCCACAAGTCCCCCTTCTCTTTTTGCGACTACAGACTAACACAGCTGCTACTCTGAAACCTTATTTAGAGTGGTATACAACGGGAACAATGGGATGGAGAAGGACATGAATAGTTTCATGACACTGAGTTTTATCATGGTATGGAGCAGTTTCCCAGAGGAAGTTTTACTTGTGACTTCCCAGGAAAATGTACTGTAAGGAACAATCCTGCATTGATAGGGAAATAAAGGAGCAGATTAGATGAAACCTAATATACTTTTTCCATCTCTAATTTATATTCCCAGACCAAAAAAAAAACAAAAACTATAATAAAATGGAGTTAAGGCTGAGAATATATATCAGAAATTTAGGGTAAAATACATTACAGTCATGGTATAATTATTCCAAAAACAAAGATTATAAACCTGCAAAAATGATAGTTTAACTCTGCCCTGTAGCAATACAATATGACATTAGCCATAAGTTTATGATTAAAGCATTTTAGTGTCATTAGTCCCAAATTAAACTGAACTGATTTTTAAAGATGAAATGCAGATAGGGCAATACTGAAGCAATATTATGTATAATTGTTACACTCCTCTGCTTCACTTTTTGCTTAAGTACGGGTCAAAATTCTGTGTTTTTGGGACCTTTCAGAAAGCATTACACAGAGTTAAACATTGGGTTATTGTATGTAAAACCCTGAAAAACACATGTTAATAGTTCCCAGTCAATTTCAAAGAGAAAGTACCAAACTTTCTTACTAAAACAAACATTTAGTGGACACAGAAAACACTGTAAATAGCATTTGGAATACTTTGAATAACTTTTAAACAAAAGCTATTAGACTATAAATCTAGTGGTGTTCCTTATACAAACTTCCCCACTTTCCTTCTATTACATATATCAAATAGAATGTGTCTACAAAACATTTCCTATACGTTAGCACACATATATCAAAACACATTCCCCTCCGATCTTCTCTCACTTGCCCCACTCCGCCTGCCCACCTGGTGCTCCTGCTGGGAAGCAGGAAGCCCCCACACTCTGACTCTGCTCCCCTGAAGAGGGCCAGGCAGGTGGGGGTGGGGTGGGGCAGGGCAAGACCCCATGCCTCAACCCCATTTACCTGGCAGGACCACTGGTGGGGAAGTGTGAGGGGGAGGGGAACTGCAGGCAGAAGGGATGGGGAGGGGCTCCACTTGTTCTGGCCCAGGGCCCCACAAACTCCTAATCTGCCCCTAGCTGCAATAGCACTCACCTGTATCCAAAGCGAAATGGTGTTAGGACCCAGACCTCACAATAGACACATCTTTTGGTCTTGCATCAGTCAGCCACTGAGTCCACAAGACTGGCTTTAACTCCTACATTTCTAACCTCTCTTTCCAACTCAATGTTCTGATTGGCTCAACTCTTGGAGGTTGATTGGATGTGACCTCCCAGGTGGATTGCCCACAACAAAAACTTCCTATACAGTTTCAGAAACAGCTGCTGAGCATGTTAAGTATTTGCCACACCCTATTCTGGATGTTCTGGCCCCTTGTAGCTGAATTGCCTTGCCCAGCTCTCTGCTTCTCTCCCTTGTCTATGCTATAATATAAAGGATGTGGGTTACTAAGATACATTAGGCTTATTTTTCTATTTTCCTTATAGTATTTTTAGAGCAGAGTAAAGGTAGTTTGGGTGCACTAATTGTACATTTACATACTTTAACGTGTTTGTTAACATGAGTTAAGTTTAAAATTAATTTTGCATTTTCTGGATTTATAGCACTGGGTCTGTCTTGTCTATTTAGACTGTAAATTCTCTTACTATGTGTTTGTACAATGCACAGCACAGTGGGGCCATGAACTCTGGATCACTTGCTAAGCTGGGCAAAATCATAAAATATGAATTTTAAGAGCCAAAAAGTTATACATCTAGGGATAAAGAATGAAGGCCACACTTACAGCATGGAGGGCTCTATCCAGGGAAGTGGTGATTCTGAAAAAGAGTTGGAGGTCAGGGTAATGAAGTAAACATGAGCTCCCAATGTGGCAAAGTGACTAAAAGGAATAATGCAATCCTTAGATGTATAAACCTTGGATATATGAATCTTGAGTAGAAGTAAGGAAGTTATATTACCTCTGTATTTGGCACTGTTGTGACCTCTGGTGGAATACTGTGTCCAACAGTGATATCCACAGTTCAAAGAGGATGTTGGAGGGGGTTCAGAGAAGAGCCATGAGAATGATTAAAGGATTGGAAAACATGCCTTATAGAGACAGATTCCAGGAGCTCAATCTGTTTAGCTTAATAAAGAGAAGGTTAAGTGGTGACTTCATAAAAGGCTATCAGGACCTACATGAGGACCAAAGAAATGTGATAAAGCTCTCTTCATTCTAGCAGATAAAACATAACAAGATCTAGTGGCTACAAGTTGAAGCTAGATAAACTTAGACTGGAAATAAAGCACACATTTATAACTGTAAGAGTAATTAATCATGCAAATAATTTACCAGAATTAATTCATGGAAGTCCTATGGCCCATGTCATACAGGAGGTCAAACTAGATGATCACAATGGTCCCTTCTGGCCTTGGAATCTATGAATCCATGAAATTCAGTTGCAGGTCTTTAGCTATCATGAGGAGAAGAATAAGAAGAAGCAGAAGAAGACGATTTCAATGAGTTTTCACTATAGGAAATTTTGAGGCACTTTGTTACTTAATTACGGAGATCACTCAGGATATAATAGTGTTACATTTTAAAAATGGAAATTTAGCTAACTCATGTGGCTTATATGAACTCATTGTAATAGTGCTTCACAATCTTCAATGTGTATTTATCCTCACAAGACCCCCTGGGAGGTAGGGAAGTAGTATTATCCCCATTTTACAGAGGAAAGAACTGAGACACAGAAAGACTAAGGGCCAGATTTGTAAAGGCATTTAGGCACCTAACTCCCATTACTTTCAAAATTTTGGGCCTAAGCGATTTGCCCAAAGTCACTCAAAAAATCTGGGACATAGCAGGGAATTGAACCTACAGTTGAAGTTATCATCATACCTACTGGGCAATCCTCTCTTTTGGCTTAACTCAACTTTAACTGAATCTAACTAACATGATTTACATGGAAATTCCCAGAAATATAATTAATTAATTCTCTACTCAGAGTTACTGTTGTTAGGAATTTCTACTCCAAATTTCCACTACATGCATCCGATGAAGTGGGACTCTGCCGCTGTTGTTAGGAAGTACAGGCTGCATTTTTCATATAGAACAAAGATATTGAATCCTTCTTCTAAGTGCAAAACTCAAATCAACCTTAGCCCTGGATCCACAATCAGTGCCTCCATAGCAGAGATAGTTAGAAAACAGGAATATTTTTCACAATTATTTTGTGAAAATTGTGTCCCTTGTTGTGGAAAAATTTCAAAATTCAAAAAATGTCGACCAGCTCTCTTCCATATTGATTACAATATCTCTATATAAACTTCGGAAATAACATGAAAGCCCTGGTGAGTGTCATGACATAAATGCAGAGTGAATGAAATGACACAGACGTTCTGATGCAGATATGTTAGCATGCAGATGCTACAGGCTTGAGCACTATAGAAACTCTAAGATTGAGTAGCAGCTGCTGATGGATCCTGAACACTCACACACACACTCTGCCCCTCCCTGCCCGCAACCGAACCCTCCGCTTTCTCATAAAATCCAACTAGGATTTATTTTTAAATTTAAAAATCAGCCAAGAATGTTCCAGAGCTTCTTTATTGCCAATTATTTTACATGAAGGTAAGGGACATGTCCTTCCACAGCTCATAAATTTGACATACTGTAGTTTGAAATCTCATTAGCCTTTTGTGTCTCCAGATATAACTTACAAACATTTAGGAACTTGTGGACACAGTTTTATACTCATAGTTGCTATCAGTGCCATTTTTTGGCAACCATATGTTTTGTATTTGTCCTTTTCATGAACTTTCCATTTTGCTTAGTGACTACATTAAAATATTTAACTACGGTTTTTTCAACTACCTTGGAGCTCTTTGGATGCTTGGTGCATGCTCAGAAAAGTTGCACTTATGTTACCGCTCTGTGGGAATACATCAAATGTCTACATCTTGCATTAAAAGTTTATGGTGGGTGCAGTCACTGTGGGAAGTCTTATTCAGCTTCCTTGTACATTGGTGACATGTGATACTCAAGGAGTTACGTGAAATTAGGATTTTGGCTTAAACTTGGTAAAAACAAACGAACTGACACAAATCATCCTTAACTCAATGGCTGTGTCTACAGTGGCAAAAATGGGATCAGTAATTGACCATCAGTGAACTGAAAGTTCTCTTCTTTTCGAACAGCTGTAGCCAAGACCTAACTGGATGACATTCATTTTACATACATAGAATCCAACTTCCTGGAAATGGGTTCACAACCTTGTATGGGACTGTTTACAAGAGATTTTGTTTTCAATGCCATGAACATACGTGTGTTCCTGTAGTGTTTGTAAATCCTTCTCTTTTTTTTTTTTTTTTTAAACACAATATTTGGATCTATCCTATTTCTCCACATCCATTTTTAATGAAGCTTTCTTCTGTTCCCTAAGCAGTTAAGGCTTGTTTAAATTAGAAAGTTTTGCCAGAGTAGTATGTAAGCTACACTAATGTAGTTAAAGTCGTAAACCCTCCCTGGTATAAAGTTTCTTATTATAGGAGGGACTGATAGCACCACCTATACTGCCCAACACTTCCCATTATAAGACCATGTTTTCAATTGCTTATAATTTTATGAAAATAACTGTTTCAGCTGAAATTTTCCTTGCTGGGTGTCTGTTTCAGGCTGAATATTTCTGGAAAATCTCAGCCAAAATGGTTCAGTTGTTTCTAAGAATGAGGCTAGAGGAAAATACTTTGTTTTGCCCATGTTAAAAATTCTTGAATTTTTTTTCCCTCTGAACAGCTCTAGCACTCTCAGGCTTTGGAGCAGGGATATAAAATTTGTCCGGGGCCTGAGCTTTGTGTTGGTGATGTGTCTTTTGCTGTTCCTGTGAATATCTGCCCAAATTTAGCCCAGTTATAAGCTTTTGAGAAATCTCAGTTAGCATGTACTCAATAGAAACGTCATTAATTTTTAGCAATTAAATCTCCAAAGGTTCCATTCTCACTGAGCATGCCCGAGCCTCTCACAGGTTCCTCAGGCAGGCCAGCCTGTGCATGCGCCATCCCCACAGGGTGATTGAGCATGCTGTAGCCCAGAGACGAGGCTTGACTGTCTCTGTAATTGGTACCCCCAGTTGCTCTGGGCTATGGTAGGAATGGGTAAATGAAATTAGGAGCAGGGAGTATGTCTCTTCTGTGCGCCCAGTAATCCCCTACTGGCACCCAGGAAGTGTGGAGGAGGAAGCCGTCTGATTTGAATATAGGATGGGACAAAAGCCAGACTGGGGGGCAAGGAAAGGGATTGAGACAAGGAGTCTGGTGAGACTGGGATTGGAGGGGAAAAGAAACAGGGAGATGGGGGTTGAGACAGAGACTTGTTGGGCAAGGAGATTGGGACTGGGAGCCAGGGGAGGCTGGAACTGGGCAGGGTTGGAGAAAGAGACTGAGACTACAAACCATTGTAGGAGGAATGGAAGCTGGGAGGAGAAGGAGAGACCGATCTGACAAGGAGCTAGTGTGCTGAGGAAGAACTAGAATTGGTTGGGCAAAAGAGACTGGGACAAAAAGCCAAGGAGAGGATTCAGCTGAGTCTGAGATTGGATAAGAAGCCCAAAGAGGGAGACTGGGAGCCAATGTGGGGATGGGTGCCAGAGAGATTGGATAAGAAGCTGGGAGGAGGGGAGAACTAGGACTGACTGGGCAAGAAGGCTGGGACTGGGTGTGAAGACGGGCAGAGACTGGGATGGGAGGGTAGAAACTAGGACTCAGACAGCAAGCCCAGAGGGAGAGACTAGGACTGGCTGGGCAGTGGAGAGCTCAGAATGCGGGAGAAAATACAGCATGACAGAGATGGGAGCAGGATTCTAGGGGCCCTCCCAATACCAGTTGATAGAAGGATCAGTGAATATGTAATTCTGTGGATTCCCAAATGGAGAAAGCATCATGTGTGGCATCTGCTGTGGTCCCAAGATTGCTGTATAGATCCACGGGGAGAGAGGTAATTCTGCTTCACCGAAGATTTTGCTATTTTGACATTTCATTTTGTTAAGATTTAGAACAAACCCCCAAAATTTTGAAATGCTGCACAAAAGGAGGTGAAGCCCTGGCTACAGGGCAGTCCATATAGTGGCTGTTCTGGAGCTGCAGACATTGGAAAACCTGGAGTCCCCAACTCTGAGGCAGTCCACATGGCAGGCTGCTGAGGAGCCAGACAGGTGAGGTGTCAGGAAGCCAGACAGGTTCTGAAATCTTTTTATTGCGAGGTTCCATCATTCCCAGCCTTGGTTCCATCACAACTTTGTGGAAATCAAACCATCTTCATGGAACATTTTGATTTTGACAAATCAGAAAAATTCAGACAAAACATTTTTTTGCCAGAATTTACTGACCACTTCTGTGGAGCAGATGCACTGGCCTGCTACTCTTCAGCCATGAGGGGAGGATTTCTCTCCTCCCCCAACTCTCACAGACAATCAGTCTTCAAACTTGGGCTTGGTGCAGGGTAAAGGATTTACCCCTTTGGGAACACCATAGAGCAAGATCAATGATTGGGCTCGTGCACACACGAGAAGATAAAGTTAGTTTGCTGAAAGAGTCGTTAGTTTTTCAGAACGTCTTCCATTCTAAACCTCCATACAGGAATCTCTCTGCCTCCTGAATCCAATTCCCTTCCATGGGAAGAGATATATATATCACAAAAACCCATCTGCAGAGCCCTGGGGTTAAAACTTTACCATATGCAGTTTCCTAATACTGCCAATCCCTCAGATTCTCAGAGAAGAAATACATTAGAGAAGCCATCTGTGATCACGTAGCAAATACCTTTGTGAAATCAGAGGGGAAGATTCCACTGTAAAGTGATTCCTGTGAGGAACAAAGGATTTCTTTCCTTTTTAAATAAGCCAGCTAACAAATAAATAGCCACTGGTCACTCCACTCTGCTTCTCAGAAATAAGCCTTGAACAAAAATATGCTGAGCCTAATTCTCCTCTTGCATTGCTTGTACAGTGGTGTGTCTCCTTTTAATTCATTGACATTACTCTTGCATTATTCTAGTGTGACAGAGGAAGCAGGGCTTCCACTCTGTGGATTAAATTGCCCTGGCTTTCGCACCAGATAGCACAGCTGCAATTCATCTAAATGATAACACAGATTAGCATTTGTGGGTTGTTGGTTTTTTTTTTTTAGTCTTTAGCATGTCAGAGAGAAGAAGATTTCATTCGAGATGGACTCTCTGTGGATTGTGTGTTATGATTCCTTTTGCATCATTTCCGAAAGTACCATTCCCAGAAAACCATACTGGGCATGATGATATGAGACAGATTTACTGTACATAGTGGTGTCCAAAATGTTACTGTTTGGCAGGAATGAATAAATACCCATAGGCTTAGGTATCAATGTGATAGGTACTGTAAAATATCTAAAATAGATTAAATAGATGCCTAAAAATTTCTGCTCACCAATCTCCATTATTAACCCTTTAGTCCCAACACACCTATGATGAAATATGTCAGGCAGAGATGAAAGGGTTGCAGCCCTCCTCTTTCACGGTTGCTTTTCACAGGGTCATCTCTCCGCTGTCTGTTCTGCGGTGCATCTCTCAGCTCATGGATTCTCTCACAATGCCCATCTCCTCACTTCCACCTTCTTCAGGAGTGCCAGCTGCTTCCTGCTGGCATACAGATGTGTCTCCTCCCCGTGTTAGTGCATACAGCTCAGACTGTTCAGAGTGTCCTGCTGGCTATCTAGCTGTTCCTCAGCTTACTGCCTTCCTGACTCCCCTTGTTGCTTCTGTTCTCCTACCCATCTTCCTCTCTAAACCTTGATTCCAAAAATCACATCATCTGAGCTCCAGGTCTTTCATTTAGATGAGTTAATATAGGTTTTTTTGGTTGGCACTCTGAGATCAGACTATTTCTAGATGTGCCATTTCAAGCATGAAGGTTCAGTGTACCCCAGGTACACAGGCATTTTCATAGAATCTCAGAATACCAGGGTTGGAAGGGACCTCAGGAGGTCATCTAGTCTAACCCCCTGCTCAAAGCAGGGCCAATCCCCAATTTTTGCCCCAGATCCCTAAATGGCCCACTCAAGGATTGAGCTCACAACCTTGGGTTTAGCAAGCCAATACTCAAACCACTAAGCTATCCCTCCCCCCCATCATGAATTTTGATGGGTATTCATGGAGATTAGAGAGTAGCTGGCAGAGCCAACCTTAGCATTTCTGAGCAGGCCTGCAATACATAGTCCGCCTTCTTTCCAGAAATGTAACTGATTCCTGCCCACTATTTCCATGCTACTGTGCATAGGGCTGACCTCAGAGTTTGGGGACAGAGTAGAAAAAGGACTCTTTTGGACAGTCCCAAAGTTAACAGATACCTTTGATATAAAAAATTATGTGTGTGCACGTCCCTCTCTAGCTCCCACCCCAAATATCCTGCCTCTCCTAGCCTGCTGCTGCTGCCCAAGTGCTTATTCCTGCCAAACTTCACATCCGTTTTCATTTTCTTTGATACATTTGAAAGGAAAAGAGCTAGAAACTTACTTTTAAAAACATAGAATGATCTCTTTTCATTTTTTCCCAAATCACAAGAATCTAAAGCCACAAGTTTCCTGGGACTTAAAGGCTAGCTCTGATAGTTCTCATTTTGAATCGAATCCAACTTTAAATGTATAGTGATTTTTATCCAGATAAGAAGTATTAATAGAGATTGACTTACACAAAAAAGACAAAGTGGCTTTGTGTTATCAAGAGTCAGGACACAGCACATTCACCTTAGGTGGTAATTTCACTGTAGGGGATGTTATCAAAGTATCAGGCCGTTGGCTATGTTTATGTTTCAGAAAGGCAATTTATGCCATATATAAAGCATTCTTGACCCTTAGCCTTGACTCCAAGTCTTCCTATATGTTGCAAACATATCTATAACAGATGTTTCTTTGTTTCACGCCATCCACTGTAGACACAGCTGATACTCTTCAGTGGACATGTTTATTGAATCTTGCAGACAAAATGTCTCTATCACCTGGTAAGCATTTTAATTTGAAATATGTAGCCTGGCCCTTTTTCTCTTCTTCTGTTTTCTGGATGAAGCTTGCCTTTCAGTCTCTCTCCCCTCCAACCAATAAGCAAGAATCCTGTTATACATTGACTCTGAACACACTGACTGCTCTTGTACTCCACAAGATTTTATGAATTAAGAAACTGATAAATAAGGAGATGTAGCGGGGTCGGATTGGAAAACCTGAGAAGTGGGCAGGCGCAAGCCCACCCCACCGCTAAAGGCCCCTTCCCCAGCCTAGCGGGAGGGACCACTGGACCCAGGGACCAACTGATGACGGGGGACAACTTACGAAAAACAGGGACTGGAGTGAGGGTCAGAGGTTCAAAATGAGGATACCGGATGGGGACACCTAGCAGAGAACCCCGGACAGCGCCCACTGCTCCTCAAAGCTGTCGAGGGAGCCAGCGGACACCGCCCAGTGGAACTCTGCCCGGATGCGTGAAACTAGGAAGGAGCGGAAATAGGCCCTGCAGTCGCAGAGCACCCTCTCATCCAACATCCTCCTCCTGGTATTGTAGATGGAGACTTTGGCCAGAGACAGGAGGAGGTTGACGAGGAGGTCTCGCGACTTCGTGGGGCTACGGATAGGGTGTGCAAAGAGGAACAAGTGTGGGGAAAAGTGCAGCCAGAACCTCAACAAGAGGTTCTGGAGGAGCCGGAATAGGGGCTGCAACCTGGCGCATTTGAGATAGGTGTGCACCAGGTTCTCCTTCACGCTGCAAAAGGGGCAGGCCTCAGGTGTAGGGGTGAACCGCGCCAGGTGCTCGCCAGTGCTCATGGCTCCATGAAGGAGCCACCAACTAACGTCCCTGGCAGGCCATGGGACCAAGGTGGAATCAAGGCTGGCCCACCGGGGCTCCTCACCCTCTTTAGGTGGAAGATAGTCCCACCATTTGGTGTCGGAGCGGGACATGAGGGTGAGGAAATGTAACATATGGAGCACGAGTGCGTACAGATGGTTTCTGGGCACGATTAGAAACCGGACCGGCTGCAGGGTATGCAGCCAGCTTGGAGTGTGGTAGCAGGAAGGCCGGGGGGGCTCGTAGAACAGGGGCCCAAGAAAAATGTCCGGAGGGCCAGGGGTGAGTGGGGAATGCCCTCTCGCAGGGCTCGCCGCAAGAAAGCGAGAGAATCGGGTGACAAGGCAGCCTTCACCTCCTGGAGTATGCGCCTAGGGGTCAGAAGGGTGGAAAGCCCCATGCATCATCCTAGCGCGCGGGGCTCCACCCAATCCCCCCCGTTGTAGTCCAGGAGGTCTCCGACTCTGGAGGTTGGTCCTGGCACAAACCACTAACACACCGAGGGAGACTCCGCCACCTGCACGTGGAGATCGAGGTTGTGTAGCAGGGGCTCCGCGAGGAGGTCCGCTTCCTCGATGGCCACAAATGACCTGGTTGCCGAAAAAAGCTTCCAGGTCCGGAGGAGGTCCTGGTAGAAGACCGGCAGCTCAGAGAGGTCTCGCGGAAGGCCTCTCAGATAGAGTAAAAACTGCTGCCGGTCATATCATAGAGCTCTCTGAGGCGGCGGAGGAAGGTGTGCGCCAACGTGCTCCACGCCGGACTACCTGCATCGTAAAGGAGCCTCTGCAGGGCCTGGAGGCAGAAGACATGGACCTGGCTGCGCAAGCAAACCAGGCCCTGCCCTCCCTCCTCCAGGGGAAGACTCAGAGCCCCTGCAGAGACCCAGTGCAGCCCCGGCCAGAAGAACTCCAGGGCCATCTTCTGGAGCCTGGCCAGGATCCTCGCAGCCGGGCTCAGGGTGTTGAGTCGGTGCCAGAGCATGGACAGGACCAGTTGGTTCAGCACCACTGCCCTCCCAAGCAGGGAGAGACACCAGAACAGTCCTGTCCATCTCCGCAGCCGCTCACCCACCCTGGCCTCCAAATCCTGCCAGTTCTCTGGTGGAGAAGGATGCGTGGTGGATAGATAAACACCAAGATACAGCAGCGGACCCGCGCTCCACCGGATGGCTTGAAGGGCGGGTGGGAGGGAGCTCGCCTGCCACCCGTCCCCGACCACCAGGCCAAAGCTCTTGACCCAGTTGACCCGGGTGGAGGAGGCCGCCAAGTAAACGGCCTGGCAGGCCTCCACCCGCACCAGATTGTCCGGGTCCTGGACCACGAGGAGCACATCGTCGGCATACGCTGACAGGACCAGCCGCAGCTCCGGCTCCCAAAGCGCCAACCCCGTCAACCTCTGGCGGGGGAGACGGAGGAAGGGCTCGATCGCTAGAGCATACAGCTGGCCTGAGAAGGGGCACCGCTGCCATACTCCCCGCCCGAAGCTGACTGGCTCAGTCAGGGTCCAGTTGAGCCTGACCAGACACTCCGCATCGACATACGGCACCTGGAGAAAACCCACAAACTGGGGCCCAAAGCTGAACGCCCGCAGGGTGCCCAGGAGATACCCATGGTCCACCCTGTCGAACACCTTCTCCTAGTCCAGGGACAGGAGGGCGAACGACAGACCATCCCTACGCCCCAGCTCCAAGAGGTCCCGGACCAAATACAAGTTGTCAAAGATGGTCCGGCCCAGGACAGTGTAGGTCTGGTAGGATGGACCATGTCCACCGGCACGGACCCCAGCCGCAGCAAGATGGCCTTCGCTACGACCTTGTAGTCCATGCTGTGGAGTGATACGGGATGCCAATTCCCTAAGTCACGGAGGTTCCCCTTCTTCGGCAATAAGGCGAGCACAGCTCGCCTGCATGAGAGAGGGAGGACCCTGCTTTGCAAGGACTCGGCCCAGATGATGACAAGTTCTGGGACGTCCTCAGCCCAGACCACGCAGTAGAACTCCACGGTCAGCCCACCCATGCCCGGAGATTTATTAGTGGGCATGCAATGGAGGGCTTCTGAGAGCTCGGCCAGAGAGAGAGGTAGCTCCAGCCGGTCTCGGTCGCCTGCACTGACTGTCGGGAGTTCGGTCCAGAGCACCCTGCGGGCATCAGTGTCGGTCGGATCCGGGGAGAAAAGGTTAGCGTAGAAGGCCCTGGCCCTTCCACGCATCTCCTCTGGATCCATGAGGGGGGTCCTGTCCTCTGCCAGGAGGCAGGTGACATGCTTTTTGGCTCCCCTCCTTTTCTCCAGGGCATAGAAGAAGCGGGAGCCGCGATCCATCTCCCAAAGGAGGCGGATGCGGGATCAAACAAAAGCGCCCCGGGCTTGATGGTCCTCCAGGGCCCAGAGCTCCTCCCGCTTCTCCCGGTACGCTGCGTGGAGGGGTGGATCCTCAGGGCCAGAGGCAAGACACCTCTCCAGCTCTAAAACCTCCCACTCCAACTGCCCTATTGCCACATCCCTCTGCCGGGTGGCGCCCCAGGTGTAGTCGCGGAAAAAGAGCCATGTACGCACCTTCCCCACATCCCACCACTGCCTTGCCGAGGGAAAGGCACGCCGCTACCCCCGTCAGGCCAGCCAGAACTCTCGGAAGGATGCCACATCCTCCAGCAAGCTGTTATTAAAATGCCAGGAGGCTGGCCCCGGCCTCTCCGAACTGAGAGAGGCTGTCACGGTCACCAAGTGGTGATCCGAGAACGGGGCCGGCCGGATGCTGGAGACGTAGGCTCGTGCCAGATGGAAACGCGAAATATAAATGTGGTCCAACCGGAAGTGGCGTGACCGATTCCCCCTCCACCCGGACATAAGTACAGGTAACATCGTCTTCCAGGTGGTGGTCGCACCAGATGTCCACCAGGGAGTGAAGATCCACGATCTCCTTGAGGATGCCTACGGCTGCCTGGGATGTCTCGACTCCTGAGTGGTCCCAGTTCTCGAGGGTGGTGTTGAAGTCCCCGCCCAGGACCAGGCACTCGTGAGAATCCAGAGAGTTGAGGAAGGCCAACGCCTGCCGATAGAAACGCACTCATTCCAGGCCCGCGTTCGGGGTGTAAACGTTGACCAGGTTTAATATCAGCCCCTCCAAGCAGGCCCGGACGTGCAACAGGCTACCCGGCAGGACCTCGGCTACCCCCAGCACCTCAGGCCATAGCTCAGGGGAGAACAGGGTGGCCACCCCAGCTGAACGGGCGCCGAGGTGGCTAAAGTAAACCTAGTCCCCCCCACTCCAGCCGCCAGCTAACCTCGACGGCTGGAGCTGGGTGGGTCTCCTGCAGGAAGATCACAGAGTACCCCCCCCACCCCCGAAGGAAGGAGAGCACCTGGCTCCTGCAGAGACCCACATTACAGCCCCTGGTGTTCAGCTTAGCAAAAATGGCTTCTTTCATAGGGAGGGCTGGGGCAAATCCTCCTGGGCAGGGGGATCGACGGCCTCAGCGCAACAACCCATATTCGACCCCGAAGGTCATCAGGGAGTCACGGAACTTACGGGCCCACCAGTAGGCAACGAGGCCCTGCCTCCCGGTCCCTCTCCCCTCCCCCAAAAGGCCCTTCAAACATGGAGCGGAACCCCGGCGCGGTTGCGCCAGGCAGCCCGTCCCCATCCATGGCACAGGAGGGGGCAGCGGAGGGAATAGTGCAGCTGCCATGATATTGGGAAGAGGGGACACGAAAACCGCCCCCTGAGAATTGTCCGTAGACAGAGGAAATGAGACAACCTTGGGGGCGGCAATAACATGGGAGGTGGCAGGGAAGGGGGCGAGTGACTCATTGGGAATGGAAATAGGATCGGGGCGGGGACGGGGCCAGTGATGAGGACAGAAGAAGGGGTGGGATCAGGGACAAGGACCAACATTGGGACTGGGGCAGGAGAGGGGCCAGGAGCAGGGGTAGGAACAGGAGCGGGGACACTGATGGGTTCACAGTCCCCGGCAGCCGGGCCATCAGGGTGCGGCTCCTCTCGGCTGGGATTGGGGGACAAAGGGACTGGGGTTAGAGAGGGGCCTTCACTGATGGCGGGCACGGGAGCTGTGAGAAACATGTCACCCGCAGCCACGGCATCAGGCACTATGGAAACTTCAGTGGGGCCCCCCTCTGGAGTGGAAGCCAACCGCTCCGTCCGGGTGGTAGAGGGCATGCCCACAGGCTTGGGACCCAACCACTCGGCATCAGCCGTCACCTCTGGGGGCTCGGCGGCCTCAGGTGAGGTGCCATCCGCGGCCGGGCAAATAGGGAGAGCCAGGGGTACCCCCAGGACCAGAGCGGGGGCTAGAGCTGGGAGTGAGGGGCAGGGAGAAGGAGGAGGGGGTGGTGGAACTAAGCTGCCGCCCAGATTGAGGTCCGCTGGTGGGGCGGGGGGTGGAGTCGTCCTCCCCCTGGGTGATGGGGATCAGACCCAGGGCCTTGATCTCCTCAAATATGGAAGTAAATTCAGTCCCCACGGCCCCAGAGTCCTCCCCGCCAGGAACCGGGGTAGTAACAGCCCTGGTATCGACACTGCCGGAGGGCACAGATGGCAAAGGGGCCGGGGGAACTCCTACAGAGGCCTCCTCAGGAGGGGACTCAACAAAGGGGCGGTGGCATCTCTGTCTGCTGCCATGGCCAGCATCTCCTGCTGGGCTCCATCCGGGGGTGCGGCAGAAGATGTGACAGCATCAGCCCCCCGCAGCATTTTTCGTAGGAGGGGAGGGATCGAGCCCATGATTTACGGGCACTGCACTTCCCCTGGACGAGCACCCAGCCCTCCAAAGTGGAGGTGGAGGGCCGGTCAGCAGGGGCTGGGTCAGGGGGCAAGGGTGATCATTTTGGGGCTCGGGGCAGCAAGGGAGGGGCAACGGGAGGAAGGAAAACCTCCCCCTGGGGCGGGCCTTCTCCCTCAGCCGGCAGAGGTCTTGCCGCCTTCTCCTCCACGGGAGGACGGGCAGCAGCAGTGGCAGCCGGGCTGCCAGGGTCGCCAGCGGTGACAGGGCTGGCACCCTCCCGGGTCTCAGGGGTCCCGGACACTCCTCTGGGCCGGGCCGGGGCAGTCCCTCCGGATGTGCCCTGTTGCCTGGCAGAGAAAGCACCAGACCTCCCCTGTTGAATAATGGACCCAGTAATGGGCCCCCTGATAGGGCACCAAGAAGGACCCCTCGAGTGCCACCCCGCCACGCGTCGCCGGTGGCACTTGAATCTGCACCTGCCGGCGGAAAGACAGAACATGGCGGAGGGCGGGGTCCTTGCAGCCGAGTGGGAGAGGGCTGATGATGGAGATGGGTTTTCCCAGGGTGGAGAGGGCAGGCAACAGGGCAACGTTGGGCAGGAAGGGTGGTATTGACCTCCATCCCACCCTATGCGCAAGTCCTCCAGGGATTCTAGAGGAACGAACATGCCCCCCACCGCCATGCCCTTCTCTACCGCCTCCTGAGCGGCGGCCTCCGACGCTAGGAAGAACACAACCTTACCATACAACTTGGAGGCCACCACGACAGCCGTGGACCCTACCACCCTCGCCAACGCCCGCACGTATGTCTCAACGTGGAGAGAGGCGGACACCAGGAGGCAGCGGACGCCGTGCCTCCTGGTCAGCGAGGGGAAGGGGCCCCAGCCACGAGAAATGGCACCGGAGGTGGCAGTTGGGGCAGATGGCGGGGCGGCATGTGGGGGGGGGGGGCGGCGGCCACCTGGGCGTACGCTCTCGGGGCTAGGAATGGAGCACCCCCAGAGCTGGTGGAGGGACTGGCTGAGGAGGAAGGGGCCGCCGCAGATGTCGGGTCCATGGCAGGAAGGGCAGCCCCGCCAACAGGAGGTTTTGTTTTCCGGGTGGGGCCTTTGTCCTTTTTATTCCCCGGGCCCTTTTTGCTGGTGGAAGGGGCAGCCATGGCAGTGGCGGAGTCTGGGCTAGTGGTGGCCGAGAGGTTAGCCGCTGGGGCGAGCAAGGGAGGTGGCAAGGGGGAAAACTATAGGAGCATTAGGGGCAGGAGCAGGAGCAGGAGCAGGGGCGGGGCCAGGGGCAGGGTCCTCCTCCATAGTGGAAAGAGGCAGGAGGAGGCCCTAAATTGGGGGTGGGATAATGGACAACTGCTCCTCCCCACAAGACGACAGGCAGGGGAGGAGGGTCCAGCAAACAGGGTATTGGGAATAGGGAAGATGGGACAGGACCAACCACTCCTCCTTGCTAGACTATATGCAGGAAGGAGGGTACCAGCATGGGCGGGGGGGGGGGAACCGTAGGGGGGCACCAGGGGAAGGGAAGAAGCAACCACTCCTCCCCGCTAGGCTGCAGGCAGGGGAGGAGGGTGCGAATAGCAGGAGGACACGGGGACAACAAAGGAGAGGGGGACAATCACGGGTGCAGGGCGGGGTGCCGGCTCCTCTGGCTGCACTCGGATGGGGAGGGACTACAATTGCATCAGGAGAGGTGCAGTGATCAGGGTAAAACAACTTAAAAGGGGAAGGGGGGCACAAGCGCTCTGGAATGGGACAGGGGCGCACCAAACTGCGCGTTGGGCAGGACAGGGGCAACGGGAGTCAGGGGGAACTGCAAACAACTGAGGACGGGGCAAGGAGAGCACAAAGGGGGGGGAACTAAACTCCTGGGGAAGGGCAGGGCAGGCAAAGTAACAAACTTGCAAGAGTTGGGGCGGGGCAGGCACACTAACAAACCCAGGAACCTAGGATGGGGCCAGGGTGGGACAGGCAAACAACCAGGGAAAATTCTTCTGGGGAGCTACGGTAGGAAGGGAGGAAAAAACTGGGCTGGGGGATAGCGGGGAGGCCCCCCACCAAAATGCAACTAAGGGAGAGGGGCCAAGTCCAAAAAAAGAGGGGAGGAGTGCACCCACAAGTGCTTGTGAGGCTCACTCCAGTCCTTGCTCGCTGCTGGAAACAGTCCCAGATGGTGGTGGGCAAAGAAGCAAGCAGCCCCTTTGAGGGGCAAGCAGCAGGTGTTGATGGTCAGCTGGGTTGGTGGAGGGGGCGGTGAAGGAAGATGTGGCCGGAGGCAGCAGGACTTGGGGAGGGCTCCATGCCTCTCCCCCGGCCCTCCACAGCAGCAAAAGGCCACCACCCCGCCAAGAGCACAGCTATTAAAGTCACTCAGTCCAATAACCAACCCCCTCCACAATTCCTCGCAGCGGTCTTCTTCTTCCTCCTCCTCAATGAGGCAGCAAGCTTAGGAGCTGCAGCAAGCGGGCGGCAGCCAGCCACGTGAGGACCCAGGCAGAAGAGGTGACAATGGGGGTGGTGGGGTCCTCGCTTCTCTTCCCTCCAGAGGGGTGAGGATGAGGAGGCAAGCCAGCAAGGCCCCCCCTCCCAACAGCAGCAGTGGCTCCCAGAAGGGGTCCTAACCAGCAGTAGCCCTCCAGGGAGGGAGAGAGCTCCAGCCAGCAGCAACAGTCCAAGGAGAGCTCAAGCCAGCAGGGCAAACTGACCTCTCCCTCCTGTAGTGGGGTGGTCACCTGCTCTTGCCCTGAAGGGCTTGAAATCAGCCCTGGGAGAGGGCTGTGGTTGGGGCAAGAAGCCTGGGCTGATTGGGGAAGGTAGGCTCAGCTGTGGCCATGCCCCAATCAGGCCCAGCTGGCCCCTATATGAGGCTGTGAGCCAGGAGCTCTCTTAGTCTTCCTCTGCCTGTAGAGAGAGAAGGGCCTGGCTGTAAGGTGCTAAGTAGGATACCCAGATTGGAGCAGGGCTGGGGAAGGGTCAGAGGAACTAGGAGCTCTGGACTGGAAAGCCTCAGGCTACAGGCCAAATAGGAGCTGGGTTGCAGAGGGGCAGCCCATGGGTAGGGAGAGGCAACAGGTCCAAAACCCCCTTGCCTGTGGTGAGTGGCATATACACTGCAGTCTGCCCCTGATACAAGGGGCTAAGTGGGGACTGCAGTAGCCCAGACTGAGGTGAGGTGGGGTTAGAGGGTGAGGGTTCCCCTGGGTGGGGAGACCCAGAACCTGAGAGTGTGGGAGTACTGCCAGGGGCGCAGCACCCCAGCAAAAGGGGCACTGGGTCTTGGGAGGGACACGGGGGGGCTGGCGGTAAGGCAGATCACCGGCCTGCAGAGGGCATTCTGGTGGCTGGATGAGCTAATTCCCAACTACTACCAGCAGGAGATGCCGCTGGGTGAGTCTGACATGCTTACAGGAGTGGAAGTGTGAGACATCTTTTTCTTAAAGACTAACAGATTTATTTGGGCATAAGCTTTTGTGGGTAAAAAACCATTTCTTCAGATGCAACTGAAGTGCATCTGAAGAAGTGGTTTTTTTAATCCATAAAAGTTTATGCCCAAATAAATCTGTTAGTCTTTAAGGTGCCAAAGGACTCCTCATTGTTTTTGTGGATACAGACTAACATGGCTACCCCTCTGATACTTGACATCTTTTTCTTGCACTTCACCACAAAATGTAGGGATGCTGAGCTGGAAACTTTAAAGATCAGATTTAGAAGCCCTAGGTCCACAGAAAGAGGTGACATCTGCTCAGAGTAGTGACCCCCTCTGCTGCTTGGGTCTCTTTCCCCTACTGTTGTTTCATCTCACTACGGTTGTGAAGCAGCAGTCACAAAGAGTTTATGCTGCTTCAAGTTCTGTAAAAATCTAAAGATGAGCTGTGCCTCATTTACACGAGTGAGAGGAGAAACTGGCCCTATGTCTGTAGAGGTGGGAATAAGCTGTATTCACACAGGTACTGATTCTGAACTCACACCAGTATAAATTAGGAGTAGTTCCTCTAAAGTCAGTATAAACATACAGATGAAAAAATGGGTGTAAGCAAGATCAGAATCAGGCAGTCAGTCCCTAATGTACAGCTGTGTGTGTTTTCTATGATGCAGCAATCATTCCATGGATTTCACCCTAACAATCACAGAAAAGCTTCTCAAATGTGAAGTAAGGAAAATGTTTAATTCCTCTGATTTCTTCAGAGAATTCCTTTCCTTCTACTGGGGTGGAAATAGACATGTGGTTTTCTGCAATGTTTAGACCAGCTGCTAAGTGTGTGCCCCAGTAGAGACATTTTATTGAAAATATTCCTAGGAGGCTAGGTTTGGTGGTTCCTCTCTTAGTTATTTGTTTTCTCATTGAACTTGCTCTCAATGCTGTAATTTTAATTCCATCCCAGTTCTCACAGATATTAAGATTGGATTAAACTCAGATCTTGGAGTCAGGCAGGATCATCCTTCCACTCCACCCGCCGGGTTCTAAGTGAATCTTATTAATGCCTAAACAAACCATAAATGCAAACCAGTTATAACAGGTTTAACAGATTTTTTTTTAAAGTACGTATTCTTAAAATTATTTCATTAGGTGGATGTGCCAGCATTTTCCAATTCATTCATGTTAAGGGCCATGTATTCCTCTTGTTCCATGTATGGAACTCCCATTGACATCTGTGGGCCTCATACTCTTTCCTAGGGGAGAGAAAGCTTTTCCATAAGCCTTATATCATAATAACTAACACAGGCAAAAGAGCTTTCAGCTTTCACAGTTCTGTTGAAAACCTGGATCTTGGTATACTCTACTACAAATACATAGTAATCTTAAAACTAGATGGGACCTAAATAGAATATTTTCCATGCTGGACTGCCTAAGTGAGGGTGATCAACTTTGCATTTGGCTCCTCAAATTCACATTTAAGTGCCAAAATCATAGCAGTTTTTAATGTGGTAAACTTGACACACAATACACACAGTTCTGGGCATGAAACCTTCAGTACTTAGGAAACTCCAACTAGTATAAAACACTGCAGAATCTCTCCTCAGCAACCCAGGTTACTGATAGTATGTCATACCTGTCCTCTGCTCTCTACACTGGCTTCCCATAGAATTTTGAATCAAGTTCAAGGTCTCAGTCCTTATCTTCAAAGCGCTTTGTGGCCTGGGTCCAGGATACCTAAGAAACCATTTAAAGCTCTGAGATGAAGACCATGGTCAACAACTTCACTCCTCTGGCACAATGGAAGGCTCAACAATAAGAATAAAGCTTGTCTGTGGGGGGGGGGACAGAACCTTCTCTGGGGGTGGTCTGAGACTGTGGAATGAACTGTCCCAGAAACTAAGACCTATCACAAACCTCACCAATTTCTGTCAAAGTTCAAGGCACATTTCTTTGACCTTGTTTTCTCTAGTACAAACACAAAGCAACAGGTATAATTAACAAACACAATGACAACAAAAAACCAAAAGCCAGCCAAAACAAGACACTCCACTGCACACCCTTCTTCCTCTAGGGAGAGGAATAGCGAAGACACTTGTGGCAGATGTGTAGTCACATGACCTAAAATTTACTACAGGAAGGCCTTCAGATACTTCAGTGAGGAGCACAGTATAAAAGCCTGAAAAGAACAGAGTTCATAATCTCATACAGAATTCATAAATTGTTCAGATTTCCCAAATCAGGACTATCAGGTACAGGAAAAATTCTAGGCTTATGTCTCCTCACTCTTCAGACTACCTGAGAGAAGGAAGGGAGAGCCATGAGGTTCGTTTCCCAGTTCATTCATGAAGATATCCAGATCACCCAGAAATCTTTTGGATGATCTGGGAGAATAAGAGTCTGCGGTAATACTGTTTATAGTACTGTACTAGATTTGTTTATTTAGGGACCAGCAAGCATATTTCATTTAATAAGACTTTATTCTGAACTGGGTTTTTCCAGCATATGTATGTTACAAGTGCTTTGCTTTCTGTACAAATTTAGTCTATAAATATATCTAAGAGCTCTGTTTTTGTTTCATAATATCCCCTTTTTGTGCATTCTCAGACCATAGATTTGTGTGTTTTATAACTTTTATATATATATATTTAAATTTATCTTCAACTGGTGCCAGCTGTTAATAGTTAAAGGAACAGAAAAGCGATGAAGGAAAGGAAGCAGCCTGTTGTGATCATCATCAATACATGCAGCTTTAATGACATAAAGAGAGACAATCCTTAGCCCTGAAGCACTTTTTATAAATGAATTAGGGGTTGTTTTACAGGCAACGTGTAAACTATTTATTCTGCTCTCTGGAAGCAAACCACAACATTCCCTTGTTGCATTTTGGATTCCTCTGGGACTACAGAAGTTGGCCACAGGAAAAAAAAGTTAGTTTATACTGAATTTATACCCCCTTCTGCGTGGCACCCATTTTTTTCCCTTTTCCATTTGTGTGGAATATTTCATAGCTTTGCTTCTGTACAAAATGTTATGTACAACAAAAGTACAATAAGATCACAATCCTGCAAACAGTTAAGCACATGCTTAGTACCACTGTAGAGTTAAGCAAATGTGTAAATGTTTACAGGATTCGCAACTGCGTTATTTAAAAATTCAAGAGAAAGTAAATACTTCTAGACACTGCTATTATTTTTAATATTATCTGGCTTTCATCTATGTAATCCTGTTTTGTGATCTTGTGGCTCGTGAGTCAAAGTACAATTCTGCTCATAAAGGGGACTGTAAAAATGGCATCTTGAGGTTCCTTGTTCATTGACTCTTAGTGACTTTTCTATCATATGTACTAAGTTTGCATACTGAAAGGTGGGTTTTTTTCTGTCACATTAGCCTGAAATCTGAATGCCAAGTTCAGTTCTTTCGAACTTGTAAATTGCCATCAATAAAGATTTTTCAGTTGGAATTTTGGTAAGGATTCTACTGATGGGGATGCAACAGGCATAGTTAAAAACCACCTTGCTGTCTCACAGCAGTGTTTGGCTCTGCAGGTCTACCAGGAATACAAAAGTAGTACAAAATTATTTTTGTTGTCAAGTAAAGAGGCATGACTCCAGACATATGGAACAGAAATGAGGAGTGAGTTGGTGCCATTTTACATAATCACCTTTCTGAAGATAATCACCCTTGAAGGGACCCCACTCTTATTACAACTAATGTGCAGTTTCCATTATTACAAATATTATAAACTATTTTACTGTGCCTACAAGTGTCTCAGGTGATCATTATTTCACAGGTTGGTTTGTTTTTAAAGCTAGATTTGTAGTTTAATTTTTTTGTGAGTGTTTTTATATTGTATGTAATACTATAGATCAGCTGGACGCAGTCTCTTTTATGGCACTCCCCTCCTGGCTCTGGACATCAGAGCTTTGCCAGCTTGGCCCCCTTGCCAGAACGGCCTTGAATGCTGCTTCATGTTATGCTGGAGACCAGGCCAGTGTGCAGAAGGACCAGGATTGGAAGAGCACAAAGGTGACTTAAAGCCACATTTGCCCCCACCTACCTAATCCTGCACCCCAGAGCAAAGTATTTATTTTCTCAGACTGTTAAATCAAAAAAGCCCCAAACCCTTTAAAATAAATAGTTGCCTGAAAATTAATAGTTAATATTTACATTGCAGTAACACTCTATGGCTCCTTTAAGGGCTGGAGCTGTTGGATGCTGTACAAATACATAGCAAATACATCCCTGCCCCAAAAGGTTTATGATCGAAGGAAACTGCCTAAAACCAGCATTTTCCTAGATCTATTCTATTCTAGCTAGACATTTGCATCTTGATATCACTGTGGTATCTGAGCACTTTAAATTATACATAGCTCCAAATATATGGTCTTTCATTTACTTTAATTCCCTATTCATGATCTTTGCAGAACTTCCATTAATATCAATAGGATCTGTGCATACTTATTGACACCTATACAATAGAATCATAGAATATCAGGGTTGGAAGGGACCTCAGGAGGTCATCTAGTCCAACCCCCTGCTCAAAGCAAGACCATTATATATAATGGCACAGTCAGGAGCTTGTATAAGGTCATCATGTTTGGTTCTTTATCATGTCTCTCAAAATGTTTGTATCATCCATTAATATGGAAGAAAACACTGGAATATACTTTTTTTTACAAGAACATTTGCATTGTTGTAACTGCAAAACACTTAGTGTACTAAGAAATATATCTGGCAATTGCTCCAGTTAAAAAGACTGTGGTCCCTCCTCATCCTTTATAGCATCTGCGTAGGTGACTATGAAAGGAAATGTGGATCTTTTTGTAAGGAATAAAGCTGCAAAGTCTTGCATATGTGGAAATTGCTTTTCTTGGTATGCAGATAGAAAGAGGAGCACAGAAGGATTCACATCAAGGAGCAGTTTGTTCACAAAATGCTAGGAATCCTCTAACCTCGTGGCAGAGAAGACATAGCAAAAATCCTGCAAATCTATTTTAAGATAAGCTGTAAAAGATGAGGGATCAGTATCACAAAATATATGTTACAAAGGAGAATGAGCCAATCAGAGAGGTTTCCCTCAAGGCTTCGTAATTGCTACAGGCTGCAGCAGGAGAAGGATGGCAAGGAAACAGGTAGCCCAGAGTGGAGAAAAACTCCATTCCCCACAAAGAAATTACACTGTAGCATAAAACCAGGGCTCACTTTCTGGAAGATCTGGGCATATGTATATAGAAGAAAAAGAACCAAACATAATTACTTGTAACCTTGCTAGGCATATAATTACAGTTGTGAAATAAGCCAAATATTTGTTGGGTTGTTTTCTCCAGATGTACCCTGAAAACACCACAATCATAACCCTGCCTGCTGAAAAAGCACATCATCTCCTGTGACACATGCGCAAGGCTTTGAACAACTCAGCTGACCTACCAAATGCTGAGGGACTTTCATTTTTATTTATTTTTGTTAGGGCAGGTTTAACATACAGCACTAGGAATAAGAGCTAGACATCTGCTACTTCAGAAACAATTAGCTTCACAAGCCCTACCTGTCTTAGTCTTTTCTGTCGTGCCAATCACTCTAAAATCTAAGCACTTCCGTGTTGTTTTTAAATAGCTAGATATTTAAGACTTTTACAGAATTAGGATCAGCTTATGCAGACTGCACATGAGCCTGAGTCAAGTAAAGCTGTGGGAAGAATTGTGCCACTGGAGACACAATCACTTGCCCAGTTTCTCGTCTCACACACCCCCACACACCATCAGCCTATTGAGTAATGGGAAAGTACCTGTCCCCATGGATAGATTTACAAATTGGTAATTAATTGACTTCACTTTTGCCTGAGTAAGGACTGAGTAAAAATTCAGTAGGGACACCAAGATTTGGCCTCATATTATTTTAAAAGACTCAGAACCATATTTTAAAATTTGAGGGTGAAATCCTGGTTCAATTGCAGTCCATGGCAAAACTCCCCTGGATTTCAATTGGATTAAGTTTTCACCCTGAGCCTATTATAGTGTGTGGATTTGCTTGAAAACTATTGGAACTTGAGGAGAGCTAGGACTTCTGTGTTTAATGTAAGGATTGAACCGGTTTGTTCTACTTGTTGCAAGTTAACTTCCTGGGTATTATGCATTACTTCAGTCCATCAACTTACTGCTCATATTACAACATTACAGATGTTTTTTGGGGGGGAGGGTTAAAGTGGAGGAGGATGTAATGCAATTTGGTGCTGCTCTAGCTTGGTAATGAATGTGACTCAACAGAAACCTCATCTCTAGCATTTTTCAACATGTGGGTGCTGTCCCACTAGAGACTAAGCCAGTCACAAAATGTTATCTAGCACTTAAGGATAACTGGGTTCATTCCTGTAAGAACTACGCTTACTACACTAAGTTATGCAGTTCCACCATGTGGTGAACAAAGTTTATACAAGATGCAATCATTTACACATACCATTTTATTCCATCTTAAACTTCTAAAAAGCAACTGACATACTCAAAGAGATAAACCAACACTTTTTAAGAACATGTAACAATACTGGCCTTGTTACAGTCTGGATAGTTTTAACTGACGGGAAAAGAACATGTACATCTGTATACACTTACTTGAACTCTCTGGCTTTCTGAAACAAATGCCACTTGTGTTGACATTCTCTTGAAGGTGATCCTCTCCTTTCAAGCTAACAAGCTATTTTGACAGATTGCTTCTTAACAGAAAGTGGAAATTTCCTCACCTTTCTATCGCCATCACTGTTCTTTTTTTCTTTCACACTGTTAGAATATTATTAAATATAATAAATATAATGTAAACCACTGTCATTCCTTGACCCCTGGCTTCTTGACCTCCAGTTTGCTTGTGCATTGACTATAGGAAATTATATTTTCATGCCAAACAACCAACAATATACAATGCAATGCTATATAATTTCTTTGTGCTATTCAAGGCACAAAAATTAATCAGGTAAAAAGCAGAGACTGCTTTTAAAGCCTAAATTCGTTTATTTAAAAAAATGGTATCATATGTCAAAAACTGTGCATTTAACTAGTAGCAACTGGTGCTTTAACAAGTAGCATTTATTAAGTTACTTTTCCTTTCTTTTAGCTCTAGAGTCACAAATTTGAAGGCCAGAAAGGACCATTGTGTAGTCTGACCTACTGCGTATCACAGACCATTAGACTTGCTCTAATTTCTGCTTCAAGTCCAATAACTGTGGATGAACTAGAGTGTATCTTTTAGAAAAACATCCAGCCTTGATTTTAAAATTTCCAGTAATGGAGAATCCTTAGTAAATTGTACCAGTGGTTAATTATGCTCATTGTTAAAAAAATTGTGCCTTACTTCTAGTCTGAACTTGTCTAGCTTCAATTTCCAGTAGGGTTACCGGATAGCAAGTGTGAAAAATTGGGACACGGTGCGGGGTAATAGGTGACTATATAAGAAAAAGCCCCCCAAAAAAGCCTATAAAACAGGGACATCCGGTCACCCTAATTTCCAGCCATAGGATCTTTTTAAAATCTGCTAGATTGAAGAGCCATCTATTATCAAATTTCTGTTCTGAGTGTAGGTACTTACAGTCTCTGAACAAGTCACTGCTTAATCTTTTCTTTGATAAAATAAACAGATTAGCTCCCTGAGTCTATCACTCTAAGGCATGTTTTCTAATCCTTTTATCATTCTCATGGCTCTTCTCTGAATCATTTCCAGTTCATCAACATCCTTCTTGAATTGTGAACATCAGAAGTGGACACAGTATTCCATTAGCAGTCACGTCAGAACTAAATAACTTCTCTATTCCCCCGTTTATACATCCCAGGATTGCATTAGCCCTTTTAGTCACAGTGCCACACTGGGAGCTCATGTTCAGCTGATTATCCACCATGATCCCAAAGTCTTTTTCAGAATTATTGCTTCCAAGGATAGAGTCCCCCATCCTGTAAGTATGGCCTACATTCCTTGGTCCAGTATGCAAGACATAAAATACTGAATCTTAAAATTTAGCAATGTCATTCAAAAGAACCATTCTGGACATATGCCATTAAAGTCACACAACTATAAAGCAGATAATGTATAGGGTTCACAGTACTGAATCTAAAAATCACAGGGAACATGCAACTTCCAGAGCTAAATTCTTGCTTTACGACATAAACTGCATCTCAGCATTTGAAAGTTTGAAAGTGAGTAGTAACCATGCAGTGAATAACTTGTATGGATAGTAAATTATGCTGTAGCACAGAAGTTCTCAAACTGTGGTCTGTGGACCACCAGTGGTCCGCGAGCTCCATTCAGGTAGTCTACGGATAGTTCTCTCTAAGGTGCGCACCTCGGCAGCTGCACACGAGAATGAAGGGCCACCCACCTAATTAGTGGAGCCATGTCTGTGCAGCTCCACTAATTAGGTGCCTGGACCCTGGAGAAGGTGAGGTGAGGTGGCCTTGGGGGGAATAGGGGATAGGTGGCTGAGGGCAGTGGAGTGAGAAGAGGGAGTGGAAGGAATTTGGGATGTGCAGGGCTGCGGTGGCCAGAGAAAGAGGAGACTTTCCTTAGCACCAGGGCTGCAGCTGCCAGGGAGAGATGGCCCTCCTTCCCAGCCTCAGCTCTGTGGCTGCTGCAGTGGGGGAGACCCCCCTCCTTCCCAGCCCCAGCTTGGGGGCTGCCATGGCAGGGGAGAGAGGGTACATCCATTGCCTTAGAAAGGTAAGACTACTGATCTTAAAATGTGAGTTGTGTGCTTTTATTTGTACAACAAAAAATGTTTATTATTATTATTTTTTTTATACAGCACTTTTACCCAAAGTGCTTACAATAGTTAGCTAACGGTACAAACAACATTTGGAAAGATCATTAAGTGGTCCGCTGAGACCCTCACCAATTTTCACATGGTCTGTGAAAAAAAAAGTTTGAGAACCACTGCTGTAGCATCATACTGCCAATACTCTGACCAGTATGAGATTTGTGAACTGCTGGTACAGAGACCAATCAAACACCCCACCCAAGTCAGTAAAAAGACTCCCATTGCCTTCAATGGGATTTGGAATGATCTTGTAACAAAGGTTAAATGTTTTATCCTGTTATTAACCATCTTCCTGCATGCTAGCATGCTGAGTAATTATTATCAGTGTCATTTGCTGTTCAACACCAGACAGTTCCAGCTTTATTTCCATTTATAATAACAAAAATGAGAATGGATCTGATCCCATTTCACATTTACAGATACTGATGTATCTGTAGAAATCAATGCTCATTTTCTTCCTGCCTGATTATTACTCCAATTTGTATTAAGCATCAGATATAATTTTTATAAAGATATGTGACCACCTTTGCAGAATTTATATCAGCTTCACCTATGTGTATATAATTTTCCCTTCTGGTATGCCTGCACATATCTGAGAAATTTCCCTCTGTGTTGTCTTTCTAAATTCTAACCCTTCCTTTATTTAAAGGCAGTTTCTTTGTGTGGTTAATCTTCAACATGCTTCATCTGCTTTCCATTCTCCTGCCTGTAGCCAAAGGCAATTACCTCAACCCAGCTGGGATAAAATAAGCAGAGATTCTTCTTTAACCAAGGGAATATCTGGGTAAGAATCACATTTCTTCTGAGATGAATGATAGTCTCTAAGATATTAACCCTTCATGATATAAATCAGTCCTAGCTAGGTATTACAAATAGGAAATTAATAGCCTAGAAAATGTCCTTGACTTGTCTTCTTTTTAACAAGTGATTTATTGTATCTTAACTTTTATTCATTGCTCTGCATGGTGGTTTGTAAACTCCTTTTAGTGGAAAGAACTTTGTCAGATGTTAATAGTTATTAGGCCAACCAGTGTTCAGTGTGGTGGAATGCCCCTATAAAATGAATAGGCTAAAATACTTTTACAATATATTTAGATAAGAGAGCAAGTTGTAACATCAAGGATAGTAATACAGAATCCTTCAAAGTCACTGGGAAAACATGGAGTACCAAGAGCTTTTGATTGCTGGGACACACTTTAGTATGATAGTGAAGCCAATGAGAGTTTTGTCTTTCACTTCAGGGGGAGCAGAATAAACAGGGTGCAGAGAACATATATTTTTGATATTGAATACGTTGATAGACTCCATGGTTACTATATTTCAGTGTAGCACTGATCTGTCAGAGACCTCATTCTGGTCATAAAGACTTAAGCAGAATCTAGCGTTTGACATTAAACAGAACTCTGTGCTCTAAATGAAGTATAATAGAAGTGAAAATGAGTAGACTAATACAGTGGGATTGTTTTGCATTTGACTGATTTGTCTCCTGTCATTCTCAACTATGCTCAGGAACATCACATGACCATGCGTCGTTCAGTGCGTTTTGGTCATCAGCTTCCTTCACACACATACGCATAATTTTTAAAGTTTCAAACACAGCATGTGTTGCTAATATATCTGAATTACGTCTTATGTAGAGGAAAGCTTGAAAGTGAGTAGTAAGGGAAAGTGAGGGAAATCCGCTGATGGGCCGGGATGGTTTGTTTACCTGCAGGGTCCACAGGTTCGGGTGATTGCAGCTCCTACTGGCCGTGGTGTGCCGTTCCAGGCCAATGGGGGCTGTGGGAAGTCGTGGCCAGCACATCCCTCGGCCTGCACCGCTTCCAGCAGCCCCCATTGGCCTGGAACGGCGAACCGAGGCCAGTGGGAGCTGCGATCACCCGAACCTGCAGACGCTGCAGGTAAACAAACCATCCCGGCCCATCAGCGGATTTCCCTGACGGGCCGCATGCCAAAGGGTGCTGATCCCTGCTATAGGCAGAACACATCATGATAGCCATAGCTAAAATTGCACACACATTTCTATTCTAAGGGTTTGTTTTCAGTTGCCTTTAATGTTTTTTAATCTTATTTTCCTCACTGATCTTTGGCAGGTTTATTCACAGTCCAGGAGTGATTTTTAAAAGTTTCAATCATATTTGAAAATGAAGAAGGGAGTGGAGGGGAGGGAACACTTTTGCCATCATAAAATGTGTTGTGTACTTTTTTAAAAGAACAGTTCTAGCATGTTAGTGGTAGGTGGTAGACCTATGACAGGGAGAGAGTCCCCAGGTCAGATGTGCTTTTGATAGCCTGGTTAAAACAGTTTATTTGTCAAAATTATTAGAGGTTTTCAAATGTAATTTTCACATGTGCACTAGCTTTTATGAATGTGATTATATCAATGGTCTGCGAACATTCCTTTGCTTTTGTGTATGAGTGTGTAGTTTAGGAAAGTCCAGAGGCAGTGCTGTGTTTTCCCCTATGATAGGTAGGGATGGGATACAGAAAGAGGCAGGGCTCCAAAGTTCCTGCCTCCTTCTAGATGACATAGAAAGGAGTGTAGGGCATGAGGGAAGGGTTCCTGCATCATTGCCTGCACATGTTGAAGAGCATTCTTCTACTGTCTGCAGATAGTTGATCAATGTAGAATTTCTTTGTTTCTTCATTTTCCATTTATCAAAACAGTAGGGAACCCCCCTCCCCACCAATCCCCAGGCTTCCACTACCAGAAAATAACATTTGCAAACTGAAGCCCTCACAGGCTAGGAAATGACAAAGTTAAGGGTGCTCTGCCTTCTTGTATGTACATAGTATAAAACAGGTCGAGATTTGCTGAGCATAGGAGGAGGAGGTGGCATCAATGAGCTAAATCCAGGGCCCTGGTTGTTGGGTCCAGCACTGTCATGGACACAACTCAAAGCTGCTACCAGGAAGTCTTTAGTGGACCATAAGCCTGCGGAGGATTGTCTTGGTGGAGCAGAGCTCTGCCACACCAACTCCCTACCTCCAAAACACCCCCAAAATGTCCTCTTTCTTCCCTGACAAACCCCACTACTGGAGGATAGGATAGTGGAGATGCTAGGCCCAGTTGCATGGCAGATGCACCAGCAGAGAGTTCACCTCCAATGGGGTATTGTCAGCTGGGTTACAGCTTCTTTGTACCACTAGCTTGTGACTCTGGCCCACAGTGTTTTATTACATAATCATTATACTAGATTTTCTACAGGATCCCTACCTAATTAAGTGCATAAGATGAATGGTGCTTAGTTAACTATACATCTGTTTTGCCACCATTTTAGCTGACAGCAAGTCACTCCAAAATGGTGGTAAATATGGATCAGACCTTAGTAAGTGCGTCTTTACTAGGGCTCCCAGCAGATCTCCCAATGAGAACTATTTTGTAAATTTCATCAGTGTAGACAAGGCTTCAGGAGGCTTCCACTGTAGTTCCTTGCTCTCATATTGAAGAGTTTACATGCCACAGGCAAGCTGACTCTTGCCATCACATTTACCATTCTTGCTCATTTTTATGGTCCTGATCCAGCATCCGAACTACTGACTCCAATGGGAGCAGGATGTCTTTGTGTTTCAAAAAGTGCCTCTTGTCTTCATATAAGGGGTTTTATTTTCACTGATTTTTAAACAGGAATTATCCCCTTCTCCATGGTATACAGCAGAATAATGTGATATTTCAAACAGAGAAAAAATGCACTCTTGGAAATTTATAAAGCTGGTTTGCTTGGATTATGTACATTGTTATTTCTGTAATTAAGTAAATAGAAGCAGAACTGGAATATAAGTAGGAGTCATGTTGTACTAACACTTGTTTAGCAGACATACTGTGTCCCCCAAATCCCTTATAAATAAAAAATAATCTCATAATTATCCTAAAAGAATGGAAATTTCCAGTCGATAGATGAGAACTATTTCTTTAAGGAAGGATACAAGTAGGACAATGTTTAAGTGCAGAGTAATTATTTTAAAATTATTATGACTAAAATAGAAAAACTGAGTCACCTAAGCAATAATTTAGATGCTAACACCTAAAGATACAAGCTAAATGGGGCCTGATTCAAAGCCCCTTTAAATCCATGAGAATCTTTCCATTCGCTTCAATGGACTTTGGATCAGGCTCTGGATCATTAATGATTCATTCTTACCTGTTATGGCAAGATACTATGGGACACAGAATTCTTATTTCATCCTCCATTTTTATGAAGTCCATGATGGAGATGGGCTGGACTGATCTTTGGTGAGCTTCCATCCTTAGGCTGTAGAGGCTTGAGATTTAGGAAGATGTGTGTCTATGTAACCAACCTATATCCTGGATACCATTTTATAAGGAATAATTCTCAAAAGTGCTGCCATGGAAGTAGCAAAAGGAGGAGTAATATTATAACATAGGAATTGCCAGTGATTTATGTAGTGTGGTATTCTACCTGTGAAAGTGGACAATCTTGGGGTGAAATCCTGGTCCCAGTGATGTCAGTGAGAAAACTACCATTGATTCAATGGGATCAGGATGTCACCCTTGGATTCTCCAGAGGAAGGACTCAATAGATATTGTCACCATAGTTGATATTAATTGTTTGACATGGTGATGTAATATCGAAAAAAGCTGTTCTCTGAGGACAGGACTTTTAGGAACACAACAAAGAAAAGGAGAAACACCTCCCAAAAGAAAAAAAGAAACATTTTAACTGGGAAAAAATGATATTTCAAAATAAGGGAATGAGGAAAATAAGTTGTTTTTTGTTTTAAAATGTCTTGAGAATATTGGTACCAGTTTTATGAGATTGTTTTAACATTATGAAGCAGAAGGTTGCAGAGTCATGCTTATGATCCAACATTTCAATGTTTTTGTTTGTTTGTTCGTTTTTGGTGGTGGTGGTGGTATTTTTTACATAAAGATTGAATTTACAGTATATTTTTTGTGTGTGGTATATTTGAAGCTGCCATTCTGTCAGAGGATCTGACAAAGTTTGTCTCCTCCGTTCATGCTGATGGTATATTATCTGACCTCTAGCTAAAATTACGAAGTGATACAATTAACTGGTATTGCATTAACCTAATGGGACTCCTCATGAACATAAGTGGTTCAGAGCCTAAATGTGTCTTATATGTGAAAAATGAAAATTAATAAATTAACAAAACATCATTTAATAGCAGTAAAATGCTTTTGCTGTTCACCAAGTGTCTCAGCTTTGCTTCAACTTTTAACCATCTGCAAAAATCACTTAACACATAGGCCATGCTTTGGTATAGAGAGCATAACCTCAGACATATGTCAGGAATGATTTTGTTGTTATTGGGTATATCTCATTTATTTGGAAAGCTAAGTGAATTTTTCAATGCCATTCAAGCTTTTAATATTTAGTTACAATCTCCTCTCAGTCTCATCCTGATCTTTACTTGTTTGTTTTGTATCTATTCAAATTGGACTAAAAATCTCTGGCAGTGGGGCAGCCTGGGCTTACAGGTAGCACCTTCTAGTGGTTAGGTACCTTGGTCACAACTCTCCCCTGTCTCTAGAGTCTTCCCCCTTTCCCTCGCATTCCCTCCCGCCACCAGCGTTTGCTCCAGTATGGTGGCAGTCTCCTTTCCAGCAGATAGTAATTTGGCCAAAAAGTCTTGCAAATGATCCACTAGATGATATAGTGAAGAGTTTCTTAGGGCTAGGAAAAAGCTTGTCCCCTCTTTGAGGTCCTGCGGTAGCTACTGCTTACAGACCTCTCGCCTGCCTCCAGGGCTCCAGCTGGGCCTTTACCTAGGTGCTCCCAAGATAGCTTTGTTCTCCTATCCTGTCTGCCTCCTTCTGAGCTGTCTGGCTCTCTCTTAAGCTCCTCGTGCTCCTGGAGCAGGCTCTGCTTGTGCAGCAGGGTGGGGCTACCTCAACCCAGAACTGCTCCTTAATCATTTCTATTCCAGTGTGGGGTTTATCTACCCCATCACATGCCCCTTGCCCTCAAGTCCAGAGCTGGGGTGCTACCCTGGAATCTTTGTTCTCCTGTTTCATAGGAAAAGAAATCTGCATTCTTGCAGTCCTTCCCCACTAAGTGGAGTATTTGGAACCTGTAGGGTTACAGGGAGAGGTACAACCACATAATCCTGGGGTTGATGTCTTTCATTGAGATCAGCCATCAAAGGAAAGGGTTCCCCAGCAAATAATACCATAAGATGTCCATGGCCTATTTTACCACCAGCGTCTCCTTCTCGATGATGGAGTAGGATATTTCTCCAGGGAACTATCTCTACTGAGGTAGCGGACTGGGTGTTCTCCATAAAAGTCCCAAGACAGCACAGCCCAGAGGCATCTGTCTGCAGAATGAATTGCCGTGAGAAATTTGTGTGGAAGAAGACTAGTTCTTGACTCAGCTAATCTTTCCAAGTTCTGAAGGCCTTGTCACAGGCCCTGGACCACTGAAATTTCTTTTGGCTTTTGTTTCTCACTAGTTCCATCAGGGGCATCTCCATTGGTGCCAACTCCGTGAGTGCTCTGGGGCTGGAACACCCGTGGGGAAAATCAGAAACTCCCTCTCCCACCAGCTCCTCCTGCCCGCTGTGATCAGCTGTTCCACGGTGTGCAGGAGGCACTGGGGGGGAGGAGCAAGAGGGCGTGCTCGGGGGAGGGGGCTGGAATGGGGCAAGAAATGGTGGGGTGTGGGTGGAGCAAGGGCAGGAAGAGGCAAGGCGGGGGAAGGGATGGAATGGGGTCAGGAAGGGGTGGAATGGGGTCAGGGCCGAGGACAGAGCGGTCATTGAGCACTGCCCAGTACATTGGAAAGTCGGCCCCTCTGGACAGCTCAGTCATGGCAAAGTTAATCATGAAACACCTATAATAGCTAGCTAGGCCTGGATAGAGCCATACCTGGTTTTTGCAGCTGGGACAGGACACTGCATTAAGGCTTGAATTTTGCTGACCAGTGGCCATAATTTTCAACCCTCCACTGTACAGCCCAGATAAGTCACTTCCTGGCTGGGCAGACTACATTTGGCTGGATTGGCCATTAGTCCCACCTCCTCAAGGGCTTGTTGGACTGCAGTGACGTGCCTCGTGTGCATTTCAGTTGGGGCTGTAAATGACTGTGTCATCAATGTACGCTGCAGTATATTGTCCATGAGGCTGTGTTAGCCAGTCCATTAGTTGTTGGAAGGTGTCTGTGGCCCCGTGGAGACTGATCGTCGGGGGTTTGAACTGATATAGGCCAAACAAGGTAGAGAACATGTTGTTGTTTTTCCTCATGACTCAGTCCTCAAAGGGATTTGCTAGTACCCCTTTGTAAGGGCAAAGATAGAGACATATTTGACAGCTCCTAGCCTTTCCAGCAATTCATCCACTCTAGGCATAGGGTACGCATCAAATCTTAATGTTGTATTTACTCTCCAGAAGTCAATGCCAACCCAGAATGATCCATCCAGCTTTGGCACAAGCAGTATGGGACTCCTCGACAGCCCGTACATCCAACAGGGCCTGTAGTTCTCGGCAGACTGTCTCCCACCTTTTCTGCAGATGGGACTGTATTCCTGGTAGCATTCCTTTGCTCGGTGTCTGCATGATGGTAGGCTAGGTAGGTTCATCCCAGGAAGGCTGAGAACACAGAGGGAAATGCTTCAACTGGTCGTTGTATTTGTTGCCTCTATTCAGGCTGGAGTTCCTCCCCCATTCGCACTAGTCCTGGCTCATGGACTATGGGTGACTGCAGGCCAAGCTCAGGTGTAGGTGGGAAAGTCCTCATTGTCTTTTCAGGCCTTCAGCAGGTTTACATGGTATATTTGCATCTCTTTCCTTCTCCCTGACTGATGGATTTAATAATTGACCGTCCCCGCTCATTTCACGACTTCAAGGGGGCCTTTCCATCTGGGCAACAGTTCTGATTCTGAGGTTGGCAGTATCCCCGGACTGGAATTCTTGCAACCTGGCCCCTTTGTTGTAGGCTCCTTCCCAGTTCTGCTGTGACTTCAGTAAATTCTCCTTCATGAAAGCCCCCAGAGCTTTTAAGTCTTCCCTCAGGCAGCCCACATCTCATACCTTGTGAGTTATTTTAGGTCCTTGTTCCTTCCACGGCTTGCGGAGGAGATGATGTATTCCATGAAGCTGCTTCCGTATAGTAGCTCAAACAGGGAGAACCCCGTAGACGGCCATCCGAGGCCACAAACTTTCTTGATATCTCTTTCAGTGTCTTATTGAAACATTCCACCAGTCCATCTGTTTGGGGGTGGTAAATCAATGGATTCAGTGCCTTGGTCTTCAACAGGTCGCAAAACTCCATTAACCATGAAATTAAATTGATCCCTAGTCAGTTAGTATCTTCTTCAGTATTCCCACCCAAGCAAAGATGCCACAGTGTGACATTTATATACCCCATTACAGCAAAGGGACAAAAATTGTACATGCTTGTTCAGTGCCATATACACATTTGATGCCAGATAAAGTGATTGGACATGTAATTTCAATATGCAGTGTAGTTGTAGCTCTGTTGGTCCCAGGATATTAGGAAAACAAGATGGGTGAGGTAATATCTTTTATTGGACCAATTTCTGTTGGTGAGAGAGACAAACTTTCGAGCAACCCAGAGCTCTTCTTCAAGTCTGAAAGCTCAGAAGCTTGTCTCTCTCACCAACAGAAGCTGGTTCAATAAAAGATATTATCTCACCCACCTTTTTTCTCTAATGTAATTTCAATGGCATTTCAAAGTGGATAATAGCTTTTTCTGGGCTGAAATTCTTCGCTTGTTATGTAGTTAACAATAGTGCATAATTCAATTGTATGTGACCTGACTCAAAGCTTCCTGCCATTCACAAACCATAGAAAAGTCTTTTATGACAAAAATTAACACCCAAGTATTAAAAGATACTTAACTTTAAAAAAAAAATCACCTGTTCTTCCTTCCATGTTTTATTTTATACTGATAAAATTATGGTTTTAAATATGCACAACTTAATGCATGCAACACACTCATTTTTCACTGGCAGCAAGATTATTTAACAGTACACTTGTCTGATATGACTGCACCTTACCAATATTTATTCTGTTTAATATTGTGAGATTTGATTTGATGTCTGATAGCTATGACCTATCCGTCATTCTATGGCCTGATTCCCTCTTGATATCCATAGTGTTTAGGCATCTCCTTCTCATTACTTTAAATTTTAAAAAGTAATTTCTATTTCTGAGTAATTTATTTTCTTTTTTAAAATTTCATATCAAGAGTATCTTCACTTCTTTTTGAGATTAAAAAAATTGTTTAACAAAAGCTCTTTGATTTTACTGTGAGTATCTATTGCATTACTATTTTGTCAGAGCCATTCAAAATGCATTGGGAGATGGGTGCATTCATGCCACTGGCATTTGGATACGAAGAGAACTGTTTGAACAATTACAGCCAGCTCCATTGTGTTCCCAGCAAACTCTGTGAAGTTCCTGTCAGCGACATGTCACTTCCAATTTATATTATTTGCAGATTCAACAATGACACATGGTACAAAGCTCTTTTCAAAATTTTTGTTCAAGCAGAGACTGATACCCAAATCTGGCTGCCCATTATATTATAACTGTGATGATTTCCAGTATGTGTGAAATAATTTTGATGGGCAGTGTCAGACATTTGTTGGGAACTCGGACCAGCATTAATTATACATCATTTTAAGGTGCATTGGGAAAACGGTACCATATATATTGGGCACTACTAATTATCTGTGTACAAAAATATAATATTCAAAGAGACTTGTGTTAGATGAAGATGGCACAGGGAGGCTTGTCTCTACAGAGGGCACATTGTGAAATATCACACTTTTGCTACCATTTGTTCAGCTCTGTCAGTGTCAGCAAAACCCTGACCCCTGGGAGTTTGGAAACCAGAATCAAAAACCTGAGGCTCCAGCCAAGTAAGGCCTGGAAGGCCTAGGAGCAGGGTGAAGTGAAGACTACTGTGAGAGAGCAGGCTCCCGCAGAAAGACCTGGGACATGGGGTTTCCCTACTGAGACTACCGGCAGGAAGAGTCTGGAATGACCTGATGAGATAGCTTAAAACAGACTCTGTTTTGGGACTCTGCATTTTACTTTGGCACTTTATTTATGTGACGAAACTTGGACTCATGAGAATGGGTGGTGAATGGACAAGGAAAGCCTGTGTGGAGTTTAAGAAGCCCCTTGATGAAGAAATGAAGGCAGGCTACCTGTAGCATGAGCCCAGGCCACAAGCTGGTGCCACGGCAGGTGGCCACCCCACTCCAATCCAGCACTCAGGTTACTGACAGGTTAACAAAGCATTAACAACACTGTCACACTTAGGATGGTAGATCATATCTCACAAGGCATTCCACACAGATAGTTAGATGGGCCATAACTGCAAGTTAGCATGATGAGGGAAAGGAATCCTCTAGTTGGCTTAACTCTTTTACTTGGTTGAATGAACAATAGGCTGGCGGTAGACAAAGGGGAGGTCATCATAATGCTGAATCAACAGAACAATTTCTCACCCAGGAATCTCCCCAATGGCAGTTGTTTGGCCTACATAGAAGATGTCCTTTGTCTATTCATAAAGAAAATTGTGAAATGGTTGCTATTGGATATCTTCATTTTTTTACTGTTTTGCAAAATTGTCAGACAACACTCTGATGAGGCAAATGAAACAAAGCCTTGACAAAACTCTATTATCCATTTGTAAGAAAACAATGAGTTAAACAAACTAGATGTCCCACAAGCTATATTTTGAAAACTGATGGGTTATCAAAGGCTTCTGAATGAAACAGCATGTAGTCTATGTTGAGGGAATCCTGAAGCTACATTGCCCTAATTTGTTAAGATCCCAATTGTTCATTCTCACAAAAGGAAAGAAATATTTAGAAAAGGCTCTATTAAGAAAAGGTTGTATAATAGGGAGACCAAAAGAGAGAGAAAGCTCCTTTGTTTGAAATGGACAAATGTGATTATCAGGCGTGAGATAACTAGTTCAGATCATATACAAACTGATCTACAACCACGGCTGAAAACTAGAACCTGGGAATTTTTTTGAGGTTTGAAAATGTTTGATTTACATTTTAGAGGGGGGAAATCTTTTTAAGTCTGTAAAGTACTACAAATCCAAAGTCTGCAATTAGTACTTGAAAACCAGGTAACTGAGCTTACAAATGGATAATGGTGCATATAAAAACTAATTTACGTAAGCAGTTCTCTAATTTGCATATTCAGATCTTGCCTTTGCATAACTTTTAAAGGTGCAAATAAGTTTTGAAAACTGGCCCCTTTTAGTATACAGGATGAGAAGCTTGAAAGAACCTTCACAGGGACTCTTATAGAAGAATTAGATCATCCAAAATATTGAAATATAACTCTTACAATCCATAACCCAATAGCTCCTTTGTCTTCATTCTTAAGATCTTACTAGTATAATAATTCTAATATAAATATTTTCATATTTTACACAAACACAGCACTTAAATTTTCCTATAAGCTCATCACCATGTCGGAGCTCCCATTTCAGGGACCCCTCCCCCACCCCCAACTCAAAGAATGTTGGAAATGTCAGACTGAATAATGACTTTTTTGTGCTAGCCCCTGTGATTAGGTATTCAGTGGTGCATAAGTATTTGATCAGTCTAACATAGCCTAGGGATAATATGTTGAACGAGCTCATATCATCCACTTTAGATGAACCAATATTATAGCTCTTCTTTCTCCCAAATCAGAGCCTTTATGCATATGGTAACTGTGGTTGAGTGATACAGTACGAAGAAAGAATGTGAACTGTGGGATTTTTTTACTTTATTTTTGAAGCACTACATTAATTAGTATTTCCATATTGCAAAATATAATTAAATAGCACGCCTAGCATTTCTATCTCACTTTCCATCAAAGGATATTAAAGTATTTTATGAACATTAGTGAATTAAGCCTCATACCTGTGTGATATAGGTACAGTAAATAAGTATTAAATATTGTCCCCATTATGCTATAGATAGGTTGTGAAATCTTCCTCAGCCAAAATTCTATGCTATTCCCCACCATAAGTCTGAATTTATCCTTTTGGAAGTGTAAGAAAACCCTAGCCTAGTGATTTTTTTTCTATTGCCTTTTAGAATTAATTTGATTTCATTAGGAACTTCTTATGTTTGGCTATATCTTTATTTGTGCAATGCCAAGACAGTTTAGGTTGCATTCTGTATTGCATTATTATATTTGGCATTTATTTTTATATAGAAAAAGGGTTTTGCTTGAATTACTAACAGTCCCAGAAATATTAGACATGTGGGAAAGATATTCTCAGCAATATAAATCAACATAGCTCCACTCACTATTCAGCAAGTCTGCAAGTCATCACTTCAAAATTTGCTCTCTCCCCAGATGCCCAAAATTCCCAAATATCTTAGACTGTCAAGTTTCATTTGTCTCTTTCAGTTTCAAACTGAGGAGCAGAATGAAGCTGATATCCATGGTTACAGAAATCAGAAGTCTCATGAACACAAGCTAAAAAAAATAGGGACAAAAGAGCTTTATTTATTATTATATCCAGAAACATGCCAAGAATACACCAGCCAATTTGTTCTGTGCTGCATTGAGGCTAAAAACGTGTAGATGTCTTTTGTGTGGAGGGCAGATTATGAAATAAAGGACCAAATCCTGTGAGATGCTGAATATCTTCAACTTCCACTGAAGTCAGTAAGAGCTCTCAACCAGTTGCAAAATCAGGCCATGATTTTCTGTTCCCAAAATTTACATGCAAAGTTTTCTCCTTCGGTTGTACTGTCAAAGTCAGTGAAAACCACATACCATACCACAGTACGTATTTTGTCAGTTTTGTTAGAATGTTTATTTCTATGTAACAGTAGAACATCTCAGAATGAGTCATAGATTTTTAAGCCCAGAAGAAAGCATTATGATCATCTATTCTGACCTCCTGTATAACATAGGCAACTGAATTTCACCCAATAATTCCTGCATCAAGCCTGCAACTTGTGACTGAGCTAGAGCATATCTGTCTTTCTATTGCCTAGTAACAGATGCCTCATAGAACTGAACTCTGTCAATAGTAAAAGGGATACAATGTCAATCAAATGTTGACCCCCCCCCACCCTGTGACCCTTAAGGATCACCATAAGCCCCACCCCTTTGAGGCATTACTTCCGGGGCCTAGATTGACACATGACCAGAAGGAAGGGGTTGGCATGTGACTCCTTTAAGGAGTCCTCCCACTGCCCTCTACCAATCAGAGGGAGTTTCAACCTTGTAGGATCTCCTCAAGAGCAGCTATGGCCAATCAGAGCAAGTGCCAACATGGGGTGACCGAGGGTGGGATGATGCCCAGAAAGTGATTGTGTTTCACCCCCTTCAGCCTTCCCAGAAGGGAAATGTGCACCAATCATAACCGTTATGAGGGTCTAGGCCAGAACCCCCCATCTCTAGAGTTCAACAGTTGGCTGGCTGGCCGGCAGCACCACCCCAGAAGTCCCATCACTGCATGGAAGATGCTGTCTCATTTCAAGAACATGTTTTTCAGAAATCATGGAAAATGCTGAGAGGAAACATGCACTCCTTCACTATCCCTTGTGAGAACTTCGGAATTTGTTTTAGCTCCGAGGGCGTTCGATCACCTATGGAGAAAATGCTACATCAATGACAGTTCTGAGGAGAAAGTGACCGAGGGGAGCCATTTGGCCCAGCCATTGATGGATATGCCGGAACCTGACCCTGAGACCCAAGCACTCATGAGGAAGACTGGTGAGCATGATGACCTCCCATTGTTCGCCCCAATGGAGAAAGGCAACCATGGCTTGTGGGAGTCGCTGGTAGACAAGATGAACAAAGAAGTGATTGTTGAGGATGGTGGGTAATGGGGTAGGAACCAAACCGGCCATGCGTAAAAACAGGGGGAGCAGGCTTACAGCTGTTTCTTTTCTAAAAATCTCTCAACAGCTCGACAATACCTTTCGAGGGGACCCAGAGACCCTGGACAGCGTTTCATCAGAGAGCAAGGGTGAATCTGGTCCAACTTGGGTTTGCTCAATACCAAGAAAACTTGTTTAAGAGGACACAGTGTTTGAAGAGGATGGTGGCTATATGGATTTAAGATAGGCCCTTGGCATATAACCAAGTCAGCCAGTGCCACATCATGAGCAGAAAAGAGTCATGCAGTCTGTTGTATGCATTTCTGTTTATGCTGTCTTTAATCATTGTCTTAGAGAGAAGCTTTTTGAAAATTGTGAGGACTGTGTTATAGATGCGCCAGGCCAGCGGTATCATGACTGTGTGACATGAACATCAGAGGATGGACACTGCAAACTCCAGGACCTGTGTGCTGACCTGTGTTTGGAAAGCTTATTAAATGCAGTTATTGCCATAAGTTATGTAATGCAATGTCTGCTCTTAACCCAAGAAAATTAAGCACAAGGGATGACTTTGGTAAATGCTGTGCAAAGTGCTCGAGACCCTAGCAGCGTTTTAAAGAAAATTACCAAACGGAAGGATACCTCTCTTAGTGTGTTATATCGACCATCTGGTCCACATAAAAAGCTACAGAACTGTGCTTAGGAAAAAGACTATTTGTTAGAAATCTAAAATGATTAAATTAGAGAATGGTGAGGGGACAAGCATGTGATAAACTATAATAATCTTGGTATCTGTAAATAAAAATATCTATTGAAAAAGTCTTTGTGACTATCTGTGTTTCTGTTACAAGGTCTGTTAACGTGACCCTTAAATAAGACAAAAGTTTTGATGGGGATCTCGGTTCATTTTCAAGGATTTGTATATCTTTTAAATAAAAATAGTTTGTGAGAACCCAGCTAGCGTATGTTTGAGAAAAGAGGCCTATTTACAGCAAAAAGTTGAAATGAGTGGAGGAGAATCCAGAATAAATAAAACAAAACAAAAAGTTTAAAATAAAGCAAAAAAGCTTCTATAATCTATATAAAACATGGATGCTTGAGACATATGTTTGAGTACAATAGAGCTGACTCAAGCCTGTTGAGCTATATTGGTTTAATCACAACCTATTGAAAAAGTGGGGTTGTGTGGAACTGTGACCTTCAGATGCAATCACACACCCATGCTTTCTAAATGTTTTGTTAGGGTTAAAGATACTAGGTCCTGTTGGGGATGGAAAAATTATCACTAATGAGCATTTGATGGGCATTCACTCACAGTAAGGGGGAGGTGGGTAAAGATGGTGGGCTCTGATCAATATTAAATTAAATAAAAACTCAGGAGTTCATAGAATGGTATTGGACAGTTTAAATAAAACCTCAGGAGTTTGTATAATGCTATGGGCCAGTGTTTCTAGCAACTCAGTCATTAAAATAAAATACTTTACAAGAAACCCACAACTATCCCCTGAATGTGCCCCTAAATTTCAAACAATTGCAACATTGAAACCAACTTTTGAACCATTTTAAAACACACACAAAACACACATTGCAGAGCAAAAAACCCGGGATTTTTAAACACTCCAAAACAAGCAGTTTACAACAAAGTAATTTTTAAGAAACCTACACCCATCCCAGAACTTCCCTACTCTCAGGGAGGTCTTATGGGACTGAGACCTACTCAGACTGGTAGAGGGTGGTAAGAGGAATTCTTAGAGGGTCACATGCCACCCTTTGCTTCAGTCATTTATAAATCTCAACCCTGGAAGTAATACTCTGGGGCATTGGGACTTATGGTGACAGGTGCGCATGGCCTTATGGGTCAAGAGGTGGGGTCAAAGTTTGATTGATGTTGTCCCCCTTTTACTACTTCTATCTGATAACTGTGGGCATCCTCCACATTTCCATTACAAGCCTCTCTCTTCAAGGGGGTCAAATGAAGAAAGAAAATGTTGTTCAATATAAATGCACATTTGGAAAGCATTTGGTTTAAAAAAAGCTTATTGATCCCATGGCCTATCAACTATTGAGGCCAGCTTAAAACTATCAAAAAAAAAAAAAAGAGCCCATGATCAGCAAACACAAAAAGTGGGACTAAACAAAACCTGCTCATCACCTTGGTTTCTAACCCAAACTGGTCAAAAAGCCAGCTTACTCATCCTTTCCTGAGAAATAGGAAGATATCAATGAGGCACAGAACAATTCTACCCTACTTAAATCAAAGTTAGCTGTGGTGTGACCTTCACAAAGACAGTTCTACTGTGAGTTTAACAGTACTGCAATACAAGGCTGCTCTGACCTTCCACTTCAAATAGACTGTTTCTGCATTGTTTGAAAGACCTGCCTATCAAGTCTTGTCAGCAGAGAAGAATATTTATTTTTACCAGTGGATGCTTTGACTGAGGCCATGCAATAGATGAAATATCCTTGATTACATGGAACTTTGGGAACAGTCTGTTGGCTTCTGTAGTAGGGTTGCTGGTTCAGTCAGCAGGCCTAGTGTTTAGGACCTGAGGCCCCCAGTCTCTCTTTTCACTCAATGCCTCCAGGACTCCTGGATGGGGTTCAACTGGTCAGCTTCCTTGTCTGTAAAGACCTGGTCCTGCCCTTCCCAAGACTATGTGTAGGAGAATCTGGGGTGGGCAGGGTGTCCCGGCCCAGGGCCCTGAAAGCGTGACAGTTCAGGCTGGCCTTGACCCACCTCCTGTTCACTTTCCCTGGGGCCAATTCCTTCCCCTGCCGCATATCTCAGTTTGGGGTGTGGCTGCTGTTTGATTATAGCCATTTGCTCCAAACCCTCAGTCTTAGGGCTGATGCAAGCGTCCCTCTAGTGCCCCTGCATGTGGTTCTCCCTATCTCTGGGTGATGTCTCCAAGGAGGGGGAAAGACTCATAGTCAGACCTTCTCAGTAAGAGTCCCTTCTCCTCCTTTCTCAGGACAGGGCTCCTCCCACCTGCCTGGGTTCCTGGAGCTCTTTTTATACTGCTCCTATCCCAAGACATTATGTATGGGAGTGCCGGAGAGGCAGAGGTTTCCTGGACCAGTACTGTTCCAGTCTTTCCCCTGTCCTGGGCTGAGAGAGTGGTTTGTAAGCCCCATCACATCCTCTCACCCTCAGTCACTCTTTTCTGGGCTATATTCATCTCACCATGTACCACCATCTTGCTGAGTATTTAATCTTGAAAAGGATAAATGACAAGAGTACAACAAATCCAACCTAGTATTATTTTGCTAGAACTTGGCTCCTTTATGGTGCACTACTTCAATGTCTTTATATTAGTGTAAAGGGAGAAAATTACAGGAGCCCTTAACTGCAACAGCAACAGTGCCTGCTGTTTCATATTTCACTATTCGCCTTAGCTCCCTGTATGTCAGTGGTCACATTAATTTCCTCTGAAGAGTAACCTAGCTACAATAGCCACTGAGCAGAACCCATTACAGCCTCTCAATCACAAATCACACACTGCACTACACAAACCCCTCATGGTTCCTAGAGGAAAGGGTCAGTTAAAATATGTAGAAGGGAGAGCACACTGTAAGACAGACAAAAGTCAGCTCAGCTGGCTGGTAATTCAGAGTCCCTCCTGGGCTGTCTGCTCAGAAGATATAAACATAATGATTTCCAAAATGACACGGGTGGATGTATGATCCAGTTTCTAAGCTATGATTTAAACATAGTTTATACATCTTGTATTTGCTGAGTGCCAAACTAAATGCCAAGCAGAGTATTTTTGCATTCTATTGACTCTAAATAGGGACTGTATCTGAACAGAGACAAACAAGTCTGGGAGAGGTTTGAGAATGAGATACAGTATAGAACTACATTCACCTGGGCAACTAGCCAAACAATTCGATATTTTCCACCATCCCTAGAGTTCATTTCAGTTCTAAAACCTTTTAAAATCCATTCTAAATCCAGGAATGCCTGGCAGATTTGTACAGGCAAATAACGACAAGTCTAATGAAGATCCTGGGTAATTCAATATTAGTGAAAGCTACCATATGCACTGGATTTCCATTCCTGTGGGAGACACTGAAGACTTGCTTCTGATAGAGTGGATGCTGTCAGGCATGTGGTGGGCATTCATAACTAAAATGCAATTGAATGCTAACCAATGACAGAGGGTGAAATGTTATCACTGATACTGGTATTCCCTGAAGATCACAGGTTATCCACAGCCATTCACAGGACAAGCCATGGATCTCTTGATTTTTGGGGGGCGGGGTAAGATCCCAAGATCAGTTCATCACTTTTGTTCTCCCTGGGTTATTATTGGTGGCATTACGGTTGCCCCAAGTTCCCCACCAACTGGCTGCCTGAGGCAAAGCCAGCTCTTCTGCTGAGCAGCGAGTATGTCTTGTGGATGCAGGGAGGGCAAGCATGGGTAGTTGACAAAGCAAAGGACTGAGAGCAATGTGCTAATCCCAGCCATGATGCTGACTTCTCCTGTGGCCTTAATCAAGTCACATAGGTCACAATTTTGAAATAGAGATGCCTAAAGTAAGGTATCTAGGTCCAAAGGTGCTAAGAACCTACCCACACAACCAATGGGTTTGAATCAATGGACACTTCCGGTTACTGAGCACTTCTGAAAAATCAGGTAACATGTATGTAGACACCTAACTGAGAAGCCTTCCATTAGGCAATAATATTTTTTAAACTTGTTCCCAAATTTGAAATTTTTAGTTTTAGCCTTTTTGCACCTCAGTTTCCACCTCAGTAAGACAGGTACAGTGATGCCTGCTCCACAGACTGATTATACCAGTTAGCATTTATAAAATGCTATGAAAGTACCCAAATTCACCACAATGCACATAAACGCCTCCAAGACCACATGATCCCCAAAGAATTTTAATCTGGAATGCTCAAATATTTTCTGAAAATGAATTTCACATTGTATCTGACAGTAAAACTGATGGTCTTGGTTAGTAACATAACTCATCCAATTAGAGAACAGAAACATTATCATGTGATGTATGCAACTAACCAACACACTGGACACTGTGAATTGCAAATATTCACAACACACCAATTGAATTACTCCCTGAAGGACAAATTGATTTGACATTTTTGCTTCAGTTCATTGAAGGGTGAAATGCATCGAATAATACTAATTGCAATTTGTTTGCTCAGCTTCACTCACAACTAAACAGAAGCTGAGTGGTCCTAAATCCCCTTTCAACAAGCGGTGGCAATATAAACGTTTTTGGATGGCTCCAGAATCTTCAGCCAGTCCTCAACTACCAGCCTTCCAAGTCCACATCACATACCTGGCTCCCCATCAGTCTTTCTAAACTCTTGAGTGAAATCCTGGCCCCATTAAAGACAGTGGCAAAACTCTCATTGATTTCAATAAGGCCACTGGGTGTGTCATAATATTTTCAGAGAGCAAGAGTCACATACAAATAATTTCCTCTAAAATTTAAATGATCACTGTATGGGAAATTTCCCACTTGCACGTATCCAAGCAGCTTTAATAAAGGGATTTGCAAAGTGTTCTGCCCCTCCTCGCCCCAGAAAATTTTGACTTTTCATTGAAAAACTGACAACCCCCAAAGAAAGGGGTATTTTTTGATGGTCAGCAACTGAAAACCCAAAATTTTCAGCAGAAAACTGCTGACTTTTTTTTGCAGGGGAAAGGGCACTGGAAACCAAAACGTTTTCATTCAACCAAAATCTTTCACTTTTCTGTCTTTTGGTTAGTGATATGAAAAAAAAAAGTCCTTTCCACTCCCTCTCCCAAGGAAAATAAGAGATTTCCATAAAGTTTTGATTTTAACTGAAAAACCAGTTTTCAGTCAAAAAAGGTTTCAATGAATAATAGTGAACAGCCTTCCCCTTTATCCCCTGTGAATTCTAGGAATACACAGAAGAGCATAGTTTAAAAATACCAATGCTTATCTGTTGTTTGGTTCTCAGCCTCAGTATGATGTTCTATCTCTTAGCTTATTAGACCTTCAAACCTCCCAACATATTGGTGTTTTATGTCACTTGAGTACCCTGATTCCACCAGTCTCATTTTCTGCCTCATCTTCCATCTACCCCACATTTTGCGGTATGAGCCGGAAGTAATGATAAGCCCAGCTTGGTTATGTTCACTGGGGTATCGACAACACATATGGCATACATCCGGTTTCAACTGCCACTTGGCTCAATAGATTGCCAAGCAACAGACAGCATGCTTGGCAATGTACTCAAGTATTTAATGAAGTCCAGAAACATTTATAATGTTTACAGTTATATTTATAACATATTTACAGTTGCCAAATAACCTTCCAGTTCAGTAGTAAACTATCCCGCAAATATATTTCCATTTTGGCATCTAAAAAATACCTGTATTCCCGCCTTTAAATCAATGTACATTTCAGTGAACATATTTCAGCCCAAGTACTTCGTTATATTTCCTCAAAACACAAACAGTTTTTCCTTTCTGTGTCCCCCAAATTCACACTTGTGCTGGCAGCTGCTTTAACCCTAAAGAAAGAATTAAATGAAATTCCTCGGCATCCCTACAGTGACTTGTTCGGAAGAGTCCCACAAACACCTACCACTGCAGTGACAATATTTGGCAATCATTGCTTCATTTCGTCAAAGCACCTCTGTTTGACTACAGAGCACGCTCTGATGTGGGACATAAAAAGTTACCAGTCAGGTGGTTATTCACCCTTGCAGACCTCCCAAAGAAATCCTTGATTTAAATTTACTTCAAAGGATCTAAATAGATACTGCAGTTTTATTCAATTCTCTTTGTCAGTTACATATAACTTGTGGAGCAACATGATTTGCCTGTCTTGTACTGACAATGTTCAGTTTGCTTAGGAGACTTTGAAGTGCTATGAAGCAGCCTTTGAACCATTTTTTCAAAAATTTTCATGATTACTGTTTGCTATAACTGAGATGCATCCATCCTACTGAAAATCTGACTAAGAGGAATGTTTGCGTCTCCATATTTTTTCACATGGTTGTGATGTCTAAACAAGAGGGCCATCTTTAATCTAAACTTAATTTTGAACTCTTGTGATCCTATTATGAGAAAACTATCCTCTTATTGTCTAAAATATGCTATAGGGATAATATTTTATGTACACATGCTTTCTCTCCCCCTTTCTTGCAAAGGTACTGCTAAGATGCTTGGAACATTTATTATCATTGTTGGAATTTTCTCTGGATTTCCAAAATGTTCAGTTGCAATCCTTTCTTTGCTACAGAAAGCTGCAGTCTGGATTTTGTTAAAAGTGTATAAAGTAAACAATGGTATTATGATGAATTTCAGAGTGTGGGATTTTATATATGTTCAGAGAGAGAGAGAGAGAAGGTGTGGAGGGACATAAATCACAAACATAACAGCCTCCAAAAGATTATATGGGAATATGTCTACTATATGACGTGTTATATATGAGTGTGTGCACACACACAACCTTTCTTTAACACAACAAACTGAATAGGCTCTGCAGGAGCTCATATGGGCTACTGAGGACTCTTAATTAAGCATTTTGTGCAAAAAAAGATAAGATGTCAAAATGCAAAAGACCAAGTTCCCTGCTGGTATAAATTGGCACACTTGTATTGATTTCAGAACATAATGTTTCATCCTAGGAGGAGAAAAAGACTTGTCCATTTCCTTCTTTACCTTTTTAATCCTCCAGTATTAATGTGATACAGACAAAGTTTTAGGCACTAAGTGTTTCTTCTTTTTTATTAGTAATGGTAATTAGTAACAAGATTGTTATAACCATTCTTTCCTTTGAAGATTCACTTCCTTGTATAGACAATACTAATAGTTGTCATATTCCTCCAAATGTGAATGTACAGCTCAGAATTTTGTATTAACAGGCTTCACTATTTCCCAGCTATTAACCCTTCCTCCCTCACTTTTAAACACATCTCTGTACTCTTCATAGAATGGAAATCCTAGCTATTACTGAGCAACGTTATTCTCCCCCGCTCCCAATTTTACTGTTTTCGTATTTTTGTATGGGGAAAATAATGGAGATTATACGATACAAAGATGTTTTTACATCTGCATGAACACTGATTTCTTTAGCCTTTAAAGGCAAAAATTGATAGTGAACACTCAGGGTGGATAGTTGCATGTACAAAAGAATATGCACACAATTGGCATCGACCAGGCAACCCACATTTCTTACATATGCAGTTTAAGTGCTAACTTTTGAAAGTGTGGCCCTCAGTGTATCTTGCCACATACTCTATCATTACTATAGCTCTTCGGGGTGGGCGGAGTGAATCATCTTTTATAATCTCGTCTCAGCCTAAGCTATGGTGGAGCTATTGCTCCTTCAGAATCCTCTAGTTGTGACTAAGATCTCTTTAGGCCAGATTCTCAGCTGTGCACAGTTGAGTATAAGAACATAAAAACAACCATAGTGGGTCAGACCAACGGTCCATCTACTCTGGTATCCTGTCTTCTGACAGTGGCCAGTGCCAGGTGCTTGAGAGGGAATGAACAAAACAGGGGAATTATCAAGTTATCCACCCCTTGTTATTCAGTCCCAGCTTCTGGCAGTCAGAGGTTTCGGGGTACCCAGAGCATGGGGTTGCCTTCCTACCATCCTGGCTAATAGTCATTGAGGGACCCATACTCCATTATTTATTTCTTTTTTTAAAACAGTTATACATCCAGCACCATCCCCTGGCGACAGATTCCACAGGTTGACTGAAAATAGGGGCATGAAGGAGCCAATTGTGGCTCCTTGATTCCAGAGTTGTTTCTACACTAGGCCTGATATAGGTTAGCTGAGCTCTAGCACAGCTCAGGATTGTGACTAATATCTTTGTGTGTGTTCTGGACAGCACTCAGATACAGAACTGTCATACTTAAAGAGTTTTTTTCCTGTTTGATTTCTGTGATATAAACAAATTGAACATATCATTTTGATTTAAATGCATGTTGACAATTTAGGGAACTCTGGTGTTTGAAGACATCTGTCTCTACAGATAAATGCTATGGGCTTGATCAAACGTGCATTGAAGTCAATGGGAGTCTTTTCATCGACTTCAGTGGTCGTTGGATTATTCCCTCTCTCTCTCTGTGCTAGGCAGCTTTGCATTTTCTTAATAACTAAGCTCAGCTACTACTGCATTTCCCATGCCATGAAGTAGCTGCGGGAATCCATTAGCATGATAAAATTCTATAGAAACAAACAATCTCCCTTTAAAAAAAAAAATTCTCACATTAGTCACTGCCTCTGTATTTGGATTTTGACCATTTTTCTTTCAGAGCAGCCACAAATGGGCTTGTGATTTAGTAAAGAAAAAATATTTGAAAACATAAGAAAAATGGCAGAAAAGGAAAAGGTTACAGTGACATATGCCATGAAACATGGTCCTTTCACAAAGTACAGGCCTGGACATGGGATATGTCAGGCAAGCCTCTTCTCAAAATAGCTATTAACCCATATAAAAGAGCAGTGCTGCTTTTGTGTTTTCAGTAATATTAATAATGACTGCATGTCAGCAGCGCATCTTAGAGTACCTGGGTCATTCAGAACACACAAGGTCAAGGGTTTCACTGACAGCAACAAATGACTTCCAGGAGAATGCTCAAAACCTGGAATGTTTAGAACTTTAGAGAGAGGTCAGGAAAGTTCATGCAAGCACCAGTCTCCTGCTCAGACTACAGAGGCCTTTTCCTGTTCCAAAACAGTGACAGTGATGTCTTTCAAGAGTCAGACACTCTTCCCGGTGAGTGAATTGTCCAAGTTGTTTACAGATTTCAGCTGTAGAGAGAACCAACTACAACAAATAGTAGAGAACTCCAACCACTGGAGGGCAACGATCAAGGCAACTGGATCAAACCTCCAGTTGGAGTTTCAGAAGTATCTGGCTTTGTGAGAAGAAAGATAAAACAACTTAACCAGAAAAGCAGTGATATGTTCCCTCTGACACTGTTTCCCCCCTGTGGTTTTGAGACTGTATCGTAAAAGAGGCTCTGCTTTGGTTACCTAAGTGGTTCTGTTGTGCTTTAGTCATGAATGACATGATTCTACTAGTATTGCCGTATAAAAAAGATCTATTACGCCTTATCAATCTGATGGAATGTCTGCTGGGAAAGTGTCCCATTTTAACTGATTTAAAGAGCCTTAGCGATAAAGAGCTATTAATGTTAAATAAAACCACCACTTCACTTTCACAGTCTTTGCCTTCCTCCTACGACACAGATATCAGCATTGCCACCAAACTACCTCAATCCATATTTTCTTGATTGATAACATGATGCTATTATAGTAACCCTTATTACTCATTATTGAACAGTAAGAAGTATGTTTTCAGTACCATGGCTGGAGGGTTATACACAGACTCAGTTGGGTAGAACTCATGGAGGCTGAATAGAGGATCTTCTGGTGCTACAATAAGTTGTAGTAGACAGGAGTAATGGACAACATGTGGCAAATGAAAGTTTAGGTTGACAATCTTTAAAAATATCATAATTACAAGTTTGATAAGACTGTGGAACAGTCTTAAAATGGAAGCCTTATCGCCTGAGATTTAAAAATGGGTGGGAAAAGATGCTAGAAAATATACTTATAGGAAACAATCCTGCATTTAAGACCTGACTGAAGTTTTCCCATTCAAACTGCTTTTCAATGAAAAACTTGGTTTACACAATATGCAACTTTTGTAGAGTCTCTTTTCTGTAGAAAATTTCAGCTTTTTATCAAAACCTTTTGGATTTCAGCTGAATTTTCTGATGAAAAGTCAATTTTGTACAGAGAAAATTCCTATTTTCAAATCACTTTTAGCTTTTTCCTAATGCACAATCTGAATTTAGCTCAGAAAAATGACATATTTGAAGTTTTGTTAAATGCTTGACAATTCCAGGCTCTTCCCAAAAATTTAAAAACATGTAAATAACTGAGAAACTTAACCTGGATGAAGCATTAACAAATATACTTCTGCATTGACATAGGAATGAAGTAGCTTGGCTAATTTTCAATTTTAATGATTGATTTTTTTTAAACGTTAAATAATGGGTCACAACGACCTCTGAAGGCAGAGAGGACCTAGAGTCTGACTGTATGGTATTACAGTTAAAGAGACAAAGGGCCAAAGGCTGGGTTGTGTTAGGGCAGGTTGACACTGCTTCACTGGCACAAAACTGCCGTAAAGCTGGCACCCCCTGCCACTGGATGATTTTGCTAGCACAGAGGGATCCTCAAATGGTGTAGAGCCATCATAGTTACTACTATACCATCACCACCCCTCTCTGAAGATGGTGTGGGATGGGGTAGTGAGGGCACATGGGACAGCCATATGCTCCAATGTATCCTGGCAGCCGCGAAAGACTACTGGAGCTGTTGGCAGCCAGCACAAGCTGGAAGAGGTAACTGGATCAGCATAGGATGGCTCCAGGATGAAAGGAGTCAAGGGTGACTTAAGTGCATCTTTGCACCCTCTTCCATAGCTCCACTGTGAGCTCTTTAACCACAGCTGAGGATCTGGCCCTTACTGTTATTTATTGAAAGCTTTACTTGTGCTGTATTATGCCTCTGCACAATCACAAGAGAAAGTTTCCTAATCACCACTCGCAAGTGGGTGAGTAGGTTTTTCAAGTCCTGCCTTATATGCATCTTTGAGGTTACTGTAATAGTCAGACATGAAGGGCAAAATCCCAGCCCCATTAATGTCATTGTCAAAACTCCTATTGACTTCAATGGGACCAGGATTTCACCCAAAGTGAATAGACTAAGTGATGCAGATAACATCCACCAAAAGAAAAAGTTGACAACTTGGTTTGGATAGGTGAGTAGAAAATGTTTCCTCCTATATCTCAAAGTGACAGAGTGATATTCAGTTTGTAAAGTAGCCAGATAAAAGGATGCAATGTAGCCATTTCCTCCCTAATTATGTTTTATTATTTATACACCCATTGTATCAATATTGTTTTAATCATTCTTTCAGAGCAGCCACGGTCACGGTTTTCATAAGGGACTAGCAGTTTTGGGTACCTCCTTTTTTAATTGCCCAGCGTGAGACATGTTAAAGGGGCCTGATTCTCACAGAGCAAACATTCAGTGCTTTCTGAAAAATCAGCCCTCTTTAAGATATCTCAAATTTGGTAGATAAAAACCTGAGGCACCCAAAATCACTAATCAGAATTTTGAAAATCTTGGCATACCTAAAGATTCATCAGAATCTGACTAAATAATGTCTATCATGTAGACCAAACAACTACCATCAATTGGTGTGGTCAATGATGTCATCCTAATGGAATCTTTTACTCGACCTTTACATAGCCCTCACTCAGACTGAATCCATTAGGATAACCCCAGTGATCATATCAACTGATTAATATTTATTTGACCAATTAATTTAAGTGTTGGTTCTTCTGAATTGGTGATTTTTTAAACAGGGAAATTACATGAATATTTCATATAGTTTTGTTCTGACTTGAATATTAATGTCAGGAACATGGAAAGCCTTAAGAACCCGACTTTGACAGCCTGCAGGAATTTTTGTAGGTGTTATTCTTTGTGAAACATGAGTCTTTTAGGATCATTATGACCTTTTTGGTCTCATATAAATAATGCCTCCAGCTGAGGCACAGGAAATCCAAATTGCCTTTCAATTTAAATCACAGGAAATTCTGATTCTTTACTTATCTCAAGCAAAGTTAATAGAAAACAGCTGCATAGATTCTGTTGAAATGTTATATTGGATGTTTCTCTACTAGTCGTTCTTTCTTTGGAGTGCTTGGTTAAAATGAAATCATTCAGCTGCTTTTTTCCATGTTAATACTGCATTTCAATAGCTTTCAATGAAATACTAATCCTCATAAATTAGCTCCCACTATTGGCAGTAGTATTACTGATAATGACAGGCAAAAATTCAAACTTGGATCATAAGCTGTTTACTAGAGCTGTGTAGAAAGGGCACCATTGCCTTCCAAGTATCCTCTTGCAGCCAAGTTGGGGGTGTGCTGTGTCCTGCCTCAGTTTCCCCCTCAATGAGGTCACTTAAGCAGCCTGGTCAAGGAGAAACCAAAACATTCTACTTTATAGCAATATACTTCCCTTTACTAAAGCCTTCTAAAAGGAACACTTGTACAGTTATTTAAAGGCTCATACCTCATAGACCAGATACAACTTAAATCACAAAATAAAGTCTCTGGGTTCCAGGAGCAGTTCCTTCTACTCCATGACCTCAGGCTTCTCTGCTTTCTGGAGAGCTCTGCAGTCTCTCCCAGGTCTCCTTGCCCAGAGAGTTTTTTCCTAGCTCAGTGTCCCTGGGAGCTCCCTCCTCTGGAGCTTCCTTTCTCCTCAGGAGCTTTTCCAACTGACTTCTTCTAAGCCTTTTATTAGGTCCAGGTGATCATTACTTACCTGTCTTCTAGCTACTTAGGCAGTTAGCTATCCCCAGCTGGACCTGGGTTGGCTCATTTCCTTCCGTAGAGCCTGTCACAGATAGGCTGGCCAGACCTGTGACTATGTGATCAAAACATGAAATTTCTGTCCCACAGGAAATTCAATATTTTAACCTTGACTTTTGTCCAGAATTTGGATATAAAGGTGAAATATCAAAACTTTCAACCCAACTTACTACAAACATTTTGTTTTGGTTTTCCTGGAAGAAAATTTTGCCAAAAATCAATCTCTTCCCCCAGAAAATTTCAACCAGCCCGAATTTCTACCACAAATAAAACTGTACTAACCATGGTCAGTTTCATTTTAAGATGCAAGCATTGTGGCCTCATGGATGTCCCTCATCAAACCTCATCAATTACCTATTTTTTGCATGTGCAGTATAACGTGGTAGAGTTTGCCCATGATAGTGGCAGCAGGAGAGGCTGGGCAAAACATCCTGTTTTTCAAATGAACACCTTCGGCTCCCTATGCCTTCATAAAAATTGCTGTTGATTGTCAAAGAAGAGATGGCATGTGTCCTGCAAATAGGAAGAGGAATTGTGTAGGGTGGTCCCATGAGATATAATTCAAATCAATTCATCAAGCAAAGGAAAAGTTAGGAAAGATATCAGGAAAAACTGCTACTGATGACCCCTTTTTAGATCTGTGGGGTACAATGCACTGGTGATGGTGCTAAAAATATTGCCCAGGAACTTGAAATAAAATAGCCTTGCCATGTATACTGATAATTACAGCAATGAGTTTAAAATAGAGTTTAAATGTTTTCTTCTTGTTTTATATAAAAGTCTGTAGTACTCAGTAAACATCCCATAGCACCTCTGAGAAATGCAAAAATCCATAGATTGGTGAGGAGGAGGACGGATAGCTCAGTGGTTTGAGCATTGGCCTGCTAAACCCAGGGTTAAGTGTGCCCAGAGAGCTTTTAAATTTGAAGGCGTATTGCTAGTTCAGAAATAGAGACCCAATTATTTGCAGGTGAAAACAAATACAGGGCTGGAAATCTGGTTCTCCAAGCATATGCTACATACTGAAAATGTATTGGGTTCGCTTTTACTCTCAACTACACCAGTTTTATACCATTAACTCCACTCAGTATGTCTACACTCTGACCTGGAGGTGTAATTCCCAGCTTGAGTAGATGTACCTGCACTAGCTTTCATCAAGCTAGTGCGCTAAAAGTAAAAGTTTAACCGTGGCAATACAAGCAATGGGAAGGGCTCATCACCCCGAGTACGGACCTGTCTGAGACTCCAGGTACATATTGGGGCAGCTAGCCCCTCCCACTGTTTGCACTGCCACAGCTACACTTCTGTTTTTAGGGTGCTGGCTCGATCAGAGCTAGTACTGGTATGTTGCCTGGAGTTGGACAGAAAACCTCCAGCTCGAGGTTTAGATATACCCACTGACCTCTGTGGGATTGCTCCTCATTCACAGAAATATACCAGAGAGGAGAATATGGCCCCTTCTACATTTTCACAAAGACAAAGTTGGTACCTTTATGATGTTAAAGTTGCCATCTGTTTTCAGTGTGACACAGAAAGCTACTGTTTTCATCTGGTTTAATTTTTTTATAAGCTTACTACATTCATATCCCCCATCCTGCATCAATAGTACACAACCGTCAACATACACTTACCCTCATGCTCTGTATAATCATGTCGGGAGTTAGCTAATAAATCTTTAATTTATAGGCTATTTGCCATTGAAAGTCCTTGTGCTCTGCAATGACTAAGCTTCACAGCAGATCATCGTCCCCAGCTCTGAAGAATATGGAAAAGTTTTTCAATAAAAAAATCCCTGCTTTCTAAAAGGTTTAGGGACCAGTTTCTAAATTTAGTTAAACCAGCGTTGAGCTGAAATAAGTCCCTGGGTATCAAAGGAGTTCTGCTCTCTGTCACACTGGTGTAAAAAAATCAGAGAACTCCATTGGCTTAACTGGAGTGTCTGAATTTACATCAAAATGACTAACCTGGCCTGAAGTGTTTGAAAAGTTCATTGCAGTCAGTTATTTTCTTGCATTCATGCGAGTTTAATCCTTTAGTGGACTGTTTTCCTCTTTTTTGAATGATTGTGAAAATGAAAATATCTAAATAAATTGTTGCATCATTAAAAGTATAAGGCTGCTCTCTATTTTCTAGTCCCTTCAGCAGCGTCTAGACTAAATAAAAAAGAAAAAGGAAGTAAAGTGTTTCTGCAGAGCTAATTCCTCCTGAACCGTGTATCGGTACACGCTCAGGGTCAGTTCTTATAAAACCCTGCTTGTTATTTTTAATAGGCTACCAGCTCTTTTCCCTAGGGGGTCACATGAATGCCTCTTTACTTGATGAACATACACAGCATCCCATAGCAATGATGGATGGAAATGGCTCACATATTACAATGTTATCTTGTATGATGATCCCACGTTGTCTCTTTCTAAAATGTATTGTCACTAATGTTCTCCAGCAGCATCCTTGTCTGCTAAATAAGCCTTCTGCATTAAGCTACAAAGTAATTTTGCACTTAAGATAAGAATAAGTAAAAGCTGTTAAGATAACTTATATGTCTTCATTGCCTTCCTGGCAATAGGTCTAAACAAGCAGGCAAAATAGACTTTGTTAGGTTAATGCCATGAGCTGGGGTTGTAGAGAAATACGACAGCATTGAGGAGAACAGCAGCAGCACAGGAGAACTGGAGTAGTCATCCTCATTAAATATTTATCCTCAGAAAGCAAAAGCAGTTATACAGCAACACAGATGGCCGAACAGCCTTCCATTAAAAAATGAAGCTATATGGCTTTATAAAGAATATGGAAGAGGAATGAGAAAGAGATGGACTGTGCTGAGAAAATAATTGCCTTGGATGGCAGAGGGCAGGAATCTTTGGAAGGAGGAAGCATTAGCAACAGGGAATTCATTACGTATGACGAGGATAGGAGCCCAGCATTGTAACATAAGATAAAACAGTGGGTAACCTGCTTAACGGGCTGCTTTTCCCCACAGTTAATGCTGGCATTTGTCCTGTCCTTACATGTTTTGATGTGCAGGTCTTATAGGAAATACATATGTATTTGGGACCCACGGGTTCTGGCGTTTTTCGGTGCCTGTTTTTTAAACAGACAACTTTTCAGTGGTAAGTAGAGTAAATACCAGGCAAGTTTACTCTTCTTTCCAAACTGCACAAAATCTCTCATGGAATTGCTTCAATTTTTCTTAAATGCAGGAATTTTTCTCTGGGGATTTCAACTTTTCCAGGAACAAACCACCAGCCACCCAATTTTCTCTGTTTAATGTCAGATTGTCCTAGTCAAGCCCAAGTGGGAGCATTTATAGAAATGGTCGTGAGGAGCTCCAGACACTGCACACTACAGCTTGGGGTGGGGGGGGGGGGGGGAAGGGGTGAGCAGATTTTTCATTTTGTTGGAAAGAAAACAAAAATTGAAATTTCACTTGAAAAGAAACTCGAAAAATTGTTTTGGGTCGATTGATACTTTGTTTTGATAAAACTGAAAATGTTTCATTTAGATTTTGACTTTATTTTAATAGTATGTTAAAAGTGGTTACAGAACAGAACACTGAACTGTTCCATTCGAAAAGATCAACACATTTCACGTCAACCTTCTCAAAATGTTTTTTCAGTCTCTTTCCAAATGAAATTGTATCTAAATGGACACGTTTCTGCAAAACATTTCCCTTTTGACAAATCGATGTTTTCTAACAGAAAAATATTCCATCCAAAAATTATTGACCAGCTGTACTGCACACGCACACACACCCACGGCTATGGCTGACTCTTTTCTATCCACCTTGGGTACTTCTATGGCCTCCATTACCATAGGATCTGAGCACCCTGCAATCATTTATCCTCACAATACCCCAGTGAGGTAGGGAAGTGCTATTATCCACTGAAGCAGTGATTTGTACAAGGTCATATTAAATTCTGTAGCAGAGCAGGGAATTTCAGGCGTCTCAATTCCCAAGCTAATTTCTGAACTGCTGGACCACCCTTCCTCTCCTTTAATTGCCCTTGCTGTGTCCTATCACTACATAATGTTGACCTGTGATGACAGCCACCAAGAGAGAGATGAGCACCCTCTTTTATCCTGTAGCAACTGCTCCTGGCTTATTTAGCAACTCTAAATTATTATGGATTGAAGTGTGCAACCAGTTGCACAAACTAGTCTCACAATGGTTAATATTTTGCAGGCTGTGGCTAAAGGCCAGGTTCTGTTAGTTACATCAGCGTACATCCAGAGTTACTCCACTGACTTCAGTGAATGACTCCAGATTTACACAGGTGGAAGAGAGCAGATTCAGCCTGAGTTATAGAAAAATAGCAACAAAAGAAAATAAGTAGGTGCTTAGATGGTTAAATCAATTATTTAAATAGCCAAATTAAATAGCACAACTGGAGCTATCTTAGCCACCTTCCTAGAGTTCACAAATACACACATAGAAGCCCTGAATTACAGAAGGCAGCAGCTCTTTGTTTTTGTTTGTTTAACCCAAATATTTATATAGTTCATCCTTTTTCTTACCTGGTCATTTTTTTTAAAACTAGATATTTATATGGCTGTACCTTTTATCACTTGCCTATCGTTATAGGTTTTCCACCTTGCTTTATGACTTTTTCTAATGCTAAGACTGTTTTTCTAACTTCTTTAGGGTTTGTATTTTGTTTGTTTTTTAACAATTGAAATATTTTGGATCTCATGTAACTCTACTAGGGTTTCCTCTCATTTACTTTTGCTACAGTGTGATCAAGATCAGAGTAAATCGTCTTAACTACTGTGTGCTCTAGCAATACACAGAGGCCAGTTTATGTATGTTCATATTACAATGATCTTTTGCTGTCTAGCACTTCGTTCCCTAAATGACGTGTTTCAATGTCTGTCAAGTGTTAACTTACTATCATTGAAAGAGGTAAGACCTGCTTTCTGAGTTTCTGTTCAGACTTCTTTGGGGGGGGTTTTCTGGTTCCTTTCCATCTAGGTTTTGGATAAAATAAATGGACAATGCTCACAGCTGCATGAGAGATCTCTCACTCCTAATACCACCATTCTCTCTGGCTTTCCTTTTTTGGTAATGTTTGCTTTGGTTCTAGACATGAAAAACTATCTGACGGCAAAGTGCCTTGATGTTCGCAAGCATGGAAAATTCCAGTCTCTCCATTAGTTTATTTACTGCAGTTTATTGGGAACTAAACTTTAGATTTTAATGGCTGCAGTTAGTTCTGTTTATTTTTAACATTTTTTTTTTTAAATAAAGCTTTGCTGCTCAGAAGCCATTGAATATATTGGTTAAAGAGCCGGAGATTTTGGAACAGTGAAATCAAATGCTCCAATTGCAAAACAGTCAAACATTGGTGACCATGTTTTCTTAAAAGCAGTTCAAGGGGTGACTTGCCTCTGATAGCATAATTACTCTCCACTGAGAGACTGACTTCTGCTCCTTAAACTCAGAAATGATCTGCATTTTATATTTAAAAGTCCTGCCAGACTTGAAATTGTTATCTGTAATTTCTGGCAAATAAGAGTTGTCAAACTTCACTTACCAAGAGTGTTTTGGTAAAGTCTGTATTATAAGATATCTGTTGGGGGCAGGAAAGAAAGACTTAGCCTTTGTACAAAAACTGAATTCTAAGAAGGAAGCTTTATAATTAGCTGATACTGTGGTTTAGACATAACACAGCTAGGTTTCAGTATTAAGCTCTTGACTAGCTTTAAATCATAATTTAATAGACTTTGGTAAAATTCTTTCGGTGGCTTTTATAAGCAAATGAACAGCCACCTGCTTAGAAACCTCTTTAGAATTTAAGTATTGTTTGTTTTTAGTACTAATTGAATTATTAAATAATTTGATTCAATTACCATCCAATATTTAGACTAACTTGTTGATTTGCATGTTGTAAGATTATTTTTATTTTAGTTAATATTATAGGTAGTATTTATTAATATTAGCTCAACTTTGGGGATACCTTTTCTTGATTGATGTGTTTAATTAAATTTAGAAAAGGATATGGATTCACATTTCTTTCAGTAAGCAATGTGGGTCCAGAACCTTTGAGTACCTGGGTGGAAAGCAGCTGGTCAACATGACCAGCTTCTCCTAATCAGCCTTTCTGTTAAATCACTTCCTTCCTTCTGTTCTCTGCCTTTGGCACATACTAGTCCTGTGGGCTGTTATCTTTTGGTCCAATTTTGGTTGTTGGGTTTAGTGTGTGGATGCTGGGTGGCGTTGGTGGCCAATAATATACAGATCAGAGTAGATGATTGGGTGGTCCCTTCTGCCCTTAAGCTCTATGACAATTTCTTTGTGCCTCAGTTCCTTCAGTTAGGAGGAGATAATAGCGTACATTCTCTCCTACCCTTTGTCTGTCTTGACTATTTATATTGTAAGAAGCAGAGACTGCTCTTTAATATGTTTGTACAGTATTTGGCAGGAAGGTTCTGTAATTCAAATAATAAGGGGGTAATTAGAGGGATTTCTTCTTAATTTAGACACCAGCTGTGGGTCTTATCTTTATACCCCCTCCTCTAACAGTTCTTCTGCTGTTTTGGACATGCACAAACCTGACCTCTATCTGTACCTTTGGTCTATGAATACTTGCACACACAGGTGTTAGTGCCCAGATCCTCAAAGGTATTTAGGCACCTAACTCCTATTGATTACAATAGGCATTTGAGGATCTAGGCCTATGTTCGTAAATAGGCATACGTGCATGCACAAAACTGTCATGAGGGTAGACCCCAAATTGCATCCTGACCCGGAGTTAATACTGCATGGCCAAAATTCTGATGGACCACTGGGGAAGGTGGGCCAAAGTGTTTCTGAATCACTACTTTGAGGCTCTGTCTAGATGGAAATCAGTATTTCTCCTCACACCTGGAAATGCGTTTTGAGGACCTGGGTCCCATTTTAATTTCATTTTTAGCACTACTGTTTGCAACTTTTCCAGTTCAAGTGCAGTAGTTTCCTACAGCAGAACGAGCACATGCTGTGGTTAACATCCCCTTTAGCCTATCCACATACATTAATTTGGGAAGAAAGTTTCATGACTTGGCAAACAAACTGTTTACTATGTGTCTTTATTTTTCTTCTGAAATGTTATGACAGTATTGCTAAATTGCAGAAACTCCATGAATTTTAATCACTCTTAATAGCTGATAAAGCAGTTTGACTTTCACATATCCCTAAAACCAGTTCAGTATAATAGAACTACTGATTAATTCTCATTTGCCTAACTAGGGAGTTGGATTTTCATAGCGAGAGTGCAAGATGTCTATTGTCTGAATACAGCAAAATGCTCTAGAGGATACACTAGAAGATTATCAGGGATTCCCACATGTTTAGCTTGTGATTCTAATGCAGCTTCAAGTTGCTCAGGCAATTATGTTGGTGCTGGTACTGAATCATTTAAAGACTTTTTGCTAAATATGAACTTGATCACAGTGTTTGCATTCCATGAGTACTTCACACAGTTTAAAGCGTACTTGACCTGACATTTTCACCTTCTTAACAAGCTTTGTAGACTGTTTGTTCAGGCAGGCTGATCTAATGGTTAGAGCAAAGAACAGATAGCAAAAGTCAATTTCTAATCCCAGCAGAGCCACGAATTTACTGCGTGACAATGGGCAAATCACTTGACCTTCCATGCCTCAGTCAGCTAAATTGAACATTAGATTTAAAAAGAATAAGACCTGCTTGAAATTGAAATACTCCATTTAAAAAGAGCTTTTCCTTGTTCAATAAATGACTCTTAAAAGATTAGGTTAGCATGGTGAATGTTGCGTAATACTAAGAACAACCAATAAATGTTAGGATTTTATGTAAAGATTTTGCTGATATGAGTTTTCCAAAATATAAGCTGAGTGGTGCATAGTCAGGACACATCACTGGCACAATAAAGCCAGGCCAACAAGAACTCCACCACATACAGTCCAACCAACACTTCTTGAAAGCCCAGTAACTACAATTTACAAGGATTTAATCTAATCTCATATTCTGATGGGAACTTTTCTTTGCATGGGTAATTGTACTGCAACTAACTGCATAGGCTTCTCTTGAGCTGGAGGGAGTTCCCATTCCTCTGACCTGGACTTGATCTCTCTGTTTTAGCATGAGAGCTCCCTGCAGCTCAATAATAATGGGCTAGAGCCTCAAGAAACTAAGAACTTCCGCAGTTGGCCAATCAACAAAGGCTTATTCAGTTCAGTGATGGCTTAACAATATTCTGATCTTAAATATGCAAACAATTACAGTTCTGGGCTTGGCAAGCAAGTATTGGATATGTCAATATATATTCACTATTGCCAGAGGTCTGCAGACTAGAGGGAATGTAGGGGAAGGGGCTATACCTGGGGTTTCAGTTTGGGCCCACTATGCATCTGTTAGCATAGTGAATTGGAACACAAACGCTGACCTACGACACAAGCAATGCAATGGGATATTAGGAGTTTGAAAAACAGAAACTTTGTGGCTCTAATTGTTGTCTCCCCTCCACCCTTTCCTGGCTGCATGGGTCCACCTCTTCCCTAGAGGAACTTTCGTTTACTTGTGAATCAAGAAGAGTTGCATGGCTCAAAAACCACAGCGTGAGGAAGAACCTGACATAAACACACAGTTGTGTATTGAACACATTTTTGTACTAAAGAAACAATTTCCTCATAATCTGGAGTCCCCAGCTTTATTTATTTCATCTTCAGTGCCAAGGTTCTAATTAATCAGCACACATTTTGCAGGGTCATCAATCCATGTAAATCTTAAATTAGCTACCTTCATTTATATGATTTGCAAATAACATCTTTAAGGTGAAATGCAAGGCTATTTGTTTATGCAGGTGTCCGGCAGGTATAACTGAAAAGAGATATTCTCTATTGTGTTCTGCATCTTTAAATTATGTAATCCCTACCTACTGCAGAGGGCAGCTGTAGCTTAGAATTTTAGTTCAGATGCAGAACATTACAGAGAAATTTACTATGCAAGCTCTCTCTCTCTCATACACAGTTTATAATTGGCTTTCTTTGTTTCTTGTCCTTAATTTGAAATTAAAAATCACTTACACTGAACAAATAAAAGTCTTGCTCTTTGTCTATGGGAAAACAAACGAATATTCCACAAATACCACTGGCCTATGATCAAGCAGACAACTTAAACCGAGTGGTGACAAGTAATGAGAGGCTAAAAGAATAAGTGACACAAATGAAAACCTCTTTTCTTCCTTTAAAGACATAAACCTCCCAGCCCCCTTTTCTCCTAGTGCAACACCATGGAATACAACTGGGGTCAGAGGTAGGGCTGGCAGTATTTAGCCCTTTCGGTGCAGCAGCACCATGGAGTAGCTGGTGGCATCAAGTAAAGTATAGATAGGAGGTGAAATCAAAGTATGTCATCCAGAACAGTCTGAATTTTCAGTTCAATTTGGATCTCTGGAGGCAGGGGTTCCCTCCGTGCAGAATTCCATTCCCCCCCCCCCCCCCCCCGCAACACACACACATCAGGGGGAGTACTTGGGTCCCAACTGGAGCAGAGGCAAGGTAGAGGAAGCAGAGCTGGCCAACATCCTATGGATTTAAAGAGAAACAGAGCTAGCAAGTGGGTAGAAACAGAGAGGGTTGGACTTTACAACTTAAACGGGAGAGGGGAGAGTGGGAGAAAATGGAGAAGTGAAAATGCTTGCAGGGGTTGAGGACAAGAAGGGGTTGCAGGGATTGAGAAAAGAAGATTAAGGGGGGACTGAGAACAGGTTTTGAATACTTTTAGGGCTCTTAAAAGAGGATGGTGATTGATTCTTCTACATGTCCACCGAAGGTAGGACAAGTAGTAATGGGCTTCATCTGTAGCCAGGAGGGATTTAAGTTAGATATCAGGAAAAACTTTCTAATTATAAGGATAGTTAAGCACTGGAGTGGATTACCAAGGGAGGTCGTAGAATTCCCATCACAAGAGGTTTTTAAGAACAGGTTAGAAAAACATCTGACAGGGATGGTGTAGGTTTACTTAGTCCTGCCTCAGCACAGGGGGATGGATTAGGTGACCTCTCACGGTCCCTTCTAGTTCTACATTTCTATGATTCACTAGGGAAAGGAAGGCCTTTGGCAGTCACATGGAGCCAGTTGTGGTTCTCTGATCCTTGCCCACCCCACCACTTCAGCAGAAGTTACAACAGCCGGGGACCTACTCTAAATTCCACCATTGGCATAAGATCTGCTTCTCTTACCCATGCACCACCTACCCAGCCTTTCAAAACACACATAAGTTTCATCCACAGAAAGTTTTCCTGCACAAGAGGAATTCCTCACCTGATATCTCCAGCCAATTTAAGACTGCTTATGCCATGCAAAGTGGTCACAGCTGACTAGAGAATCCAACCCCTTGAGTGTAAACTCATGGACTTTCCTACTCCTTGTATGGAAGACGTCTGCTTAAGGCAGAGGTGGCCAACCTGAGCCTTAGAAGGAGCCAGAATTTACTAATGTACATTGCCAAAGAGTCACAGTAATACGTCAGCAGCCTCCCATCCACTCCCCAGCCCCCATCAATCAGCGCCTACTCCCCCCTCCCCCCACAATCAGCTGTTTCACGTGTGCAGGAGGCTACGGGAGGAGGAGGGAGGAGCGAGGGCATGGAAGGCTCAGGGGAAGGGGCAGGGGCCTTGGGGGAAGGGGTGGAGTGGGCGCAGGGCTTGGGGCAGAGCAGGGGGTTGAGCAGTGAGCACTCCCCAGCACATCAGAAAGTTAGCATCTATAGCTCCAGCCCAGGTAAGGTGCCACATATTAACCAGTGCTTAGGTAAGGCGCAACATATTAACCTTTGAAGAGCTGCATGCGGCTCCGGAGCCATAGATTGGCCACCCCTGGCTTAAGGTATGACATGGCCATCGAGAAATTTCTGTCTACAACACAGGATACTTCCCCAGTTATCACATTGTGTGACACTAGCACCTCGCATATAGCAGACCATTGCTAGCTATACCAGTCCATGCTAACTACCAGTTTGGATTTCATTGTTCTGCCCCCTGCCCCTTTCTGAGTTCATGAACCCTCAACAGTTTCACCTCCCGCTCTGTCTGTGGGAGCAGAACAGATCTTGATGAGGATTTTCCCTTCGGCAGAGCTAGGACAGCCTCAACTTAGTGGTTAGCTCTCACTTAGCTCACACAGGCAGTGTAAGAGAGCTAGCAGGTGCTGTGGCTGCTCTTCCTGGCCTCCAGCCTAGTGGGGAGTGGCAGTTCTCCCTGAAAGCAGCCCCCTCCAATGGTCTTTGTGGAAGGACAGTGCAGGTTACTCATCACAGTCATCCCCATTTCCTTAGCCCTGGAGAGAAGTCAGGCTCCTTCCTCAAGCCTGCAGGGGAGAGGATAAGTAGATGCTTCCAGACCTGCCTCTGAAGGGCCTATAGAAGGTAGGTTCTTGTGGGGGCTTGGGGTGATTTCAGTTGAACCAGATAACTCCCCAGGTTTGTCTGAGTGCTGTCTGGGCATTTCAAAAACATTGATGCTGGATTTTTGTATGGTTCTATTGCTTCACTTTTAAAGGCTGATGCTGTGTTATTGCTATGTCAAAACCACTTAGAATATAGAAAGAAAGGGTGAGGAGGGTGATAACAAGGAAGAAAAAAGTTCATAAAGCTACAGAAAAGCATCCCCAGTTTTTGGGCAGGGAAGAGGTGACACTTTCCCTTGTACTTCACCCCTTCTGCGCACTATATATCACCCTTGGTTTCACTGACAACATCACTTAATGCCCATTGATCTCTACATACTCTAATGAGATGGGAACTCATCATCCCCAATTTACTTATGGGAAACAGATGGGAAACGATTGGTTCAAGGTCACACTGCAAGTTGGTGTCAGAAATGGAAAACAAAACCAGGCTATCTTGACTCCCAGGACTGTGTCCTATGAACTATCAGGGAAGCCTCCCCATTACAGAAAATTTACTTTCAGTGCCAGTTGAGCCACAAGACGAAGTCTCCTTCAGTCTGAGTCTAACTGTAGGTAGAAATTGTCTGATCTGATGCATGTGTTCCAGTTAAAGAGCAACTTTTAAAACTATTGTGGTTCTTTCATGGCCTGATAGCGCTTCCCTTCAGGAAACCATTTAGAGTGCAACACTGTCTGCAGAGCTGTGAGATAGCACAATAGGATGAGCTCATTGCTTTCATAAAAGTGTATGAAAAAGATGGGTGGTAGTCTATTGCCTATAATAAAGGTCATGACACTGCTTTTCTATATTCACACTATATTTAGCAAGTTCGTACAGCCCAGACTATGAAAATGACTGTGTGTGTGAAGTCATCAATCGGATGCATTTTACTCCTATAAATTCTATGACACACAAGCATGTGTTTTTTTTTAATGCTGTTGATCAGATCTGTTTAATACAATTAATCTGTTCTAAAGTTCATAGTGGACTACAATTCTTGTTAGTAGTGTAGTGGCCGCTACAAACACTAACCAAAGATCAGACCCTCATTATGCTGGGCACACACATAATGAAAAGACCTCTCCCAAGATGCTGAACACCTTGCAGGATTGGGCCCAAAGTGCCCCCTTGCAGATTGATATAGGCAATCCCTACTGTTATATCATTTGTTCCAACTAACAGTGACATTCGTATCAAGGAATCCCTGAGTTACACACATTCTTACCTCAGACCTCGCCTCAGAAGACTAGCATCTGTTATCAGCATGCACCAAATCAGGTTCTGATTCCTTTTAATAGATGACTCTCCACTACACAACAGGAGAGAGAACCTTTCATAGAGGGGAGGAGGGGAAGGGATTTTCTAATGCTTGTGCTGGATGCATGGGCTCCAGAGAAGTGTAGGCGCGCAGCATACAGTAAGGTTTTAATCCAGATAGATGCAAAGATGTGAGACTTGGCAACATTTCTGGAGGAAGATTTTGCTTGTACCTACCAAATACCTGCTTATCATTGTAAGTAGAATGATTTATTGGCTATCCCTTTTATAACTTAGTTATAGAACTCTTGTAAATATATCCATCACATTAGTCGGTTTCAGTCCAGTAGCATAGTACGGCTGACCCCTCAGCAGAGACGACCTAGGCTTGCTGATAGTGTGGGGGTAGACTGAGGGCAGCCAGCTTCAGCAGTGTTACTGAGCATGCTCAGTCCATGTGAGCATGCCCAGTTCAAACCAAGCAGCAAATCTGAGGGAGTACATGACACCACATGCTCCCTCCACGTGTTGCCTCTGTCCCTCAGAGACATACATCTCCAGATGCTGCCATCTCAGAGAAAGGAAAGGAGGACCTGACATGCAATGCATCTATATACATGACATATTATAGTAATTCTAACTGAGATAGGTATGCCATACTAGATCAGACCCGAGGTCCATCTAGGCCAGTATCCTGTCTTCAACATTAGCCAGTTCCAGATGTTTCAGAGGAACATGCAAAGCAGACGTGAGATAATCTGCACACCCATCCCATGAAGTCATCTTAACCCATAATAGATAAAAATTGTCTCAAATCCTGAAGCATGAGGTTTTATATCCCTTCTAAAGCTTTTTCACTATTAACTATTGTAACTTTGAATACTCGTTTTATCAGTGTAACATCCAACCCCTCCTTAATTCTTCCTAAATTCTTGATCTCACTGACATCCTATAGCAACGAATTGCACAGAATAATTCAACCTTGTTAGACTAGGCAATATCTAGACTAAGCAATTTTTCTCACCCTACTGGATACTGCAGGTTGGCTACAGTCTTTCATATGCAGGCTCTCCGTGTTAGCCTGGGGACCAGTCTCCTCAGCTCCAGATCATTGCCTTCACCATGGGTAGGAGAAGAGATAGGACACAAATATGTGGCCTCAGTCTGTTCTTTATTTTATATGCTCATTCCATGTGCTTGGAGAACACAAGTCCATACATGTCTGGTGAGCACTACTGAGTCACCAGGCAAGGTTGAACAATTCTCCTGGTGTGGCCTTGTGCAAATGAGTCATTGAATTTTAACTCCTTTACTGGACAATGGCTGTTGATGATTGTTCGACACATGTCCAGGTGCTGATTATCTCCCTTGCTGTTATCTCTGGGGAGCTAATATCTGGGTGATTCCTCAACTCATAACATATTTTAATGACAACCATACAACACAATCCCATAGCTTCATATGCACTAATAATAACAACAACACATATTTAGATAGAACAATGGCTTTCAGCAGAGCATAAGTTTTCCCATGATACCTTACATGACATGTTTTATATGAAATATCACAATTATATACAAATGTTGAATATGGGGGTTACAGGGCACTCCCCTGAGGTATAAAGTGTCACAGCCACATTAAAATAATTCAAGGACTATGTTGAATTCATGCTTGGAAAAAAACTGAAGGTGTGAAACCAGAAATTAATAAACCAAAATCGGTGTGTTGGATATTGGGCCTAATTGGTGGACAAAATAATGAGCAGATTGGGGGAGGAGGGTGAAGACCTGAGGGAAGTACAGGGAAAGAACAAATGGAGGATACTGAAGCAAGCTTCACTGGCCTGGCTGCCACCTCCACCATCTCCTGGGAACCTGGACCTTCATTAGCCTAATCCTGAGAAATGTTCTGACCAGACCACAGAGAAGGATCCAGATGACATCGCCATCTCTATCAGCTCCAGCTGAACCTCAGCCACCACCTGGGATGAAATGGGATCAGACTTTAGCAACTGCAGCAGCAACAAACAGCTCCAGCTCATCTCAACTAACTTCTTCTCTTTTCCGCAAAAGGACAGTTATTACCATCTTTTATACCATCTAACAGAGTGTCAAACAAATGGGGTTTTCCTTCTGCAAACTCTCTCCAGCTAAAGGGAAAGGGAACAAGAGATGTTAAAATGAAAGCCTTACTTAATACTTTACATTTCAAATGCTCTGTTTTTCCTTTTCTGTATTTTTAATACAGGCTGAGACCTCTGTGACCAAAACCACAAACCTTATGTAACAATGTTTAAATGTTGGACAGTGACTGGGTTAGGTTTACAGCTTTAACTCCTTTGACCTTTGAGATCAATACAACATCACTTGGTGAAGCACAGCTGAATGGATGTTCAATACAAACGTAAGGACTGTGGAGGACTGATTCTACCTGAGCACACATTCTGAGATTTGCTGTTCCGAGGAGGAGAAGGAAGAGGTGAAGAGAAAAGTCAAGGCTAGAAGCTTGTCGATACTTGTTTGCGTCCAAACACCACGAGGGTAGAGGAATGGGCACTTCTTGAATATGAGCAGTGTGACAAAGTTCCTCCTCTGCCTTGGTGGGTCCTGTGTTATTGGCGAATTTGCTTGCCTCAGAGATTCACAGCAGCCCTCAGTCTGGCCACTTTTGTTAGTGTTTCAAACCTGCCATTCACTCAGCTAACATCATCACTGGCCAGCCTGGGAAAAAGGAAGGAGAACAATTCCCGCAGCCTCTGCTGATCCACTATGTGTGTTGGGAAACAGCCCAGAGACCTTCCCCTCTGGTGGAACCCACAGTCCAGGTCAACTCCTCCTGTGTCTGATCAGGAGTTGGGAGGTTTGGGGGGAACCTGGGCCCGCCCTCTACTCCAGGTTCCAGCCCAGGGCCCTGTGGACTGCAGCTGTCTAGAGTGCCTCCTGGAACAGCTGTGCGACAGCTACAACTCCCTGGGCTACTTCCCCATGGCCTCCTCCCAACGCCTTCTTTATCCTCCCCACAGGACCTTCCTCCTGATGTCTGGTAACGCTTGTACTTTGCAGTCCTCCAACTCACTCTCAGCTTCTTGTGCCTCTTGCTCCCAGCTCCTCACACACACACCTCACTAACTGGAGTGACAGCTTTTTTAAACCAGGTGTCCTGATTAGCCTTAATTAATTCTAGCAGCTTCCCAATTGGCTACATGTGTCCTAATTAGCCTGCCAGCCTTAATTAGTTCTAGAAAGTTCCTGAGTGTTCTGGAATAGTCCCTATTATCTTATGCAGGGAAAAGGGACCTGCTTAACCTGGAACTAATGTATCTACCTTCGACCACTCTCTTGTAGCCATCTGCCTGACCCTGTCACAGCAGGTTAAAAACTGCGCAATTAAGCTTCAGTAGGTCATGGACTTGATTCGCTTCTGCACGGAGATCCACTCAGTGCAAGAGAAGGAAGCAGCACAGTCCCAGTCCTGGGTTGGCTTTGAGTGCTTAGGGACTGCTGTAGCTAGGCCAATTGATTGCAGTCCTCAAGCAACCATTGGCCAGCTGAGAATTAGCCTAGAACATCAGTGCTCTAGCCACATACCTTCTTGCCCCAGCACTCTCCCTGCTGGGGCCAGGATGGGGACGAATGGGAGCTGACTTTGGCACTGGAGGGTGGGGCTTGATTTGCAGATGGCACAGTAGTACCATCTGTTAAAACAGATAGACAGAAAGTGGGATTCTTTGGAAAGCCAACTTGCTCCTCTTTGGTCCTGGACAGTAATACCTGATGAGCCCACAGTGAGGCTTTAATCCTTTAGGACACTGGTTGCGAGCTATGAGACTTGGCAGCATTTATGGAGAAGTACTATACCTAGAACAATAAAACAGCTCCTTACCGCTTCAGGTGGAATGATTTACTGTATGAACCCTCTTTTGATTCAAAGGTGTTAAAGAAGCTATTGAAACTAAGTATCCGTTGTGTTCGGCCTCACCTGACATAGCGTTTTACAGCCCAAAACAGGTGCAGTATTTAAAAAGGAAAAAGGCAACAGAGCTCAGTACTTTCTGTAAGATGGAGCTACAGAAATGGTACAAGCCAACAGACCTTCTGTCAAATACGGTTTCCTTTTTCTAGTCAATACCATCTATTGCTATTTTTTTTTAAATTTCAGAACTATTATTTCCAGAGCTATTATTTCCTGTGCCAGTATTGTTAACAATGAGAAAAACAGAGAGGGCCAGACCCTCAGCTACTGTAAATTGGTACATCTCTGTTGAAGTCCATTCATAGACTCATAGATACTAAGGTCAGAAGGGACCATTATGATCATCTAGTCTGACCTCCTGCACAACACAGGCCACAGAATCTCACCCACCCACTCCTGCGAAAAACCTCTCACCTATGTCTTAGCTATTGAAGTCCTCAAATCGTGGTTTAAAGACTTCAAGGAGCAGAGAATCCTCCAGCAAATGACCTGTGCCCCATGCTACAGAGAAAGGCGAAAAACCTCCAGGGCCTCTTCCAATCTGCCCTGGAGGAAAATTCCTTCCCAACCCCAAATATGGCGATCAGCTAAACCCTGAGCATATGGGCAAGATTCACCAGCCAGATAGCCAGGAAAGAATTTTCTGTAGTTACTCAGATCCCACCCCATCTAACCTCCCATTGAAAACCTACACCAATTTACATTACCTGAGGATCTGGCTCAGTGTAAATAAGGTTGGCTGATGTGTTTATCAAGATTTCTCTTTCCCCAATCACACCCAGAGTAGTGATTACGGGACACAAAGCAATTTGTCGTTTAATTTCAAAGGGCACCACATTTGAAAAGATACGCAGTTTTTATTTCAACGGAGATCAAATCAGTATTTAAAGAATGGCAGGGGGTTGAATACTGGTCTGTAATCATAGAATCATAGAAGATCAGGGTTGGAAGGGACCTCAGGAGGTCATCTAGTCCAACCCCCTGCTCAAAGCAGGACCAATCCCCAACTAAATCATCCCAGCCAGGGCTTTGTCAAGCCTGACCTTAAAAACCTCGAAGGATGGAGATTCCACCACCTCCCTAGGTAACCCATTCCAGTGTTTCACCACCCTCCTAGTGAAATAGTGTTTCCTAATATCCAACCTAAACCTCCCCCACTGCAACTTGAGACCATTGCTCCTTGTTCTGTCATCTGCCACCACTGAGAACATAGAATCTGCCTCCTGAAATTATCATCAACATCATCGACATGCAGGACTCACCTACCTTCGCCAGGCAAAGGTAATATTACATTTGACTGATCTGCGTACGTGTGTGTGTGTGTGTACTACTTCAGCTTGTCAAATCTAGTGTGGGGGATCTCACACCAAATTCACCATCCTCAATGGTTTTATACAAATAGAGACCTGACTGCCAGCTAACATGCTGGAGAGAATACTGCATAACAGCAAAACAGGATTCCACAAATATGTCCCACATCCAAAATAGCCCATGCCTCTGAGACAGTGCCGGGCAGGACCCAACCCATTTGGGGAGCAGGAGCCAACCGAAACCACCCCAGAGCCTCCACCCCCAGACTATTTACTAGGTCACAACAGACCATAAGCATTTACAAATGGGTCATGAGCCCAAAAAGGTTGAGAATCACCGGTCTAAAATATATGAGCCTTAAGTGGGTGAAAATGACTTTTTGAGCCTGCAGCTTTATGGGTTATCATATTCCATAAGTGTCTTAAGAGAAAAACTACTCCCCATTTGAATTTCTTTTCTTTTGGTATAAATGCCATCAGACTTGCAAACTATTTTTACAAATTATTTTAAAGTGTTTTTTATTTAAGAATCTTAAGAGCTACAACCTCTGTTCTGGGAGTAAGCAATCGTAATGTGAATTTCATTTAATACCCCAGGTTCCCTTTATTATCCTGTACAGCGGTTTACCTTTAGAGACAGCTGGGTCTGTACATCCAAAACTGGGAGCCAAGAAGTCCTGCTTCTGACCCTGGATGTGCCATGGACTCCCTTGAGTAAGCCACTTAGGGTTTGATTCTGAGAGATGCTCAGCACCTCCTGTGAACTAGTGAGATACCTGCACTTCCATTGTCTTCTCTTGAGGTCTCTTGCATGGCGTGTCATTTGTCACCTTTACTGTTCAATATGCCTGGGAGGGGGAGGGAGAAGGTGTTACTATGCACTGATTTTAGTTTGTGCATATTAAAATGCCCTGCATTCCCATAACAATTCTAACTAACTGGTCCAGTAATACATATTCTATAATCCAGTTTAAGTTCACTGTGTATTGAGTTAGTGCAGACTAATGTTTCTGTGCACACATTGCTCTTTCACACTAGCTTGGCAGTCCTCTGAGTTCTACCCCATGGTGGTTGCATGTCACCAGGAGTGACCCGTCTACCTGGGTGCGCTCTCCACTGCTCTGATCATGTGGCCCAGATGTCACCTCCCCATTTAAATGCTGGCACAAAGCCAGGGTGGGTCCATTGGCTCCTCAAGTTGCATACCTCAGCATTCCAGCAGTGCTGTTGTATTTGTGTTATATGATGCCTTGTGCAGCTGCTCAGAGCCATGAGGGTCTAGATCGCTGTCCTTTGGGGAGATGCGAAAGTGAAGTCAGCCCTTTCCAAAAGCCACCAGGACCATATGGAGGAACAGGCTGCTGAAGTATCATCCGTATGCTGATGATATAGTTCAGATGGTAAAATGACAAAATGCCAAAATGCCTTTGGCGAACCTTTGCTGTTACTTTGTCCAGCCCATGTGTGAAAGGTGGCCTCTTTTCTCACAAAGAGACCAAAAAGTGGTTGGGGAAAGGGTACTGTTAAATGAGATGCATATGTTTACTGGAGGGACCAGACTGACTCCACATGAGCCATCCTATGTCTTTCAAATAAATAGGAAATGAGGTGTAAGCTTTGGTTTGGGGGTTTGTTTGAGGCTATTCTACCCAAAAACAAACAGAAACTGAAAACCGCAAACTACACAGCCAAAACTACATATTTGTGGATCAAAATTCTAATTCAGATCAACAAACACTAGAGACTAGCTGCGCTACTAAACCTTAGCTGGCTCCTATCTCACTCCACCCACTCAAAGTAACAATCACACAGTTGATCTAGTGTGTTTTTTTTAATGTACCCAGAGATTATTGCGATTGGAGGATGGAGTGCCAGCCCTGAATTTTATTTTCTGGGTTTATTATTAGACGATTAAGCCACTAATCTATTTTATTCAGCTAAACAGAAGGTATTTAGAGGTATGTAACAAGCTTTCAGCAGAACAAGCAAGCTCATCACCCAGACTGGTAGTGTTGTAACTCCCCTTTGATGAATGCTGTGTACTATACCCACAGCTTTTCAAGTACTGACATTTTTAAAATGTATTGGTAAATATGTTTAGATTAGGGCATATAGAGGAATGGAAGATGGAGGGTAATGTTGATGTGACTGAAAGCAAAATGTTAAAGGTTTATAATGTCTTTGGTGCCATAACAGCCACTGAATTTAAGGATTACATTGCCCTCTTGTGGGTAACCAGTGAAATTGAAATTGACAAGCTGAACTAGTGTTGCAGTGAGCAGTCACCTGAGATTCAACGTCTACACTACAAAATTAGGTCGATTTTATAGAAGTCGATTTTTAGAAATGGATTTTATACAGTCGATTGTGTATGTCCCCACTAAGCGCATTAAGTTGGCGGAGTATGTCCTCACTACCGTGAGTAGCATCGACTCACGGAGCGGTGTTCCTGTAGTCTCTGCTGCCCATTGGAATTCTGGGTTAAGCTCCCAATGCCTGATGGGGCAAAAACATTGTCACGAGTGGTTTGGGGTACATATCGTTAGTCTCCCCTCCCTCCGTGAAAGCAACAGCAGACAATCATTTCACGCCTTTTTTCCTGGGTTACCTGTGCAGATACCATAGCATGGCAAGCATGGAGCCCGCTCAGCTCACTGCTGCTGTTGTGAGCATTGTAAACACCTCGCACATTATCCTGGAGTATGTGCAGAACCTGGCTAAGAGACGGCAGCACGAGGACGACTGTGAGGAAGACATGGACACAGATGTTCCTGAAAGCACGGGCTGTGGCAACTGGGACATCATGGAGGCAGTGGGGCTGGTTGATACAGTGGAACACCAATTCTGGGCCCGGCAAACAAGCACAGACTGGTGGGACTGCATAGTCTTGCGGGTATGGGATGATTCCTAGTGGCTGCAAAACTTTCGCATGCATAAGGCTACTTTCCTGGAACTCTGTGAGTTGCTTTCCCCTGCCTTGAAGTGCAGGAATACCAAGATGAGAGCTGCCCTGACAGTTGAGAAGCGAGTGGTGATAGCCCTGTGGAAGCTTGCTACCCCTGACTGCTACCGGTCAGTTGGGAATCAATTTGGAGTGGGCAAATCTACTGTGGGGACTGCTGTGAGTCAAGTAGCCAATGCAATCACTGACGTTCTGCTATCAAGGGTAGTGACTCTGGGAAATGTGCAGGTTATAGTGGTTGGCTTTGCTGCAATGGGTTTCCCTAACTGTGGTGGGGCGATAGATGGAATGCATATCCCTAGCTTGGCACTGGACCACCTTGCCAACCAGTACATAAACCACAAGGGGTACTTCTCAATGGTGCTGGAAGCACTGGTGGATCACAAGGGACGTTTCACCAACATCAACGTGGGATGGCCGGGAAAGGTGCAGGACGCTCGCATCTTTAGGAACTCTGGGCTGTTTGAGCAGCTGCAAGAAGGGACTTACTTCCCAGACCAGAAAATTACCGTTGGGGATGTTGAAATGCCAATAGTTATCCTTGGAGAGCCAGCCTACCCCTTGCTCCCATGGCTCATGAAGCCATACAAAAGCAGCCTGGACAGTAAGGAGCAGTTCAACTGTAGGCTGAGCAAGTGTAGAATGGAGGTAGAATGTGCCTTTGGATGTTTAAAAGCTCACTGGCGCTGTTTGCTGACTAGGTTAGACCTCAGCGCAACCAATATTCCCATTGTTATTGCTGCTTGCTGTGTGCTCCATAATATCTGTGAGAGTAAGGGGGAGATGTTTATGGCAGGGTGGAAGGTTGAGGCAAATTGCCTGGCTGCCAATTTTGAACAGCCAGACACCAGGGCAATTAGGTAGGCGTGCTGCGCATCAGAGAGGCTTTGAAAACCAGTTTCCTGACTGGCCAGGCTTTGGTATTTCTGTGTGTATTTCTCCTTGCTGCAAACCCGCCCCCCTTGTTGATTTTAATTCCCTGTAAGCCAACCACCCTCCTGCCTTCGATCACAGCTGGCAAAAGAAATAAAGTCACTATTGTTTTGAAACCATACATTCTTTCTTTATTAATTAAAAAAAAGGGGAGATAACTGATAAGATAGCCTGGGTGGGGTAAGGTGGGGTGGAGGAGGAGGGAAGGACAAGGCCACATTTCTTATTGTAGCCACACTACAAATCAAAACTGTTTGAATGACAGCCTTCTGTTGCTTGGGCCATCCTCTGGAGTGGAGTGGCTAGGTGACCGGAGCCTCCCCCTGCACTCCAGCACCCCTGGCGTTCTTGGGTGTCTGGGTGAGGAGGAGCTGGAACTTGGAGAGGAGGGCAGGTAGTTGTACAGTGGATGCAATGGTGGTCTGTGCTCTTGTTGGCTTTTCTGCAGCGCCACCAGACGCCTGAGCATGTCTGTTTGCTCTCCCATTAGCCTCAGCATTGCATCCTGCCTCTTCTCAGGGCTATGGGATGATCCCTTGCACTCACTTAATGCTTTCCTGGACTCTGCCACTGAATGCCTCCATGCATTAAGTTGTGCCCTATCAGTGTGGGAGGACTGCATGAGCTCGGAAAACATGTCATCACGAGTGCGGTTTTTTTGCCTTTTAATCTGCGATAACCTCAGAGACGGAGATGATGGGGGAGTCATAGAAACGTTTGCACCTGCAGGGGGATGAAAAGGGAGAGTAAAATTTAAGATGATACATTTCTGAGAACAAAAGGGAGACTCTCACAGTGAATCAAGCAATTCACAGCAGACAGCACATGTACTTTAGGTACAAGGTTGCATTTTGCCTTTTATATTTAGCGCCTGTCAATATGGTGACACATCACACACGGCTGGGCAACAGAATTCGGTTTCCAGGCAGCCACGGTAAGCCAAAGGGTACGCGGGTTTGGCTTCAATGCCTTCATAACATGTGGGAATATTTTCAAACTGCAGTGCCTTCCTTTCCCATAGCAATGCCGGTTGGGTTTGCCATTTAAAAGGAGGGGCTGTGGTTTTCAGGTGAATGTGCAGCACACACATCGCCCCACCCCTCTGTGTGGCTATTTGGGATGATCCCTTCCCCCCTCCCGCACACTGCGTGGCTATGGGATGATCCCTTTTAGCCAAGCGCAAACATCCCAGCATGAACGGGGTCCTTTTACTGTTCTCTTACAAAAATTCCCCTGTTTCAACCAGGTGACCATGAATGATATCACTCTCCTGAGGCTAACACAGAAAGATATAGACCAAATGTAGCTTGAATGTGACCAAAACCCAGGACCATTCACTGCCACACTTTTTGCTTCAGTGATTCCAGACTACTTGCTGGCATGGTAAAGTGTCCTACAGTGGAGGGTGAAATAAGGCAGCCCTCCCCAGAAACCTTCTGCAAAGGCTTTCAGAGCACCTCCAGGAGAGCTTCATGGAGATGTCCCTGGAGGATTCCCGCTCCATCCCCAGACACGTTAACAGACTTTTCCAGTAGCTGTATTGGCCGCGAATGCATCCCAAGTCTTCAGAGCAAATCAAACATTAAACACTTTTGCTTTTAAACACTGTACTGTAGTTACAAATGTGCACTCACCAGAGGTGCCTTCTCCACCTTCAGGGTCGGGGATCCTGCCTTGGGAAGGTATTGGCTCCAGGGTGATGAAAAGGTCCTGGCTGCCAGGGAGAACGGATTCACCGCTTGCCTGCTGCGCATTCTCCTCCTCCTTCTCCTCCTCTTCCTCATCCACAAAATCGTCCTCCATGTTGCATGAGACTCCCCCCTTGCAGGTGTCCATGGACAGTGGTGGGCTAGTGGTAGGGTCCCCCCCTAGAATGCCATGAAGCTGATCATAGAAGCAGCATGTATGAGGCTCTGACCCAGAGCTACTGTTCGCCTCCTTTGTCTTTTGGTAGGCTTGCCTGAGCTCCTTGACTTTCACGCGGCACTGTTGTGTAGCCTCTAGCCACCACGCCCTGTGCAATTTTTGGCACATATATTAGCATTTCTTCTTTTTGATCGGAGTTCGGCCTGCACAGATTCTTCTCCCCATACAGCAATCAGATCCAGTGTCTCCCGTTTCCTCCATGCTGGAGCTCATTTGCGATTCTGGGGGGACTGCATGGTCACCTGTGCTGCTGAGCTCGCCACGCTGACCAAACAGGAAATGAAACTCAAAAGTTCCTGGGCCTTTTCCTGTGTATCTGGCTAGTGCATCGGAGTTGAAAGTGCTGTCCAGAGTGGTCACATTGGAGCACTCTGGGATAGCTCCTGGAGGCCAATACAGTTGATTTGTGTCCACACTACCCCAAATTCGACCCAGCAAGGTCGATTTTAGTGCTACTCCCCTCGCCGGGGAGGAGTACAGAAGTCAATTTTAAGTGCCCTTTAGGTTGACAGAACGGGGTTGTTTGTGTAGACGCAGTCATTATAAAATTGACCTAACGTGGCTAAATTCAACCTAACCCTGTAGTAACAGCCGTGTTAGTCTGTATCTGCAAAATAACAGGAGTACTTGTGGCACCTTAGAGACTAACAAATTTATTTGAGCATAAGCTTTCGTGGGCTACAGCCCGCTTCATCGGCTGCATAGAATGGAACATATAGTAAGAAGATATTTATACATACAGAAATAGATTCTGTAGGGGAAATAGATTAAATTAGTGAAATGACCGAGCCATTATTTCCCCATGTTAAGTATCCTCACACCTTAATGTCAACTGTCTGAAATAGGCCATCTTGATTATCACTTCAAAAGTTTTTTTCCCCCCTGCTGATAATAGCTCCTCTTAATGAATTAGCCTCTTACAGTTGGCATGGGTACTTCCACCTTTTCATGTTCTCAGTATGTATAAATATCTTCTTACTATATGTTCCATTCTATGCATCCAATTAAGCGGGCAGTAGCCCGTGAAAGCTTATGCTCAAATAAATTTGTTAGTCTCTAAGGTGCCACAAGTACTCCTGTTCTTTTAACCCTGTAGTGTAGATCAGGGCTAAGGATCTGATCCTGTAAAGCATTTAACGCTCCTTGGAAGCTACTGCATATGCTTAGTTCCCATGAAGTTGAGGGCTCTCTGTATCTTGCAGGGTTGTTGTGTGGTTTAGAAAAGCCAGTGGGGTTACTAAGGCTGCTATTTACAGACAAGGTCTGGATGCTGACACTTCCCTGAAAGATGTTAGGGTCTTTGAATTTGCAGATTCTGTTAACTCACAATGAGACTACCTGGGGCAGGGAGAAAGCAGAGAGAGAGAGAGATTTTGGTACTCTAAAAAAAAAAAAAAATTAGCACACTGAGGTGGCTTTTTAGCCTTCTGAACTCTATCATGAGGCACATTTTCTCCCCCACTCCTCCCCCCCGCAAGGATTCAAATACCTTTCCCCAGACATACACCAGCCACATGTAGTTAGGCCGTTGGAAGTCAAGTCTGAAAAGTAGTTTGTTGTTTTAAACACACCTTCCTTAATGCCAATTGGCAGATGTCGAACCTTACTCAGATTGCATCTCTTAAGAGAACAATTTATACATTACAGGACAAGAGGGGATTTATCTGGAAACATATGGAAACTATTTATGGATTGTATTGAGGGATCTGGAAATTAAACTATGAAAATAAATCACACTACCCTGTTTTTTGGAAAGCATGCTATCTCATGAAGCCCATGAGCTGTGATCTGGCAATCTTGGCACTATGCTCACAGCATATAGGAGTTGGAAAGCAGACAAATCTCGTTCGCTTGGGATTCCCCTGGCCTTGTGGAGGGCACAAGGAGCACAGAGCCAATGTAGCCAGTTCCTCCTATACCTCCCCGCTTCCCTATCCCAAAATCCCTCTGGTGCCTGGGGGGAGGGATAGGGATGGACAGGACTGAAATGCACTGTGGTTCAGAAATCCCTCACTGATGGATGGCTCTCCTGGGAGATGTTACAAGCTGCCATACTTTACAATACCGTCTGGTCTGCTCGAAAGTAATCTGACATAGAACCAGCCCCAGAATCAGGGAGCTGTAGCTGGTTCCTTGCAGGGCGCAGCTGGGAAGCTAGTTTTCCTTTTTTCATGTCCGCTTGAGAAAGCGTAGACTCAGCACTAGAGCACCCTCTGGTGGCTGGGCATGGCCTAGCAGTTCTCTCCTGTGTAGTGGCCCCTGCCACTAGTCCGTCAGGTTGCCTCTTCTTGTGACTTGGCCCTCCAGCCAGCTCACATTTTAGTCAAAAACCACCTTGAAATTAAAGGTTTCAGAGTAGCAGCCGTGTTAGTCTGTATTCGCAAAAAGAAAAGGAGGACTTGTGGCACCTTAGAGACTAACCAATTTATTTGAGCATAAGCTTTCGTGAGCTACAGCTCGCTTCATCGGATGCTTATGTACTCCTTTTCTTGAAATTAGAATCAGTGTGGACTATATTGATTTACAAGCCTCCGCTCCACTTCCTGACTGAGGGAAGGAACTGGGCGTGCTCCTTTAATGAGGTCATGAGCAGGACAGTTTGCTTGCAAATAGCATCCCACCCAGAGGCCACAAGTTACAGGATATGAGCAAAAGAAGGGAGTTTCCCTGAATATCGGCGTGACTGCTAATCAAAGGAGTGCAATAAGAAGAGCTTTAACCTCTTGAGCAGCCAAGGTTGGAAGTGTTGGCAGGAGATAGATCTGTCTACCTCCTTTCTCTGCCAGGAGCAGCATGCTTCATCCTCTTCAACAAGAAGCCTGTAAACATGCTGATGCTGCAGGGGCCAGGAGTCAGGGGAAGGAGCTAGCTCTCCTCTGTGGTTCCAGCAACCTCTCCACACCCAGCATAGCCCCTTAGAAATAGCCACTCATGCCATCAGTAGTGCTCTCTTCCCCCTAGGACACCACGTCCTCCTAGGACTCTTTGAGCCAGACACTTAAATGGGGAGACAGTGGGCGAAAATGTCCGTTACTTAGGACAGTGTTCCAGTATGGACTCTTGCTGGGACTCTGTCTTGATACCAGAAAAGCAGCCCCAGCCTCCATCTTCCGTTAAGGGGTGGGGAATGCTGTTAAGAAACAAAACAAAAAAACCCCGCCACAACCCTAACTTAAACCATTACATTTCGAGTTTTAGAAAGAATCCTATCTGAGGTTTAACTTCCAATGCGCTAGAAAAAGTAAGATTGGAGCTAAGTGGACTGTCTAACAGATTGATGCACACACAAAAAAACAACATTCAAAGAAATTGTCCTTCAGTTCAACATAAAGAGCAGAATGAAAGCATGTTGGAAAAAATATCTATACTCATTGTCGTGGATAGTGGATGCCTAAGAAACTAAAAGGACAAAACATTGTACTAATAGCAGGTGTACATGCAAGTCAGGTGTATCTAAATCTGGTGTCCAATGGAAACAGAAAAATGAGAACTGGTTCTGCACCAGAAGTGACCTTTGAACGAATTCTGGTCTCTTTTTATTTACATAGAAGTTGCATTGATTTAATTAAAAGGCATTCCCTGAGTATTACATTCTGTAGCACTGTTGGAAGATTTCCACTCGGTGCAAAATACAAAAAAGACCATAGTTCCACAGTTGTAATATTTGGGGTCTAGAATCCCAATTGCCAGGCATAATAATAAAAGTGGTGAGTCTTGGCCACTTGGTGTTCAGAGTAATCCTTACTTTAGAGTTCCAGGCAGTGGAAGTGACCCTGCATATTTAATCTACAATACTATGGCTAATGACAATGTAAAGTCCTGGGGACATGCCCTCTGTGCTCCTGACCAGGAATTTGGAACACTCAGAGAAGATTGCTCCTGGAGGATACCTCTCATGGTTTATACTGTCCCTAGTGCACAGAGGAGTGAAATTCCCGATGTGCAGAGGGTCAGCCCCTAAGCACTACACTGCTTAAGTCTCATTTAAACTGTTTTGAGAATTAAATGGGACGTATATGGTGAATAGGCCTCGTTCTGGTTCTTTGCACCAGGGACAATTTCCCCATAGAGGTCTAGTCAATGCTGTGTGAATATTCATGCAGTACAGACATGATCAGTAAAGCAGAGTTAGATGTACTCATTACCATATCTCTGTGCTTGGATCTAGAAACTTTCCCTTACCTGAGACATAGTAGTGACATCATCATCTTCCAGACATGTACATAATGAGCAGCACATCATTGTGCATTCTGAACTAGAGAGAAAATGGGGGGAATGAAATGAAAAGGGTAAAATGCTAGTTTTATACTAAACGTACCAGCACTGTCATAGCTCCCCCTCTGTCTTACAAGGCAGTCATCAGATTCCCTTGCTACAATAAACTAGAAGGCTGCTGAACAATTCAATTTATTCACATAGGAATCAGACTGTTACCTTGTAGAACAAGGCTCAGTGATATTGCTAAATTTAAGACCACAAGAACAGCCATATTGTGCCAGACCAAAGGTCCATCAAGCCCAGTATACTGTCTTCTGACAGTGGCCAATGGCAGGTGCCCCAAAGGGAATGAATATACAGGTTATCATCAAGTGATCCATGTCCTGTCACCCAATCCCAGCTTCTGGCAGACAGAGGCTAGGGACACCATTCCTGCCCATCCTGGCTAATAGCCATTGATGGACCTATCTTCCATGAATCTATCTAGCTCCCTTTTGAACCCCGTTATAGTATTGGCCTTCACAACACCCTCTGGCAAGGAGTTCCAGAGGTTGACAGTGTGTTGCATGAAAAAATACTTTCTTGTATTTGTTTTAAACCTGCTACCTATTAATTTCATTTGGTGGCCCCTTGTTCTTGTATTATGAAAAGGAGTAAGTAACACTTCCTTATTTACTTTCTCTATACCACTCATGATTTTATAGACCTCTATCATATCCCCTCTTAGTCACCTCTTTTCCAAGCTGAAAAGTCCCTGTCTTATTACTTTCTCCTCATACGGAAGCTGTTCTATACCCTTAATCATTTTTGTTGCCCTTTTCTGAACCTTTTCCAATTCCAATATATCTTTTTTGAGATGGGGCAACCACATCTGCATGCAGTATTCAAGATGTGGGCATACCATGGATTTATATAGAGGCAACATGATACTTTCTGTCCTATTATCTATCCCTTTCTTGATGATTCCCAACATTCTGTTCACTTTTTTGACTGCTGCTGCACATTGAGGGGATGATTTCAAAGAACTATCCATGACTCCAAGATCTCTTCTTGAGTGGTAACAGCTAATTTAGACCCCATCATTGTATTTCTTATCGAGAGTCCAAAACAAGGGACAAGTAATGTATGTGTTTATAGAACACATTTTTATTGCAGCAATTTGAAATCAGAATTAGGAGAATCAAAAAAATAAGAACATAAGAATGTCCATACTGGGTCAGACCAAAGGTCCATCCAGCCCAGTATCCTGTCTGCTGACAGTGGCCAATGCCAGGTGCCCCAGAGGGAGTGAACCTAACAGGTAATGATCAAGTGATCTTTCGCCTGCCATCCATCTCCACCCTCTGACAAACAGAGGCTAGGGACACCATTCCTTACCCATCCTGGCTAATAGCCATTAATGGACTTCACCTCCATGAATTTATCTAGTTCTCTTTTAAATCCTGTTATAGTCCTAGCCTTCACAACCTCCTCAGGCAAGGAGTTCCACAGGTTGACTGTGCGCTATGTGAAGAAAAACTTCCTTTTATTTGTTTTAAACCTGCTACCCATTAATTTCATTTGGTGGCCCCTAGTTCTTATATTATGGGAACAAGTAAAAAACTTTTTCTTATTCACTTTCTCCACACCACTCATGATTTTATAGACCTCTATCATATCCCCCTTTAGTCTCCTCTTTTCCAAGCTGAAAAGTCCTAGCCTCTTTAATCTCTCCTCATATGGGACCCGTTCCAAACCCCTAATCATTTTAGTTGCCCTGCTCTAAACCTTTTCTAATGCCAGTATATCTTTTTTGAGATGAGGAGACCACATCTGTACGCAGTATTCAAGATGTGGGCGTACCATGGATTTATATAAGAGCAGATATTCTCCGTCTGATTCTCTATCCCTTTTTTAATGATTCCTAACATCCTGTTTTCTTTTTTGACTCCGCTGCACACTGCGTGGACGTCTTCAAAGAACTATCCACGACAACTCCAAGATCTCTTTCCTGGTTAGTTGTAGCTAAATTAGCCCTCCATCATATTGTATGTATAGTTGGGGTTATTTTTTCCAATGTGCATTACTTTACATTAAATTTCATTTGCCATTTTGTTGCCCAATCACTTAGTTTTCTGAGATCTTTTTGAAGTTCTTCACAGTCTGCTTTGGTCTTAAACATCTTGAGCAGTTTAGTATCATCTGCAAACTGCCACCCCACTGTTCACCCCTTTCTCCAGATCATTTATGAATAAGTTGAATAGGATTGGTCCAAGGACTGACCCTTGGGGAACACCACTAGTTACCCGTCTCCATTCTGAAAATTTACCATTTATTCCTACCCTTTGTTCCCTGTCTTTTAACCAGTTCTCAATCCATGAAAGGATCTTCCCTCTTATCCAATGACAACTTAATTTATGTAAGAGTCTTTGGTGAGGGATCTTGTCAAAGGCTTTCTGGAAATCTAAGTACACTATGCCCACTGGATCCTCCTTGTCCACATGTTTGTTGACGCCTTCAAAGAACTCTAATAGATTAGTAAGACATGATTTCCCTTTACAGAAACCATGTTGACTTTTGCCCAACAATTTATGTTCTTCTATGTGTCTGACAATTTTATTCTTTACTATTATTTCAACTAATTTGCCCAGTACTGACGTTAGACTTACCGGTCTGTAATTGCCAGGATCATCTCTAGAGCCCTTCTTGAATATTGGCATTACATTAGCTAATTTCCAGTCACTGGGTACAGTAGCTGATTTAAAGGACAGGTTACAAACCATAGTTAATAGTTCCGCAATTTCACATTTGAGTTCTTTCAGAACTCTTGGGTGAATGCCATATGGTCCTGGTGACTTCTTACTGTTAAATTTATCAATTAATTCCAAAACCTCCTCCAATGACACTTCAATCTGTGACAATTCCTCAGATTTGTCGTCTTTAGTTGCTCCTTTTGTATCTTGATCATCCAGGGGCCCCACTGGTTGTTTAGCAGGCTTCCTGCTTCTGATGTACTTAAAAAACATTTGTTATTACCTTTTGCGTTTTTGGCTAGCTGTTCTTCAAACTCCTTTTTGGCTTTTCTTATTACGTTTTTACACTTAATTTGGCAGTGTTTATGCTCCTTTCTATTTACCTCACTAGGACCTGACTTCCACTTTTTAAAAGATGCCTTTTTATCTCTCACTGCTTCTTTATGGAGTTTTGTGCAACTGTTAGATTTATTTTCAAGTCCTTGATATTTCATGGAAGAAATTAGAACTCTTCTGGGAAGCATTTTTTCTCATGAGCAATTACCTGGCATGAAATAAGATTAGTGTATCAAAGCAATTAGCTAAAATCTAGTGGTATTGTTTTAGCATTTTAAAATCTCAGCAGCCAGGGATAAGGTTCAAGCTTTGATTCCACAGCACCCTCAGATGATCTGTACAGAAAGTGTTTGAAAAGAAAAAGGAATCATAGATCCCTCTCTCTCACATATGTCACAGATGAGAAAAGTAGAAATCTCTATCCAAGAAGTCCAAACAAATGATCAGATCTCCAAAGAGACTGGCTCTCTCGGCAATGTCTTTCAGCCCCTTGTTCTACACTTTTGTTACAATTACCTTCTGAGAGTGGATAGATGAAATTAGTGGCATACAAAAATCTTCAGTGTTGCTCTCGATTTTGAAATACAAGTTCAATTTTTCAAGATGTACCAAAAGACTCCACTGAAGTCAATGGGATTGCACCAGTAAAACCCAGTATGAGTGAGAAGAGATTCAAGCCCATTGTTGCTATTTTTCTTTTCTTTTTTTTGGCTAAAGATACTGTATGTTTGTTGTTATGGGCAATAGGTACAAACTCTAAGTATAAACAGTATATTGTCTGATCAATGCACGTTTGAGTTTAATTATTATTACATATATTTCACAAAAGAGTATACACATTTATGTTTCAAGTAGCCATAATAAAATGTTTATTGAAAGAAAAAAAGTCTATGGAAAATCAGTGTACATTCCTGGGAAGATATAGGGAAATGCTATAAAAATACATCTCAGCAGGAATAAACAACTTCTTTGAATAAGCATACTGTTGGATAATTGCAGAGTACTGACAATGTTGTAAGGCATAATGATGTATCACTTAAGCTCCGTCTCGTGAAACAACCTATTTCTAGTGGCACGATCTGAACTCAAGCTTTATTCAACCAAATATGTATTTCTACCTGTTTAAAGTGTATGTGTGCCGCCCCACAACTAGATTGTACATGGATTACAGTGATAAACTTCAACCCATTTCCTAAATTTCATAATTCACAGATATGACATCACACAATAATTACGCTCCAGCACAGGGACTTGAACCTGGGTCTCCCACATCTCAGGTGAGTGCCCAACCAGTAGGCTCTTGGCTATTCTGGGGGTCTCTCTCTCTTTGGCCAAAGAAAGTTTAATTGGAACCAATACCTTCTCAGGAAATTTTTGACTTTGGCTAAGCTGCATTTTTTTTTTTTTTAAATAGTGTTGAAAAATTCCTGACCAGTTGAGAGATTGAGGGTACTAGAGAATGAAGCATTATTCATCCCCACAGAGATGCTGAGAGAGAAGCAAAAGAAAGCCACGGACACAACCAGAACAAGAACTGGGAACGTGGCCCTAAGAAAAGGCTAGAGAGAGGAGAAGCTTTTGGGCTCAGTGGTGGCTGAAGAGGGACAGGGAACTATGAGCAAAGAGACTGCCTCCTGCAGTTTGATTCCTACAGTGTTCAGGGAAACAGGACTTCACGTACATTCTTTGTAAATGGACAGGATTGCATCAGGGAAATACCTGACTCCATCACCAATTTCTCCTAACAGAAACAACCTGCTAGACCTTGAATTATGGCTAACTGTTCACATCAAAAGGTGGTAACATTAAGTATATTTGAAATGTCATGAAACAGCTTGATTTCTCCTTTAAATGCATGCTTTTCTCTTGCCAGTGTCCAAGGGCCTGAAGTATTAATCCCAAAACATGAACATGAGGAATGAAAAAACACAAGGAAAAGCAAAGGCTATGCCCTAATAACCAGCATGCAACTGCTGAGCTAGTCAAATTCTCCGCCTTAACTGAAATGATATGGTGTCTAGCAAAGGATAATGCCTATTGGGATTAAAATTAAGTGTTTTATTGTTCTTGAAAAAATAGTGTGTCACATTTGGGATCGCTTCCTCAGATAAGTAACAACTAAAGGATTATGTAATCACTAAAATTAGCTTGGGATATAGCAACAGGTCATTTGTTACAAAGTACAGCCCTCAAACAGGAATGCACCCTGGCATTCAGAGAAGGCACTTGATTGTTACAGTTTGGAGTATGTTCATCTTTCTTTGAGTTCTAAAAATGCAAATATGCCAGTGTACTTTCAGTACAGCCTCCAGTCACCCCAAAGCTTCCTGTTACTGTTCTGTTTTAGCAGTGTTCTGAGTGGGACTGGAAATAAATATATCAAACTAATAATCTTCTCCCAAAGGTCAAATGTGTCAAATCTTTTTAAAGCAAATCTGGTAAGACGATTACAAATGATTCCCAGATTTGTGACTACGGAACATTCTACCTGGCCTCGGAGTTCATCTAATCAGTTACTCTGAGGCTAATCCAAAGTACAGCACGGTACAGATTGCAGAGACATGGAATGAGATGCACTTAGTTTGCTAAAAGAAAAGGAGTACTTGTGGCACCTTAGAGACTAACAAATTTGTTTGAGCATAAGCTTTCGTGAGCTACAGCTCACTTCATCGGATGCATTCAGTGGAGCTTATGCTCAAATAAATTGGTTAGTCTCTAAGGTGCCACAAGTACTCCTGTTCTTTTTGCGGATACAGACCAACACGGCTGCTTCTCTGAAACCTGTCATTATGCAGGGCACTTAGTTTGCTGTATTTCTTTATTCAATGCTGTTTATATTATAAAAAATAAGTATCCTATACTTTCGATCTATAATAGTGACATTCAGTTAAATACATTTCTCCAAAATACATCTATATTAGGATGAACATAATGCTGGTGAACGGTGAGAGATTGAGAGTACTAGAGAATGAAGCATTATTCAACCCCACATGAGGCACAGGACTGACAATGGCAATGCATGCTTCCCTGAAGAACCATGTCCAAGAGTCCCAGCCCTGACCTAGAGGGATCACTAACTCAGGGTTGAGGCCCAGAATAGGTTTCTCCAGGATTGAGATGGTCGTTCGTTCATTTTCCATACCCAGCCAGTCACTGGCCTCTCCGAGGTAGCCCGAACTGATCCCCTTAGGAAAAACGGGTGACTTTGGTGTGGTGGACACATCACCTAGACATGGGGCACATCTACATTAGGGATTTTTGCACTTGTGTAACCTACACTCATGAAGATACCATGGTGCAAGCCCCCCATGTGGGGGAATAAAAGTGGTATGGCTTGGTGCTATCTAAGCAGTTTTGGAACCTCCAAAGCACTCTACACACAATCAGTCCTCAGAACACACAAGTGTTGTTAGCCCCATGTGACAGACAAGGAAACAGCAGCTGAGAGGCTGGGTGACTTGCCCAAGGGCACAGACGTGTGGCATGTCAAAGTCCAGCTGAGAACGCAAGAATTTCATACTCAGAACAGGTTTCAGAGTAGCAGTTGTGTTAGTCTGTATCTGCAAAAAGAAAAGGAGGACTAGTGGCACCTTAGAGACTAACTAATTTATTTGAGCATAAGCTTTCGTGAGCTACAGCTCACTTCATCGGATGCATTCAGTGGAAAATACAGTGGGGAGATTTATATACATAGAGAACATGAAACAATGGGTGTTACCATACACACTGTAACAAGAGAGTGATCACTTAAGGTGAGCTATTACCAAGCAGGAAAAAGGGGCGGGGGAGGGACATTTTGTAGTGATAATCAAGATGGGTTATTTCCAGCAGTTGACAAGAACATCTGAGGAACAGAGCGGGGTGGAGGGGGGGAATAAACATGGGGAAATAGTTTTACTCAGAACACACCTTTCAATGTTGAAATCTGACAGAGATAAACAGTGACCAAAAGTGGTCACTATTGGACGGCTGTACGCTGGCCTATGAAATGAGATGCTGAGGTGCTCCCATCTTACGGTTTGTTTACACTGCCCCACATTTCGGACTTTGAGGGTGTGAATAACAATGCACAACAACTCCCCCGTGTGAATGCTGCAGGTATGAACTAAAAGGTCCCTAAGTTCACATTTCTTCTTCAGGCAAGACCACATTAATGTGAACTAGAAACCCTTTAGTTTGCGCCCACATGGGGGAGTTACAGGACAGCACATTGGTGCACACTGCTGTACATACCCCTGCAGCCTGAACTGCGGGGCACTGTAGACATGCCCTTAGTGAACAGATTATCTCAGGCAAAAGCTACCATCCCAGTTTACACTACCTTGTTAGTAGAGAGGGCAGGGACTGGAGCATGGAGCATTCGTGAGCATAAAGATTATGCTGATCCTCCCACTGCAAGAGGTGACCCTTTCAAGCAAAGGTTGAAACACCTTGATATGAGTATTGCACTGCCACTGTCTGCGCTTTAATTGTTCAGCAGAAAGAGAACTTCAGTTTCCCATGCTCTCGACCACAGAACAAGTTGAATCAGTAAAAGCCCAGAGATTCTAGGATTTTGATCCAGGCTGATCACTGAGTCACTCTGACCCGAGGCAAATTATTCTATCTCCTTGTGCCTCACCAAACCCTGCTGGAAAACTGGATTTTTAACAAGCAGAAGTTCCCTAAAAAAGCCCAGGTGGCTGTCAAAGGGGTGCTTCCTTGGGTAAATAATTTCTTTTAAAAAGAACTTTGATCTGAGCATGACACTGCTGACACAACTCTATCTAACAGATCTTTACGTAGGAATTGTGTAGTTATATTGTCATCAGAAAGACAATCTTTTTGGAAGATTTTGTTCTGTGTACAGTCAATGAATCAATTTAAACCATTTCTTATTCAAAAACCACTGTTTTATTGTTTTGTGGATCCAGGAGTCTACCTACAGGCTGGGCAAACCTTAGTAGGGGTTAGCTGACAAGTGTAACTAGAGTCAATTTAGTATCGGCACAGTCCAAACCATTTCCTGTGCAGCACATGCACCAGCTTACAACATCCCTGAGCAGTTTTCTCTGTCTACTTGAGATGCCGGCACATGCTTGAGGGTTCACATCTGGATTCCCTCTGCTACAGCAACACTTGTGATGAATTACTCAAAACTGCATTCAAACCATTTATGTGGGAATTTACTATGGTGCTTAAATTTGGGTTTCAGTTCAGGCGAGGAGGGCCTTACCTTAGCAACCTCCGCAGCCCGCAGTGCACACCCCCTGCAAGCATCCATACACCACTTAAAGTGAAAGGAAAGCAAAGGCAGCCATTCGTGTTTCCCAGTACATCTCCCTTCATATAGCAGAGTAGTTGCTTTGAAATAATTTAAACAAAATGGAGAAGATGGAGAGTGTAAATCCCGCTCTATCAGGGATTCACCCATCTACACATTTTTCTTCATGGCACTCAACAGCGAGACTTTAAGGTCACCCACATATTTATGCACCAAGTAACATCTAAAACCCTTCATCCACGCACAGTACAGATAACTGCTTAACACTTTTCAACATCAGCAGTTGAAAAGCAACACAGTCACACTATGAACAAAAGCAACACATCCTGCAATCTGACAGCTGCACCCACCAGTGTTGTGGAAAGGGGAATAGGAGACTGAAAAAGGTTCCTTACTGATCAGATCCATGTGACCTAGACAAGCTCTCAACTATTCCTTATCACAAGAAAGCATCACTTCTTTTAGGTCTTGAGTTTTACTCCTTTCTACAGAGATCTGCTATTTCACGTTGTATTACCGTAAATCGAGATCAGAAATGAAAAAATAAACTGATATTTAAAATATATGTTGAAGACATTACATCATGTGAAGAATCTTTAGGTTTTGCCCATTTTGGATCTTTGTCTCACAGTCAAACACTAAAAATCACACATTTGGGCCTTCAGAGCTCATTTGTAAATCTGTAGTTTTCTGTTTCCCATGGAAATGTACAAACTCCAATAAATGTCATTATTTTCTATCTAGGTATTTATTATGCACCCATCACTCTGGCATATGAATGGTAATTTTCTTCCCACAGTTTCCCAGGGAGTTTTCTAGATAAAAGGCCCAAAGGTGAAAATTCCTTCCAAAAATTTTACAGTTATGTGAAGGAGTAAATACAGATCATTTTACTTCTCTCCTTTGAAGTTTATACACAGAACAAGCTTTCAAAATGTACATGAAACAGCCTTTTAAACGGGATACGATTAATCTGGGAAAGCAAAAAAACCCCAACCCTACTTTGGACCTGGTCCCAAAAGAAAAACATAACTTTTAGTCAAGTTTATATGGTAAAATTGGTGCTCTCTTTGTAGTGCCCAGGCTTTTGCACATATACACTACTGCCTTTTAGAAGAAAGAATGTTAGATCTACTCAGATATCTAGTGGCACACCTCAACAAGAGACTATAACTATGGTGACCAGATAGCAAATGTGAAAAAACAGGACAGGAGGTGGTGGATAATAGGCGCTTATATAAGAAAAAGTCCCCCAAAAAACGAGACTGTCCCTATAAAAGTGTGACATCTGGTCACCCTAAATATAAAAAGCTCATTGCTGTTGACAGCTAAATAAGTTCTCCTTTAGCCCAACTGAATGAGACCCATGGTTATGGAACTAGGTTCATGAGTTCTGTTTTTTCATACTTCACATGCAGTTAAGATGTCCACAGATAGATCCTGCTTGGCTGTTAGACTGAACTCATGCAAATGATAGAAATGCAAGGACAAGCTTGGCCTTTACATGGGGAATAGGGGGAAGAGCAAACATTCAGTGCTGTGGTTCTTAGGTATGTCAGACCTACTGAAGGAATATGTTTTGTCCTTGTCCTCCTTGTCAAATAAATTGCTCTTCCCTTTCTAGCCTTTTATATATCCTAAAATATTGTTTTGAAAGAAATTTTCCATGTCTATTATACACCACCTTATTTTGCTTCCTTATGCAGCATTTTGAAATAGAGTGAAATCCACTCCAGAATCAGTGGAAGAATGCACATCATTAGCACTGACTCTGTCAGTTCTTTCTTGGGTCATTTTATTGTTATTTTTCAATCAGTTATTTTAGTCTGGCTTCATATTTTCCCTCTTTAGGATTACTTTAGATTGCATCATGGACCACATTTTGGCACATGAAATCTGCCAGATTAAAATGAAACATGGTAATCTTCTGCAGCAATAATCTTCAGTGATTACATACGCCACCTAGACCTGTTACAAAGACAATGTCCTCCAGTTAGGCCCTCATTCACCAAAGTACTTAAGCATGTCCTCAAATCTCATTGACTTCAATGGGACTTAAGCACATGTTTAAAAGTAAGTGTGTACTTATGTAGTTTGCTGAACTATGGATTGATATGCCAACACTACTAGTAGAATACATTTATTTTATTTATTCCAGATTCTAATTTCTGAGAGAATGGCTATTTGTATAGGCAACTTTCCATGTACCACAATGTTTTATACCCATTTCATTTCTGTTAATTTTCAGATGTCTGGTTTTATATTTCCCTGATCAGCCAGTTTTGACCATTTGCAGTGATGACATTACAAGAGAAAAGTGGGACAGAAGTATGAGTCATTTTTGCACAGCACAGATGACTGTTGCTGTTGGATCATATTAAAGAAGTTCTGTATTAAAATCACAAATGAGTTTGATTCCCCATAGTTTAAATTCCAGGGTATTACTAATTAAGAGGTCTCTTGGTTTTTGGTACTGTTTCTCTCCCTCTATGTGTGAAACTTGCAAGCTGCTAATTGCGTTAGTACATTCTAAGACAGAGTCTGTTCTCAAAGCAATTCTTTGTAATAACTACTCACACAGAGAAAGACTCGAAGTAATACTCTGTAACAACAGAAACAACACCCAGAGACTTCCTGCCCTTTTGTTGTATTCATCTCGCTTTGTTAACAATTGTGATTAAAATAGAGATAGAGGATGTATGTGGATGGATGCTTGGTGTGGATAATAACTGAATGATCAGGGAGGTGCCAGCCTAAGAATCCAGTGTCCATCGGCTGAAGAAGGCGTCAAGTGGAAATAACCAGAGGACCCCCCGGAGGGCAGACTGGAATCCACCCAACAGCTTCAAGAATGGGAGAACCAAAGAACACGATAACATCTAGCAGCACGGAGCCGTCAGGAATGTGCTATCTGCTGATTGATTCAGCAACAGCATGATGAAGCAATTCCCATAGACTGGCATAGGAAGAAATTCCTATAAACATGGACTCTAGAAAGTGAGAACTTTGGGGTCTGATTCTGCAAACCAACTTCCAGGAGCATCAGATGAGCATCTGACAAGGCCCTGCTCCCTCCTCATGTCCAGGCCACCTGGCCAGTGCTTGACATGAGCAACTCTAAGGCTGGTAACTGTGATAACAACCTTGCAGAACCTGTGTGTGTGTGTGTGTGTGTGTATGAATGAATGTGTGAATAAATATGAGATTGAATGGAATGTTATAGCTATAACTAACTGCTTACTATGATTCTTTCTGTATTCACAATAAATGTAGTATTTTGCCTTTTCCCCTTTAATAAGATCCTGCTGGTTTTTATTTTATTGGTATAACATTGCTATCTAGAAGATATATACACATAAATTAAACCCTAGAGGATGCTAACAGGTTGGTATCTGCAAACAGTAGAAGGATCCTGTGACAAACTGTATTATTCAATATAGACATGGTTTTGGTGATTAAATGTGATTGGCTTGTTGTGGCAAAAGGTGACAAAGAAATCAAGTCCTTGAAGATTTAGAAATTAATCCATGTTCCTCTCCATCAGTTGACATTGCCAAAAGGAGGGGGATGAGGAGAAAGAGTCACTGTTAGTCTTAGACATCCTAAAGAAACCAATTGTATTCTAAATGTGTCTACTAAATGCATGGCAAAGAGATATCTTCTGAAAGACCAAATTACAATATCGACAGGCAAATATTCCAGATAAGAATCTTATTAACATAATGGAGCATTATAATGTAACACTGCTTCTCTCATTAAAAATCCTCACACAATATATACACAACAGCAACTCTTAAGAAGGAACTAAGAATACTTAGATGTGCAGTGGAGTTTTGGGGCATTGGAGGGTGAGGTGGGGGGGAATGAGCTCAGCTAATGAAAGATGAGCAAGAGATTCACTGTAGACCTCAAACGCTGATTTCACTTGCATTTGTATTGTTTACTTCATTAGTGAATCTATCACTCTTTTCCTCTGAGCTCTATGCTTTGCTTCTTTCCAAATGATATGTTCAGTGGTCACAAGAGAGCCTGCAGCACTGATTTGTTTGAACATAAATGCTAGTTCTTCTTCCTCAGAATTATATTATGGATCATAATGTTTGTATATCAGCATATAAACCTTGCCATTTTTTGCTAGTGAAATGTGGTTGTAAATTGTGTAATAACTAGAGACTGTACAAGATTGCTTAACACGTGTTGTGCCGTAAGTTGGCCCATAAATCAGCTACTAATAAAGAGTAATATTCTGTCTAATCCCAGCAGAGCCTCACCTCACCTCAGTCAGTTTTTCGTTAATTTCCTTTTGAGTGAGTAATTATCTATCAATAACATTCATGCTACTGCATATAACTGTATCAGAAAACAGTATCATTCCTTCTCATCAAGAAAGAAAGCTGGCCACCAATTAATATTCATGGCATTTCACCACAGAAAAAAGGAAGAACGGTAGAAAAATTGTTAACAAATGCAAGACCTACTTAAAGTTTCGGTTTAAAGCAAAAACAAAGGTGTAAAAAACCCATGATTTCAAGTATAACATGCAAATGAGTTTAGTCCCCTATCAATATATGAGGGAATGACACATATGGCTTCCTCTGTAGCCTCAATGCAAGTTATTCCTTTAACTTCTCTACGTATAGTAGGAGCTGTTGAAGAGAGTGTATTGCACTATGCTATTTCCCTTTACCCATATTTCCTATACTTGGAACATGAAATACCATGACAAGCATAACGAACACAAGCAGGGGTGGTAATTATTTTTTTTAAGGCACTCAACATACTGATGTGAGAATACAGTGGACCCCCACAGGGCAGGAGTCCATATACTTCTTTTTAATACTTCTTCTACTTCATCACAATTCTATTCCTGTTAACTCCCATCTGGATTTTAATTTGAGACTGGATTGGGGGACACACTGATTCAGCAGCCCATTTTACCACCCCCATTCAATGCATTATTCACTGGCCCCCTAAAAGGATCAAATTTTAAGTAGTGTAAGTCTTTCATTTACATATAGATGCATATATTGTACACAGAGTCAGGCAACCAAATGGCCATCTACCTTGAACTGAACATGAAATCTAAATGAGGCGATACCCATTAGGCTACAACTGGTGTCTGTGCCATTAGGAGTTGCCCCATATTTCAGGCAACATAACTGTATAATACGTAAGGACTGGAAACATTTTCTATTAATGCCTTTTCAGTTTCTGATTGAACTGTTATTTCAAACTACATTCATCATTAACTGGTCGCAGAACAGCAGGTAGTGCTTGCATAAAGGCCTTTCCAAAAACTCATTCATAGCTCAGTATTCTTTAGAAGAGCACTCAACTATGAACTAACTGGTTAGATAGTGAAGATCAGAAGCAGGCTGCAGTATTGCCTAATACCACCTCAAGAACCCAGCTCTCAGAGCCTCTGACTCACAAAGATAACTTAAGCACCTCATTGAGCTAACATTGTTTTTCTACTCAGTATCTTTGGAGCTCGTTTCATGGCTTATTTTTGAGGACTAGATACGAACCCTCCCAGATTACATACTCTGAGGAGAAAACATCATTTCCTCCATTACAAGAAAATGAATCAGCAAGTTCAACAAATATTAAATATTAATCCCATCTAACTCCTTCCTGTTTATAGCATGGTAAATTTAGCTTTCCAAATATTCATGCATAATTATGGTAACTGTGTATATTTCATTTAGAGAATGGGCTTGAGAGTCCTGCAGGCAAAGTGCCTCATTTTCTGCGAATTACCTCTTACCCGGACAGATGTGCTTAACAATCCTCATCCACATCTGCAGTTCATCCAGAATTGGGCTCATAAGGCCTAAAGGACAGATTCTCCCCTCCTACCAGTTTTGCATGGACTCTGCTGCATGTAACTCTGCTGAAGTCAAAGGTTTACACTGATGTACATGATGAAAATCAGACCCATAGTTTTATGCTCTAAATACTAGACACCAGCCTGCTTAGCATCTTTGTTTAACATGGCCACTTCACCTATATATCCACTGCCTTTCTCCTCCTTCCCGCCACTCCTCTCCCCATTGCAAACACACAAAACACTGATATATTTTAGAAAGCCTGATTGTGAATTGGAGATGTTGACTCTCACTACGGTATTGGGAAAAAAAATCTGGGGATAAGAAAACGGAGAGGAAGACTGTAAAGTGTAAAGAAACCCACTTGAAGCACAGACAAAAAGGGATTTCTTATTCATGGGCAAACAGTGCACCCGATTTAACAGCCATGTCATTTTCTGTTCAGATTTACGTGTAAGATATCAAAGGAGACATCTGAAGGCTTGCAATGCATAAATAGTACTTTATTAAAGCAAGTATACTTCTGTTTTATCAATAAATATAAATTATGTGCTAATCACCAGAAAAATCTTGTGGTTGAGAAAAATATGTATTTTTTTTACCTGTGCACATCTGCAAAAATAAAACATTTGCATAGATTTCACAGGGCTGCCCTTCTATCTGTCTGGAAGAGCCCTACAACACACAACTCTTGAATATTATTACAAATGCTTTGGTGGTCATACTAACTGTAGTAAACAAGACAACACGAATAAAATGATAAGTGCATTTATTCTGAACTATGTTAGCCTATTGGCATATTGCTTTCTATAGTTTGGAATAAAATTAAATGGCTCCTAATCAATAACGCCCTTTGTTCTAACCAAAAAAGTTATAGTTTGGGAACTCTGCAAGTTCCCCCACAAGCTTTGTCTAGCTGTCTTGCTTGTATCTCCCAATTTTTGTTCAGTTAGAAAAATTCTGAAAGACATCTGCCCCCTCGAGCCAGTTTCGGAAGCAGCTTAGCCCTCTTTCTTTGATCTGTTTCCTTCCCTTGTCAGTAATGACTTCTCCAGTTTGTTTCACAATCACCAGTTTGGGAATGGCCGTTATATTGTATTTCTTCTTCAAATCACTGGAAACAAAACACAAAGTTAAACACGCTGTTAGAAACATTTCAGGAAGCTGTCAATACAAACTGAAAACACACACACAAGGGGTGAGATTCTGTGGTGCATCTCTCAGAGGCGCAAATACAGAACTTGCAACATAGGGAAAGCTTTAGCCCTCTTTGCACCCTCAAGATTCTGGGCTGCTCTGCAGCCCTTGAGGACCTAATCTAAGTTACAGCAGTTTCCCTTGGGCTTACATTTGGGCTGCAGTACTGCTTGGAGCTTCCATAAGCACGGCTTGCTCCAGTCTCACCCCAGCATGCCGTTGACTTACAAGAGGATCCTCAGAAGGCAGCCCTCTTCCACAGCATACAGGCAAGAGGGGAATTCTCCCTTAGCCAGAACAGTAATTCTTAGGACCTGTTATGCTGCTCTGGCCCTTTTACTATTTTTGAAGTGGTTGGAACACTCAGGAGTTTTCATTCTCCAAGGTATAGTATAAATTAGCATTATACAATGATGGCTACTCCATTTCTCCTCACGAAGGGATATTAAACTGTGCCAATTTGTATTAATGAGACTTTAAATTCCTCATTGAAACAAATTTCATAATCCTTCATCATAAGGAAAGACTGTACTCTAAAAAGTACCTAAAATTAACCCAAAGTGACAGAATCTTTTAGTTTACACAGGAATTTAAGTGATACAACGATACAGACTGATCAGGGATAGCTCAGTGGTTTGAGCTTTGGCCTGCTAAACCCAGGGTTGTGAGTTCAATCCTTGAGGGGGCCATTTAGGGATATGGGGCAAAAATTGGGGATTGGTCCTGCTTTGAGCAGGGGGTTGGACTAGATGACCTCCTGAGGTCCCTTCCAACCCTGATATTCTATGATTCTATGATGGCCAGCTGACCAAATCTGAGGAAATTGAAATCTAGTTACTACAATGTCCTTTTAACAAAAGGACAGAAAACCTACATTTCTAATATTTAGAGACACGGCAGATGTAGGGGTCCCTATAAATATATGCATTTTCACACAGGTGTCATCAAACTCCAGGAATAAAACTAAATTTGTGTGTGGATATTTTCTGACGTGAAGGATTAACAGCCACAGTGATTAAGGCTGCCTCCCAATCCAGTTGAGGCTGGACATCCCTACCCCCTGATAAAATCAATGCTAGTTCCTTCCCCAGTGCAATGAATGTTGGTCCTCTCTTTCCCTCAATACAATCAGTGCTGGCTTGGCTCTTTGCTGCTACTGGCACCTGAAGGCTCTTTGCTTTGTCTTCTTTAAAGGAGTAGCAAGGCGCCTATGAGGGAGGGAGCTGAGTTACCCAGGAGCCAATGGTCGTTTGTGGGCAGGGGAGAGCCAAGCCAGCATCAAGGCAAGGAGAGGTGGAGAAGAGACAAACTGCAGAGCAGTGCAGGAAGCCACTTACTCTGTGGAACCCGAAGCTCTGCAGAGCAGCGAGAGCAAGGGATGGTACCACTTTGTAGAAAGAGACAAGGACAGAAGAGGGGAGCCTGCAGAGACCCTAAGCTCCACTGAGCAAAGACAGGAGATGGCAGAGACACTGTGGCACTCCATAGCTCCTCAACAGCCCCATAATTTTAAATCACAAAAACGAAGACAAAGGACTGCATTACTTTGATTTAAGTTAAGGTTGCTAGTTAACGGTAAACTTGGAACCTATGTGTAACCATGGAACATCACAGTTAAAAACACATCTAAGCATTTAATGTAATGGCAATGAACAGTTAAGTGAATGGAAAGAAATACTCAAGATATCCTCATGGAGGGTACCATCACTTAAGACAACTGTATGCCTGTAAAACGCCATTTTATACACTCCAGGAACAAACATTTCTGTCAGCCATCTGCCCACCTTTTGTCTGCTGGACAGGCTTATTTATCATAACCTCAAATTTCTAATCTCTGGCACGAAATGAAAATGCAACACATACCACACATGTCAACTCTCTTCTCTCCTGGATAAAATAAATAAAATTAAAAACAAAGTAATATGCTGGCATGATCTGATGACAGGGTACTTTAAAGTCTGTGACCTAGATATTTACAGTGTATTGCGTAGAGGTATAGATGTGATCTCCTTCTAGATCAGGAGTGGGGAAACATTTTGGCCTGAAGGCCACATCTGGGTACGGAAATTGTATGGCGGGCCATGAATGCTCACGAAATTGAGGGTTGGGGTGCGGGGGGGGGGGGGAGGGCTCTGGGGTGGGGCCAGAAATGAGGAGCTGAGAGTGTGGGAGGGGGCTCCAGGCTGGAGCAAGGGAATGGGATGCGGGAGGGGGTGAGAGCTCCGGCGTGGGGCCAAGGAGCTCGGTGCTGGGGCTGAAGGGTTTGGAGTGCGGGAGGGGGCTCCAGGAGGGGCCAGAGGTTGGGCGGCAGGGGGGTGAGGGTTCCAGCTAGGGATGTTGGTTCTGGGATGAGGCTGGGGGATTTGGGGTGCAGGAGGGTGCTCTGGGCTGGGACCGAGGGGTTCGGAGAGCAGGAGGTGGATCAGGGCTAGGGCTGGGGCAGGGGCATGGGAAGAAGTCAGGGGTGCAGGTTCGAGGCTGCCTTTACCTCAAGCAGCTCCTGGAAACAGCGGCATGTCCCTCCGCCGGCTCCTATGCGGAGGCGTGGCCACGTGGCTCTACGCACTGACCCGTCTGCAGGCACCGCCCCTGCAGTTCCAGGAAGCAGCAGTATGTCCCCCCTCCAGCTCCTATGCAGAGGCACATGGGCAGCCAGGGAGGCTGTGCATGCTGCCCCATCCGCAGGTGCCGCCCCTGCAGCTCCCATTGGCCGCAGTTGCTGGGAACCATGTGGAGTGGGGCAAGCCCCCAACCCTGCTCCCTGGCAGGAGCTCAAGGACCAGATTAAAAGGTCTGACGGGCCAGACACGGCCTGTGGGCTGTAGTTTGCCCACCTGGTGTTCTAGACGGTGGGGTCTCCAATCCAAGTTGGGGAGGTGAATAAGGAAGATACAGTGAGATTTTCAACCTTCATAGAAAGGATGGTTGGGGCGGATTGGGATGTCTACTCCAAACTGGAATATCAGTGTGAGATCAGAGGTAACACAACCAATCATAAACCTGATTCTACAACTAATCTTCATTCAAAACAATGTCATTGGTCGTATGAGGGATACTGCACAGATGGTGGATTACTTGGCCCAACTGTCTCACCCCTTGCGACAAACATGGGCATTCAGCTGCTAATAACATATAATGCTCTTTTTGTTCAGTGTTTCCAAGCACTACAACATCTGTACAAACTTATGGCACCTACACTTGACCAGACTGTAGGCTGCCACACATTTTACTAAATTGGCTGTAGCTATTTCTGACAATGATGCTTCATTACAAAAAATGCTTTTACTGCATAAGGTGTTTTACTCAACTACCTGTCTTTGTGTTTCCTAATGTTTCATCCATTATACCAAAGACTTCAGCAGATACCTCTGATTAAAGTGAACAATAATGAAAAATGAACTCAGTTTAATTCACCTAAAAGCAGAAAGGACTTCACAGACATTAGTTATTTTTCAGTTTTTCTAAAATATAAAGCTAGTGCATTCACAGGGAGCACAAAGTTAATGGAAACAATAGCATGTATATACTATAATTCATAACAGGGAATTATAGGATATATTTCTCTCCATCTGGGAGGGTAGGACTTGTTACTCAAAAGACAGCTATCCTTGTAAATGATGGCAGTCTCACTAACCTTTATTAGCAGTGGTAAATAGAATAATGCACAGCTCCTGTTTATTCATACTATTTATTGTGTATTTCTAACAAATTTAAGAACTGTCTATATTATTAAACGTTACAGACATATCCTCAAGAGTATCACAAGTTAGGAGTCTAATTTCGACTGCTGGGGGCTGGACTCTAAAATTCCAAGGAAGGAATGGACAAGTTTTATTTCTGAGTTTTCTTCAGCTATCAACTCAATCACTTGCTTAAAAGTAAGTAAAGCCCCTTTTCCCCTTTCCCATGCATTCCCCCTTCTTCCCTCTCATGTGCATTTATTGCCTCATTCATACGTGCTTATATCTGTCATTCTCTCTTCCCAGACCCATACACCTCATACCACAGTGAGGAGCTTAGTATAAATACACAGTTAGTTTTACCCCCTCCACCATTCTCTGTGTCTTCGGACCTTCCACCTTCCTTTTTTCAGGGACTTTTTGGGATCCTACTCTCCCCACTCCAAAGGCCTCAACTCTCAAAGACCTCACACCAATTAAGGTGGACTGAATATGGAGTCAGTCAAAGCTGGCCTGCCATTTAGCTAGAGGGAATTGCCAGAAAGCAATGCAAACTGCTCCATCTCCCCAGGGGCAGAATAAGCTTCTTCTACAGGTGTTTCAGGCCTGCTGACAAGTGGAACAAGAAACTTAACTACTGCATATTAAGACCGCAATCCTGCACTGTGATCCAGATGGGTACACTGCTGCACCCACATGAAGTTTGCGGGGACACTGCACAGGCATAACAGTCTGCCCGTATGGATCACAATGCAAAAACAGGGCCTAATTTGCTGCTCCTAGGTTCACAGAATCATAGACTATTAGGGATGGAAGAGACCTCAGGAGGTCATCTAGTCCAATCCCCCGTTCAAAGCAGGACCAACACCAACTAAATCATCCCAGACAAGGCTTTGTCAAGCTAGGCCTAAGGATGGAGATTCTACCACCTCCCTAGTAACCCATTCCAGTGCTTCACCACCCTCCTACTGAAATAGTGTTTCCTAATATCCAACCTAGACCTCCTGCACTGCAACTTGAGACCATTGCTTCTTGTTCTGTCATCTGCCACCACTGAGAACAGCCGAGTTCCCTCCTCTTTGGGAACCCCCTTCAGGTAATTGAAGGCTGCTATCAAATCCCCCCTCATTCTTCTCTTCTGCAGACTAAATAACCGCAGTTCCCTCAGCCTCTCCTCATAAGCCATATGTCCCAGCTCCCTAATCATTTTCATTGCCCTCCGCTGTACTCTCTCCAATTTGTCCACATCCCTTCTGTAGTGGGGGGGGACCAAAACTGGATGGGAGCAATACTAGTGCCGAACAGAGGGGAATAATCACTTCCCTCAATCTGCTGGCAATGCTCCTACTAATACAATCTAATATGCCACTGGCCTTCTTGGAAACAAGGGCAGACTGCTGACTCATATCCAGCTTCTCATCCACTGTAATCCCCATGTCTTTTTCTGCAGAACTGCTGCTTAGCCAGTCAGTCCCCAGCCTGTAACACTGCATGGGATCCTTCCTTCCTAAGTGCAGGACTCTTCACTTGTCCTTGTTGAACCTCATCAGATTTCTTTTGCCTCAATCCTCCAATTTGTCTAGGTTACTCTGGACCCTATTCCTATCCTCCAGCATATCTACCTCTTCCTCCATCTTAATGTCATCTGCGAACTTGATGAGGGTGCAATTAATCCCATCATCCAGATCATTAATAAAGATTTTGAACAAAACTGGCCCCAGAACCGACCCCTGGGGCACTCCATTTGATACCAGCTGCCAACTAGACACTGAGCCGTCGATCACTACCCGTTGAGCCCAACAATCTAGCCAGCTTTCTATCCACCCTATAGTCCATTCATCCAATCCGTACTTTTTTAACTTGCTGGCAAGAATACTGTGGGAGACCATGTCAAAAGCTTTGCTAAAGCCAAGATATATCACATCCGTTGCTTTCCCCATATCCACAGAGCCAGTTCTCTCATCACAGAAGACAATCAGGTTGGTTAGGCATGACTTGCCCTTGGTGAATCCATGCTGACTGTTCCCGATCACCTTCCTCTCCAAGTGCTTCAAAATGATTGCCTGCTTGTACCCCCTCCTATCTGCTAATCCCTTCCTTTTCTTCATCTTCCTCCTATTTGTTCCTATCCCCCTCCATCAGGATCACAATATGCACACCAGCAGCAGCAATACAAAGCCAATACACACTACTCCCGGGGGCATTCTGCGCCAAAAAATTAAAAATTCTGCAAAAGTTATTTGTCAAAATAACACTATATAATCACGCCAGTTTCAATTATTTTGGTAATTTATTTCAAAATACCTGTCAGCATGTATGCCTGTAATAATACAGACACACACACAAACTCCCCCAGGAGTAGAGAGTTAAAGAAAACCCTACAACAATCCAGTTCCTGTTTCTCTGTCCACTCCCCGCAGATCCCAGCCAGGGTGCCAGACACAGCCCCTTGCCCCCAGAACCTAGCCATGCCCCCTCCCCAGCCCAGACACTCACATCCCTACTCCCCAGAGCCCTGCCACACCCTCCTCAGCCCAGCCACACACATATCCTATCCCCCAGAGCCCAGGGATCCAGAGGGAGAAACAGCCTGATGCTTAGTCCTGGGCTTGCATGGAATTTCCTGCACACCGCCGCCTCCTTCCTTCAGGGCATGCTGGGAACTGCAGCTGCTGGGAACCCTCCAGTTCCCTTCCGCTTCCCACAGCCTTGTCTTCTATTTGAGAGCTGGGTTCCGCCAGGTCCAGCAGCCCCCAGTGGCGGCCAACATCTCTGTAGTCCATTTCTTGGGGGGGGGAAAGGAATTTCTGCATGCACAACGTTAAATTCTGAAAAATTCTGCATTGCACAGTGGTGCAGAATTCCCCCAGGAGTAAAACACATAATCAGGAGTTATACTTTGTTGTTGCATACACTCCTACTTATGTCCTAATTCAGAGACACGTTTAAGATGCATAGGCCTGGGGGACGCTTCTGATCCTGCTTTGATTTTAAATTCTTGCACCTAAGAGACTACAGTAAGTAATGAGCTCACCAGATAAAATACTGTAATAATAAAGATATTATAGCACCTTGTTGCATGCTCCAAAAACGAGCAATTAAGTTATTTATCTATAATTTCTAAACACCTAAAATAAGACACATTATGATTAAATATTCATACATGATTTATTAACACTTAACAATACTTCTTTGCTGTTTTTATATTAGCCACTTAAGACTCTTAATATGCACTAAGAGGATTTCAGAAAATATGACAAAACATCAGCCTTCCCAGTGCTCCCATGAGGAAGACATAAATGTAATTCACTACCTCAATTTCCTCATCTGGAGGATGGACACAGATAAAGTGACTTGCTCATATCACAGAGCAAGACACGGAGTCAGGAAAAGAACCCAGATCTCATGACTGAGATGGGAGCTTTAATCACTAGACTTTCACCTTCCCATGGCACATGCTGAATGGCTTGTGAAATACAGAACCTTTCTCCTTTAGGTCACTGGTCTGAATCCAGCCAATGTTGGTAGCAACCAGATATTGTTACTACCTAGGGACTGTTCAGTAAAATTATATAAAATGACTTTGAGACCTCGATCTAGTTCTAAGTAGAAAGAAACCAGTATTACAAAACCACCACCAGAATTAGCATTACTTGGCAGTGGTCTCAACAGGCAGATCAAGGACTGAACAGGCAAAAATCAAACTACTCTCACCGCTAGAGAATGTTTCCCTCAAGGTCAACATCAACGCACACTGGCGAGGCAGTGTGGGGAAACATACTATATGGGCTGTATTAGTGTATTGTTCTGTGGTTAGAGGAGTTCATTTCTTAGTGTCATGAATCACATGTAAACCATTCACTTTTTAAAACAACCTAGTCCTGGTTATATTATAATATAGCATCTAGGGGCCCCAATCAGAATTGGGATTGCATTGTGCTCATAGGTGCCGACTATGGGAAAAAAAATGGTGGGTGCTGAGCACTCACTGGCAGCCCCCCTACCAGAACATCCCCCTCCCCACAGCGCCTCCCTCTCCCTCCCAGCACCTACCGCCTGCTGTGGATCAGCTGTTTCGTGGCGTCAGGAGGGGCTGCGGGGGGAGGGGGGAAGGAGCGAGGGAGCAGCGCACTTGGGGGCAGGAGCAGAACTGGGCGGGGACGGGGGGGGAGAGGCGGGAAGAAGCAGGGTGGAGGTGGGGCCTTGGGGAAAGGGGTGGAGTGGGGGCGGGGCCTCAGCAGAGCCAGGGGGAAGCACCCCCCAGCAGATTAGAAACTCGGCACCTATGATTGCGCTGGACACTGTATTAACATATAGAAAGATAGTCCCTGACTCAAAGAGTTTACAGTCTAATTTAGGACAAGAGCCTACACGTGGGTGTAACAAACAAACAAACAAAGGAGGGGAGAGTGAAAAGGATACCCACTCTAAATATAGCCTAGCTATGCAAATGAGATCATCCATTTGTGCACACAGAGTAGACCATCAAATTACTATTCACCAACAATGCAGGTATTCTATGTTTAATAAACAGAGTGGAACTTTCTTTATATGAATTCTATTCTAGCAAATTTCTACCTATAGTTCAAGTCCCAAATCATTCAATTAATTTCAATAGACTTTTGCTTCACTCTGCTTACAGTGACCCTTGGCTTCTCTATAAGCAGGTTCTACCGTGCTAGTGCTATTGGAATGCCACAAACCATCTACCAGATCAGTTTTGGTGTTGCATTCATAAAATAGTAACACAGCTCCATCCCCTTCTGCTCCGAGAGAGTATATGAGGAAAAGGAGACAAGAAGCCACCACTATCCCATGGAGATAGGGGTGAAGAGGAAATCCTGTTCCAGGGTCTTACTGCAGCTACTGCACAACAACTGTTTTCTCTGTGGTGTAGGCCTTGCATGAACATTGCATGAACAATGAAAGAAAATAGATGTAAGGAAACAGGGGTTAACAATGGATAAAGCATGAATTCACAAATGGCTTCATAAATAATATGTAGCTAGTACATAAAGAAATATTAAGAAGAGGAGTACTGTGTGATAAGCTTGCAGCTTTGCTTTGCTTACTATCACACTTTGTAGTGCATGGATAGCTCATGATCTATATGGGGACTGGTTCACAAAATTAGTAAGCCAATCATAAAGCATGTAACGTGTGTGTTAAGTCTGTTTCAGAATCTGTGTATATTCTGATTTATAATTATGTACTCTGGAGTTGTGGTGCACCCTAACCCACACCCCTACACCTGAGCCTGATCACCTCAGGTGTAGCTTTATGAAATGCCAAATAAAAAGCCTCAGAGACAAGGCCAGATTCAAACCCAGTTTTTGGATTCCAGAGAACTGGATCAAGTGTTCTCCCAGAACTGGACGAGATGTTTCAGATAAGCCAAGTGGAAAAGGCCTTGGAAGGAATCCCAACATAGAGAAGGGACGTTTTCTTTTATATACCCATCCCATTATTGCTACTCATTGTTCATAATATTGGGAGCCTTTATAGACACAACCCACCAGCTGTCCACATAGTTTTAGGCACTATGTCAATTAGACCTGCTCAAAGCAAAACCCACAAAGAGTTTTGCCATTGACTGTGCCTTGCCCTCCTGCAGGTTCACCATCCAACCTGCCTGTCTATTCAACATGTGAGAGTCAGGACTAGACAGAGTATTAAAATTTAGATAAATCTTTCTCTCAGAAGTCCTAACAGAGCTCAGTCATTTTTGTTTTTAAAAACTGTGTTAACAGTTAAAATATATCATTGGTGTAATACTCTACATGATTTCAGCTCTCAGAATTCACTCCAATTTAAATTTCAATTACTTGTTATGCTTAAACCCTTCTAAATGTGGTGTCTTGTGGTATTGCTAGTTTAATACAGAAACATTAAAGCTCTCTGGAACTTTTAAAGAGAAAGACCTTAATTAGCCATGTTAGAGGCAAGAACTACTTTAGTTGTAGAATCTGGATGGAAACGGTGACTTGAAACAATCAGGTCAATTAATTAACTGCAGATAATATTTCCTTTGTTTAATAAATCAGCTACTTTTAAATGCAAAACATGTTTTGATAAACTTTTAAAAATGTATCCAGCACTTTTGAAGTAGTTTTATTTAATCAAAAATTTAAATGCTGGTTTTGTGCATTAATTGAATTTGAATTTCTATTCAAATAGATCTTGACACAAATCACAAGTAAAAAATTAATCTAATACATAAGAAATGCATCATTCACCATTTTCTGGCATAATAAAAATATAAAAATAAATAACCTGAATAAAAATAAATTAAGCTATACAATTGCTTAAACAAATATATATAGATGTAGTGTATCCTCCGGGCTAGCAAAAAGGAGGACCAAATTTAGCGTAAATGCTATATTCAGTTTAAATTATATGTTTTAATAGTTACCAATTAATGAGAATAAGCATTTCTTTAGGAAAATAACTACAAAAGTACAAATGCAAAACACAATTAAAATTGACTATTTAAAACAAGTTTTCCGGCTTTCTGATTTAAATCATGATTAAAATTGATTATTTAAATTGCTTTATTTAAATCAATGCACCCTGTCATGATAGGAGTAAGCCAACTAATCAAAGTAACATCAATCATCAGACTCGCAAGCTAACTTTAAAAGATCACTGCCACACTCCAGCAAACTTTACAAAATGTTACCAAAGACTTCTTTAAAAACAACACTGATATTTTTCTGAATTTCCTTTTTCTGGTCCCGTGTAACTAAACAGGTTAGTGCAGTCACAATTCCACTGGGTGGAAAATTGCTACAACATGGAGCAGCAAAGACAGATACATTTCCAATGGATTATTTTTCATGGGAAATTTTTTTTTTGTTTAAATTGACCTGGCTACTGTGATACCTATGTCACTTTCCTCAGCTGATATAATTAGTTTAGAACCCTGTAAAGCACACCAGTTAAAAAATTTTTACCGAAATGCATTACCTTACATTTGTCTATATTGAACTTCATCATGCTGTCCAGTCACCTAGCTTGTTTATGTCTCTCTTCCATTCCTCTCACTGTTCTCTGGACTGGAACAATCTAAATAACTTTGTGTCACCTTCAAAGTTTGCTATCTCACCACTCACTCCCCTTTCCAGGCAGTTAATAAATATATAAAACAATACAGGACCCGCAGGGAAACGTTGAGGCACCTTGCTGTTAACCTTTTGCTATGATGAAAACTGATATTTTTTTCCCTAGAAACAAGGTGGGTGACCTTTTATTGCACCAACTTCGGTAGATGAGCGAGACAAGCTTTCTAACTACACAGAGCTCTTCTTCAGGGGTCCTGGTACAACTGGAGTGCTGGAGCATCTACTCTTGTTCTCTATTTATGTGGAAGAATTGGGGGACAAAAGCAAACACTGGCCCGATCCAGCAGGATCCAGGTTTTGGATCTGGTGCTGGGGTGCCAGAGTGTAGTATGGTCTGGGTTTCATCGGTGCAAGTCAGAATAGGGACAGTTCTTCTAGAGTTCCACCTTAGAATTTGGGGAATTGGGGCCCAAGATTGGCTGGGATCCAGCAGGACCCAGGTGCCCGCTCTGGGGGTCTGCAGCAGGGGCGCCACCAGATTGTGCCGGGGTCTAGGTGCTTTGGGCGCTAGAGGCACTTACACGTTCAGCCAGCGGAACTCGGGAGGCTGGGTGCAAACTTGGCACGTTCTAGCTTGGATTTAAACCCAGCCCGAAGCACCTGCGGTCTAGGGAATAGCAACAGCTCTGGTCCTGGCCATCCCGCCCCCAGATCGCGTAGCTCCCCCAGGGCAGGGGCCTCCCAGCTGGCGGGTACCAGGCTGCTGCTGCTAACCCCCCCGCGGCCTCTCGCCCCCCTCCCCCCGCACTCACTGCTTGTAGGGGTCGTGGAAGGGCAGCGCCAGCCAGTCCCCGTGCATGTCGTGCATGTACTCGGCCATCTCCTCGGGGCTGCGGTCGGACGAGACGAAGACGATCTCGAACGGGGCCGGCGGGCGGGCGCCCTCCAGCAGCTCGCTGTAGAAGTCGCACAGGACGGGGGTGAAGTCCCGGCACGGGGAGCACCAGCCGGCCGAGAAGTACAAGCCCACGATCTTGTTCTGCAAAATCTCCTCGGGATCCACGGCGTGCCCGTCCCGGGTGAGCAGGGGCCGCCCGCTGAACACGTCCACCATCCTGCCCCCGGAGCGCGGCGCCGGCCGGGGCGGGGCGGGGCAGTCCTGCCCCTTAGCTAGGGGCAGGGCGCACGGCTAGGGCAGGCAATACTCTGCTCCGAGGGGCGAGGGCTTGGCTACGGCACGCGGGGGGCAGATTCCTTCCCGAGTGCCCGCGCCCGCATCTCCCAGCCCAGGCACCGGCGGGGGGACTCGGCTCTGCTCGGAAGGCGCCTGCCTGGTCCCTGTCCGCTCGCTTCTTCCCTGCTGCCGCCGGCCGGCCGGCCCCCTCCGAGCGCCTCAGGGCTAGTAAGGGAGAGAGAAGAGAGAGCGCGCGTTGTTATCCGGCACCGCCGCGGGCACAGGCACCCGAGCGCGGGCGGGCGGGTCCCAGCCCTTCCCCCGGGGCGCAGGGAAGCGGGCCCCGAATGGTGTCCTCAGGAACCTGCCCCGCTCGGAAGCGCGCGCACAGCCCCGGGGCCGGGCAGAAGCGGTCACGGTCCCCGCGCAGCTCAGGCACAGAGCGAGAACGGGAAGCACCAGACCCTGCCAGCCGCTAGCGGGACTCACGCTGCAGGCTCCGCCCTGGCTCAACCTTTGGGGTCGAACAGGATTAAAAGCTGAACCGGCATCTTAGTGAGGGGAAAAAACAACTCACCCTCGTGGAAAATCTCATTTCTTCTCCGCGCTCAGCACGGGACGGGGTGGCTGCACCCCTGCGCTGGTGGCCCCGGAGTCCCAGCTACAGCGCCCGCAGCTCCCCTCCTTCCCCCTCTTCCCTTGAGCTCCCCCGCCCCGCAACTGCCCTTAGAAACACTCGGCTCCTGCCCCTGACTGACAGCAACATTTGCCAACCGCTGCTGCTGACCGACACCGGGCGCTCACACACACGCTGCTCTGGGCTCCCTTTCCCTTGAAGGGAAGACGCTACTTACAAATCCGAGGTTTCAGCGTAGCAGCCCTGTTAGTCTGTATTCGCAAAAAGAAAAGGAGGACTTGGGGCACCTTAGAGACTAAGCAATTTATTTGAGCATACGCTTTCGTGAGCTACAGCCCTCTTTATCAGATGCATGCAGTGGAAAACATCCGATGAAGAGGGCTGTAGCTCACAAAAGCTTACGCTCAAATAAATTTGGTAGTCTCTAAGGTGCCACAAGTCCTCCTGGTCTTTTTACAAATCCAAGTCACTCTGGAAACAGAAAAGGTCCCCTTTTAAAGCACAGCCCTCTTCAAGTTCCATTGTAATGCCCCAATATTTCTTATTCACTCACCTGATAAACCAAAACCCCTAGACAAAACTTTGTCAGAAGAGGAACGAGCAGTTTCTGGATGCCGTTTGGTGCTAGAATAACTTTCAAACAGTGTACGGCTTGTGTCTCCTTAGAACTTCAAACTTTTCCCAGATCCACCCCCTCATTCTGTACTAAGGAAAGGATGGTCTATGCGAGAGCCATGGAGAAGTTTGTGCATGCCAATTCTAGATGTGTGCATGCAAATCAGGTACTTACACATGGCCAGTCAGCTGACCATACATGTGCAAATACCTGATTTTGCAACACACACCTCTAGTGCTTGTGTGCATACACCTACATATGAGCATCTGTCCCTAAACACCTTAACATTTGAGAACACTTTGGAAACATGTTCAACGTCCGAAAATTGTGCATCATGCTATTTTCTTCTAGTTTTATTATTATTATTAATGAGAGAAGGGGCTCAGGATCACATGTGCACACCTGGATCATCTCACATTTAAACAACATTTCCTTGTCTCCAGTTCAATTAGGACATATCCCAGTTTTGAATCCCACATCAGACAGTCAAACACAAACTAGAGAAGAGGTGCCTATACTGAGAGGAGTAACTTTGCATCCAATCCAGGGTGCCTGTTCAAGCTGCACCTTTCAAATACCCATTCTTTTATTAGACTTTTACATCAATGTCCAGTCAATCACTCTCTTTTCTTTCCCCCAACCAAAGACAAAATGGAAGTTATGCCCCAAAGTTTCAATACTGAATGGGTGTCTAAAGTTAGGTGGCTAATTCTGGATTTGGGCACCTAAGCAAAAATGGCCTGATTTTCGCAAAAAGCAACCTGCTAAAACAAACACCTTAATAGGAATTGGAGGTGCTCAGCACCTTTGAAAAGCAGGCCACTTTTGTTTAGATGCCCAAATCTGGAGGTGGGAGGCTAACTTTAGATCTCCAACACCTGACAATTTAGGCTCTAATTCCTAAAATTATATTAACAGTACACCATATTAAGTGTGAGATTTAATACACACAAAATTTAGTTTGGTGATTGGTCCTGCTTTGAGCAGGGGGTTGGACTAGATGACCTCCTGAGGTCCCTTCCAACCCCGATAGTCTAGGATTCTATGAAAAGGAAATCAAAAGTTCTGGCTCTCACAGGAAAAGTAATGCATAAAAATAAACACCATAAGCAGGAATACAACATATCTAAGTGGCCACCACTACAGTCTTGCCTTTTCAAACAGATAACATTCTCACAACACTCCCTATGATGGAAATGCTGTGGGGATGTTGTCTTTGCACATCTGTGCATATCAGAGTTAGATTAAATCTCAGGAAAAACTTCCAAACTATAAGAACAGTAGGACAATAGAACAGACTGCCTAGGGAGGTTGTGGAAGCTCCTTCACTGGAAGTTCTAGGGTGACCAGACAGCAAGTGTGAAAAATCTGGACGGGGGGTTGGGGGGGGGGGGTAACAGGCGCCTATATAAGACAAAGCCCCAAATATGGGGACTGTCCCTAATAAATCAGGACATCTGGTCACCCTAGGAGGTCCTCAAAAGGAGGCTGGATGATAGCCATCTGTCTTGGCTGGTTTAGACACAACAGATCCTGCATCTTGGCAGGGGGTTAGACTAGATGACTCTTGTGGTCTCTTCTAAGCCTTTGAATCTATAAGGGGGCTGAGCTGCAATTGCTGAATTTCTGCCATTTTCACATCCAAAATCTCAGCTGTTTTTCATTGAGTGTTTTTGCATTTTGCATATATAAATTTACAACAATAGCTTTACTGAGATGAGTTCTCTTCCCTAGCACAACAGGGTGTATCAAGGAAGTAGTTAGAAATGACTGTCTAGTGTTATCGCCGTTGCATCACTTCCTACTCTAGGGAGCACAGATGGATTTATTCAGTATTCTTTTGGTTTGACTGTAATAGCTGTTTTGTTATTATTGTTAAATTTTCAGATGCAGGATGAATCTGTTTTTCAAAATAAAAAAAAAATCTTTTTGGATTCTAGGAGGTAATATTTTCTAAGAAGGACCTTGGCCAAGTTAAATAACTCTAAAACAAAGATTCTTTAGAGGCCCAATCATGCAGGAGAAAACCTGATAGATAATTTCTGTTTACTCTAAAGTGAAGAGATGGGTTTGCAGGGTATTCTTTTAACACAGGTTTTTAAAGTGAATTTATTGGGAAGAGGTGAGATGTATGTTTTTGTTTTTATCCTGCTAAAACAGACAAATAAGATTAATAGATAAGCAACAATGAAATCAGGATGGCCATACCATACATACAAAATCAGGACGTTACCTCAAGGACAGCCAAGTATTGGGGTCACTGAAATATTTAGGGACTATTTACTGTGAAGGTTATACATTTTCTAGTTTGTATAGGACACCAAAAACTCTCAAGCCAGTACTGAATACTTAGATAAATAATTGAGTTTGTGTGTGTTTATGGAAGGTTTATGCTAAACAATACAAACCACACACTGAAGTGCAAGCTGTTTTGTTTCCCCTCTTGTAAAATATACAGAAAGCCTTTATACAGTGAATGTTTTGATTATACTATTTGGATATCATCCAACAAATTAATGCCTGATGTAAACTGTACAATTATTCCACAGCTTGCACCTCTCAATATTTTTCTCAGTCTCTTTGTTTGATCATTCTGTAAATGGACATCATACTCTTTCAGATGCTTGATTTACCAATTATTTTTTAAAATAATTTTTAGTCCTGACCTGGCTGCTCAGCCACTCTCCCTAACACCCACTATGGCTGTAGCAAGTGCTCTCTCTCTCTCTTTTTCTCATTCAGTTGACCCTAACCCTAACCCAGCCCAAGACTCAGCTATTACTAAACTGAAGTCTCTCCGAATGTGGGGTAGAAATGTTTTCAGGCTCAGTATAATACCGTTGCTTTAAAGTATATCCTGACTACATAAATTGTAAGCTCCTTGGGGCAGGGGCTTTCTTTTTGTTCTGTGTTTGTACAGCACCTAGCACAATGGGGTTCTATTAAACAACAGATTCTATATATGCAGAAAATGGATCACTCTTTACACAGTTTGCATGTGGAAAAATAGGTATTCTTGGAACAAAAATGAGACTATTATATGCTTGGGCTGAATAAAGGGTCAGTTGTTCCTGCTGATCCTAACATATGAATCAAAAGATCATCAATATACATTTCCAGCACCACATTTTGAGAACTAAGCAATTATATCTTGACTGTGGACACTTCTAATTTGTTCTGCTCAATGTAGTGCAACCTACATATGAGACATCAAAGTAAAAATCTGCTACAGCATGATCCTGACTTCTAAAATTTAATGAAATATGATAATTTAATTATTCTGATTGCCTCATAAAATACATCATCTCAATTCTGTGAACATTTCAGAGGCTCTCACACAAATGAACCTGATCACAAGTTAGATTAAAATAAAGATAATTGACCTAAGCGTACCTCATTCCACAAAAAGCAGGTACGATCATATCGTGTATAATGGATATCATAACTATTACAGAAACTTTACACATGGAAAAGACAACTTCATTTCAAGTTTTCCCCTCTATTGTTTGTTCTTTCCCTTTTTGGGGGTCTGTGTCCGACATGTTATAAGGTTTAGGTCACATTTGATTTATTGTAAGATTGAGAGCTATGCCCAATGAATATCAGATAGAGATTTAAACATTCGAAAAACATAGCGTCACCTATAATAAGATGGAACACAGTCCGTAGTAATAGAACATGCATTTTCTAGAGATTTTTAGACATCTAGAGCCAATTTCTGGGTACCAACTATACAGTCTGAGCTATATAAACCACAAAGCTTGATATCTATTGAAGAGCAAATATAATTTATAGTACAGTAGAACCTCAGAGTTACAAACTGATCTGTCAACCACACACTCATTTGGAATTGGAAGTACACAATCAGGCAGCAGAGACCAAAAAAGAAAAAAAGAAGCAGCAAATACCGTACACAACAGTACCGTGTTAAATATAAACTACTGAAAAAAAGGAAAGTTTAAAAAGATTTGACAAGGTAAGGAAACTGTTTCTGTGCTTGTTTCATTTAAATTAGGATGGTTAAAAGCAGCATTTTCCTACTGCATAGTAAAGTTTCAAAGCTATATTAAGTCAATGCTCAGTTGTAAACTTTTGAAAGAACAACCATAATGTTTTGTTCAGAGTTACAAACATTTCAGAGTTACGAACAACTTCCATTCCCTAGATGTTTGTAACACTAAGGTTCTACTGTATGCGCAAACTGAGTTGAAACCAAGCAGTATTTTAAATATTTCTGGAGAGACTTCCTTTTTTCCCCTTTAGTTCTCTCAAAGTTCTTTCATTGGGCTGACCCAACGTTCTAGTTGAGAAAGGACAGACACACATCTCTCTCTGGAGGATGCTACCATCACTTCTGGGTGGGAGAGAAAAGCAAGGTGGGTCTCTTTCAGAGCTTGAGAATGTCAGGGCAACTCCAAGACATAGTTTTGGTTATTACCATGGCAATTTTTTGGGAAACATGGTGATATGTTCCTGATACTCTTCATCAAAGATAACCTCATTGGTTTGTATTATATAGATTTTAAACAAATGATGTTAAAGTCATTTTGATTTAAGGAGACCTTATCTCCTGACGTTAGCGTTCCTCTCTCCATCCCTCCCATCTTTTATCTGTTCCCGGAGCAGTGTAGCCCTCAACATACTATTGATAGAGCTGGTGCTTGTTTTCTTCATGCCAAAGTTCACCCCTTTATAGCAAATGTAATCCACACTTGGCTGCAGCCAATATTTTGCTTTGATAAGAGGTTTTAGATACACAAATTAGTCATCAGTGCAGTTTCTTTCCAAGCACTTATAACTAATCATAATAGCGGATTAGCACCACTATAGCAGAAAAATAATTTATTAGGTGGTTAGAAATGTTTTGAGTTCAAGCATAATCATTCTCTAGTTTTGCCAGACTCTTGACAGCCAGGTATCCTACTTTTCTGACCATAAACCTCTAATCCTATAGGCATTACTACCTGCTTCCAGTGGAAAACAGAATGATTTTAAAAGGAGAATTTGATAACATGAAGAAGGATGCATCCGATGAAGTGCGCTGTAGCTCACAAAAGCTTATGCTCTAATAAATTTGTTAGTCTCTAAGGTGCCACAAGTACTTCTGTCCTTTATGAAGAAGTAGCTCTCCCATGCCAGCCATGCTTCACTCCTCCAAACTTCTGACCATCCTATTTTTTCCCATGTCCCTTTTACTCTTTCATCCCGAGCACAAAAGTGGGAACAATGGAGCAACTGATCAAGGCAGACATGCTTTTCTTGTGCTTCAAACAGCCCAAAGGAAGCTAAGCCTCCGAGATATACATTTCTTTCAAAGCCTCCAATCTGTCACACTGTCTCCACAGGAGATGGCTTGTGGTAGAGAATGGGCATCGTGGTCATGTGCCTTAGTAGCCTGGAGACAAACAAGGAAATGTAAGGAAAACCCTATGGATTTCAGGCTCTATGGGGGTGGTTCTGCTCTCGCCCATGCATCTAGCTGACCTGTCCATCCAGCAACGGACACCACAATTTTCAGAGGTATCGTGAGGCCATTGGTTGGTGATCCCACAAACCCACAACCAACCCACCTCTGCAAGGTGGAAGAGGAGTGATTGCTGCTCCTTTTTGCATTGTCATGAGTGGGGAATAAATATTGTAGACTAACTGTTCTAACTCTTCACTCCTTTCTTCTGGTCACGCAGGACAGAGTTCCCACATTGCTGCCACATAAGTGGGGGGAAAAGAGGTTTGAGTTATCATGCACTCTACATACAAGTACCCGCACGAGCTAGCTGGTAAATAAGACATAATAAGCAGTAGAAGGAATTTAAAATTTGTAGCATAAGTAGCTAAGACACTTTGATGCTTTTGTTTTCAGAGTTCCACAACTGTAAATTGCTGGAGTTCTGTGTGCACAGACAGCAACCAGTTCACTCTGAGAGTTGCAGCAGCCTAGATAGAGGAGAATCACTCATGAAAAATTGGCTTTGTTTTCTTTCATCTAAAATAAAAGTAAATTTGGATTGAACACAGATGGTTACTTTGTATGTATGGAAAACAAAGGGAACAACAAGGTAATTGTTTTAGATCTGGTCTGGAGGGCTGCGTGGCTCAGACCATCCTGTAGATCCATCTTGTTCTTTCTAAAAGTTGAGTTGAAAGTAAGGCTGTTGATTAATCGCAGTTAACTCATGTGATTAATTAAAAAAGTAATCACGATTAAAGAAATTAATCATGATTAATTAGTTTTAATCGCACTGTTAAACAATACCAATTGAAATTTATTAAATGTTTTTGGATGTTTTTCTACATTTTCAGATATCATGATTTCTGTTACAACACAGAATACAAAGTGTACAGTGCTCACTTTATATTATTTTTAATATAAATATTTGCACTGTAAAAATTATAAAGAAACAGTATTTTTCTGTTCACCTCACACAAGTACTGTAGTGCAACCCCTTTGTTGTGAAAGTGCAATTTACAAATGTCCTTTTTTTTTGGTTACATACCTGCCCTCAAAAACAAAACAATGTAAAACTTTAGAGCCTAGAAGTCCACTCAGTCCTACTACTTCTTCAGCAACTTGCCAAGACAAACAAGTTTGTTTACATTTACGAGAGATAATGTTGGCCACTTCTTATTTACAATGTCACCTGAAAGCAAGGTATTTATGTGCCAGATATGCTAAACATTCTTATGTCCCTTCGTGCTTTAGCCACCATTCCAGGGGACATGCTTCCATGCTGATGACGCTTGTTCAAAAAAATAATGCATTAGTTAAATTTGTGAGTGAACTCCTTGGGGGAGAATTGTATGTCACCTGCTCTGTTTTACCCACATTTTGACATATATTTCATGTTATAGCAGTCTCAGATGATGACCCAGCACATGTTGTCTGTTTTAAGAACACTTTCACTGCAGATTTGACAAAACACAAAGGTACCAATCTGAGATTTCTAAAGATAGCTACAGCACTTGACCCAAGGTTTAAGAATCCGAAGTGCCTTCCAAAATCTGAGAGGGAGGAGGTGTGGAGCATGCTGTCAGAAGTCTTAAAAGAGCAACACTCCGATGCGGAAACTACAGAACCTGAACCTCTAAAAATCAACCTTCTGTTGGTGGCATCTGACTCAGAAGATGAAAATGAACATGCATCGGTTCCCACTGCTTTGGATCATTATCGAGCAAAACCCGTCATCAGCATGGACACACGTCCTCTGGAATGGTGCTTGAAGCATGAAAGGGCATACTTCAGGTGACATTGTAAACAATAAGGGGGCAGCATTATTGCCGGAAAATGTAAACAAACTTGTTTGTCTGGGCAATTGGCTGAACAATTAGTAGGACTGAGTGGATTTGTAGGCTCTTAAGTTTTACATTGTTTTGGTTTTGAATGCAGTTATTTTTTGTACATGGTTCTACATTTGTAAGTTCAACTTTCATGCTAAAGAGATTGCACTACAGGGCTTGTATTAGGGGAACTGAAAAATACTATTTATTTTGTTTTTTACAGTGCCAATATTTGTAATAAAAATAAAGTGAGCACTGTACACTAAGTATTCTGTGTTGTAATTGAAATCAATATATTTGAAAATGTAAACATCAAAAATATTTAAATAAATGGTATTCTATTATTGTTTAACAGTGTGATTAATCGCAATTAATTTTTTTAATCGCTTGACAGAGCTAGTTTAAAGTGAAATTAGTTAATTGATCTCAGCTCCTTATTGGCTGGCCAATATTTCAGCTCATGAACCTCAACCATAGTTTGGACCAGCTTCGTATTCCCTTTACAAAAGGTTGTGATGAACCTCTAGCCAGTACATTGCAAGGTATTGACAACACAGTACTGAGTCACAAAAACTTAGCTTGCAACAACTTTTGACCTCAGTTGACTTTGAGTACAACTCTCCATGACATTAACATATGCTGGTAAAAAGAGGTTTCATTTTCATTTACAGCCAAAACAGGAGACTGCGGTATTTATTGAATGATATTGACCTTTGTTCATGGCAAATATTGTCTGGGACTCTTCCCTTTTTATTTTCATTAAGGGCATTAACATTATTGCTTTACTTAGTTCTCTAATCCTCTCTCAGATTCATAATCATGGAGCTATTTATAGTGAGTCCCTGATCCTTCCTCAGGAGAACATATTAGCTCTAGATGGAGATGACACTGCCTCCCTGAAAACTTGTAAACAATACCTGGTTAATGAAATCCTCTGGCAAATATCAGATTTTAACACAATTCAACATAAGACACTTTCCACCCTAAAATGTGCCATTCAGATTTTTTTCCCTACAGATATAAACATTGAATATTAAGTTGACCATATGGTGGGTGTTTTTGTTTGGTTTATTTTAACATAATGGCAAGTCTAATATTTTCAACTAATTCATACCACAGTGGGCATGATCCTGCTCCCTTGGAAGTCAATGGGAGTTATACCATTAACTTCAATGGGAACTGGAACAGGCCCCAGGCTTGGGGAATGCAACAGGAATGTCAAAGTTATATTAACAGCTCGCCTCAGTAACATCTTATCTTAAATCCCATCTAAGACAGCAGTTTATAGCCAAATCATCCCTCTGCTTGAACATAGAAGAAATGAAATGCAAGCAAATATTGGCCAAAATTGACTAAAAATTTCCTAAGCACAATGCACTTAAGTGGTATCATTCCCCTGCCCTTACATTTGTAAAACTACTGTTCCTATAAGATACACACACAAATTAAAGAACTAAGAAGTAGTACATAATGAAAGCGTATTATATTTTACTCATAGTTCTTGTACTTTCTAAACATACCCTGCGCTCCCTCCTCCACCCTCTTTTTTGGCATCTCTTGCTGTGTCCCATGTAATAAAGGGCCTGATCCTGCAAACACTTTCAGTGCTTGCCTCTGCAAATAGCCCCTCTGAAGTCAACAGGACAGCTCACAGTAGTAAGCACTATGTCTGGTATGTAAGCAAAGGTTTACATGATTAGGCCATAGATTGTACATATCTCAGAACAGGGATGCATCTTTTTAATTTCCTTGCAAAGCAGCATGCAGTATATAGGAACACAGGATTGGGCATATTATGCATTAATTGGTAAAGCCATCCCAAAATGAGTGCCAATAAAATTTTTATGCCATGCCTCACTATGATGTATTTTGTACGAGTATTACAAAAAGGTATTTTAGGATTATTTAAGAGAGAGAATTAAAAGAATTTTTGGGATTTTTTCTGTACCACTCCACCTTTAAACTCAGGTGTTAGTTACCATGAGTTCAGCTATACAGATCTCTCCAGAAAACATAAAAGTCTCTGAAGATAACTGAAAATAACTTTCCTACACTTAGAAATGTCACAACTCTGAAGGTTGTAATCTCATGGCCCTGTAAATTTAGGAGAAAGAACTGGAACTCCATCCACCCCAATGGCATAAAAGCTCCTGATTAGAGTTCTGCAGATAGCAAACTTTGAAGTTGTGTCCTATTTATATAATTGGTTTAGGACTTTCTGGGCCTATGCAGGTGTAGATTTTGGCAGGAAGTTCACATTTGGAGGAAGAAGCACCTCTCTGGTAGGCTAATTTAGAAGATGATAAAAGACAGCTGTCTGAAGCTATTCAGAGGGTTCAGAACGTTAGAGTATGTGCCAAGCAAGAGAGTAGTTTAAGTTGAAAGATCAGTACCTCCTCTGGTAGGAGACCAAGCCACGTGAATGTGGGCCCGTGCAATATGGGTGTAGCAAACTTCCAACACTGATCCACACACTGAGAAACCTGAGTAGTAGTATGTTTCAATTCTTCACTTCAGATCTAATCCATTGAAGTTGATGGGAGTCTATTGACTTCAACAGACATGGATAAAGCCCTTGGAGAGGTGTGAGTAATTGGAAAAGCAAACTTTTCTGTAGCAACTTTGGTTTGACAGTCAATGGGAACACCCTAACACACCAGCACAATATCAAAATGAAAGACTAGCAGCCACCTTGAAAAGACACTTGTCAAACAAAACAAATACTTAGAGAGTGGATTATAGCAGAGATTCTCAACCAGGGCTGGCTGGGGGTTGTCAGTTACGAATGGTGTAAGGGATCACAACCGCATTGCCCTTCCATATTGCTAAATGGAAGGAGAGCCCTGCCCAGATCCCAGCTAGATGGGAGCACGGGTTCTGGTATGGAAGAGGCAATCCCAGTATGGAAAAAGTTGAGACTCAATAAATTACAGAATACATAATGATATTTGATCAAAAACAAGACAGACAGGTCAATTAATAATAAATAATATATAATAATACCACCACCATCTAGCTCTTATATAGCACTTTTCTTCTGTAAATACCAAAGCACTTGACAAAGGTCAGTATCATTATCCCTATTTTACAGAGGGGGAAAATGAACCACAGAGAAGAAAAGTTGTTTGCCCAAGGTTACACATCAGGCCAGTGACAGAGCTGGGAATAGAAGACAGGTCTTCTGAGTCCCAGCCCAGCAGTCAGCCCACTGGTTCACAATGCTCTGAACAGAAACCACAGTACAGAGCAGAAAGACAAGGGAGATGGAAAATATAAAATTTTACTACAATGCAAAATAATATTTTAAATGAATGACATCTCTCATACAAAATTCCCCACCCTATTTGTACATGCCATATCTTACATACTATTTCCCAGTTAGGGAAGAGGGGGAAGCCGGACATATACAGTGAATTTACTGGAGTCACTTTCTTGTCTAATGAGTACAAAGACATAGTGCCCTCTGAACATGAAACGGTAAACAACATATTAGCCCAATGTTCCTAGATAAAATAACTAGTGCAGAAGTTTTTTAAATTATGTCCCTTTCAGCCTTTTTTCAAACTGCGTGAGAGTAGCATACTGTAACCGTAAAAGGCTAACAGCAAGTTAACTGGGTGTACATTCCCTTTCCCTGGAAAAGATAGATTTTTGGCCTCATCCTGTAGTTCTTACTCAGGGGGAAAAAAATAATGTCAAATAAGGAATGAGCATGGACTGTAGGATTTGGCCCTTTACCAAAGTACTGCAGGACGGTAGAGCTGTTCAATGCATGTAAATCACATCCATTCCTTTTGAACAACAGATTTTCTGCAACTGTGATAGCACTACGGAATTTACTTTGCATCATCTCCAACATACTAACTTTACCCCCAAAACATTGTTTGAAGTTCAATAAAACAATTACAGAGGAAAAGAGATTTAAGGAAAGGGAGAAAAGAATGCTACTATAAAAATTTACAAACCATCTGGATTTGATATGTTCGAAAGAACAATTTTTTTTTAAACCAAAAAGAAGTATACATAGAGGCTAAATAAGCATGTAGTATACTTTTATAAAGCATAGTGAGACTCAGGACTGAATTTCAGAACTACTAATTAGTGTTTGAAATTACAGCATTGACTTTCTGAGCCTCAAGATAGCCTTGGGAAATTAGCTGAGGTTAGCACATTCTCCCTAGAGAAAATCTGGGCTAGTAAGGGCGTTTCGATAACGATGTCCTACGCTAATGTACATCAAGCTGCCAATTACTGTTAGGTATGCTAGACTTCAGAAGTGAAGAACGCTGATGCAATGAGCAGGTATGATTAGGGAGCAACTCGGAATGATTTAATACAGCCTTAGCATCATGGCAACAATGAAAAATGTGTGTGCCTGCAGCAATGGAAAAACACTGGCATAAAATTCTGCACAAGTTCGTTTGCCTTCACTCATTCTCTTTTCCCCTCCACTCTTTGTCCTTATAGCAATTTGCTGTAATTTCTTTGTGATGTTATCATGTGATTGCGCCTAACTCTTCTCTGGTTCAGACACAGGGTCCTGCATTCCTAAAACTCTTTCTTGGCCACAGTTTTGGAAAAGGGTGTGGTCTGATGGATACCTATGGGGGCAGGGGCATAGGAGTTCTGAGAGGAAAGTTCTAGGTGTTTTAGAGATGGAGTTTTTCCTGGGGTTTGCTGCTTGTTTTGGTTGCATTGTTCCTTTAAATAATGCCACAGGTACCCAGAGTGATAGATGGGCTCCTTTTTAAGGTTGTTTATATAGTTTTATTTATAGCAGATGAGAATTTTGTCTGAGAAAGGATATCAGGATTGGCATAGGTGAGACCTTAAGGTAAATTAGTCCTTTCCTCTGCATTGTAGGACTGAATTTCATTTTTTCCTAATGGCTCACATTCTATATAGATTAATTTAATCATTCTAATTAGATTAATTTAAATTATGCAGAATATGACTATTTTGCTGCATAATCCAGAGCTCATAATTAATATGCTTCCTATCAATTTAAAAAGCTTTTTGTTTTTTTTAAAAATATTCAAAGTATGGTTCTCCTTCCACTGTTTCTAAATCAGGTAATTTATCTGTTGAACTTTTTCACTGGGTCTTATATTTCTTAAATATATAGACTTAAGTCATAATCTCCCAGTTTTGCCTAACAACATTTCATCATGTGTAGTGTCTGCATTTGCTGAACAATTAGGCTGGATCAGACAACTCAGTCCTCTCAGTAGGCCTTCTCAAATTAAACACTATGGGAAACATGGAAAAGAAAATACCTTGATAACCCGCTGGAGGGTAGTCCTCCCATGTAAATGAAGGCTGATGTGCTTGGATAGAGCTATGTAGAGAAGTCTGCTTCACTCCCTCCCCATTAAGAACATGCTGGTTATGTGTTCTGGTAACAGAAAAAGGCCTTTTGGCTCAACAGGTCTTCTATTTCTACATCTTTTCTTTTGTCTTTAAAAAAGAATTTTGGTGATGAGAGAGAGCAAAACCAAGTAGGTAATGATGTAATTTGCTAATTTCAGCAGATGAGGTGGTTATATTGTAGAACAAAAATGTGCACAGCGATTTAATTGGGGATCGGTCCTGCTTTGAGCAGCGGGTTGGACTAGATGACCTCCTGAGGTCCCTTCCAACCCTGATATTCTATGATTCTAAGATATACTCTAATTAGAGTTAACATGTCTCTGGAATAGTCAAGACTGCTCAATGTCAAAATGTTTTCATCCTCACTACTAAATAAAAGGCTCACTTAATTGCAATTCAGTATCTTTACCTTCATTCGATGTGTTCGTTAGAGAAAATTTCCAATTTTAGGCAAGATGAGAATGAGTAACATCTTTCCAAATATTCAGTTAAGAAATGACCAGAATCCTTCAGGTCATCAAGGGGGGAAAAAAAAAGAGAAAATTTGTATTTAAGAATTTTCTTTAAAGAAATGTTTTCCTTAAGAACAGTTTGTATGTGTACATATATATATATATATATATATATATATATATATATATATATAAAATTTATTATGATCCCTGGATGTTGAGAGTTTAGATTTCCCAATGATTAAATAATGAAGAAATGTGTTATTTCTCCACTGAGAGGCTAAATTTATAGAGCAAAGGCCATTTACTCAATTATTTGACAAAACTAATCCTGTTGAGAGAACGCATTTCGTGCAAAACAGTCTTCACAGATCCTAGGATTGTGATTAAGCTCTGGCTTCAAAGAAACATCAGATGAAGGACTAAAGCTATATCAAATAAATATTATCTCAAGTATGAAACAGTAAAATAAGATCATCACCAGATTTACTAAATTATTAAATCTTGTTAAATGGATTCTGCACATCATTTGTTGTTCTCATGGACAGTTAATAAACCTGCTAAAGGAATCATGCATTGTACCTCAGGGCAATATGTTCAAAGCATCTTTGCTATTTCGTATGTGTATCCTGGGGGATGGGAGCAGGAGAACAGGGTGCAGTAAAAAACTGAGGCCAGTTCAGGATGCTATATTCAGTATTTCAGAAGGTCAAAGACCGTGTGTATTTTATAAGACCTCCATCAATACATTGTTAATACACGTACATCTCTACCTATCTAGGTTTGTATATTGCCCCCATCACTGTAGAAATCTGAGCACCATCCCTCTGGGAGATAGAATTCACCATTGTAATACATTCCACCATGTAGCTTAGAAGTTCACCACCTATGAGTGACCATTTCAATAGGACCTACATAAAACAGTATCCATGATGGGTTTCCTTTGCTGTTCACTTTTCAAGTTAGATTAACTTTATAAACAATAAAAAGGTGAAGCTGTAACCTTTCCTTCCCTAAATAAGAACACCATTAACAACGCTTTATATTGGAACGGTATTGCTTTAAGACAGAGGAGTACTCATATTAAGCAGAGTGGCTTGGGGATGCTATGTGCATCACTCTGACCACAGGAGGTAGAGCAGAGACCAATCAGAGAGACAGGAGCAAACCAGCAGTAAGCCTAAATCCTCCTGCAGGATCATGGGGAACAAGAGTGTGGCTGTTGCAGGAAGATTTGGGAATGGAGTGAGCACTACTGGACTAGAGGATTGCTCCTCTGTTTTTATTGCGCCCTTCATCATCATTTGGTTGACTTTATTCACAGAAAAACTATCATTGCCTGAACACTGATCTCTTGCAAAAATCTACCATTTTCTTGTCCTTGAGCATGATAGTTCTTCAAGTGAACTTAGATGGGATGGTGAACCTGATGTTAAGATTGGCCCTGTAGTTACACCATGGAAATTTAATGTGTTTGGGTTTTGGCAAAATAAGATAATAATAATAATAATGCAATAACTTTCTAGACAGTCTTTAGCAAGGCTTCTAGCTACTTCGGATGCGTTTATACTAATAAAAAAGGCAACAAAGTATTTAAAGTCCTATTTTTGCACAGCCCAAGGAGAGAGAGGTGTGCTGCTTGAGGGGGTGCCAAGCCTCCAAATAGCATTTGTAAGTATGCTTTTTAATTTGTATTTTTTGGGTAATTTTCATGCCTGGTTATTTATGGAGACATCAAAAAGTTCTGATGAATACAAGATGAAGAGAAAACAAACATGCTCAAGAGTAACAGATATTGGACTGATTGCTTAAAATAAAGCAGTTGGTGGAGAAAGAGACCAAGCTGTCTCTGCAATACTGTCTTCTGCAAAGCTCACGTTTCTGGCTGGAAAAACAAGCAGGAATTAGTGCTACTTGAAGCATCAACTGCTGTACTGTGCAGAAGCATGTGTTTTTGCAGGGAGGAGGTCTCTGTCACTGGCTATGCTACTGAGTGGGGGGCAGAGAGGAAGCCAGTGCAGTAATATGGAGGGAAAGAAAGCCTTTCCAGAGTAAACTAGGTTCCCTTCCCAGTGGATGCACAGGATCAAGAGGCTGCACCCTCTGCCTCGTCTGCAAGCTGTCAGACCTTTCCACTAGAGGGGTGACTTAAGGTAATTTCCTGGGAGAAAATGTTTTGGACCCTTGTGTTGTAACTTGCTGTATCTGAAGCAGGTCAGGAAGACCATGTGATCCCAGCTCAAAAATAGTACATTTAAGTGTGACTATTTTTTCCCTGGTTATTTTTCTCCATTAGTTTTAATTATGCTGGTGGCAGGCTAGCAAGCTTACTCTAGCATCAGTGGGAGTTTCACAGCTATACATTTAATTTAAGATTTGCTTTTAGAGAAAGCAGTAAAAATAGTTACTTCTTATCAGTTCCGATTTCAGAAATGACTAATTGTTTGATTCAAACATGCACCACCGTAATTTAGGACTAGATATTTTAATTATGGAATAATCTCTACAAAGATCACTCGACATTCCCATTACATCCCATGTTAAACAAAGGATCCAAAACATATCACTTTTAAATAGTTAGAAAAAGTACATTTCAGCCATTTATAGCTGGGATATCTGTTAAAACACGTGCACTTTAAATGACTAACCTTGCTTTACAGTTAAGACACAATAAGGTCCCTTTGATTCCCCTTCCTGTGGTTGGGCTCAGACTTATACTGGGGAGAATGAGGGGCACCAATTATGTTTTGGGTTGACTTGACCATTAGGCCCTATCTATAGTATAATTGCAAGGGAATCAAGTTACCACAGAGTGAATAGTAGCAGGGCGGGCAGGACCTAGCAGCAGCGCCGTAACTGGACTAATGCTTGTAATTATTCTAGTTGCAGGGGAACAGTTAGATTCTATCTATGTTTCAGTTCTTAATTGTGCTGTCATGGGGTCGGCATGGCCAGATGAAGCCAAGGCATGAAGACATCCTAAGGCATAGAATCCCGGGGTCACACAATGACATCAGAATCTCAGCTTTTTTCTTTTCTTTTCTTTTTTTTTTTTAAATGCCAGGTTTTAGCCTGTATGGCTGTGAAAAATGCTTGAAAACAAACCCAGCATAACTGCTGCAGTGATATTTGCTTGAGCCTGCAGACACCATGAAATGGTTCTGAATAAAATGCCCCTTCATCTTGGTGGTTAACTCTGAGACCTGCTGCTCTTGGGGTCCTATGCCAAGATCACCCCAGCAGAGAAATCTGAAGGGGACCTCAAGAGAAGTTGGGGTTGCAAATACCCCATAAAGGCTTTGTTGGGGTGGTCGTAGCAGGGCCACCTGCTAGTCCTCTGCTCAGGTGAGTGTGCGTGAGTTCTCTCTCTGGGATAGACCCCAGATTACCAGAAGGCAGGGAGTGATGGGATGGGATAGGGTAAGCCTCATTCTGCCCAAATAAGAGAGTGGTGGTGACTTCCCATGGCCCCAGCCACTGTCACCCCAAGCAGGAAAGGAGCCATGACTAGGGGCCCAAATTGCCCAAATCCAGCCTGGGGATTAAGGGGACTCTTGTGTTCTGATCAGGTGCCCTGCCCATTACTACTGAGCTATGGATGGGGCCGTTAATGGGTTGTCCTCTTTCTGACTTACCTGCTCCTTTGTTCTCTCACTTGCCCCCAAGCTGGCAGTCACCGATCAAGCAGTTTAGAATTTTAGAGAACTCTAACACTTCCATTCCACTTCCTAATCTCTGTCCTGCCACAGAAATCCCTGTTAAACTGTCCTGTTTAATTCTATTTGTATTCAAGGCTGTTTCCAATCCAAAAGACAAAACAAGATGATTATATGTTGTTTATGGTACTTTTTCTAAATTTGACTTATTTTGTGTCTTACATATTTGCCTGCTATTTAACCTAACAGGTTTATAGGAAAACATAGCAGAAATTTCAGTGACAGTGACGGCACACCCTTTACAGGATTTAAACTCAACTCCTTTGCAATATGATGCAGACCTTCCTCTCACATCAGACAACAGAGATCTAGGAAATGCAAGGTGTTATGCTGGAAGGTATTAATGGCTGTCCTTAGTCACAAACTAAGTTATGGCTAAAGGGTGTACTCAGCACCCTTTATCAGGCTAAAAGGAAAGAGCAATTAAATGCCAGTTGGCATAATGATAGCTGAAACAGAAGCTACTGTTCAAGGCATTGACCAGCATGGCAAGGCCCGAGCAGCAGCTAAGCCATGTGGAAATAGTGTTAAAAGACAGAATTCAACTAGGCAAGTTAACAATAAGTCTGTTCCATTACGTCTCTCTCTGTGATCACAATGCCAGGAAACATCACATACTGTTTGATAAAAGGTGATCATCAAACTTTTAAGCATCAAGCTCCACTTTTATCAAAGTCAATGAACTTACCTCATAACTGCCATGCTGCGTGCAGCTCCATATGTGAAATGTTTCACCAGTGATAAAGACGCAGATGCCCGCCTCAGTGACACATGTATGTGGGAGGCCAAAGCCTATTCTTTGCACCATGCGAAAAGGAAGAAGGGAAATAGGAGCAGCGAGGGGGCTGAAGCAGCTGAGCCTGGGAAACCTCAGAGATCAAGATGGAGAAGGAGGCAGGAACAGATTCTTTAGGGATGGAGAACATGGAATAGCCTGGAGGGGTTATTAGCAGAGGGAGAACACGGGGAAGTTCTGGGGAGAGCCTGGAGTGATTGTTTGAACTCAGATCCTGGAGAAACATCTCCCTTTTTGCCCCTGCTTCCCACTTCTCTCAGCATGTTCCCCTTTGAGCCTATCCCCTTATTCTGTCCCCTTCACTTCCCAGCTGGCTGCTACCTCCAGCAGCTCCACTGTGACTGTATGCACAGGGACAAGAGGAAGGGTTCTTCAGTGGTTAGTGCACTAGCCTAGAACTTGGGGGACTAGGGTTCAATTCCCTGCTCTGCTTCCTCTGTTCAATTCCAAGCTTCCTGTGTGACCTTAGGCAAGTCACTTAGTACTTCCCCTTAAAGGTTTTGTGAGCATAAATACGTCATAAATTGAGAGGCACGACAGTAATGGGGCCCTGTAAGTACTGAAGATAGACAAAAGAGTTTAAGTGCTGACACCAGACCAGACCCATTAATTTAAACTGAATTAACAAGATTGTATGCCTCCTGGTAGCTTTCAGCATATGTTCCATGGCTTCTTCTCAACAGAAATATACAGGGACATGGCATTCTAGCTTGGTCCCAAGTTTTGCCATAAACAGCATGGCTACTTTTAAACTCCCTTACAAACCGTTTTTGTCTTTCCACTCACTGTAGCACGAGCAGACATTTGTCATGGGGTCCAATCACTGCTAGTGCACCTCCTCCTGGCTGTTCTGGGGATTAGCTCCTTCCAGGCCCAACCCCCAAACTCCATCTGCTGCTCATTTGCACGCCCTTGCTCTCTCTGTGACTCAGGGTGCTCTCTTCATGGCTTGGCCCTCCAACCAGGTCACTGTAGTCCTCCCCTTTTGGAGTATCAAAGTCTCTCCATCCAGAATGGCAGTCTTCCCTTCACTGGCCAGACCCTGCTGCTTCTCCAAGTGGTGGTAGGGGAACCTGAGCCTGCCTTCTACTCTAGATTTCCAGTGCAGGGACCTATGTCTAGCAATGGCAACCTGCTTTCTCCCAGACCCTGTTGCTATTTTCCTGGACTCCTTCCTATGTCTTCTGGCTTCCCACATTCTGAGTTTACCAGCCCAAACTCCTTCCTCCCAGGGAGTAACTGAAGACTTCTTAACTCCATAGCCCCAAACACACCTCCCTTCTCCCAGGGAGGGACTGCAGACTACTTCCCTTGCAGCCTTGTTCTGCTGCCAACATCTTGGCTTTCTATTATCCCCACCTGTTCCATTTCAGCCATGCTCAATCATTTGTCTTTCCCCATCCATGCAGTCCATCAGGTTAATTAACTTAATTTAACCTGCTCTGCTTTGAGTGGGGTGGACACCCCATCACATATGGAGTGAATTTATACTATTATAACTATTATGCTATTGATCTGAGTGAATTCCTGGCAGGCACAGAATTAATACACCTGGGAAACGGTGCAAGACCCAGAGAATAGATGAACAAACTCATGTTGGTGGGACTCTCCACAGAGATAAAGAATTTTTTGAACCAGTTACTAAAAACACTATTCCTCGATGCAATGCACAATAACATACCACGAGCAAAAGTAACTGTATGCTTCCCCTAGAAGTGAATTTGGTCAGCTGCTGCCATCCTTTCCCTAGAGTTGGGCATGTTCTTTGGGTTCCTGATTCTATCCTTTGTTTTGACCCTTTTAGGCTACAGGCCTACAGGCTTTTGTGGCAGATTTCTTGCTTATCAAGCAATGGCAGCTTATGGCTTTGACAGATGAGGTACAAACCCATAAGATATGTATTTCCGTACCCGTCCAATCTATAATTTAATAGCTATTAAAAACTTACCTTCTTTACGGTGAAGAAGCAGCAGGCCTACCCAGGAGCTGGAACCGCCACTGGGCTTGGCAGGGGCTCCTCATGCATATGCAGGCAGGCACTTACCCCTTGGGGAAGGGAGGCTGGGGAGGTGCAAGACCTTTGCAGACCTGCCTAACTTAAATCCCACTGTGGCCTCACCAAGCAGGGATTACCATGTTCTTATAAAGTGACTCCTGGGCATGGTAAATTGCCATGTGAACAAAGCAGCTTCTTGAGGCGCTCTTAGCTATCCCAAGATCTGAGCCTCATGCAGTACTACATTCTTCAAACTTTCTGGCGGTGTGTTTTGCTACTGGAGGGAGTTGTGATATTTAAATCAAATCACAATTTGTCCTTAACTCTGTGTGTCTATCAATGCAATAAAAATATACAAAATGTACTTTGTAGCTTTTGGGAATTTTGTTAGATTTTTGCCTCACCTGCCTGGGCTGATGAGTTGCCCATCAAGTACAGTAATATTTAGCTCTTTAGCATTTTCCCTCCATATATCTCAAGAGCACTTTCAAAAAGATAAGCCATTATTCTCATTTTACAGACAAGGAAATGAAAGCAACTTGCCCAGTGTCATACAGAAAACCAGTGGCAGAGATGAGAATAGGACCACTTTCCTAGTCTAGTGCTCTGTCCACTGGGCCACGCTGACTCCCCAACAAGCTTTCTTTGGACATCATAGGTCACATGATGAACTCACATTTTACAAGTATTTCCTTAACATGATGTTTATAACAACGATTTTTTAAGAAGTTCTCCTTATTTTCTAATTGATCAAACTTGTGAAGAGATTTAAAAATATAAATTGATTCACATTTTCAAAGGATTAAAATAAATACCTAGGGAAGAGTCAAATCATCAGAAATCACAGTGAAATCCACTCAAATGCCAAACTTAACAGACGTGCCTAAGTTACAAAAAACCTTTCATCACCACAAGTGGCAACTTCATTGGCGAGCAGGAATAGAATGGGTACATGTCCCTCATGTCCCAGGGAGATGGGTCCACAACTCAGCTCAAGGTGAGTACACCTTCATCTTTGGTCAGTGAATCTAATGGCTTTATACCAAATGCCCACTCAACTTCTCCTTTTTTGGTAGGTTAACAAACCTAGTGAATAAAAAAGCCACAGTCATTCAGGGCATCTGATACAACACTACAGGGCAGTGTGACAAGCAAACTTAAGTGAGATAATAGGGACACGCATTAAAAAATTCTGAGAGCTTGTCTACACAGAACTGTGCTAGTTTACATTTAAAATGTGCTATTAAATTACTGTAAAAGGCTGTGTGATACTCATTTCATTTGAGTGGCTTATTTTGGTTTAAATTACATCAATGTGAAACAGGTTTAAGAAACCAAAGTAAATGTTCACACAGAGGTTTGCACTTATTTAACCAAATCGCTTTTAATAAAACCAGTTGAAGTTTGAGTGTAGAGAATGCCTAAGTAATGGTTAGTGTTAAGTTGAATGGAGATGTTCCCAGAGGTCTTACAAGGGTCAGGTCTTAGCTATAATTAATGACTTGATGGGTAGAGTACAGAGTATGCCAAATAATATCTATGTTTCTGTGCATTTGTTAATCTGCGAGAGATTGTTTTGTCGAATAAGATTTAAAATCTTTAAACCAGAACAATGGATTGAAATCAATAAAATTAAATTTAAAAATTTAGCAAAATTTTACATGCGGTAGGGAAGAATAATCAATCGTATCAAAATGGAATGGGAGATATTAACTTGACATCAGCTTATTTTGGCACTGGTTAGTGCCTTAACTGCAGTATATGTTATTTGGATTGTTTTTATACTCCAAATTTGGAAGAGAAATTAATGAAAATTCAGAGAGAGCAACAACACTAATAAAATGATGAGAACAGAATTTAAAGAAAGCTTACAGGAGTGGCAATGTCAATCTGAAGAAAAGTAACACAGGGAAAACAACTCTTTTCAAATATAAAATGGGATGTAAGAATAGACAGGGATCATTCATTCTTATTTAGTCATCCACATCAAATTGGAGTTATGGTCATCAGCAAGGAAAACAAACAGAATTGACAGTGTGTCATGCCCAGTGAGATTACAGAATCACCATCACTGGAGAGAAGGCTGAATTAGACACATCTGTTAGATATGGCTGAAGAATTGAAATCTATCCTTCGACAATACAGGAGGATGAAAAAATCACTTTTGATTTCCTCAACTCCAAATGATTAGTCATTCCTCCTCAAAATTAGAGAGAGGCCATACGGGGGAACAGCACAAAACTTAACAACCAGCTACTCCAATTCACTCCTCGCAAGCAACAATGGATTACCTGGTGTTTTTGCTGAAGTAATCAGTAAGGTAAATGTTAACAAGGATGCCATTTAAATGGCTATTAGGCTTTGAAGCAAACACATCAGAACTAAACAGGAACAAATTATTCCTTTCTGAGATATTGTTTTAGAATGTTTGCAGACACATGAAGACAACCTTGCATCAGTGTAAAGCCAGTTCATACTTGGAAGGCTATCCTTCCATTCATAAGAGGTCTAAAAAGACCTTTAGCTACAGTTAAGCAGTTTTAGGTTCTGCAGAGAATACATAGAGCCCTACACAATATAAATGACTGTTTAGGGCTGTGATATCTGCATCTTCAATGTTTACACATTAAACAACTATTTGCTAGCTTTACGTATATTGCCCTCAGATGGATTAACACATCTGCCTTCCTGAGTATCATTCTCTCCCTCCCCAAAGTCTTAATCAGTTGTGTAAGGATGGTTGAAGGGACTTAGTACCATGAAGAGGGTTAACATTTCTGGGGAGGTGGCAGAGGGGAAGATAAACAACCCCCCAGGAGTTTCTGTAACTATCCACTCTGGAAGCAATTAAGCAGTTGGTTAAATGTGATGAAAAACGTAGAGTATCAAAGACACTGTATTTTAGTCCTGTAACTGGCTGCCTGATTATAAATATAATCCAGGGGTTTGAACTGGTTGCAATGGAACAGATAGTAAACATTAAAATAAGTCAATTACTTAAAGTAATTTTCACTCAGACTTATTTCTCAGCAGCATAATCCAGTCAATAGAGCATAGGATGGAATCAGAAGGATCTGGGTGCAATTCCCAGTGCTGCAGCTAATTTGCTGTGTGACCCTGGGCTAGCCTCTTAATTAGCTTGGTATGAAAAGTTCATCCTTTTGAAAATCAAGCCAAATATTTGGATGCTCAAAGCGCTGAGTACCCAATAGCTCTCACTGACTTCAAAACGCATTCCTGTATGCTCAGCACATTTGAAAAACATCAGACCACTTATTTTAGGTGTCTAAAGATGGGCTTACAAGCTTACCTTTAGGCACCCTATTTTTTAAAAATATTGTCTTCACGTATACAGTGGGAATAATACTTACCCATCTTCATAAAGCTGAGGTGAAACATATTATGCCTATAATTGAAGCAGTTTCAAACCTCCAATTTTCAGTCTTTTTTGTGTTGTGAGTGAAATATAAATTCAAGTTTTATTTTGTTATTTAATTATGAATGTTGATTCAAAGCAGGCATGGAAGTAAGTGTCTACAAACTGACAAATGCTTCTGGAGTTCACAATTTCCGAGTCACTGCTTTTAAGAGTGCAAACTATAACGTGCACTGAAAATACAATAATTTACAGGCTCCTTCATGCATGTGCAGAATTCCCTTACACAGTGTTTTGAGAAAGTAAATTTAAGCACTATGCTTCATCTCAATCAGATTTCATCCACTTTAAATGCCATCTTATCAACATTCATACCTACTTGGCAAAAGAGAGAAGAAAGATTTGTTTTAGCAAGCAAAGAGGTTTCAAATGGCAAATTATTATACCAGCATAAATGGCTCAAAGTCTTTTTTTAATTATAAAACTGAAGAAACTGCTTCTTCACAATTTTAGACCACACCACTACATTTTGCTCATGAGAACAAAATTTACAGTCATAAGTTGCACATAAAGGGTTTATTTTAAATGTTTTAAGGATAGAGTTACATCATAATTATAAAAATTACTTACAGAATTAAGTAACAGATTTAAAGTGTTTATACTTCTAAATGCAGAGAACAGGGAACTGTCTACATTGTTCAAAATAAAATAAAAATAATGAAACCAAGCTCTAAAGATGAAGTCATTACCTAATTTTAAAATGTGAACACGAAGACCTTTGAACTATACACATACCAAGAACCATCCAAATTGCACTAATGATGTAAAATACAAAAAGCACAGCATTTTAAAGGAACAAGAAACTGTTTTAACTATAATTCTCCTTCCCTGTATTGATTGTAATTGCTGCTGTCCTCGAAGAAACCTTTAGTTTTAAAATGAATCAATTGAAAAAAGGAAAAAAAAAAAAAGACTTATGTATTGCGATTTATGAAGTTTAACAGGGTTTTCCCCAATGTACTTAGGTCTTTATGTTTTCTGTTTCAACTTAATTTAGGGTTTGGCACTCAAAAGAAAAAATGTGGTGTTTTAGATTCAACTGTGATTTTATTTACTAGTGAACAGAATACATGGTCCCTTCAAATGCTGTGACACATACAACTGGAAAATTACCTTCTGTTGGCACTATGCTCGCCTCACCGGTGCATTTAGTCCTACTAACATCCATTAAAACAGCACAATAAGCAAATTCACAAAAACTGAACACAAAATAAAACAAAACAAAAACAAAAAACCTAAACATTTTTAACATGCAACTTTAGTTTGTTACATTGAACATTCTACCTTCTAAGCATGCAAAAAAGGATGGTCTGCATTTAAGATTTTTTTTTCTTTTTTAAATTTTACATGGCAGCCTGACATCATACACACACACACACACGCACACGCACACACAATATACAACAATACTACAGCAGGTAAATGAGAAAGGCCAATAACTTTTATACACAGATCCCAGCTTGTGCTGTGACAAGCCTCATGATAATTTTGGAAAGTAATGTTGAACCCCTAGAACAAGGAACCAACATTTAGTTACCAGGGTAACGCAAGCACTGCATGCAGATCTGAAACATGAGCCTAAAACAAAGCCCAAAGCAGAAGGGCAGGAAGTGGAATTAGTGTCAAGCCACAAAAAAGGTGATTTAAGCTATCAAAAAACAAAACAAAACCAAAAAAACCCAACCCAAAAACCAACAAAGCAACAGACAACAGGGGACACTTAAAAGGCCATAAAAAATTACAGATTATACTCCACTAATTGGCAGATTATGTGGTATATTAAAGTGGCTTGCAGAAAACCCACAAATGCAAGCCTTTAATGCTAAAAATGTTTCAGTAGACCTAAACTTCAAATATTTCAAAACAAACCTTGTTTTCCTCAGATGTATAGCCCAAAATTCACTGTACTACGTTATGCACGTATCCTGTGTATAATCAATACACTCACTCATTCTTGTGCCACAAATATCAACTTGGGCTCATGGAGCCAGGCTCAGCTTTGAGATTTACATGCAGGACTCTTAAGAGTCAATAGAAAACACATAACAGATCTGCAGGATGAAAACACTGTGTTGCAAATCTGCTCACTTTGTTCAAAAACACAAGGAACATTTATGATTCAGGTACTTAGTACTTAAGGACTGCATTGAGAAGCTATTCACTGAAAGACAATGGCCTGCCTTTGGTTGCCCATGATGAAATACTGGACATAATGCAATAGTAGCAATGGACAAAGAATTAAGGTACTGTATTTATATGGTGAGTATTTGTTACCATTCAACAGCATAATGAGGCACAAGCCTTAAGGCTAAAATATGAAGTCAGGCAAAAATGGATAGAAAGGGGCTTAAACCACTGAATCTTCAATGTCAAGGACATCCATAGTAGAGGTCATCTGGGCCTCAGATCTCTGATTAACAGCACCTTTTTCTAGTCTTCTGTGTAAGGTTGGGTATCTGGGTGTTCCCCCCCTCAACAGTGATAACTGGCTTCACATACTAGCCTTCTGTGAAGCAGTGCTTTCAAACTTGCAAAGCTCTGCCCTAATGTGACACGACAACTTAGTTGCTGAACTGACCATTTTTGCCATTCTGATTACTTTTAAAAACTGCCAAATTTAAAAAACTACCTTGGTTTACAACTATCTTGCAAGATTAAAACCGTGACAGGATTCTTCTGCTGTGGGCTGCTATTTACATCCACAATCTAATGCAGATGACCAAACCACTGAGGCTGCCTATAGCTTTCATTAGTTAGTACACCACTGGCATGCAGAACTCTAGTGTTCATTGAATGAAATTCACGTAACAGCATACCTCAAAGCGAGTACAACGTACACCACAAAAGGCGACAACAGGTTTAAGCTGTAGATGATTTGTCCGGACACTCGTAGAAAAGCCAGAAAGAAGAGCTAAGAAAGATGTTTTCTTGGGAGAAAATAATAATAAAAAAAAAGGAATGCAGCAGACTGAGCAGAAGGCAACAAATGCTTCTCCTTCTCTAAAATAAGTCTTTAATGAAAGAGGACTGTTCTTTCATGAGGTTTTTGTCTTTACATGTAACAGATAAACTATTAGGCTTTTAAGTCCACACACAAACATCCAGGTTGCTAATTTTTATATTAAATGAGAGACTACTGATTGCCAATGTGTAGTCTAAAGATCTTTCTGAAGTAACATATAATGTCGTGACTGTTGTGGCACCACGCACTTGGGTTTGTTAAGACGTGTGTATAACAAAAATACAACATTTAGAATTGAAGGCAGCCTTGTTTGGTTTAGTTTTACTGGTTCCTACAACTTGTAAATGTGGGCCATTAACCTGCATTTTCTAATCAACAGTTTATATAGATGATTAAACCTTTTATAGTTTAAAGCCTTTTCACTGAAAGGTGCAAGTCAAACATTTGATGTTGTACTGTCTTGTGTCTACTAAGATGCACAAATATTCCCATGTACTGCTATTTCTTAAAAAGCTACCTTGAAATAAGGTGTAGAAACACAGTAGATTGATGTTACTTGGGTTAGGCACTCCTTAAAACTGCACAAAGCAACCATTTACTTTTTTTTGAAATCATCTCAACCCCAACCCTGAAAACAAGGACTGCCAGTAGCCAAGAAATTAGATTTAATGTTACATAAGAAGGCAATATTGAAAATATCAAACTACACTTGCATGTGGCAGTTGAACAGGTGAGTGCGAGGTTGAAGAAAAAGTTAAAGGCTATGAAAAAATTTTTAGATTAATGATTACAATACTAGATCAACTTTACACAGCTTGAATTTGCAGCTGTTTACTTTAACTCCCTCTCCCCAAAAATATAGTGACTTCCTTCAAGAAAAGGAGTTCCCTTTCACAAAATGTGTCATGTTCACACAAATTTGTTTGTATTATTCAGAACAATACAGTTTTGTTGGCAGAGATTGTGGGTTCGCAGGGACATTTAAGCTTTCATTAAACTGGAAAGCAGTCAAGTCTTTGTGTCTACAAATTTTACATTTAATAGTTCCACAAGTTTGGCAAAAGTTCACGATGATGTCTAAGATGTTTTCACCAAATCATAGACATAAATATGGAAATCATCATCAAACTTGATGAAATAGACAGAAGGTTTGGCTTCAACTTGATGAATGACCATGCCAGTCCTTTTAGAGCCATCTTCTTTGGCATATTCCACTTGTTTGCCTACCAGGCTGTCCACAACTTCACCTGGTTCCCGTTCTGCTGGAGGCGAATCATCTGTAACACAAAAATAAGATGTGTTTAGTTAGGAGTTTAAGGATTTTCAATCCACGTAACAACTGCAAAGATGTCTTCAGAATTTATTTAAATATCAGGAGTGGTGAGAAGAGATGAATTACATTGTTTGAAAAGAACATTTTAAAAGTTGTAGTCCATTCAGTCAAACAGAGTTCATCAGTTCCACAATTTACAATTACAGGAAAAAATTTACTTAGGTAACACTGCAACCAGAATTTTAAGAAACTGAAATCTTATACTAGCCTCCTAGACTTTCTGCATCTATTAGCTCCTGTGTAGGCACATGCACATAAAGCAAAGTAACAAATGAGGAACTTCTTTGAGATGTGTGGTTCCTGTCTGTATTCCACTGTGGGTTACGCATGGAGACTATGTGTCTGGAGCCAGAGAATTTGAAAGTAGTGTCTGTGTATGTGCCCTGGCTCACCTCAACAGTTCCTTCTCTACCATGAATCAGATAAGATCTGAAGCAGAGGGGAACGAGGGTGGGAAGAGGAATACAGATAGGGACCACACATCTTAAGAACCTCCCGTTACAGGTAAGTCTTTTCTTATTCGTGTCATGGTCCCTATTGTAGTCCACTGTGGGTGATGGACAAACAGTACCTAAACAGGAGGAAGGTGCGAGGATGTGGCCGGTATGGCTGAGCGGACTACCGTTTTCCCACAGGAGGCATCAGCAGAATAATCCTGCACCAGTCTTACAAATGGGTGAATGGAACTCCACATAGCTGCTTTACAAGTGTCCAGGAGGGTACCTCCTGAAGAGATGCTACCGTTGTTGATTGCGCTCTGGTGGAATGAGCTCTTAGCCCCAGCGTGAAAGGGGAGGGGTTTGAGAGCTGACAGAGTAGAATGCAGCCAGATATCCATTTGGAGATTCTCTAGGTGGAGGTGGCCTGCCCTCTGACTGTTGTTGATATAGAGACAAATAGTCACAGGGATTTCCTGATTGATTTTGTTCTCTGCAGGTAGAAAGCCAAAGCTCATCAAACATCGAGGGAGTGGAATCTGCAGTAGCGTGTGGTTTTGGGAACAACACAAGTAAATTAATGGACTGGTTAAGGTCAAATTCCAAAACTACTTTAGGGATGAATTTGGGGCGTAGATGTAAGGAAACCTTATCCTTCTGGAATACGGTGTATGGAGGGGCAGCCATCATTGCTCCAAATTTCCCAACATTTCTTGCTGATGTGATGGCTACAAGAAAGGCAACATTCATGGAGCGGAAGGACATGGAGCAAGTAGCTAAAGGCTCAAAGGGGAGTCTTGTTAGCACTGAGAGAACAAGATTCAGGTTCCACTGGGGCACAAGCCTCTGAGTAGGCGGGAAGGTTCTTACCAAGCCTTTCCAGAATCTATTAGTCAGTGGGTGTGCGAAACCTCAGTAGTCTTGAGAAGGTGAATGGTATGTACTGATTGCTGCCAAGTAGACTCATAAGGAACTGATGCAAGGAGCCATAACTCCCTGCACATGACAACAGCAGTTGCCATAATTCTAGAAGAGGTATCAGTGGCACTGACTGCAGATTGGAGGGTGGTTCTGGCTATCAGCTTGCTTTCGTCCATCAGAGCTAGGAAATGAGCTCTGTCAGTAAACTTCACAAACTTGCCATAGTTTAGGGAATCGTATTTAGCCAGCAATGCCTGGTAATTGGCTATTCTGAACAAGAGGCTGGATGATGAGAAGAACTTTTTTCCCAGTAGATCCAGGTGTTTATCCTCCTTGTCTGCAGGAGTAGACCTGGCATGTTGCTGTCTGGTCCTTTCAGAGATGGCATGGAACAACAACGAATTAGGAGCTGGATGAGACAACAAAAATTCTGCATCTTTAGCCAGCACATAACAATGCTTCTCTGCCCCTTTGAGGGTAGGAGCACAGGTTGCAGAGGTGGCCAAACTGTGCTAGCTTGCTCCAGTATAGTTTTGTTAACAGAGAGAGCTATTCTCTTGGGTCCGGAGAGGTGCAGCATGATTAAGAGTTTGCCCTGGGAATTCTGGATCTCCTCAAGGTGAACATGAAGCTCTCCAGCGACTCTGCAGAGAAGGTCCTGGAAATTCCTCTTCCTGAAGTCATTGGGGGGGGGGGGGAGGGGGGGCTGAGGGCGGGGGGGGGAGAGAGAGAGAGAGAATGTATGTATGTATGTATGGAGATGTAGAAGCAACCGCTTCATCTGGGGAAGATGATAGCAGTCTTGCTGGTTCTGGTGAAACCAGCACATAGTATTCTTCCTCCTATGTCAGATCCAGAGGTAGATCGGAGCAAATAGATGCAAGAATTAGGAGTGCAGGGAGTGATGCTGCACCCCCTGGCTTGAAATGGTTTCCATCATATACAAGGTTATAGTTTGATTCAATGGCTCTCAGCACCCCGACTACACATATTGTTCCAGCATCCCTGATCGGAGCATTTCCTTAGAGATGAGACAAGGGGTGACTCCCTAGTAAATTTGATAGACTCTGCAGGGTGGTACTGGTCCTGAGGCCCCCCCCACAATATGGACAGCAGGAGGGGTCAGTAAGTGGTCACAGGGGCCCCTGTAGCATGGAGTACCAACGGCTCTAAGTCAGATGAGGCAGAGTTGTTCTTGAGCTTGTGTGGGTCTTTTGGGTAGTGGAGGATAAGTATGGTAAGCGAAGTTTCCAAACCTCAGGAAGACTGACTGTTCCTGGAAACACAGTGACAAGTACAAGAGGCTCCAACATCAAACCCAGGAGATCAGAGTATCAGAACTCATTAACTCCATCTGTAACTATGAAAAGTATATACACCTTGTCTCCTCAGCTATGAGGTGGGGTGGGGGGGAGAGCGGGGCGTAAAGGAGGGAGGGAAGGGAAGACATAAAACCATGGCCTCAGTCCAATAAAAAGCCATTTGTCAGAGCTGGGATCCTTTTCTGCCCTTAAACAGAAAAAAGGACCAGGGACATTTAAAATTGCTTTTGGTAGAACACAGATTTATTGATTCATGACCCCATTTCTGAAACAGTACCACTGACTTGTTTAGGAACAGGTACAATTACAGCTTCCATCGTCTGTGATTCATGCTGGTGGCACACAGGTTTTTTTCCCCACTGCCAGATGGAGAAGCTGGGTTGATCTGACAATTAGCATATCACTCCAAAGAGCCATAGGCTGTAACCATGAGTATATCCTGGTCGTTCAGGTACAATGACACTGGTGTGATATTGTCTACTAATAACTGTACCACATAGTTAAGAACCCAATGAATGGATTCCAGCAATAATGTTTATAGAAAGCTTCATCCATCAAGGACTTCAACAACTAAATGAACAACCCATTATAAAGTCAAAGCATCTGTCACAATTCATTCACCTAGGTAGAAGGGTAAAGGGGTCCACTCTTGAAAAATTTTTTTTTTAAAGGAATTTTCCTGTTTGTTTTCTATATTTGTAATTCAGTATTTTCTACCCTGGAAGACACTGCGAATACCTGGAGATCTACTATTAATACAACAGCACAAGCACAATATAACAGCACAAGAATCAAGAACCTCATTCACTGAAGGTGGGGGTATGTCATTTTTTTTCAGACTATTTAAAACACTGTTTTTTGTTTTTCCTCTGTCTCGTTTTTAAAGATTCAGCACTTCTCTCCTTCAGTTAATGGAAGAGAAATCTTCTAGTACCCATCTGACGCTCCTTCCCCTCGCCAAAGCCACAGAGCAAGGGGGAAAAAGGGAAAAAAAATCAAACTAATAGTTTCACTGCTGATCATTTTAGCAGAAATGCTGAGCTAATATGCTTAATAATCATAGCTGGATGTAGGGGTATATATGCTACAGTGAAGTGAGGGAGACAATCTCTTTCCCCCCAAAGTTTATACAAAGTAACCTCTGTTCCTGGCCAAGAGGGAAACAAGAGATACAGCCCCTGCTTCTCCTTTTCCCTAGTGCCAAAAGCTTCAATTGCCACCTGAATTTAAAAAAAAAAAAAAAAAAAAATCCAAGACACACAATCGCCCCTCTACCTTCCTGGATTTCAAAAGTCCGTCTCTCAAAACCTCCAGCCTCCTCTTGAATAACTCCTGTAACAGATATGGTCAATACGAAATCTGCACCACACAGAGCACAAAGTGGGGGCAGTGTAAAATGAAATTTAATCAAAAAGGGAATAATATTAAGACAAGGGTAATTTTTAATGAACTAACATTCAAATCTTTTAAAGATGTTTAAAGAATTCCATTATATTCTTTTTATCATATCAACTTGCAAACAAACTGGTTGTTGTCATCTACAGTTACAGGGCTGAAAATTAAATTTAGGGAAAAACCTTCACGATGTGTGTGCATGTATGCTCATTTCATTGTGTATTATAATGTTTGAATGGCACATGTGCACACACATCGTTTTCCCTTACCATCTTTCCTATAGTGCGACTGACTCAGAAACACACATACCAAAGTTATCAACCAAAATTCCCATGTCCTGATATGATCATTTAAGAAAACAGTGTTTAATTGGGTGACAATGATTCTAATTTGTGTAAAATCCTTTGAAAGAAATTCCAAATTCCTTTGTTACACTTGCTGTATATCTGGTTTAGATATACAGACTGTCAAGGACTACAAGTGTTTTCCTACATGCATTGTTTCATTTTAAAATGAACACTTATTTCTCCCTCCTCCGCTCCCCCAAACACACACAACGTTTAATTAGTGTACATGAATTCATCTAGTGTCACTTTCACCCTTACGATCTGTTATATTTAGTTAAAAGGTAACACAATGGAACAAAAAAAGCCTAATTTTGCTTCCCCATCAAAATTGTGCTATGATTAAACCAATATTTTTGAGGGAGAATACCTATACACATGGAAAAAGTGGATGGTGTTAGTATAAGCTAATACAATAACCATTTTATCCTTGTTTCAGATTACCACCATTTAGGAGTCATCCCTAATATTAAGATCATATGAATCTTTTGCAGTTCTTGCAGTTTGTCAGCTCTTTCATTTCAGTAAACAAACAAACCCAATGTCTATGGAAACTGAGCTGTCATTTTAGTTTTAGAAGGAAAAAAAGCATACTAGTGTACTTACTGGAATCAGGCATAATGCGGAGGTCACCTTCTTTATAGTCATCTAAGAGCTGATACATGTACAAGACAGGATCCTTCTCATAAGTAATATAAAACCACGTGTTCATTATAGGAGCTCGAGCCAAGACCATCCCCCTCCACTCATCTTTTGAGCCATCCTCTGTTTCAAACATATGTTCCACAGCTTTGCCAATCATTGTGTCTGCCAGGTGGGCATCACTGATTCGAGATGAAGCTGAAATATGCACACAATATTGCATAAAATTCAGGACCACTTGGAAGCCTGCATACTACATCTTCCATAGAAATCATAAAAAGGGCTTCATTCAAATTGTTTTCTTTACAAAATAGACAAAATAATTATATGATTTAACTGGTAGATATTTTTATTCTCTGGGTATATCCAGATTACAAAGATGTGGAATTCTAGCTATGATTATTAACTAAGGGCTTGTCGACATTGTCAATTATTCTAGAATAGCTATTCCTGGTTAAATTCCATGTGTGGATACACTTATTCTGGAATAAGAGCATTCACACATGGAGCTAATCAGGAAATTAATCCACTTTAAACTCACACCCTACTGTATTTCAGATTAATTTTTATGTGTAGACAAGCCCTAACTCACTGCACTCACACTACAGAAAAGTATAATTAGAAACACTAAGGAAAACCAATTGTGGGTTACAGAGCAGATGCCACAACATCTTTGTTTCTATTAAAAATAAACTTTTAGCAAAAGGGGTGAGGACTGATCATAAAACAGCCTTAAGAGTTTTCTACTGTCACTGAATTTTTTTCTTCTTGAAGCACTGCTAACTCCTTGCAGCCAATAAAAAAAACTGATCTAGTTTGAGAGTCAGTGACAATTTGCATGAATTCTGAACTTTAATAAATGTTTCAGACATCCTACATGTTTTAAAAATTCAGACTGAGCTATTGAAAACAAAACACATTAATTCAATTATTTCATTTTTAAAGAAATTTCTCTTTATTTTTATTAATTCTCAGGAAAAGCATATGAGAAACACTTAATACAGGACCATAGAATATGGAGTACAGCAAAGAAAATTCTCATGAAATTGAACTGTAAAATGTGAACTCTCACTCAGCATCAACAAATTAGCATTTAGCAGAAATATCAGTCTAAGCACTACATAAAGTTTTTTAGAGAGCAGTCTTGGCTGTGAATAAGGTTGATCAATATTATATCATATATAAACATGCCGATTAGATGACTGACAATTTACAGTACTGAACTTCTATAGCACTCAATGTAATATAAAGATAAGTTATTTAATTTGTGAGAGTAAAATTCCCTCCTTACTCCAAAATAGGGAGAACATTTACTAATAAAAGTCTACAGACTTGACAAAATGCAATGCAGCAGCTCCATTCAGCATCCTGTCCAGAGCATGCAATATATATGTACATGCATCAAAAAGCACTTACCAACTCTGTCTGGAAGGACTTCAAGCGCTGACACTCTTTCATCTTTGTGCAGTTCTAGTCCATAAACGCAATCAAATCCATCATACTTAATAAGGTAGAGAGAAGGATTTACAGGAACCTGATCAAGAACTGTCCCCTTCCATTGTGTTACAGGTCCACTCCCTTCTTTCCATCCATGCTGTATTCTGCACCCTACAATATTTCTTCGGGGCTGAGAAATGGGTTTGCTAGGTCCCACGTTGTTTCGATGCTTTCTGTATATAGATACAAAAAGGATTAAGTTAGTGTGCAGAAAAATTTCTTTTATTCTATTTATAACCCAATGTAGTTCAATGTTTTATTTTAATACAAGTATTCCTTATTTTTTTATTTAATACCTTTATGATTATTTAACAATGTTGGACACGTTATAATGTAGCTTGTATTACTGCGCACCTCTTTCTGAATAGGCCAAATTACTGTACTAATTGCCTTAAATTATCTAGGAAACACACTACTACAATGCTGAAAAGAAAAACTATGGTCCTGTGATCAGTTGCTATGCTGCCAAATAATCTGAAACTAAACAAGCTGGTCAAATTTTTGCCCAACAGATTTTCAGCAAAAATGCAGTTTTATCAAAATAAAAGTGTTTTGTAATAACGTATCCATTTTAACAAAATTGACAGAAAAAGATCCAAAAGTTGCATTTCAATAGTGTTGTCTGAAATCATTTAGTTTCTGCTTTAACATTAAAATATTATATTCTGTATTACACGTCTGGGATGGTTTAGGTATACTTGGTCCGCCTCAACATGGGAAGCAGATTAGGGTGACCTTTCTAGGTCCCTGCCAGCCCTACATTTCCATGATCCTACATATAAAATATAATATAAAAAAGTTCAAACATTTCTTGAATCAAAACTCTGCTGAACTGAAATTTTTCTGAACTTTCAATTTGTGGGAAATTTTGGAACTTTCAGATTTTTGCTCAGATTTGGAATGAAATTTTTTGAAATGTCAGAATTTCTTGCCAATTTAACTTCCTGAAAGCACAACTCACCTGTTTTAAAAGCTCAATTCAGTCATCAAAGGAAAGTTAATTAGAGCCATGCCTGTATCTCCTATTAACAAGGCATCAATATTTGTCAGATGCTTAACTAATCAGAGGCCAATATGAAGGATGCCTCTCACACCCACAAGCAGGATAAGAAGCAGCCATGAGCATTTGTTGGTCAATAGCTGTTTCTGTAGTAGTGTGTTTATGTATTTTCTCTGTTCTCCATGCCTATGCTGGAGTTCAAGTAACTTCTCAAACTATCAGTAAGTGCAGCATCACTTGAGAAGTGCTCATCAAATATGGGTGTAGCATGCCAACAAGAAAAGCACTCTTTTGATGTTCCTTTTCAGTACAATGCCACTAGGGTCAGATGCAAGGAAGGAGCAGTATGGAAGATTCTCCTGAGAGTGATCAGTGAGGACTAGCAATCTACTTCTGCTCCTCTCTCTGTCTCTCTCTTCGGTGGTTTATTCTTTCTTTATGGAACCTGCCACCAAAAACAAATAATTGCCAGCACAAACCACTTGCCACTGGTTAATATCACCAAGTCTTCCTCACGTTATGGTTGTGAGAGATCTTACTTTTGCTATCTGACAAAGTACCAAACTGTAACTAGCAGTATTTAAACAGTTAAAAGTCTTATTTTTGTAATTCATTAAAACAAGTTAAGTGACCACTTATAGCATCTATGTAGGAACTATATGGTTACAAATATATTGTAGCAATTCTAAAGAGATAGAAATATAAGTATTAAATTATTTCATATATTTATTTTAGCTTGCAATAATCTGCGCCATTAATATACTATTCACATAGCTATCACATTAAGATAAATTGTTTTTTCTTATTATAAACTTGAGATAATTTTAGTACAGTTTTAGAATAAATACTGTTTGCTGCAACCTTGCCAACTTCATTTAACCTGGAACAAATATTTACACAGCATTAATTATTAGAAATGGAATGTCACAAAAAGCAACCTATATCATTCCCAGAAAAAAGCTGGCAACAGTGTACAGTATTCTCAGCAGTAGCGAGCAGCCTCTCAGAAAGGAAGGTTACTTACCTTACAGTAACTGAAGCTCAAGCTGCATAGTCCCTAATGGTATTTTTGCCCCAGGGACCAGAGACCAGAGGATTTTTCAGTAGCAAGGTCCATTGATCCAGGCCTGCACCCTACACCATCTTGTGCTCTGAATCAAGGGCATTAAGGGGTGGCACAGTCTGACCACCTCTCCAGTTCCTAACTCTACCCTGAATCAAGAGAGGATGTGAGAAGAGTGGAAGGAGGGTGGGTTGTGCAATACCCATAGGGACCACACATCTCAGAGAACTCTAGTTACTGTAAGATAAGTAACCTTACTTTCTTCGAGTGCTGTTCCCTATGGGTATTCACTGCAGTGGACTCCCAAGCAGGACTCACTGGAGGAGGAGGGTACAAGCAAATATGCTGTGCCATAGATCACAGGACAAAAAGTAGGCATCAGATGGTGAAGCTTAAACAAGGGCTTGATGTCCAATAAAAACGTGACTCGAGCCCCAGGGTGCCAGTCTAAATATTTTTGAGATGAATTCTTTGCAGGGAAGGCACTGAGGTAGCTTGTGCTCTGGATGGGTGAGCCCTGACACTCTGTAGTGAAGGGGCGTTCATAATCCCATAGCCAAGGAGGATGCAGTCCAAAGTCTATTTACAGAGTTTTTGCAAAGAGACTGCTTCTCCTTTCATTCTCTTGGTGATGGAAACCAATAGTCTCAGCAACTTCCTAAAGGACTTTGTCCTTTACAAACAGATGAGGACTCTGCAGACATACCTGTTACTGTGGGATTTGTAGAAGAAAATAGCCAATTTTGATTCAAGTGAAATTCAGAGGGAACCTTTGGATGAACCTCAGATGGAATCTGAAGGGGACTATCTCTGTGAAACACTGTATAGGGAAGGGTCCACCATGTCTGAATGCTTGAATGGTGGGCTGAGAGAACCAGGTTCAGGTTCTAGAGAGATGTAGGTTTTCATAAGAGAGAGAGAGAGCGAGCGAGAGAGCGAGCGAGCGAGCGCATGAGAGAGAGAGAGAGAGAGATTCTGATAATACCTTTTAAGAATCTCACAGTTGTAGGATGGGTGAAAACCGAGCAGCTCACCACCAGAGGATGGAAGAAGTTAATAGCTGCTAAATATACTCACAAGGAATGAATAGATAGACCAAATGTCTTTAAGGACATATCTTTTACAGACTAAACAAACTCAATTTTTAAATCTTCCCTCAGAGGTCATGTTTTCTAGACCTTTAATCATTTTTGTTGCTCTTCTCTGGACTTTCTCCAATTTCTCCACATCTTTTCTGAAATGTGGCACCCAGAACTGGACACAATACTCCAGTTGAGGCCTGATCAGCACAGAGTATAGAGGAAAAATTACTTCCCGTGTCTTGCTTATAACATTCCTGCTAATACATCCCAGAATGATGTTTACATTTTTTGCAACGGTGTTACACTGCTAACACATATTTAGCCTGTGATCCACAATGACCTCCAAATCTCTTTCTGCAGTACTCCTTCGTAGACAGTCATTTCCTATTTTGTATGTATGCAACTGATTGTTCCTTCCTAAGCTGAGTACTTAGCATTTGTCCTTATTGAATTTCAACCTATTTACTTTAGGCCATTTGTCCAGAACATTTTAAATTTTAATCCTACCCTCCAAAGTACCTGCAACCCCTCTCAGCTTGGTATCCTCCGTAAACTTTGTACGTGTACTCTCTATGCCATTGTCTAATCACTGATGACTATAGAGGGTTTCCTGCTGTTAAGGATGGTTTGGACCTCTTCTGAGCACGATCTCTCTAATATCTTTGTCTATTCAAAAACCATGCTGCCAGATGGAGGGACCCTGGCTTGCAATGGTGGTTGTTCTGGCCTCTGTTCTGAGACCGTCGATTCAGGAATGGTTGTAAGCATATGCATGGGTAAGAGGTACAGGGGGTCAGTCCGATATTTCAGCGTGCTCTTTGCTTTGGTATGGTCAGTGCAGATACGTGCTCACAGGAGCTCTAGACACACCCCTACATGGGTGTTGAGTCTGACTAGATGGGAGAGTAGGGGAGAAGCAGTCGTTTTCGTCAGGAACTTACAAGACTATTTATCCTGCTTCTTATGGGGACATTTACCCATACCCTCCTCATGTCTCTGTTTAGAGAAGTCCTCAGATTTGATCAAGGATCCTGAGCTAGGGAGTGCTAGTGCCGGAGGGGCACTACTTGGTAGCTCCAGTTGATGTGCCGGGGAGCTCAACATCCAGGATCAGATTGGGGCCCCATGGAGAGCTCAATTAAATATCTGCAAAGCTAGAATTCACAAGACTGTCTAGTTCATGGGGGAAAGAATGGCAGTTCTCACACTTAGAAGGAATGTGTAATTCCCTGAGATAGTACAGGCATCTCGTGAGGATCACTAACCAGGAAGACCCAGAAGGCAAACAATTCATGCCACCGCTTACACACTCAGCTCAGAGCATGAGGTGGTGTAGAGTGTAGGCATGGACTGCTACTGAAAAATCTTCCTGTCTGAGGTGCATGGAGCACATGCTCATCCCAGAGAATATCAATAGGGACCTGCACTCAGAACAAATAGTGCTTGGCAGAGATCCAAGAAATGACAGATAGCAGTGAGATCTGGAAAAACTGTTTATAGAATGCTTCCATCATTCTATAAGGTTGCTGAAGCAGGAAATGTACTGCTCCATCAGATACAATTATAACTATACATTCACTGGGAACTGCAATTCCTCTACAGTTTCTCTCACTCCAGACTTGCATTCTCCATAACGAACTTCTTGGTGGACAGTTCAACAGTATTTTCTTCATTTTCAGATTTCACTTCTGTCACAATTATATGCAGTCTTTAGCAGTATTTTCTAGAAAGGCTTTGAATGGCCACGTTGGCATCACAGATTATAACACATACATAACTTAAACCTTTTCCCAATTAAATACAGCAGAAACATGAAGTTCAGTATTTCATTTTTATAAGCAACTTTTCAAAACATGCGTATTTAAGAGATATAACAGGTCTCTGCTAATTTCTCTTGTTAAATTTGCTTACTAAATATATCCACTACAATGTCAGCAATATTTCATTAGGAAGGTATCAGTGATGTGAAATTTGTTCCTGTACAATGAAAATAATTTGATTTTGTAAGCAATAAGTTTACTTCAACAGAGTCCCACGCTAAGTCATCTTTTGATTAACTGTCTGGTGAATAAGCTTAATTCTTTCTGAATGCTAACTGAAAAAAATCTATTAGGACAAGTGTTCAAAGAGACACTGCCAAGTTTAAATCATTTTAAACAAGTTTTCGAACATGTTATCAATACCTTAGAATTAAATTTGAATTTTTAAAAATATCTCCCCCGCATCATTTATGCTGTTTATGCTTTGCATTTCACTCATTTTAGACATAGTGAACCACTCTGTTTCAGTTTTGTTTATAGTCCGTTTCACTTTCTGGTCATAATGCATATAATGCTTCAATATTGGGACTGCAAATAATTCAGGGGGATATTTAAATAAAAACCGCTCGCTATTTTCAGTGAAATAAAGTTCCACAATCACTGTAACTTAAATTTTGGGCCTGAACTATCTTTAAAATAACCAACAAGCTTCTAGCTCATAGCTACTTTTAAACATACCACTGCCTAAAGAAAGCATCATGAACGCAAACTTACAAAGTAAAAGTGAACCAGTATCTCTTCCAAAAGATACTGAATTTAAGAATAACTATTTCCGAAGTGTTTTACACTCAAAGAGACGTCAAATAGTTTTTTATTATACTGAGATTTACAATTTCAAATTAAGGTCATACATCAGGAAAATATTCAAGTCAATGAACAGATGTAATAACTTAATTCTAGTTTAGCGCTACTTAAAAAAAAAAAAAAGTTTTACAGTGCAATTAAAGTTGTTTGGGTGCCCTAACTGTGCTTTTCCAAACCTTAACATATTTGGATTTTTAAAATTTAATCTTAACTCTCAATTTCCTTGTCTTATAATGCTTGTTTCTGGGGTAATTACAAAATCCCTGTAATATATTTTACACTAAGTTAGTGATATGTGTTCTCAACCTTAACTCCATTTTAACAGTTTGTCCCAGAATAGAGCCCAGAAATCTTAGTTCCTCCAACATGCTGATATCCATCAGATAATCATCTAACTCACTGGCAAAGTGTATCATGACCATCTCTACCAACCAGAACAAACAGAGCATTACAGATGAAAAAGTAGCTGTCTTTAGTAGAAGCATGCCACCCTGCTGAAACAGTAGCCTTCTTTATTCAGGGCCTGGATAGCTTCAATCCCATTGGAAACCTTCAGTCTCATAGTAAATTATGCAAAACTACGGCCATTATGAGTGAAGACATTCCCACCTTCTCCATTATATTCACAATCTTTAATGACTGTACTTACTTGGAACCTAACTTGAAATGAGTTACCGATTTCGAAGGTGTAAAAGGTAATAAAAATGAGCCATTTATTATCAAAAGCGATCTGAAAAAGTGAGATTTCTTCTTAACGGTTCAATTTTAAACTAAATTTTAACTCTAAGTACGCAATTTAGTTGAAAACTCCTGCAAGTTAAATCTTTATCCACTGGTTATCTGCTACAAATCTGTGGATGATGCTCTGTATGCTTTATATATTATAAAGATGTTTACTCTTTCTTCAGTCCAAAACAAGTCCCACTTTGACGAAGGCACTACCATCCCTCATTAGTATTGCTGAGAGTAGGCTGTCCTCTTACTTAGAGATCCTCCTTGAAATATGACAGAGCCGGTACTTTGAGTTATCAAAGTGAAAGGTGAGAAGCACCACTATGATTGCTCTACTGCAACTGCTATACTTGCATTTCCTGTCTGCAGTTGTACTATAATGATGCAGAGGCACCTGTTGCAAGACACAATAATGATGCAAATACCTATGCCTTGTGTTACAACACTTGTTGCAATGCCTAATGCTGTAATGTAGCAAGCTGTCAGGCAGCTAAGTCCCAAACAATTAAGGGCTTTGTAGAGGGCACTAGAATAGTATAACCTGATAGGTGACCAAAAAAAAAGGTAACTGGGGTGGTTTGCCCTGGAGATGAAAGGTCAAGTCCTAGCTAAGCACTGATGAAGTGCACTTTTGGCTACTGCTGATAATTGATCACCTCACCATAGCCTAATACCTAATAAGATTCCTAGATTTTGCAGCTTGCTAATAAAAGTCAGAAAGAGGCCCCTCAGTCTAGGGATTTGTCCACAAACCTTGTTAATCCCTTCTTGATGTTTTCCCCAGCTAATCATCTCCATCTTGTAAGGCTTAAGCAGCCATTAACTGACATCATCCAAACCCTAGTCTTAGTTAGGCAACAGAAAAGTAAAAGGGGAAGTTATTTACCTATAGTAACTAGATTTCTTAGAGATGTGGTATTTGCATGTGTTCCATTTTGAGTGCATATGCCCGATGTGCTGGAGAACAGAATGCTTTAGTCAGCAGTATCTGCTGATTGCACCTGCTCCCTTGATTACTTTAAGCCTTTCCCCCTCAAGTAGTGTTGCCAGTTTTGGTTGGACATATTCCTGGAGGTTTCATTATAAGACATAATCTTTAATTACCGACTAGTCTTTAATTCCTGGGGACTCCAGAGCAATCCTGGAGGGTTGGCAACCCTATCCTCAATGCTATACGGGTGGGTGGAGTGACCAGCCGATTCTCAGTTCCTGCACCACTATCAAGAACAGACTATTAGACTTGTCAGTATCATGGAAAGGAGGGTGGGTTGTGAACACATGGAAATATCACTGTGAGTTTACTTAAGACTGCAATGCAACCCTCCCAAACTGGGCATCTGAACTAAGGAGTAATGGCTAGTGAAAGTATTACTCCAAGCAGCAGCCATACAGAAAATCAGCTACGGGTATTTCCTTGAGATGCTACAGAAGTGACCTGTGGTCTGGCAGAATATAACCTAACATGATCTGGAAGTTCTAAATTGGCCACCTCGTAACATACCTTTATGAAGTGTGGCACCCATTTAGATATTCTCCGAGTTGAGGGTGCCTGACCCCTGGATTTCTCGGCAATAGATATAAATAGCATAGGGGGCTGCCTGAATGGTTTTGCTCTAGTCAAATAAAATGACCTAGATATTAAGTCTTATATATCGTAGATAATATAACATATTTTATATATTAACCAAATTCCCTTTAATACGGTGCAACTATAAATTTAGTGCCCTCTTCCTATTAAAATTTCTCTGACCTTCAGTTGAACCTTAGTGGATAAAGGAAATATATATTCAATAATGGAATGTGTAATCTTTTCCCCTGTTTTTTCCCCTTACCTTGCTAACATAGCCCATATGTCCAGGAAGGAACCCTTGGAAACTAATAAGGATATCTATTATTATAGAAGTGTGTTATAATAAACCAGCCTGATTAATTGATATGAGGTTCTTATAATCCAATTATGTTCTGTCATAAGAGGTATTTGTTATCACAGATATTTTCTGTGATTTATCAAATGACCCACTGAAAGACGTTTTTAACTCATTAGGCTTGAAGTTTCAACAGGTATTCTTAAAAATGATTGCAATACAAATCCCTTTAGTTTATCAATCATGTAAACTGCGATATCAAAAGAAATTCCATAAGTAATTAGGTAAATTGAAACATTAAAAACAAAACACATGGTTTTGGGGAAAGTAACTTTTCCCTCCCTGCAAAGAAATTTCTTTGTTTCACATCTTATAAAGGAAAGTTTTGGGTGTTAGTTTGGGAGTGAATAAACTGCCATCAACTGCCATCATTCTGCCAGTTACAATGAGAAATGTAGTCTTCATAGACAAATGAAGTAATGAGCATTAGTCTAATGGCTCCAATGGAGGTTCCATCAGGCTAGTAAGCCTCACATTATGATTCCAAGATGGAGGGGGCTGTCTTATTGAAGGAAAAGCTCTAAAAATACCTTTCACAAACTTTAACAAGTATGAGAAAAAAACTGGATGGTCTTGAATTGGGGGAGGATATGCGGAGATAGCGAACACATAATGAGCTTAACAACAAACCAGAGGTTTATAAGGATAATAGATATTGAAGGATATGAGAGATTGATGTCTCTTATGGAGAAACATTATGCTGGTACGCCCAGGATGAAAAATGATCCAAGTTTGCAGTATAATTTGTCCTTGTGGATTGCCTTCTGCTCTGAATCCATATGTTGCATATATCACCAGAACAAGTCTTCTCCAAGTCTGTTAGCCAGACAGTTTCCATGCCATGAGGTGTAGTGACAACAAATCTGGATAAATGTTTTCCCTGTTATGAGTAATTAAGTCTAGTAGAAGTGGTAAGTGATATTGGCAATACCGAGAATTTCTGATTTCTGTGAAACAGTCATGCGTGGACCAATCTAGTGCTATTAGGATGATTGAGGCCTTCTCCTGTTTGAATTCTTTAACACATATGGGATCAGAGGAATTGGGAGATAAGTGTATAATAGACCGTGAGTCCAAGGGATTATGAAGTTATCTCTTTGAGAACCCAGACTCTCGTCCCTCCCTGGAATAAAACGCTTTGCATTTCTTGTTCTGTTCAGTGGCAAACAGATCTGATTGAAAATGGACTTGACTGATTTTTGAAATGAAAATGCAGTCTGGTCAATAGGGTCACAAGCGTACATGAAGCCATGGGACCTAAAAGCTGGAGACATATGCTTCTTGTAGTACATGGATTTTTATGAAGTTGATTGATCAACTCTATAATGTTCTTGAATCTGGTTGTGACAGGTATTCCATGGAGGTTCGAACATTGAGTAGAAGCCCAATAAATTCTATCTTCTGTGTTGGGATTAAATGAGATTTTCACATTCATTCTCTGTCCCAGTTTGGAGAGCAGATGTACGAGGAAATCTGGTCTTTTGTGTGCTTTTACCCTACACTATATAGATTTCACAGGGAAGACCAGTGTTTCCCAAATTGGGGGTCCTGACCCAAAAGAGAGTTGCAGGGGGTCATGGTAGTGCCACCCTTACATTTGCACTACCTTCATAGCTGGGTGACCGGAGAGTGGTGGCTGCTGACTGCGGGCCCAGCTCCGCAGGCAGCAGCGCAGAAGTAAGGGTGACAATACCATACCATGCCATCCTTACTTCTGTGCTGCTGATGGTGGCAGCTCTGCCTTCAGAGCTGGGCTCCCAGCCAGCAGCTGCCACTCTCCAGCTGCTCAGCTCTGAAGGCAGTGCTGTCACCAGCAGCAGTGCAGAAGTAAGGGTAGCAGTACTGCAACCCCTCTTACAACTCATTTTGGGGTCAGGACCCCTACAATTACAACACTGTGAAATTTCAGATTTAAATAGCTGAATTGTGAAATTTACGATTTGTAAGATCCTGTGACTGTGAAATTAACCAAAATGGACCCTGAATTTGGTAGGGCCCTACCAATAATATGTTCTTTTTCTTGAACAGTCTGAGCTGGTAGCTCTACAAAGCTTCGGCAGACCATTCAGCAGACTAATTCTTGAAATGACTTATAATCATCTAATGAAGATGCCTGAGGAACAGTCAGCCTCATTCTGTGAAGAAGATAGAATATTATCTGGGAATGTTTCAGAAACTTGTTGCTGAAATATATGTTCATGCAGAAACTGACGAAGAAGAGAGTCCGGTTCAACAATACTTGCAGATTGCTGTGGTTGCTTTTGCATGACAGGCAGATCTGGGCGTGAATGAGATTTAACCCTGGAAACTGAAGCTGAGGAATATTTTGATTTAGGATATGACCATGGCTCCAGCGAGGCCAAGCAGTCTGTCCATATGGATAAAATGAGAGTGGCCAGGATGGAGGAGTACCAGCTAGGGTCTTTGAACTAACATGCCTATATTTTCCCACGCCTGACCTGACTAGCAAACATATATGGGTCATAGAAAGGTACCACCTAAAAGGTAAGAGAGTGAAACATCCCCACTATCAGAAGACGAATACCCATCCTCCTGTAAGGTGGGAGGCTGCCCCTGAGGTGCTCAGAGAATTACTCACTGAATGGCCTTATCAAAACTATCATCCTTAGAAAGCATACCAGCTGACAGAAACATCTGATAAGGGGGAGTCAGGCTGCAGGGAAACAGCCAAAACACTGTGTACTTTGTACATTCTGTTTGCATATAAAAATCTAATAGAGTCATGCCCAAGCTACTACTAATTTTTAGTTCTGTGATCCATTCCTCTATCTGTTTGAACATTGGATGAAACACCGAGGAACACATCTGAATGTATTTAAGAAATTATTAATGATAACCAGCAACCCTGGATTGTCACATACTATTTTGTAGAAGAGTGTACACTGAAAAAGAATGAACAGGTTTTTGCACTTAGAAAAAATGTTTAATAGTCATAAAATGCACCTGCACTCAGTTTTTGTCTTTGAAGTGTCCCATCAGAAAACTAGCCAGACCCAATCTATTTAGCTGTTAAAAACAATGAGATCAAACATGTCCAGACTATACCTTCTCCTCCCTCAGAATAGCTCTTTCCATCATCTACTCCCTCTTAAAATCACAAGGTGAATAACAAATTAATTCCCTTTTTCTGGGAGTGATGAGTGTGTGGAGGGTGATGAGATACCCCTAACAAAAAATAAAGCATCCTTATAAAACTGTTGAATTATTCTCAATCACCGCATTTGAAAAAATACATATGGGAAATCTCCATGACAAAAATGTATTTGAAATGAAATTACTGAAACACAAGTAGTAATAAGAAATCTATTATATGTCTGAGGTTATTTTCCAGATGCAGTTATCATTAAAAATACTTGATGAGAATAGTTTTATACTGACCTAGTCACAACGCACCACTTAGGCAATGAAGTTACTACAGTCTTTCCTTGCCACTTCCCTCTCCCTAAAGTGTTCAAGCAATTTATACCATTTTATTCACATGATCTTGTTTCTCAAGTGATGGTGCTATTCAAACATAAGTAAGTTTAAAAAGCAAGCCTGTGAGCAAAAGCAATGTAGAAAACAAATGTATATCTGCCAGTGGATATATATTACCTGAACACAATCCCACACTGTTCGTAGAACAAAAAGTAAAGGCTGGAACAGCAGTAATAAGAACAGAAACACATATTTCTAACAACGTAATTCTGGGTAACAAACCCTACACTGGGAAGTACGAACAGTTGAAATTTATAAAAATAAGTTTTAGAAATCGCTTACTTGTGAGAAGTTCTCTTCTTCATCATGCTGGCAGACACTCCTGCATGCCCTGTAACAGAGAAAACAGCACATAAATGATTGAGAAATGAACATATTACGTTCATGCAGAGTGCTAAGAAAGGCTGTTTTGAATGCCAAGATGTAGATGAAGTGCTGCAATTCTATGGGAGTTAAATATCGAACAAAAAAACCCCCCAAGAATGTAAGTATTCTGAATAAAAATTCTAGAATTAATATACTTCTGGAGCTAAACTTGCATGAAATACACTTTTAATTTCTACTCAGATGTCAGATTAAAACAGATAGTGGTTGTGGTCAAGATCACCTGTATGTTCAAATTCCAAACACAACCACGGCGAGGGAGATTCCCACACTGGAGCCATTCTTTTAAGTGACAAATCTGAGGAACTGTCCAAGAATGAGGTGTCAAGAGAAGTAGTTTTGGAACAAACTGATAAATTTATCAGTAATAAGCAATTAGGACCAGATGGTATTCACGTAAGTGTTCTGAAGGAAATCAAATATGAAATTGCAGAACTACCAGCTATGGTATGCAACCTATCACTTAAATCAGCTTCTGTATCAGATGACTGGAAGATAGCTAATGTGACACCAATTTTTAGAAGAGTCTCCAGAGGCGATCTGAGCAATTGCAGGCCGGTAAGCCTACTTTCAGTAGCAGGCAAGTTGGTTGAAACTATAGTACAGAACAAAGCGATCAGATACCTAGATGAACACGATTAGATGGGGAAGAGTCAACACAGCTTTTGTAAAGAGAAATCATGCCTCACCAATCTATTAGAATTCTTTGAGTGGGTCACCAAACATGTGGACAAGGGTGATCCAGGGGATATAGTGTACTTGGATTATCAGAAATCCTCTGACAAGTACTCTAAGCAGCCGTGGGATAACAGGGAAGGTCCTTTAACAGATAAGTAACCGGTTAAAAAGGCAGAAAATAAAAGTAGGAATTTCATGATATCATTTTTAAGAAATTGTAAGCAATTCAGAAGTGGTACAGACAGAATGCCCAATTCGCCACAGCCTCTATGGCTTAATACAATGTCGTAAAACCAGTATAAAAAACCTACACACGTGTTTCCTTTGAGGGTGACTGCCACACATTTGTTCTCTACCTTTTTCATCGCCTTTCCTGAAAGATTCCAAACTATAAGCAATTCCAAAACAATTTAACATTTAACTTTCAAAATCAGTACAAGTGAAAGGCTGTAACCATCTGATTGATGGATCCATCATTTCCTAAGCTCTTTACTCCTGAGGAGAATTCTGCACCACTGCGCATGCGCAGAATTTATGTCCCCTGCAGATTTATTTGCTTCCCTGCAGAAAAATTACTTTCTGACGGGGAAGGCACAAAAGAAGTCATGCGGCCCTCCCCAGCAGTATGTTTTGGGTGCTCCAGGAAGCCGACAGAGAGGTAAATCACTGTGGGGCAGGAAGCAGGACTGGGGAAGGCTGGGCTGGTGGCTCCTACCCTGCGCTGGGCTGGTGGCTCCTACCCTGCGCTGGGCTGGGGAGGATGGGGCTTCCTCTTCCCCTGCATGGCATCTGGGGCTGGGTCAGACCCACGCCCATATTACTCCCCCGGCTGCAGGAAGCTCTGCAAACTCCCCTTCTCTCCACCCCCCGATTCCTGCACCCATCATTTCTCAGCTGCAGGGGGAGGAATCCCTGTGCAGGGAGCTGCTCCCATATTCGCCTGACCTCCAGGCATCCAGACGCCTTCATACCCATACCCTCCCGCCGAGCCTTACCCACCACACTCAAAACCCCCCCGATGAGCCCCACTCCCCCTATTCCTGAACCATTCTGACAAGCCACCCGCACCTGGATCCCCACCCCACCTAGCCCCAACCAGTTGCACTTGGATCCCCACCCCACTGAGCCTCTTTCCCCCAGTATCTGGGCCCCAAACTGAACCCCCCAATCCAGACTCCCCTGCCGAGCTCTATCCCCAACACACCAACTCCCACCCCCTGCAGCATCCCATTCCTGTTGCATCCAGAACCCGCAACAAGTCCCGATGCATCAAGATCCCACCCCCAGATTCCCCCACTGAGCCACCCGCACCTAGACTGCCCCACTCAGAACCCTCTTAACCCACACCTGGATCCAGTCACATTAAGCCCCACACACCTGCATCCTGCCTTGCTGAGTGTGCCTGCCCACACAGAGGGGCAGGGCCCTAGGGTGTTTCTGGGGCAGGCCAGGTCCTTGCACTCTGTCAGGGTTGGGTGCAGCCTCACTACTGAGTCCATGTCCCAGGGAGGAGCTGCACAGTGATCTCCCACCTCTGTGCAGCCAGTGGCCTGTTCTCTCCAATTCCATGCTGGAGCCTCCACATTTATTTGACACATAAAATTTGCAGAATTTTAAAATATTGTGCGCAGAATTTTTAATTTTCTGGGGTAGAATGCCCTCAAGAGTAGCTACTGGAGCAAGAATTCTCAGTATTTACAGCCATTCTCCATTTACAGCATTTGGTTTTATCCTTACATAAACAAGACCAGAACCACTATTAGCTTATTACTATAATGTTATCAGTCTGTCTGAATCTTTTGTTGTTCAACTGAATTAGGGAAGTTACAGTTGCTAAACTACCTAATCTTAACTAGCAAAATATATCCTGAGTTCTGCTAGCATCTTGCAGACTTTCATAGTGTTTCAGAGTAGCAGCCAACTATTTGGGGAGAAAAACACTTGAAACCACTCTGTTGACACATTGCCCTCCCCCACTATGAAAAGAGAAACACTTTTCATTACCACCACCATACATCTAAAGAATACACTAGCTGTGCTAAAAGATTAGATACTAATAATCCTTACAGATGTATATCAATGCAAAATACAAAAGTATGCACACATGTAGGGGTAGAGGAAGGAAAGGAACTGTTAAACACACATCCAAGTGATTTGCAACTGCATTTTTGAACCTTTAGAAAAAGTTGATAGAGGTTTACCAACTTCTTCCCCCAACCGCCACAGGAACATATTTTTTTTGGTGAGATGGTAAGAACTAATCAATCAGTTATATGACAAACTATTTTTTCCATTTTACTAAAAAAAAATGCTTAAAGTATCCAGGATCTTAAAACATCAATTTCATAATTTTAAATTGACAGTAAAAATTAAGATGGATAATTGCCATATTCCCAGCTTGCTTGATGTATTTATGAATTCCTAGTGGAAGATGGTCCATATGCTTGAATGTGAACCAATGTACTATGGTCTTAGATTGAAAATTGATCTAAAAAGGTGTGAAGGGAACCTATTTTCTGTTATGTTTTTTTTTTTACTGCAGTAGCATGTGGGGGCTCAATCAGGGACCATGTCCTGAAGCAGCTGGCATTGGCCACTGTCAGAAGACAGGATACTGGGGTAGATGGACATTTGGTCTGACCCAGTATGGCCATTCTTATGTTGGTAAGTAAGTGCTAACACTGAATCCCAGCAACGTAATCAAGGGCCAGATTTTCAGACAGACATGCAAACAGGCTGCCTTTGCACATGCAAGTGCTGCACAAATAGGGTAAGTGACTAATAAAATCAAGAGTAGATACAGCTGTCGAATTTTCCTCCTCACTGGAGTGATATTTAATGTTTAGAAGGTAATTTGTCCCTAAGCAGAATGATAGCTCTACGAGCAAAACAATAATATCCAACAGTCCTCCAATTACGTCAAGCATTGGTCCTTCAATTTTGCCCAATTCACTTTGGCAAGCTCACACTAAGTGTGTGAATAATGATAATCTTCTCTTTGTAGTGCACATTCCAGGACAAATTTATTTAAAATACTTTTAAATTGCTCTGGTGATATTTAGAGGCATATTTTATTGCTGTGTAAATCTTTTCTTTTTGCAAATTTGCCCTTTAAAAGTACTTATGAATAAAAAAATTGATGAAATAATTTAACAGGATCTTAATCCTACTGCACTCATCATCACTTAAGGAAGACCCACAAATCTTGTACTGCCAGAGTGCCAAATAAATTGTGCAGAAGAAATAATTTCTATAAATATTAATCAAAAACTACTTCTCTAGCTACTTTTGGATTATTTTAGATATAAACCTATTTATATAGGTTTGTATAACATATGATTTAATGAGCCTGATAAATGCTTATAATGCTTGAAGCATTTTACTGAAAAGCATCTTTAAAAATGGCATGACAGTCTTCTTGTTTCCCTGCAAAGTATCATTTTAAACATTACTGAAAATTGGTTGGCTTTTGGAGAGCAAGGGATTCGACAGTACCTGATGTTTGTGGGTAAAGGTTTTGATCAAGGCAGAGTTTTGCTAGAAGTTGATGCTGTTTTAGTTTTGTTTCTTTAGGCACCTTTGACAGAAGTGTGTTAGATAGGTTTTCTGTACATTTTACTAGAAATCAAACAAGTGTAGTGCAGTTTGATCCTGTACAAGCTTCCTCTCACCATTCCCAATCCTCAAATTAACACAATTCCTAATCCTCTCTTCAGTAGAGAGACTTTCAAACGCACTAAGTAGGGCAGCAGTTTTGTGGTGTGAACAATTTACGTGTCAGTCACTGATGCTACTTTCGGTTTGTGATCTAAACAGAATTTAGAGGATGAACAATGAGTGGCTAATTCATTAAAAGAAAAACACTTTGATAGAAATTTCAATATCAATATTTCACCAGACATTTAATAAGTGGAAAGATCAGTGTGTATGCTTTTTTGGTATAAGTAAAGTTTGATCTCAGGTAGTAATTGGTATTAAAGCAGCCAACATTAATGAATTTATCACAAGGGAGCTGTCAGATTTCACAATACATGAATGCTATTTCCATTAAATGTGAAAAGGTTTAGATTCACATCACTTGCTGCAGTTTCTGTACTACTTTGATAATTACAAAAAACAGCATATTACTGTTCCACTTGAGATACTGCTTTCCTCCAGCTACCTACATAAAGCTTTCAGAATTTACTTTGCAACTGGAAAGCCTAGAAAAAAAAATCCCAGCTATTTATTATATATTCAGTATAGTTTCACAAAATGAACATTCAGCAAAGTTAATAAAATCATACGGTGACAAGGGACACTCACCTCTCGTGAGTTCCTCCTGTCGGTTAGGTGTGATACTGCAATCTTTTCTGGTCCTGGCACCTCCCCTATAGGTTGGTACCTACCTGCTTGGTAGGTCTGCAGTGGCTCAGCCCTCCAGCCAAGTCACACAGTCAAAAAGCAAACCTCTCCCAGCGGTACCAAAGTCCAACAAGCTACACCTGCCCTCACTAGGGTCTTCAGCCCCGTCTCTTGGTCTTTTAAATCCCACCTTTCACTTGGGCTTCTAAAAGAGCCTTTGCCCCTTCTCGGGGCATAGGTCACTTTCCCAGTGGTGGGAACTCAGGCCTGCCCACTACTCTGAGTCCCAACTCAGGGACCCTATAACAGCAGCCATGAACCGCTGCTCTGTTTGCTGCAGTTATTCCCTGGGCTTTTTCCCCCATGTGGTCCTGTTCCTTTCATTGGTTACCTTAGGGTTTCAGTTTTCATGTCCTCTTTCCCAAGTCTGGTAAATGCAGCCTGTTAAAAGCCTTTGGTCATTCCTTGCCCCTCTGGTCCCACCCAGGAACTGACCTGATCAAGCCCTGCAACTCCTTTTATCTGAGCCTGCTCTGACTGGTTGCTTCTATATAGCCTTTTTAGGCAGCCCTGGAGGATCAATTTTAACCGCTTTTTCCTGGGGTGGGGTGGGGTGGGGTAGGAATGCAGTGCCTCCAGCAGGGGGCCTCAAAGGACCTGGTACACCCCGTCACATACCTCCCCCCACACCCAATCCCAAAGAAGGGGCTTTAGGTTTGTGAGCCTATCTGAAGGTTAATGTCCCCTCCTATGCAGTCTTTGCCCTGCTTGCTCAGGGGCTCCTCGCCCAGGCCTGTCTATGTGGAGAGCTATTTGCAGTCTCTGCCCTGATTTCTCAGGATCTTCTTTCCTGGGTTGCTCTGCCTGGACAGCGTTTAACAGTCCTTTGTCCTGATTAGACAAGATTTCCCACCTCTGACCTCTTGACATGGAGAGCTTTTGCAGTCTCTTTGCCCAGCTTTGTCAGGGTCTTTTCTCCAAGGCTTCTCTGCCTGGAGAGCTATTAGTCTCTGCCCTGGTTGGTCTAGGTCTTCTCTCTCAGACCTCTCTGCCCAGAAATCTTTTACAGTCTCTGCCCTGGTTTCTCTGGGTCTTTCTCCAAGTTCACCCAAGGGCAAGCCGTTCTTAAAATATCCCATCTGTCCACAATCATAACATCTTTTTGGCCAAGTCTCAGGCTTCCAGCTCACTGGATTCCTCTTATCTACCCAGTACCTGTTACTGCTTCTTTCCTGCAGGATCCATAACAGGTAATGCTGCAGTTCCTTTAGCCTGCTGTAGTTCCAACTACACCACCCGCCACTCTCTAAGAGCCTCACTGAACTGCTGAAGCAATACCCAGATCGGCTTCACAGACCCAGTCCTCCCCAGAAAAGGATGTGTGAATTTTGGTGTCCAGGTCTGTCATGGCTATCTGGCTCCTTGTTGCCCTCCAGCTAGCACCTCCCCCTGTGTTTTCAGAAGAGACATGCTACTGCTGGGCTAAAGTCTTTTCAATTCCTCCATTGTCTCCTTGTTTCAGGGGCTGGTCCGAAAAGACCCTACTTCTGGTACCAAGGAAAGATGGTGCTGCATTGGCAATATTAGGACTTCTGCTAAGGGGGGCGGGGGGGGAGGGGGGAGAGAAGAGGAGGATGACCATGTCCTCCTTTCTTTATGGCATCCAGCTACCAGAAGGAGAAGATTAAGGAATTACCCATTTGCCAGAAGATTCAGCAAACAATTCCTTGGAGATAACTGAAGGAGCAAGAGAAACTGTTACGGTGCAAAGGGGATCCGTAAGGGTACCTGAGGAGAAAAGCTTTGTGATCCAAGGAGTATTCCTTGGATTGAGTGCTTCCACTCTGGAGAACAGAGCACCAGGATAGGAAAAGTTAAAGTGAATTCTTTAGCATTCCCGCCTCTCTTTTTCCCATGGCGCTATCATGTCAGGTGGCAGACTCTTGGGAGGTTCCGTGATCCATGTTGTAAAATGCCCTGTTAGGCACCATTTCCACCGGTGGCCAACAGGGAAGAGCATATATACACAATGCTGAAACAGGGAAAGCCCAAAGTGAAGGGGACAAATTGGGAAGATTATGGAGGCTGAAAAAGCGGTGTTGCAATTAGTTCACCTCTTCAGAGTTGTTTACTGAAGTCTTTTCTTCCATTCTGATATAGCAAAGGCAAGCTGAGACTGCAAATCAGCCTGAGGCTCCACTTATTAATACTCTACAAAGTGGAGAATAAAACGTTGATCCTAATGGGAGAAAGGGCAGAACCAAACAGAAAGACCTAAATTGTTGAAGTGACCATTGATTTTAAGTGCCCCAATTCTTAAATCTCTAAGGTGCCAGACTCTCAGAAGGAGGGTACTCAGTACTTTCTGAAAACTAGGTCCTTTAAGGCATGTCACTTTATACACCCAAAACATATTTGAAATAATAAGTGAATGCTTCTGTATCTGGACTGACTACCCCTGCCTGCCTGCCTGAGAAGAGAGTGCCCTTTGTCTATACTGGTGGCAGTTAACCTTCACTGAAAGTTAACTGCCATTTCTTAGACTGCTGCTGACAACTATTGTGTCAAAAAACAGGAACTCTGCCATAGCCAACTGGGGGAAAAAAAAACTAGATTTATTACCTGAGACAAAAATACTTTGATTTTGAAACACCGATGTTACTTTTCTGGATGGCTAAGAGTCTTAGAGCTGCATGAACATATGATAGGTATGTAACTGCTGGGTTTAGCCATGCTCACATGCAGGTTGGCAGCAGCCCTTATGCAATGTTTTTTGCAATCCTAACACGACCCTAGAAAGTCTCCCAGGAACTTATCAGTTTAAAAATATTTCCAAATCTAGGAGAAATGAAGGACAAAAAGAAGAAGAGGAGGAATACATCAGCCTGACAGATACTCACTCACAGATGATCACTTTAAAGATAAGATAATGTCTGATTCTCCAGGAAAAATGTCAAACTTTCCAGGAAATAAATATCTGTCAATCCTGTAGCTGCTGGGAAGTGACAAGCAGTAGAAATAAAAAGAAAATTAAAAAAAAAAAGGGGGGGGGGAGGGGGAATACCTCAGGAAGAGAGAAGAAATTATATAGAAAGAACTGCCTGTACAATCTGGCAACCACAAAGCTTGACAGACAATTCTCTGCTAAAACTGACAAAAGGACCATATGTGAGCACTAGTAAACAATTGTTCTAATAAGCTAATATTGTAGGCTGGAAACTGATTTACAGTCTTATACGTCGTCTTTTAAACTGTCAAGGGTCACAAGTCAGGTCACTTGTTTTTTAATCAAAATATCTTCAACCAGTAGATGATTACAGTTAATGCCAATTTTAACAACTATCCTCAATGTTCAATACTTGCCTAATTTATTAATGATGAACTCTCAGCATCAGACTAAGCAAGCAGGGTACATCTTCTCCCAATATATATGTTTTCTGCATTAGTTTTAAGAAAATACACGACAACATGATAAATTTTAAGGTCAAAAGGATCATTATATAATCACCTAATCTTATCTTCTGCACAACACAGGCCATAGAACTTCATCCATTAATTTCTGCAGTGGAGGTAACTCTTACCTACCATGTAAACAAATATTACTAAACTTAACTTGCAGCTGAAATAGAGTGCCTCTCTTAGATATCCAACCATGATTTCAGGACTTCAAATGCAAAACCATGCTCTGAAGTGTCTCTAGCCTCTGTTTGCCAGAAGCTGGGAATGGGCAACAGGGGATGGATCACTTGATGTTTACCTGTTCTGTTCATTCCCTTTGGGGCACCTGGCACTGGCCACTGTCGGAAGACAGGATACTGGGCTAGATGGACCATTGGTCTGACCCAGTATAGCTGCTCTTATGTTCTTAAATGACAAATTTACCCTCTTTTCTTGGAAAGTTGTTCCAATGATTAATTGACCTCACTTTCATGTGAGTCTTATTTCCCATTCAACTATTTGATCTTATTATGCCTTGGTCTGCTAAATTAAAGGATTCCTTACAGGTCACATTCAACTCAAGTTATTTAGCTTAAGTCTCATCGTAAGGCATGTTTCCAGACTTCAATTCATTTTTATAGTTTCTCTGAACCCACGCTAATTTTTTAACAACCTTTTCAAAGCGTGAACACCAGAACTTGACCACAGTAGCTGGTGTTCTTCTTCCAATATGAATAAAAATGAGGTGAGAGGATAAGATCTAGTTATAGGATCAGTTCAATTTAGTAACTATAGATAAATAAATGTTATCCTTTGTTAAATAAATGTTTTGGATAAACTTTTTCCATATCTAGTCTTATGTATGTACACTTATGGCAGTTTTATTTACCTAATAAAAAATTAAAATACTGTTTTTGTGCATTTTAATTGAACTGAATTTTCTGCCAACTGTAACTTATTGCAAATCTTGAGTAAATAAATAGGATTGTAGTAAATAATAAATGCATCATTCACCATTTTCTAAACAATTATATATGAAACTAAAGAAATCAAAAGAAAATGTTACCATGTGACATTTTTAATGATTTAAACTTATGAAGTACTCACTTTTTTAAAAAAAAGTTTTAAAAATGGCTTCTTTGTCCTATTCTGGAATAGCACAAAGCAGACAGAGCATACAGGTCAGCTAAACTGGGTTTACAGCTGCTTTGTTCTGGCAGTGAATAACAAGACAGCTGAGTGCACACTCCGTTTCTCCCCCTTTCTCCCATCTTCCAAAATACCTCTGCCTTTTACAACACACATTCAAACTTCCCTGTCCTTCCTGCAACCCCTCTTTTGTGCATGGTATATATCCCCCTTCTGTAATTTCCCCCTCCTTCTTGCCTACCCGTTGAGTAGATGTAGTGCAACAAAATAGCTTTTGAAAATATATTTATGATTTTTTTTTCCTAATGGAAATTTTCATCTGTCAAAAAGAACGAATTTCTTTGAAAATGGCCACCATCTCCAATTATTCTCAGTGAGACTGAAGCCAAGTTACCCTCAGGGAAGATGGTTGCTTTCCATGCTGTAAGCAGGCCAAGACACACAAAGAGACCCTTTCTCAAAGTGGCCACCAAGCGAGGGCAGTGGAAATTGTGGAATTCTCTGTATTAGACCACTGTAATCTTCAGCCTATGCTGAAGGAGAAACTTTACCTATTATTCTTGATAATAAACACTACCAATAATCCTAAAATAAGTTATTCAAATGTAGCATATGAACAAGATTTTAGTGAATTTTCACTTTAGAGGAAGTTTGGCAAGTTTTACTCTGTTAATGAGATCATTAGGGGCGACAAAATAATAATATTGGGTGTTACATTTCTTAAGGATTCATTTTTAAACTTCATTTTAAAGCATAAAGAAACAGATTTACTTTTGGTTTTGTGCAAGGGACAAGTACCAGGTTCTCTTTGAACTCCTAATAAACCTGTAGTGGGTCACGGAGTCTCGCCCAACATAAGAATGGACTGGAGAAGTCCTTTTCTTAGATGAGGACCTAGAGGAGATTGCTCACATTTATCCTTGTAAGGGTGCTTATTCTTACCCTCTTTGTGTCTTCCCTGTTTTCTGCTGGTCCCTAATTCTGCTTACAACAGTCTCAGAGCCAGAGACAACTGTGTACCAAAGGCGGATTCCTGGTGCCTCTGACTGATGTACCAGGGTCAGACTCTGGTCTCAAACAATCTACCAGGAAAGTATGAAGTCTGAACTCATGGGATTGAGGGGTTCAGCAAGGGAAAATCTGGAAGATACAACACTTGAGGGGATATGTGCTTCCCTGAGGCAATACAGATGGGTGTCATGACCTTCACTGATTGGGAAGGCCACAGTGCTTAAAACCTGGGGCCCTGGGCATGATAGGCACCAAATATAGGTAGATGGCTGGGTTGGGAAGAACCCCCCTAAGTTTTCCAAAACTAACACTGAAACTAAGAAATAGGTAGAAAAGGAGAACTATTTACAAGCAATAAAACAAAAAACGCTAGCTAAAGCTGTAGACACTAGAGAAGTTTCATCTCAGACCACAGATGGTAGAAAGGAACCATGGAAGTGACTGGTCTGCACTGCCCCATATCCTCTCAGCTGGGAGCACAAGGAGACGGGTGCAGGTGCAGACCAATGGACACCACTAACGAAAAAAGAATCTTCTGGTCCCAGGCATGTGGAGTACATGCGCACCTCAAGTGGAATAGACACAGAAACCACCACTTGAAGAAACTTTGTTTATAATCACTTTGATTGAGGCCTATCCATACTCCTCTTAAATCTTCATTAATGCATTTTACCTCTTCTCTTGCACTTATACGACATGAATGGTTTAGACATAGGCTTTGTTTGATTCCTGCTGGTTGGCCAGCCAAGCCTTCCATAAATTTTTAGTTTTTACTCATAGACTGACATTTGAAAACTTTCACCCACTTGTCCCTCAGGTGTGAAGATTAATTTCTGAAAAAAAAAAAGGGGAGCAATTCTAAAATCTCAGCCAATGAACAAAGTTTAATCAGATAATTATGAACTGAATTGATAAAACAGTCACCAAACTGTGATTTCTAGTTACCAGAAACATTTCCATACTGAATGACAGAAGATGCAAAACGCTATTTTTTAAGTACCAATTTAAAAAAAGATTTTATAGTTTGCCATATCTGAAATTTACTTTATTATAGTTGAATACAGATTCTTAGCTCAGCTCTTTAAGAACTGATTCATCTGTTTCTTCCTAACCCTCCCAAACTTTCTAGGTAGCTTTCCTGTACCTGTAAAGCAAAGTTAGAAAACTGCTTTTAATAGTAACCAAAAAGTTTATAATTGCAAAAGAGAAACTAAGTACTGTAGCATTACTATGAATTTGATCAGTAAAAATGCAAGTGAAGCAAAAGCACCCTTTCCAGAACTATTTTCCTCCAATGGTAGTTTTTACTGCCTGACGCTCATTGGACAATCATAACGCAGGTAAAGATATGCTAACGTGAACCATATATGAAATAAGATGCACAATATCCCTCAAATCTCATTGGAAAGAATGCCTTCAACACCAGTTGCTCCTTTCAAAAGTTGTCACTAGCAATACAGAAGATTAAAAAATTATTGTATTACTACTGGAACTGAATACTTAACACACACCATACTGGAAGACAATTATATTTCATAGCCCAGAAGGAGTTAGTGTTGTGCTGGTTGCTTCTGTGGGGCTAATATTAAGGGATTAGGTTACTGAATATGACAGACTAGCAGCCTTTCATGGAGATTAAAGACTTTTTGTAATTTATTCAACAAATCTGAACGATGAGCTGGAAACACATATGGAAGCATCAATATGGCCTGTATGGTTAGTTTCATATCAATTGAGCTTTCCCAATTTTATATTAAATCACAGGAGCTTCCCATAAATCTACTACAGTACATGCACTGTACAGCGTACTTAAATACTCTTTTATCCCTCCCTTCAGCTCATTAGCTACGCTGTATGCTTTACAAAGTAAACATGATTTTTCTCTGCTGGGAATGAAAGCTTAATGGAATGACTCTGCAGCACAGGGGGGAAGGAGGAGCACAAAACAAAAAAACCTCAACAAAACAGAACAGTTGTACCAAGCAAACTTTCTCTCTCAAAGATAAACTATTCTGCTTTTTTTAATGAAGGTTTATCAAACAGATTAAAACAGAACTTCCAGCTTGTGGTTCAACAGTTTTCTAAAATGCCTGGATGTGAAATTCTATGTCCCAAAGCCATTCTCCCCCCAACTCACAAGAAATGACTTAGGGCTTGTGTATACTAGAAAGTTAGTTTAGATTATTATAGGTGGAAATTTAAAATACAATAGCTATTTCTCTATGGCTCCATGTGTACACAAGCCCTTTCAGACATCCCCCCTTAGCACCCAGTGCAAGGGGAAAGCTTGAATTAGTTAGCTTTTGTTCACAGAGACCCCAGGCACTTAATTAGTTTAAACCTTGTTAGTTTACACTTGCACTGTCTTTATTTCTTCTTGCCCTCAAAAAATGGAGTAAGTGCTTGTCTTCAAGACAAAGCTGTACTGACTTAATTATATGTGTAATTTTAAACAGCTTTAGTTAAATGGGTGCATAAGGCTGCGTGAACACTTATTTTCATATAGTTTAAGTTAGTCAGGAATTGATTTAAACTCAACTGAAATAAGACATTCAAACCAAGATAAGGATTGTCCACATAAAAAGTTGCACTGGTTTAACAAAAGATTTGTCCACAGGGGGAGATATTCCTGACTAACTTCCTACATGGATGCTCTAGAAATGGATCAAGTTAATTTAGCATAAGGCACTCTTATTGTGGAAGAAGAGCACCCACATAGAGTTAATCAGGAATAGCTTTAACTTCACACACTACCTTAATCTGAATTAATTTCCCTACCTAGATGACGCCTAAATCTCATGTAAACAAAGCCAAAAAGTCTTACTGATGCTCCTTTACAGATATTGGCTGATCAGCTTCTTCAGAATGCTGACATTTTATAGCAAGTTTTAAGTAGCACCTAATGAATATATCATGTTCCAGAGTTCTCTTTACTAGCACTGTGGGGGATCGCTGATGAACAGCTTATGTTCTGAAATTGACAGACACTAATCTTGTTGTGAAGCATTTTCCCCTTCCTTTCAAAATTTCATGTCTGTGTGCAATATGAAAGCTTCAGCAAAACTAAAATATAACAACAAGATATTTTTACATACAGGCCTCCACTGGATTTCTGACAAGCTGCTGTCATACTACAACAAAATAAAGTCAACGAGGTTGACAGGAGCAGAACACACACAATTTTAATACCAAGATGGAAAAGAACTGAAAGTTACTAAAAACTTCACAAAAACATTACAGACACTTTTGTGTTTTAATATTTAATTCAGTATTTCACCACCCAGTTTAAAAAAAAAGATTGCCTACCTGCATCAGCTCTGGATCGCTGACCTGGTGTCTTTCCGAATGGGGTCTTCATTCATCTGTGTTTAAGTGAGCAGCAAAGCTGCTGGACTAGGGTGAAAATCCAGTTCTTTCCAACTCTTAAAATTTCCTCTTAGCCTTAAAATGATAAAATTACTACTTGTTAATCCACCATTCAAACGAGAATTTGCTTGTCCCAAGATTAGCTGAAGAAGTATTTTCAATTATATTTCTCTGCAAAACAAAAAGAGATTTTAGTTTAAGCAGTCAAATTTGAAGCGTCGTCAAGATAAGCAATGTAAAAATTAAAAACTAAAATTATATTAGCAAATATGTTAATTTTCATGCTCAGGGAAATTATATTTTTTATTTTAATGTTTTAGCACTGTGTGTAGTAAAAACAATGGAATAACCTGGCACAAAACCAACTTGGACCGACAATATCTGGTAGGGTTTGTCCCTTAAGTTGATTTCTGTATAATATACAGTGCCATTCTATAGGCCAGTATTTAAAGATATTGATCAGAATTATCTGAAAGCAACACAGAATAAAATGATTAGGTATCAATAAACTAACAGTTTGTTTTCAGCCAGGGTAGCGCAGGGTATTACTGTAATTTTTAATTCTTAAAATGTAGATGTTTGTATGAAAGTCTTTGCTTTAGAATAAGAAACTATATATCACTGTATCTGCACAGCAGGAGGTAGTGGCAGTAATCAAATACTTCTGTTAGCTGATAAAACACCAGATTTACTACTCAGTAGAGAAAACCAGCTCTACAAAGAACAGTGATTTGAGACTTTTAGAACACATTACTGAAAAAATCATTCAACTATGACAAAAGGGAGAAGAGTTCTGCAGTGTGTGAAATTAATAATCACAAATTTACAGAAATTTTGCAGAAAGGGTAAGTATTTGAATAAAGTAATTTGTAACGACAAGTGAAAAGAATTTAAACTTCTGAAATATTTAATCTCATTACATTTATCTACATCAGTTGCTACATGAGCTCTTCATAGAAATCTGCATGGAGCACTCTTATCAAGCAGTTTTCTCCTGAGAGTTGGCAACATCTTTGCTAAAACAGTTCCTGCTAACCAAAGAGAAATCACAGTAACTGATCTGAAACAACTTAAAGCTTTTTTAGCTTTATTCACTTTTTCACACCACAAACATCTGCTGTCCTGGCTTAATTAGTGTTTACCAGTAGCTTTGCAATTTCATGAGGTCATGGAAAATTGAGACAAGGAAGTTAAATCTAAAGAAAATAAAAAGCGTATTAAATTGGTTTGTTCAATGAAACCAGGGGTTAACATTTTAGAATACCTGACTTCTTGCACTGTGCGGGGAAACAAGCAAAAGAATCATCAAACTGGTGGTAAGAAGTCAAAATCATTCATTTTAATTAAGAAATTTAGAGCCCCTTAGATCACTTGACATTCTTGGGACTCTATGATTTTCATCCTTCAGAGATCAAAATCCTACCCAGTATATTAAAACTAGTGAGAGTAAAACTATGTTGCAGTCTATTAAAAAAATGTAGATACTCAAAATGTTTAAATTTTCCATTGACTCAGAAGAGTGCACAAGACATGTGGATCGACATTTTGCTGACAAAGGAAACTTTCTTTGTTTGGAAGAACATTTAGTAGAAAAATCTATCAAGATACAGTCTTATTTAGCTAGCTGGTTCTGCCGCTACTTGTGGATATGAGTCAAAAAATCAAGACTGATATCAAAGTGAACAAAATCAAGATCTAGAATACTTCAGTGTAGCCATACAAATATAATAATTATCTCCAATGCCATTTTGACTTAAGTCTGTCTTGCACAGTTTATTTGTAATTTCTGCTCTAAGCTGGAGGCTGTTCCAAGTCCCTGCAGTGCAGCTCTGTACCTGCCTAGCACAAGTTATCTCTGCCATTCCTTCCTTAACACTCATATTGGACCAAAAAAAATCACTCCACTACTACTGTATTGGTCTTCAAGACCCCAGTATGTCAACATTGGAAAAACACATGGGATGATTTAAAATTGATGTTATGATCAGTTAACTATAAATCTATGAACAAATTAAAACTTTTCTAGATTCAGAAGCACACTACACAGTACTTGTGTGGGGATCTAACTGACCCCATGAACACACACACTTATTTAAAAAGCTACGCTATGCAGCTTTCAGCATCTAACTGACCCCACATTTAGACAATGGAAATAGCAATATAAAAAGGCACAAACACACCAAAGTGGTAGTGAATAACCTACTACTTTGGACAAATGGAGCAAATAGGTGACATATGTTCTGAACATATTAAGTTTTTACACTTTACACATTCTTGATGCATTTTTCTGTCGTATTCTCTGGAGCAGATGTAACATCCTTCCTGTTTCTTAGGTTCTGGATCAGTACTCCGCACACTAGATGCTGCTTCCCTAGAAGCCTGAGGCAAGGTTGCAATGTTCCTTTTCTATTCCTGGTTTCACCATTTCTGTACCCAGATCCCTGAGAAACATCCATCTCTTACTCAAAGATTATGCCATGTGCAGTTCAACAAAATCCAAATAATATATGCATTCAGACAGTCAACCTACATGTGCAATGTAATAGCCAGTCTTTGCCCCAGCAACAGAATCTGTCAAGTGTGGGCTGCCAGCAAATGCATCGGATAATTGTGACTTCCCCAGAAACTCTTCCTAGCAAGCACGGGCTTCCCAGAAAATCAATTTGACAGTGTTATCTTAAAAAAGACCCTCAATTTTCTGATATGAGGCAAATGTTATCTGGAGACTCGATCCGCAAGAAAACACTTTTAGTGCATTTTTTTTTTAAAATAAAAAACAGAAACTATGGTAATAAAAACAATCATTATAACTGCTGCTTCAAAGGGATAGCTCAGTGGTTTGAGCATTGGCCTGCTAAACCCAGGGTTGTAAGTTCAATCCTTGAGGGGGCCATTTAGGGATCTGGGGCAAAAAAAATTGGGGATTGTGCCTGCTTTGAGCAGGGGGTTGGACTAGATGACCTCCTGAGGTCCCTTCCAACCCTGATTTTCTATGATTCTAAAATAAAAATCTGATCCAGGAATACCTGCATAATTAATATGAGGTCTAAGTGACCCCAATACCTTTTGAGTGACATTTTTCTGCTACACAAAACCCCCAACAGGCTATATTTAGATGCATATCAGGAGCTGCCAGAGCCTTTTCCTGCTGCTGGAGCCTTTCACAGCAACATGTAGCTACACATGTAGTGCCTTTAGCCCACACACTGTCCAAGTGTGGACATAGGCTCACAGTAAGGCATTTTCATTAGACCTCAAATAATTTTTGTGGCTGTTTAATACACCCTCTCCAATATTTTCAAACATTCTTTAAAATATGTTGAATACTACGTACAATTCTGGTGTCTAGGGGCAGTCTTATTAATGCCATATACTGAGGTCAAATCACCTCCCTACTCCTCATCACTCCTCTACCATTTATACATCCAAGGATCACATTACTTCAATTTTTCTGTATCACACTGGGAGCTCATATTCAATTGGTTTGTCCACTATGAGCAGGAAGTCCTTTTCAGAGTTACTGTTTTTCAGAATGCATTGCATCCTTTATCTCAGCCTCAAATGAAGCCTGCAGTTACAACTAGCATTTGGCTTACATTATTCCTCTCTCTCATTCACTTTCCCTCTCCCGGAAAGCGTGACAAGATCTTGGCACAAAGCACTCCCTCTGCCTCTTGTACCTGAGAGTTAATATACAACATAGCTCCCAACATGGCTGGTTGTCCATGGTAAACAAGCAGCAGGGCTAAGGAGAGAGGAAGAAATGCTGTTTAATGAACTTCCGGCAGGCAGAGAGCTCGAGAGTTACCCTCCCTTGCATTGTAGGGAGCAGGCTAGGAGGAATAAAAGCCAGGTCGGGGGAAAGCAATATACATCATGTAGAACCCACAGTGGAATACCTCCGACTTCAAAATGTGCAAATAGGGCCGTGTACATTCACTTGGTTAAACCACCACTTAACATTTACAAGAGAAAGAAAAATACCACTGTAACCGATTCAAAATTTCACCAGATCAAAACACAATCTGCATGAAATTACAGTTATACCAATCAGTTTTATGAAATAGCACTATTTCTCTTGAAAGTAGCCAGAACAATATAGAATTACAGCATTTTGCTACACCAGCAATACTTATGCCTATGTTTTATATACAAAGGGTTAGGCTCTGCAACTTCTTCACGTCAGCAGAGCCAAAAATGTACACCTTAATAGAGAACCAATGATTTTTTTTCTGAAAACTGGCAGTTCATAGAACCAGTAATACAGAGTTTCGAACAGAGTTTCGAGAGCTATCAGAAAAATATTTGGGGGGGAGGGGAGGGGAAGGCTGACGGTTCCATGGCAGTTGGGAGAATTATGGGGGAAGGGTGTGTGAAAAAGGAGGTGATGGGTTGTAATTATGTTTTCAGCAAAATTCCCAGAATGGCTGTTTTAGGCCTTGTCTTTACAATAAAGTTAACTCTGGTTCTTATTTGAGTGTTGCCCCGAATCTGAGTCCTGTCCATGCACAAACACCTCTCACTTAACACTTGGGTGTAAAGCACCACCAGACAACTAGCTTATCAGTGGTATAGACCAAGCGTAGCCAAACTTACCGACTGTCTGAGCTGCATACGATATCTTCAGAAGTTTGGGAGCCGCAAGACATGAACAACCTTTACACATGCATTTTTAAAATATTAACATCCTACTTACTGTATCATGGCTAATTACTACTAGAGCTAGAGACTTTGTGGGTCTCCATCCCGGTCCTAAGTCTCTGGAAATCTGGTTGATATGTTGTTAAGGTGGTATGGAGGAACTCTGTCAGATGTTGATTTGTACGGACTGCACGATGTTTCGTTTTTACAAACTTCATTACAGAGTACTGCGATTCACAGCAGTATATTGTGCCAAAAATTGAAAATGAGTCACACACTAGTCTTTTTGAGTTGAGGATACTTCATTCCTGGCACTTGCTTCCAGAACTTGATTGTTGACTGTGATTTATGCATCATCTTTAGAACCTGGTCTTTCTGGAGTTGAATGGGTTTATAAGAAAGGCGAGCAGGATCTCAGCTTCTGCAAGTCTTCAAACTTGGTCTGAAAGTCATCATGCAGTCCTTGTAATTTACCTCCGTATTCCTCAAGTTTGTGATCTTCTACTTAGATTTCAGGAAATGTGTTTAACACTACTCTTGAGATAGGGAATGTGGTTGAAGTCTCTTGACGCTATGTCTCTTTGCAGAAGCTTTAACTTGTTCTAGAAGATGAAGACTGTCTGAGTAAGGTCAGAAATAATCTTATCTTTCCCTTGGAGTGCCAAATTGAGTGTTTGCAGATCTTGCATAACATCAGTGAAAAACATCAAATCCTGCATCCATTGCTCATCTTTCAGTTGTGGATAGGACTTCTCCTTTTCTTCAAGGAAAGCACTGATCGGCTCAAACAGTCCCACAAACATATTGAAGACATCGCTGATTGATAACCACCTCACAATACAGTAGAAAGAGACATCGTTAGGTTTGTCTTCATTTTTGAACTATTGATGAGTCTTCCGATTCAAGCGGATAAAATTGATAATTTCCAGGACTGTTTTCATACCATTTTCATATTTGAAGTATCTGCCTGTGAGATGTTCATGATGGATGATGCAATGAACAAGGAGAAACTCTAGAAATTTGGGACTGCTTTTAAAAGTCCAATAAGGCCTACTTTTCCCCTCCCACCATTGCAGGTGCTCCATCCATTGTAACACTGACAAGTTTATCCAGCGGTACATTGATATTTGTCAATGCTTTGTCAAGTGCATTCTTTATGTCAACACATTTATTTCCTTTAGTACCATTAAGTCCAACATTTCTTCTTTCACAGTTAGATCTGAGGAAACATAGCAAACAAATATCGCTAGTTGTGCTTTTATCTTGAATGTCTGTAGATTCGTCAACAGCGAGGCTGAATGCTAGAGAATTCTTTAGATTGTTTTGCATCTTGCTTGCAACATCAGCACTGATCTGGGAGATCTGCCTCTCCATAGTGTGGCATGAAATTGGAATTTGCTGTATTACTTGTTGAAGTTTTGTGTTACTTGGATATAAAATTGCAACCACTTCCGCAATATTCTTAACAAATTCTCCATCACAATACAGATGTTTTGCACAAGCGATATTCCATGCCATAACAAAACTAGCTTCAGTTGTCATGTCAGTTTCCTTCCTGAATGCCAAAAGTAGGGTCTGTTGACAGTTGAGGTGTAATTTTAATGCAGTTAGCTTGTTTTTCCTTAATTCTGATCCAGGTGGGTATTTAGAGGAAAAGTTAATGTGATTTGTTTTATAGTGACATTTCAAGTTGCTGGCCTTGTGGTGAGAGCGCGAGGCACTGCCAGATAAGGCACGGGGGTTTACCACCTTTACTAGTGAATGCAAAATCTTCTTCCCATTCTGACTGAAAAGTTTTTCTTCATACTTGCGTCTCTTACAATTTGAAGATGTCATTGTCATCCATGAAATTAACATAGGGTTAACACTTAAATCTACAACTATTCAACTGCGACTTATGAACAGTAAACACAGCCTGTAGTGTGCAGAATGCAAGATAATAGCACACAAGGTCTGCACAGTACTACAGTGACGCAATTTCCTGTTATAATGAGCACGTGCCGCTGAAGCCCTAAGCAGTGGCTAGCCAGAGCCTGCGGGGCTGAAATCCCAAGCAGTCAGTCGCCACCCCCACGTGGGGTTGAAGCCCAGCCTCAACACCCCCACACAGGGTTGAAGCCAAGAACACCAGCTCACTCCCACGGTACTGAAGCTCTAAGCCTTGGAGCCCCGCAATGGGGCTGAAGCTGCAAACACCGGCTTACCATTCTGCAGGGCGAATCCCAGAGCGTGGAACCCCACCCCCCCATGTGGGGCTAAAGATGCGAGCACCGGCTCGCCCCTCCCCCCACAGGGTCAAGCCCCGAGCTCTGCGAGCCACAGTTGACCCCCTAAAGAACCGCATGCGGCTCATAAGCCACAGTTTGGCCCTGCCTGGTATAAACTATAGCCTATAGTCAAGCTGCTAACCTGACGACTATGTCATGTGGACACAGGCCTAATCTGAAGGCAACCATGATCTATAACTAAGGCTAAGTTTGCGTCACGGATATTTTTAGTAAAAGTCACAGACATGTCATGGGCAACACACAAAAATTCAGAGAAGCCCGTGACCTGTTCCTTACTTTCACTAAAAATATCCCTGACAAAATGTGGAGGAGGGTTCAGCACTCACTGCTGCTGGGTTTCCAGGGTCCCCCACCACTGCAGTGAGTGGGAGCTCCGGGGTCTGCCAGCTGCCCGCCATGGCTGGGCAGCTGCAGGGGGTTCCCCCACCAGAGTGGGGGCTGGGATCTGGGGGGAGAGGGGCCAGCGAGCTGGGAGCTCCAGCTGGGAGCTCCAGCCCCAGGGCAGAAAATTTCACGGAGATCAATGGAAGTCAGATTTTTATATCTAGTTTGTTTTAATGGGGTCCTGATCTCACTTTCTGGAATACTGCATTCAGTTCTGTATATAATATCTAAAGAAAAGGCAAAACTAGGAAGGGATGGGGGGAGGGAAGAGGATAGAAATGTGGAGAAACAAAAAGATTTGAAATGTTTCATTTAAGGAACAGGACATGGTAAGAGACATATACTATACCCCATCTGCCTTCTCTCATAAAACAATGACAAGAGAACGTTAATTTAAAAGTGAAAAAAGGAAGTATTCTGTACATAATGCATAGTTAGCCTATGGAACTCTTGGCCACAAGACATCACTGAAGCCAAGAGCTTTGCTGATTTCAAAAAAAAAGAAGATTAGGAGTTTACAAGGATAAACATTTAGAAGCAATATGTACCCCCACGGTTCCAAAAATAAGACAACTACCAACTGTTATGAAGAAGTTTCACCTATAGGCAAGTTATTCTATACTTTTCCACCATTAGACTTCTTGCTTCTTTCTATGAAGCACCTGGTACTGGACACAGTCTGATAAGATATTCAATTAGCTTAACCCTGGGTCTGATCAATATGGCATTTTTCTAAGTTTCTAAATTTGTATTCCTCCATGCAAGCTAGCCATCTGTTAAGCAAGTCTTCGTGTTAATTACATGGTTGGGTCTGGCTTTCTTTCAGACTTAAAATATTATAGTAGCAATTGCACTTTTTACCATAAAACAGCAAAAAAGGACAGATGGATACAAAATGTACTGTTACAATGTGTAAAACCCACTGTCAAATTTTTCTTAACATTTTAGGAAGAACCACCATGAGGTTGTATGCAAAACGTTGCATTATAAAAGTAATGTAATGCCCAAAAATGTTGTCAAACTTCAAAATTTAGAAAACCTACTTGTAATAGTCCTTGAGTTTAAATATTGATTCAACAGTTAACCAGTAATATTAAAGAGAGTCATATCCAAGGAACCCTAAACTCCAAAAAGTATACTATTGTAAAGTAACACTTAAATATGGAGTGAATATGGTGTACATGGAAAGTGTACTAAGTAGCATTACAAAAAAAATCCAACTGGTTTCTTATCTTTTCTTTATCTGAATAGTGTTATATGTACTGGCATGTATGATCATGATAGAACTGGCATAGGTAAGAATATGTACATGACATAAATATAATGTCATGTGTAATCTTTTACCCTTCATCTATTGGCATCAGACCTTACTGCTTGGGAAAACCCTGTGGCACCAGTTTACAACAAAATATTATACTTGGTCATATGTGTCTTCTCCAAAGTATTGCTATCTTAAGTGTTAACGTGAGAATGGTAAAATCTGTGAAACAAACTAATGGTTCCCTTCTGGCCATGTAGATGGCTCTCATCCTGGCACTTCCAACAGCGACACTGGCTGGGAAAAGGTTTTCTGCAGACCACCCAAGGCTTGAACCCTTTGGCACAGGCCTTCCCAGTAACAGGTAGGGGCCACTGGCCTGCTAAGCAAACTTCAGCACATGGAGCGATGGAAGTTTCTTAACTCTGGAGGGAGGACTGACTTATCAGTGACCTCTTCTGAAGTTGCAACAAAGTATCAATTGTGACTACATGTGCATAGCCATACAGCTGTCCACTAAGAATTGGACAGGGATCATTAAATGGATTAAGGTAACTCCTCGTTTGCTGGATTTTACCTAGCAACAAAAAAGATTTTTTTTTATTAAAAAGAAAACAGCTGTATATAAAATTAGTTCATAGCTATGAAAAAAAGAGCTGAATGCCATCAGATCAGATTTAAGAATGTTTAATATTTGTATAACAAATAATTCTGATCAGTTTTCAATGCATGACAAACATTTTTCTTTATATTTACACACCAGTTAAAATTTGGATCAAAGATTTATATATTTAAAGAAATTTGATATCTGATACATCTGGAGCATTAATACAGCAGAAAATAAGAATTACTAGATATACCACAAAAATTTGTTTCCAGTAGGATTCTAAGACACTGCAGCAGAGGAATGGAGAGGAGGCAAAGCAGAATGAGTCATGCCTTCCCAACACAGCATAGATCATAAGAAATTTTCCCATTTCAGCAAAATAATTTTATTTTATCCATAAATCCTTTAGTTGTGTTATTTTAATGAATCAATAAACACTTTCCTTTAGACAGACATTTTTAAAATCTAAATAGACGTATATTATACTTAATTATGTAGATTCACTGTTCTCTGATTAACATACATGCCTACTTTGAGCCCCACTGTAACAATTCAATAATAGCACAGTAATGCAAGAGAGTTGCTTACTGCATTCCATTTTCTGCACTTTTCAGTAAGTGTTGAAGTGGAATTACACCTAATTATTCAAGAATAGGCCTTTTGGCACCCTCTAGTGGCTTCCTCCCTCTTGGACTTTTCTAGTTTGGTCTTCCAAAACCTTTCCCCTTTCTACAAGTGCTTAAAGTTGACCACAGTTTAAAACTATAGATGTGAGATGTTTCATTAGAAGTTGCAGGTTATAAGTTAAATGTCAAGAGTCCATAATATTCATTCACATTTTTTTCTGGAGTGAGTCATTCTGAACTGAAATATACCTGATGCAGAATATGGAAGTTTATCCATGCCTTACTCCAAGAAAGTAAATTTACAAGAAATGAGTTATGGCTTCAGGTCTCTGATCCATGCAGCCTTGGGGGCAAACCAGATCTGTTATTCTGTGGCAAGGGAGATATGGCTCCATCTCTGTTAAGCCACCAACTGAAACACTTCCATGGCCCAGGAAAAAAAAAACTAATTATACTAGTAAGCACTGAGACTAAATAGAAGAACCCTCCAAAAGAGCATGAAATTCAATTTAAAACAAACAAATCAATAAACAAACCACTGAGTGACAATTAATAATACTGTTACCTTTCCCCAATTGACAGCCTATTTGGGGTGGGTTAGATCTGTGGACTTCATTACCTGAAAACTTTTCCTTTGTTGTAATAGAGAAAAAATAAAACTGTCTATTTGTATTTGTAATGAGGTCACAGACCCAGGACACTGGGATTTTCATAGCAGTGTTCACTTGAGACAAGAGGGGGGTATACTATACATATAGTTATGTAGAGATGTGAAAGGGGGTAACTTATTTCTAAAAATTACTGGAATACAGTGAGGAATACCCACTTACCAAAGGCAACATCAGATGATTTTTACTCCTATGCTTCCGAGATACTATATTTTAGCCCTATGTAAATGGAAGATTTTGAAGCCTTCTTTCCTCTTGACACTGGGTAATAAAAGAACAAAGAAAGCATTTGTCTTTCTGAATTGAGCTGTGCAGTGAGTATATACTTTGGTAACTCTACAGAAATCCAGCGAACATCACGTTGTATTTAGGGTACTCTACAGAGCCTGGAGTTAGTTTTTGGTACAAAGACACAGTTGGTTCTGAAAAAAGAAAAGGAGTACTTGTGGCACCTTAGAGACTAACCAGTTTAGTCTCTAAGGTGCCACAAGTACTCCTTTTCTTTTTACGAATACAGACTAACACGGCTGTTACTCTGAAACCAGTTGGTTCTGAGTATCACTTAATCTGTATGGAAAGATGAGTGTCAAAGTTGAGAGCATTGAGGTGCCAGATAAGATGCTCCTAGTTCTGATACCCTGTGAACTACCATGATTGTTATCAAAAAGGCCACATTACTAGAAAGTAATGGAACCACCTTCATAAGTAGTTCAAATGGAGGACCTGTGAGGGAACTGTTAACCAGGTAAAATCCCAGGAAAGAACTCTGTACTTTGGAAGGATGCAGAAGTCATGCTACCCTCAAAAAGGCACACTAGACATCTAGGAGGCATAAAATCCACTAATTCTCTGCTATAATTAAGAATCTGCCAGATGAAGCAGCAACTTGATTTTCAAATGTCTGAACTATCAGGCCCAGCCTGAGTCCATCCTGAAGAAATCGAAGAGCCTGTAATACTGACACAGATGTAGGAGAGAGACCCTTGTCCTGGTACCAATGAGTAAACGTCACTCAGGACCCTGAATGTGTTGTGTTAAATAAAAAGAAAAGGAGTACTAGTGGCACCTTAGAGACTAACCAATTTATTTGAGCATAAGCTTTCATTAAATGTATTTCTGGAACCTTAAAACATGGATATTATCTCTTCTGAATAACCTCTTTGGCTTTAGAGGCTCTGTTCAAGAACTAGGCAGCGAGGCTCTGACTGTCTGGATTCTGATGTATGACTGGCCCTTGTAATGCATATCCCTTCTGGATGGATAGCAGAGGAAAGGTATTTGTACCACGTTAAGAAGGTCAGAGAACCAAGGTATTCATGGCCAGAACTGGGCTACCAGAATTAGGAGTCCTGCTTTTCTTCTGAAGCATTCTGATGAAAGGAAAGGCATATTTAAAAAAAAAGTAAGTCCCTTTTAGACATCTTTGCAACAAGGCATCTGTTGCCTTGACTTTATAATCTCACTGGCAAGAGCAGAACACTGAATCTTTGTGATTCAAATGGGATGCAAACAGATTTATTGCTAGGAAACCAAATTCCTTTACCAGTACAGCAACCCCTCACTTAAAGTCATCTGGTTAACTTTGTTTCGTTGTTACATTGCTGATCAATTAGAGAACATGCTCATTTAAAGTTGTGCAATGCTCCCTTATAACATCGTTTGGCAGCCGCCTGCTTTGTCCACTGCTTGCAGGAAGAGCAGCTCATTGGAGCTCGCTGCTGGGGGCTTGGAACCAGGGTGGACTGGCAGCCCCCCTAAGTTCCCTGTGTGGCAGCCGCCCAGCAGTCTATCAATTGCCAGGAGTTCAGCTGTCCCTCCCCACACTGCCATGTGCTGCTCCTTCCCTCTGCCTTGGAACTGCTCCAGGGAGCCTCCTGCTTGCTGTGCAGGGTAGGGGTGGGGGGGAAAGAGCGGCACTGTCAGGGTGTCCCCCTCCTCCCCGCTCTTGCACCCCACTTACCCCATCTCCATGGGGGAGCTTCCTGGGAGCAGCTAGTGTCTCAACTTGCTGATTAATTAACAAGGCAGTGTACTTAGAGTGGGTTCAGCCTACTTAAAGGGGCAATGCACATCTCTCTCACACACACGGGGTGTGGGTCTCTGTCTGCCATGCTGTCTCCCCTCCCTCCATTTGTCCATCCTTGCGGAGTATGAGGCTACATTAACAACAATAGGTTAACCCTTAAGGGCTCAGCCAAAAGCTAGTTCATCATTTAGCAGTAAGGCATTCCCTGGGAAATATCCCACCCTCTTCCACCCTCTGACTTCACCACCTCAACCAAGCTTCACAATCATCATCGCTGTGTACAGTATTAAATTGTTTGTTTTAAACTTATACTGTGTGTGTATGTGTGAAAAAAATTTCCCTGGAACATAAGAATTAATATAAATGAAGGGGTTATGTGGAAATTGGATTCGCTTAACATCGTTTCGCTTAAAGTCGCATTTTTCAGGAACATAACAACAATGTTAAGTGAGGAGTTACTGTAAATGGAAGACCTCTCGGTATAGTCCCCATTCTGTATGATCTACCTTTTGCCTGCTGAGTCATTACATTCACTTTCCAGTGGACGCAAAGGGAGCAGACTGACTGCAGATTCTTCTCAGCTCAAGTCATAGGACATAAGCTTCTCTTTGACAGTCTGTAGATTTTGTTCCCCTTTGTCCGCTGACATACGACATGGCAGAGGTGTTGTCTGTCACAGTCAGCATGAGGGAAGTCCAGATATGGGAGCAGAGCCTAATATCATATTGGACTGTCCTGATCTCTCACCAGTCTACACTGTGCTTGTTCTCATTTGGACCAGCTCCCTTGGATGGGCCTTGACCCCGTCCCTCCAGCCTTGCATCTGTGATGATAAGTGTCCTGATGAGTTTGCTTACTGGAAATCCTGACTTGAATCCTCTCTGACACATCCACCATCTCAATGACCTGAGAATCCTCCTGGGGAGAGATGCTTTCACTGAAGGGAGGTTAAGAGGAAGTTCCAAAGCAGCCTCAAGTGAGCATGGGTCAGCTAAGAATATCCACAAAGGAGATCACTAATGAAGAACAGACAAAAGTGTTTTAATGGGACTTCCCTTTGGTAAAATTTCTCAGCTCCTCTTGTATATCCTGCAGCAAGAAACTTCATCCTCACCCACAACTACTTCAGATTTGGGGATGTTTTATACCTTCAAGTCAGCGGCACTACTATGGGTACCCGCATGGCCCTACAGTATGCCAACATTTTTATGGCTGACTTAGAACAACGCTTCCTCAGCTCTTGTCCCCTAGCGCCTCTACTCTACTTGCGCTACATTGATGACATCTTCATCATCTGGACCCATGGAAAAGAAGCCCTTGAGGAATTCCACCAGGATTTCAACAATTTCCATCCCACCATCAGCCTCAGCCTGGACCAGACCACACAAGAGATCCACTTCCTGGACACTACAGTGCAAATAAGCGATGGTCACACCACCCTATACCAGAAACCCACTAACCGCTATATTTACCTACATGCTTCCAGCTTTCATCCAGACCACACCACACGATCCACTGTCTATAGCCAAGTCTTAAGATACAAGCGCATTTGCGCCAATCCCTCAGACAGAGACAAACACCTACAGGATTTCTATCAAGCGTTCTACAATACCCACCTGCTGAACTCAAGAAACAGATTGACAGAGCCAGAAGTGTACCCAGAAGTTACCTGGGTACACTACAGGACAGGCCCAACAAAGAAAGTAACAGAACACCATTAGCCATCACTTACAGCCCCCAACTAAAATTTCTCCAGCACATCATCAAGGATCTACAACCTATCCTGAAGGACGATCCCTCACTCACAGACCTTGGGAGACACGCCAGCCCTTGCTTACAGACAGCCCCCCAACCTGAAGCAAATACTCACCAGCCACTTCACACCACACAACAGAAACACTAACCCAGGAACCAATCCCTGCAACAAACCCTATTGCCAACTCTGTCCACATATCTAGTCAAGGGTCACCATCATCGGACCTAACCATATCAGCCACACCATCAGAGGCTCGTTCACCTGCACATCTACCAATGTGATATATGCCATCATGTGCCAGAATGTCCCTCTGCCGTATACACTGGACAAACCGGACAGTCTCCATGCAAAAGAATAAATGGACACAAATCAGACATCAAGAATTGTAATATTCAAAAACCAGGAGGAGAGCACTTCAATCTTCCAGGACACTCAGTAACAGACTTAAAAGTGGCCATTCTTCAAACGAAAAAAACTTCAAAAACAGACTTCAATGAGAAACTGTAGAACTGGAATTAATTTGCAAACCTGACACCATCAAATTAGGCCTGAATAAAGACTGGAAATGGCTGGGTCACTACAAAAAATAATTTTCTCTCTGTTGATACTCACACCTCCTTGTCAACTGCCACATCCACCCTGACTGATTTGGCCTCGTTAGCACTGACCCCCCCCTTCCCCACCGCCCGCTTGGTAAGGGAACTCCCATCTTTTCATGTGCTGTATATTTATACCTGCCTACAGTATTTTTCATTCCATGCATGTGATGAAGTGAGTTCTAGCCCATGAAAGCTTACGCCCAAATAAATTTGTTAGTGCCACAAGGACTCCTCGTTGTTTTTGCTGATACAGACTAACACGGCTACCCCTCTGAAATTTGTAGACGTTTGTGTATCTCCACCCTGAGGAGAGGTAGATAAAGGCCTTGTTCCCTTTTCAGAGAAGGGACAGGTTGTATTACTCGCATAGATGGGATGGCTGTCTGCAAGCCCAGACTCCTCTTCTCAAGAAGAAGCCTTCAGGTAGCGCTTTTTTGTTTTTTTTTTTTTAAATAGGCTGAGAGGGACAATACTCGCAATACTGTCCACCCAAGTTAGCTTTGCGTGTCAAAAAAACATGCAAGAGATATTTAGGGTGTCAGATAACTGTTCTTATTTTAGTTATTTATTCTTGTTTGCCTGATGCCCCCAGTGGTTTTCATGCCTGAAGAAGAGGGCTGAGACTATGCCTGCCTGGATTTGACTGTCCAGTGAGGAAGCGACTCTTTCAGAACTCTCCCAGTTAGAAACAACACTCTGACATCAAGGAAAGTGCAGTCTTGTCATAACAGCTGTGCTGGTCACAGATATTAGAGAGACAAGGTGGGTGAGAGTACCTTTTATTGGACCAACTTCTGTTGGTGAGAGACAAGCTTTCAGAAGCTTTTAACTTCAGAAGAGCTCTGTGTAGTTCCAAAGCTTGTCTCTCTCACCAACAGAAGTTGGTCTGATAAAAGTTATTACCTCACCCACCTTGTCTGACCAGGGAAACGCACATTATCTATCATAGTGATTACAGGATAAATTTTGACTGGTGCACAGCAAGGAGCCTTTTGGTCTTACGTAATGGAGATTGGGGCGGGGGATGATCGTGCAGTAGAAATAAAGAAGTAGTGCGTCAAGAAGCCCCTTCCTGCCTGCCAGCCCTTCCAGAACTGGGCTGTTGTCCTTCATCATTCCACAATCATCTACTTGGGGTGGGAAGTGGAGGCAAGGTACGGCAAACTGCAACAGAAGTTGGGGGCAAAAACCAGGACATTAAAGCATGGTGACCCCCCAGCAGCAGCAGTGAATTACAGTCTCATAGTTAAGGGCATGGTGACCCACAGCTGAGCATGGACAATTCAATACTTTCACAATCTTTTCAATGTGGCAGGAACACTGTATCCCACTGTTGCACTGTGGAAGGGTGTATGAGGCATATACAGCTATAGCTTTTATGGGCATCTGTATCTCAATGCACCTCAATCAGAATTTACATTACTCAAAATACTCATAGAATCATAGAATATCAGGGTTGGAAGGGACCTCAGGAGATCATTTAGTCCAACCCCCTGCTCAAAGCAGGACCAATCCTCAACTAAATCATCCCAGGCAGGCCTTTGTCAAGCCTGACCTTAAAAATCTCAAAGGAAGGAGATTCCACCACCTTCCTAGGTAACGCATTCCAGTGCTTCACCACCCTCCAAGTGAAAAAGTTTTTCCTAATATCCAACCTAAACCTCCCCCACTGCAACTTGAGACCATTACTCCTTGTTCTGTCATCAGCTACCACTGAGAACAGTCTACATCCATCCTCTTTGGAACCCCCTTTCAGGTAGTTGAAAGCAGCTATCAAAGCCCCAGTCATTCTTCTCTTCTGCAGACTAAACAATCCCAGTTCCCTCAGCCTCTCCTCATAAGTCATGTGTTCCAGTCCCCTAATCATTTTTCTTGCCCTCCGCTAGACGCTTTCCAATTTTTCCACATCCTTCTTGTAGTGTGGGGTCCAAAACTGGACACAGTACTCCAGATGAGGCCTCACCAATGTCAAATAGAGGGGAACGATCACGTCCCTCGATCTGCTGGAAACGCCCTAACTTATACATCCCAAAATGCCATTGGCCTTCTTGGCAACAAGGGCACACTGTTGACTCATATCCAGCTCCTTGTCCACTGTAACCCCTAGGTCCTTTTCTGCAGAACTGCTGCCTAGCCATTTGGCCCCTAGTCTGTAGCAGTGCATGGGATTCTTCCATTCTAAGTGCAGGACTCTGCACTTTTCCTTGTTGAACCTCATCAAATTTCTTTTGGCCCAATCCTCTAATTTGTCTAGGTCCCTCTGTATCCTATCCCTGCCCTCCAGTGTATCTACTACTCCACCCAGTTTAGCGTCATCTGCAAACTTACTGAGAGTGCAGTCCATACCATCCTCCAGATCATTAATGAAGATATTGAACAAAACCAGCCCGAGGACTGACCCTTGGGGCACTCCGCTTGATACCGGCTGCCAGCTAGACATGGAGCTATTGATCACTAACCGTTGATCCCGACAATCTAGCCAGCTTTCTATCCACCTTATAGTCCATTCATCTACCCATACTACTTTAACTTGCTGGTAAGAATACTGTGGGAGACCATATCAAAAGCTTTGCTAAAGTCAAGGAATAACATGTCCACTGCTTTCCCCTCATCCACAGAGCCAGTTATCTCGTCATAGAAGGCAATTAGATTAGTCAGGAATGACTTGTCCTTGGTGAATCCATGCTGACTGTTCCTGATCACTTTCCTCTCCTCTAAGTGCTTCAGAATTGAATCCTTGAGGACCTGCTCCATGATTTTTCCAGGGACTGAGATGAGACTGATTGGCCTGTTGTTCCCAGGATCCTCCTCCTTTCCTTTTTTTTTTTTTAAGACGGGCACTACATTAGCCTTTTTCCAGTCGTCCTGGGCCTCCCCCGATCGCCATGAGTTTTCAAAGATAATGGCCAATGGCTCCTCAATCAGTTCACTTTCACCTGAAAAAAAAAAATCTATCTTCCACGTGTTTTTTTATTGTTTGTTTTGTAACTATTTTACTATTTGATCCTCTAACTCTGATCTGGAATGCTGGCCCTCCTCCCTTAAGCAAGAATTTCCTTTTGCAGGGTTGTGAGTATGCACACTTAGAAAAATCAGCACGTGTATATGGCCTGGGTTTTTCTGAACTAATTTCCTTGCTGTATGCCATGAAGGTGAACAGGGAAGCCATGACTGATGTTCATTTGCCCTACTGAACTCTGCAGATGTATGCGGCTTAAGAGAAACAGATTCCACTTTGTGCCTTTAGAAGCACCTCCTGGAGGAATCCCCTGAATCAGACTCTTCAGAAGATGGAGGATATGGGGACCTTTTTTCTTCCCTTAGTGCTTTAAACGGGGGCAACCAGAAGAGTCTGAATGTCTAACATACTTTTCTTAGGTATTACTTGATCTTCCTCCTCCTCAGATGGAGAATGAAAGTTCAGACAGAGTCCCCTGGAAGAAAGTTATGGTGAGAATTCTGTGGTTACTCTTTCAACCAGTTTTCTTGCCATAAGAAAGAGGAGGCTCAGACTGAAGCTGGACTGGGTGAAGAGGTCTTCCATGGTCCCTTTCTCCATTCAAGGGAGATACTCAGATATGGCATGGACATAGGATGAACTCACCCCAGGGGCACCAGATTCAAACTTTGGAAGTTCAAAGGGAGTCTTTGGTTCGTTTGCTGAACTGGGAGAGAGAGCTGACACTGCTGGCAAGGAGTAGCCAGGAGCCACTGCAGAGCTGATATGGGACGTGCTTTAGGAATAGAGGAAGGGGTTTGGTCCAAGGTCCCCTTTCCAGACTCTCATGCTGAGTGCTCTGAATCCCTGTTAATAGCTCTCTTCCAACACAGCAAATGTGGAGGATGGGATAGGCAGCTGCTCCAGTCAGCCAGGTCTGAGAGCAGGCTCGAGGGGCTGGGCATTTCCTGGCCCTTTGATATTGTGCTCCATCCTATATTGCACCACCCTCCCACATAAGGGGAGGAAGAGGGACCAGCCACTTGTGCAAATCTCGGGGCTGTGGCAAATGCTGCTGAGGTGCTGCCACTGCTTTCAGGGACTCCTGTGGTCATACTGACATTTGACCTGCCAGCTCTTGTTTGGAAATGTTTGAATCGCCTCCAGATTGATCAGTTCTTCTCTCCACCTGCAGGAAGGCGTTCAGTAACACTGATTCGCATTTTGACATCCCTCCTCAAGTATTTTTAGCTGTGTGTGCCACATTTTCAGTTGTGTGGCCCTTGATGATATTTTATGCTGTTGCATTGCAGCTAGGAAGTTTTTTCTGCAATTTCTAGTAACTAACTGCCAGAACTAACAGGAACTTAGTAACAATATTTCAGCTACAAAATATCATAGGTTTGGTTATGAGAGATGGGGCAGACAATGGTTACAGAGACAGAGAGGCTGGCGAGCAAGGATCTTAATTTTCCACAGGAAAAAAAACAAAACCAAAACTGATTTAAAAAATAAAAAATAAAAATCCACTGTTTTCTGCGACTAAAATGAAATGCTGTACTTTAGTTTCTCTAGCCACAATATATATAGATATCAACTGAATACAATGTTTTACTGATATACAGTAGAACCTCATTTATCCAAGCCTCCATTATCTGGCTCTCCGTGTTAACCAAACCACCATCCACCGGGGCCCTATTGCTGGTGGATCAGTTAACATGGAGAGCCCGATAACAGAGGCTTGGATAAACAGGATTCTACTCTATGTAAATTAAAAGCGCATTCAAAAATCAACCACAAGAGGGGAGGTTACACACATTGAAACAGTGACACTGGTTCTTTCAGTAAAATTTAGTTAACAGTTAATATGTTAATTTTTTTTCAGAAAATGTAAAAAGTAAAGGTTCTCCGTAAAAATGCAAATTCCATGTTTTTCTGTGGCAAATGGATTTCTAGGATCCCTGTTGGTCAGTAAAGAAGCAAATCAGAGCAAGGTGTTCGGCATAATCATTTGCATGTTAATATTTAGAATCCTGTTAGCTCACAAAGATTTATTATGAGTGATAATGTTTAAGGGTACGATTATGTCACAGAATCCGTGACTTCCATGACATTTTCTGCTCTGGGACTGGAGCTCCCAGCCAGCCCCTCTCTTGCAGCTCCCAGCCCCCAACCTGGCAGCGGGACCCAGCGCAGCTGCTCAACCACAGTGGGTGGACAGCAGGACCTGCTGTGGCTGGGGGACCCTGCAGCGGAGTGAGGGGACCCCACAGCAGCGCAGCCTCAAGGGCAGGGGGACCCCGGAGCTCCCATAAACTGCATCGGTGTGGGACCTGGGAGCCCCAGGAGCAGTGGGTGCTGAACCCACCTACCCCTTTTGTCAGGCATATTTTTAGTGAAAGTCAGGGACAGGTCATGGGCAGCCACGAATTTTGGTTTATTTCCCATGACCTGTCCATGACTTTTACTAAAAATATCCGTGACAAAAACTTAGCCTTAATAATGTTAGATGTCTGTGAACAAAGATTTGAGTGCCCACAGAGCTTTTTTTTTTCCTCCCTCTTTTCTACAGTATGCGATTTGCAAGTGATAATGGCGGAGAGCTTTACTTTTCAATTGTAGATTCATTGGTTCATAGGGCTCAAACTTAAGCATTATCTATATCTCTTCCCTTACCCTTTAAGGTTTGCCTATGCAATTTTTTCATGGGTGTAACTATCTGTTTAGAAGCTTGTCAAAACAAGCCATGCAGTTATAAACACTTAAACCATTATAGTTGTAGCCATGTGAGGGATAACACCAATTAAACTGCATTGGTTGCTAAACAATTAGCTAAACCAATGCAAAAATCTGTGCATAGATCAGGGGTGGGCAAACTATGGCCTGGGGGTTGCATCCGGCCCTTAAGACATTTTAATCCAACCCTCAAGCTCCTGCCAAGGAGTGGGGTCCGGGGCTTGCCCCGCTCTGTGCATGCTGTGGCTTCGTGCGGCTCCCGGAAGAAGCAGCATGTCCTCCTACGTGTAGGGACAGCAAGGAAGCACCGCCCCTGAAGCTCCCATTGGCCACAGTTTCCTGTGGACAGGAGAGAGCATAGAGCTGCCTGGCCGCGCCTCTGCGTAGGAGCCGGAGGGGGTACATGCCACTGCTTCCGGGAGCTGCTTGAGGTAAGTGCCGCCTGGAGCCTGTACCCCGACCCCCTCCAGCACCCCAAACCCCTGCCCCAGCCCTGATCCCCTCCCCCCCCCCAAACTCCTTGGTCCCACCCTCCTGCACTCCAGAGCCCGCACCGCCAGCCGGAGCCCTCGCCTCCCCACCCGCACCCCAACCCCCTGCCCCAGCCTGGAGCCTCCGCCCACACTCTGAACTCCTCATTTCTGGCCCCACATCAGAGCCCACACTCCAAACCCCAATTTCGTGAGCATTCATGGCCCACCATACAATTTCCATACCCAGAGGTGGCCCTCAGATGAAAAAGTGTGTGTGTGTCTCTCTCTCTCTCTCTCTCTCTGTCTATAAGGTATGTTCCAAGGCCAGGCCTACCTAATTTGGACTTCCTTTCATAACAGAAATAAAAAGCAGAATTAAGACACAACTTACTACTGCTTTCACTGAAAAATGAAGTGTTTGACTGGCAGCTAAATACTAACCCATTCCCCAGCCATTCCATCCATCCCTCACTCTCCACCCAGCTTGAGAACTTTTTAATAAAAAGTTTAATTCACCTCACCATCATTAGCTATTATCCAGTAATGGGGGGGGGGGGAGGGGGAAGGGAGAGGGGAATGCCCATCCAAGGATTACAACACATTATATATAGCTACCCACACCCTTCAACTCCGCCCCTTTCCCCCGCACCGCCAAACACACACCAGAAGACAAAAATCTCTCCAACCCCAATGCTGGAGTGAGACAGTGGGTTAAAGTATGGCCAAAAGTTTAACAATCCTTGGCTTGTGTAGATGGGGGAGTGTATGTATGTACACATGTATGTACACATGCAGTAAATACCAGAACAAAAGGATCCCTTCAAGGAGGATGTCTCACTAGCAGCTCCCTTTCATTTAAAGAGCGCCACCCCAAGTACCTCCACTGATTTCAAATGTAGCAGTATGGCATGGGGCAAGATGAAATCAGATTCCAAATCTTTGAGGCTTTACAGATCAAAACACCACCTTGAATTCTATCCAGATGCTTTCTGGCAGCCAGTAACAGATCCCAAATCACTAGCATTACAAGCTTCTGGTGTGAAACTCCACTTAAGCGAGCTACTTAGATTTTAGTTACAATTTTAGTCTTAATGGTAGCAAACATGAGAGGGCATCATCAGTGATCCAATCTGAAGATAAAGGCAAAAGGTAACTGGCAAAGTGCACATTAGGCATATTTCTCACAAAGTGCATGTTCCTACAAACAATTGTGAGGAGCCCAAGGTCTAGTAACACATTGATTACAAACATATTATAGTTCAGGAATGTCAATAAAATCCTCATCAACTGGCAGCTTCCCTTTGCCTAAAAATGTTCCCAATCTTAATGGCATTAAATCACAGCCAGGTAGCCCTTATCAAAGCCCTACATCCATCTAGGCATTGAACAATTTCTTCCACTGTAGCAGCCCAAACTATACACGCCATGTGACAGATCTACATGTTGTCAACATATGAACTCCATCACAGCCCATGTTTCCTAATTAACTTTCAGTGTCCCCATGTGTGAGGACAAATGATCCCTATGTACTAAAAGACGAGGAGCCCCTGAGGCAGAGCAGCAATTGTTCATTTTTATCTCAGACAGAATGGAGCAACACTCAAGAGCAATACCATCCACCTCTGCTAGGTTCTGCAGGCAAGTCAACAAGAACCTTGTGGTCAACTGTGCAACATCAGGTCTAAAAGAATTAACAAAAACACTACTGCTATGAGGTTGTGTTAGTTTCTGCCTCAAACCCAGTTCTATGTCTGGAACCATTGAACTTCCTTGACCCAGTAAGAGAAGGCTCCAAACCACCTTTTCAAACCCCTGATCCCTTTAAAGGAGAGATGAGAAACTGATGAACAGTTGGTAAGATTGTCAACATCCAAAGTTTGTTTCTTGAACAGAAGTCAACACAATTTAAGACTAGCTGGCACCCTCTACCTTCCTACACTTAGACAAGGGGGTTCGGGGTTGGGGGGGAATGTATGTCCAACCTCATCCTCTTGGAGTTCTAGAGCTGAGAACATATACCATTAATAGAAGCTGCATTCCCGGTATAGTTCACTGAAATGTCAGAACAGGGAAAGACTGAAAACTACATCTCTCTCCTTAGCTATTCTGGAAATGCTGAATATATACTTCAATCCCTCTGCTTCTTTCCTGAATTCCAGTAAGTCCAGCCTATTCAAACTGTCTTTTGACCAAAAGGGATACTGTTCAAAAACTTAACATCTTTCTACTCCATACAGTATATGGATGTAGAAAAAGTGTAACAGTCATAAATTAGGTATACAATAGGAAAAAATGTTTATTAATATTTCAATACTGCAGCATGAGACTGACATTACATAAAAATGTTTTAATTTTACAATAAACTTATTTTTATTTATCCCTTGGTGAGGACAATGAGAAGTGGGCTGGAGAAGTGACTTCCTCCACTTCAGCCTCCAGTTCCTCCTTTGCCTCTTCGGGGTTCAGAAGCCCTGAAGGCAGCAGCTACAGGAGGGCGTTTCCTCGGTTGCTGTAGGTCACATTAGAGTTAAGGGACGCTTGCTGTCTTTGAGCCTGCCAAGGATCCTAGTATGGCCATTGCGATGGGAAGAGACCAGGTGGTCAGTACCATGGTTGGCCAAAGCAGGGAGGCTCTGGATCAGGGGGACGATAATCATGATGTCTATAGTGAAACTGAGACCCATATGGCGGGTGAGAAAAACAGCGGGACACCACATCCTCTTGCTCACTTTCTGACTCCGTCGACAAGAAGGGCAGTCAGTGGCAGGAAGATGTTGGCAAGTCAAGGGCCCCAGTACTGAGCAGAGGAGAGTCCAGTGCGTCAGACGCCAAAAGATCTGTTGCGCACCGGAAATCTGAAGGTATGGACAGCATCTGTACTGGTGGTGGTTGTCAGTGCCAAGAGGCTTGTATTGATAGGGTCAGAGATGTGGATCTGGTAGGAAGATCCGTCGGTGCCCGGCATACCACAGGTGGTGCCGACGTTGAAGTCGGACCAACAGAACCTTCCCTATGGCAAATCTTCTGTTTTTCATGCCCCTGTAGTACCGGTGCTTCCTTGCCTGTGCCATTGGATCTTTAGGCAACCCAACTTGCTCTGTTGGCTCAGTACTGCGCATGCCCTGGGTACCAGATTTAGATGGCATCAGTGCCATCTGTACTTGATGATACTGATTGAGACGGAGATCATTTTCAGCTTGATTGGGGCTCACTACAGGGACTCACAGACCTTTTCTTACAGGCCTTAAGTGAGTGGCTCATGGGCATCTCTCTGGGATCACCTCCATTCAAAGTAGAGGGTTTTGGTGAAGGCTCCCATAGGGACTCTGGAGGTTGAAGGGCTGACTCCATGAACTGGAGTTTGAGTCCTCCATTCTCTGTCTCTCCTGGATCTGGACTTCAGTTACTGACACAAGCCACACTTCCATGGCATGTGTTCCTCTCCCAGGCAGCAAACACACAGAGCGTCCATCAGTCACTGAGATGGATTCCTTGCAACTGAGGCACTTTTCGAAGCTCAGAGAGCTGGGCATACCCTTTTCCAGGGGGGTCGCCCTGCACAGGGGCTGGTGGGAGACAGGTCCTTTCCTTTTTTCTAAGCATGGCCAACATAAAATGCAAAAGAAAGAAAGAAAAAAGGCTTCAAAGGAAGCTAAAAATTAGCTATTCTAAAAGAGTTAACCATCTACAAACGGGTAGCTACAGCTCTGTCTCTATCCAGAAGCAGTTGAGAAGGAACTGAGGAGGGTTCCCCCGTGCATGCTTGCTAGCCTCATGGCAGGTGAGGAGCGGCTCATGTGCACGCTGAACAGACACTGCTACCAGAGTTCTCCGATCAAACGGCACACAGACGCAGACAACTACAGTGTAGCACCCACGGGGCCACTACTCAAAGAAGCAGCTGACTCTCACTGGGAGTCATCCCCTGTCCCCCTACAATGTAATTTAATTTTGGAATTCCACATTGGAAGCTTGATTACAACAATAATGATCCGCTATTTGATAGATTACCCTAGCTCTTCTTTTATTTTCCCTTCAAAATTTATCCCAGCAATATTGAAGACTTTGCAGCTCAGTGGGTTTACAAGAGAATAATCTTCCCATGAACCAAGTCTCCGAGCAACTCATATGTTCCAACTTTCTCCTACCACATGCATTGCTTAGCTGTACTAAGGTTAAAAATAAATTAAGTCATCTTTTGTGAGAAATAATTTTTTTTTAAAAAGTTACAGTTCCATGACTTGCAGCTTTCTATGCAGCTTTACAAAGTTGTGGTATGTATGACAATAAATATTGCACTTTTAAAGTGAACATGTCAATGCTGGTTAGAATCTAATGTGCAACCATCACACTGAAACTCTAATGTTAAAGTATTTCCATTATCTTTCCTTGAGACATATACAGAATGCTCATCTCATAGCTGTCAGTGTACACAATGTAGAATCAAAGAGTAAATATCATCCTTCCTTATCCACAGAGCTTTTATTTATGCAGCAGAGACAATTTGAAGAAGATGTAAATAGGGATGATCTGTGTCTGAATAAGTTTCTGCATTCAGTTCACTCTAAAGGTAACAATAAGACCCGCATTACAAAAAGCAAGCTTAAACTCCTTGAAGGCATCAGTACTATGAAACTAAGTGCTTTAGTGTGTTTGTTCAAATGTCAAGGTCCAAGGACTCCTGACTGATAGCCTCATGACAGCTGAAATAAATGAACACATGATAAAGACTGGATGTGGTTCTGCAGTTTATCATAAACCTTTCATACCTCATCTGCACCCTGACCAATAATCGCTCTTCAAGACTAGCATCCAAAATCTCCACACATCTTTCGAACAGCTGTGATTTCATTTTTTTAAAAATGGTTTTAAAAGACTGTCACAGAGAGGTTTCTTTCAATACCTCCAACATGCATAGGATTTCCCCTAAGAAGTTGTACTGGTCCAACTTCTCATTCTGAGATTTTTATATAGTGTAAGTAACAGCCAAATTGCTCTTCCTTCAGACACCTATGATTTCTATCTGGAGTGAAGTGCTTGAAGAAATAAAACTCTTCATACATACAATTGACTCAGTTACTCTGGGAGATGAAAGGCACAGGAATTTTGTGAAGTAAGTCTTTGCTTGAATTGACAGAATCCATTCATCATTTGTTATGCCAGTCCAGGCTGTAATAAAAACAAAACAACAAAAAAACGTGTAGGATTTTCTATTAACTGTGAAGAAGAGCAAAGATACAGAATGATTACATTCCAGACTGCCTGCCCTGGGAGATTACAAGAACTTTTTCTCCAAAAATACCATTCAAAACAGTATCCAGCTTATGATTGAAATAAGCCTCCCCAGCTGACAGGGTCGTCCCTACAGAGGCACAGGGCCTGGGACATAGGCACCGACTTTCAAATCTGCCAGGGGGTGCTCTCCCTTAGTTCCACCCAGGCCTTGCCCCGACTCTACCCCTTGCCCCAAGGCCCCACCCCTGACCTGCTTCTACCCACCCCCACTCTGCCCCCGCCCTGCCTCTTCCCACCCCACCCTTTTCCCTGCCCAGTTCCATCCGTCCCCTAAGCATGCTGCACCCCCGCGCCTCTCTCCTCCCCACCAGCGCCTCCTGACGCCACAAAACATCTGATCCACAGGAGGTGGTAGGTGCTGGAGGGGAGAAGGGGAGGTGCTGATCGGCGGGGCCTGCCAGTGGGCAGCAGGCACTGGGGGGAAGGGGAGGTTCTGGTAGGGGGGCTCCTCCTCGCCCACCTGCCTGCTGCTCACCTGCCCATTCGCCTCCTCACCCCACTCGCCCACCCACCTCCTCATGCCCGCCTCCTCATGATTTTATCGAAGCGCGGGGCCCAGAGTGGTCGCCCCAAGTCGCCGTGCCCAAAGGACGGCTCTGCCAGCTGAAAATGGTCAGATTACCCACGTGTTCTCTTGATCAAAAACATAGTCAAGTGCTTTGACTAGCAAATCAATGGCACTGTAGTCATTTGACCAACTTGCCATCCACATCTAACTTAACTGTCCACGCAATTAGTTTTTGAAAGAGACTTCCCAAATTCCCTCAGAACAGGAAACTCAGGCCAAACTTTGCAACTATGAGTGGCCCGAAAATTAGGCTCTTACATGTATCTTACACTAAGCAATTAAATACAGAGTTGCTTGACTTTTGAGTCCTGCGTTCTCACAAATCCCATAGAGGTCAATGAGAGCTGCAGGTGCTCTGCCTATCTAAAAGTATGAAAGTTTGAAGATTACAGCCTTCATTACCTTACTTGCATGTGGCTGGTTAGCCATTCTACAGCAGCCCTAGAAATGTAAAAAGGATACATTGTAGCACCTAAGACAGTTGTAGAAAGTTCAGCTTCAATGAACTCTGCAGGCCAAAATATTCCTTAGGTAATATTGTCTTCACTTGATATTGAAGATTTCATGCAATTCGGCCACAGATGGACCCACATAGGGAGCAGTTAACTAGGTATCCTTAGTTAACTTGTAATGTATGAATTTTTCCAGAGTAGCCCAGCAACTACCCACTAGTTCAGGGGTGGGCAAACTACGGATCCGGCCCGCAAGCTGTTTTAAGCTGGCCTGTGAGCTGCACCACACGCCTTGGCCCCACTCCAGCCGGGGCCGCACCACACGGCTCCCGGAAGCTGCAGCATGGCCCCACTCCAGCTCCTACGTGCTCCAATGGGACCTGCAGGGGTGGTGCCTGCGGATGGGGCAGCGTGGAGAGCCGCCTGGCCACACCTCCGTGTAGGAGCCAGAGAAGGGACATGCCACTGCTTCCGGGAGCCACTTGAGGTAAGCACTGCTCGTAGCCTGCACCCCCTGAGCCTCTCCCCACTCTCCAAACCCCTGCCCCAGGCCTGATCCCCCTCCCGCTCTCCAACCCCCTCGATCCCAGCCCGGAGCACCCTCCTGCACCCCAAACCTCTCAATCCCAGCACCACCCCAGAGCTCACACCCCCTCCCACACCCCAACTCCAATTTTGTGAGCATTCATGGCCTGCCATACAATTTCTATTCCCCAATGTGGCCCTCGGGCCAAAAAGTTTGTCCACCCCTGCACTAGTTAGAGGGGGAAATCTTGGTCTGACTCCTTTTTTAGTGTCTTCCATGTAGATAGTTACACATTATCTTTACCCTGTTCAATTACAGGTTAAAATTTTAAGGGTGCCTAGTATGTGCTTTATGCATGATGACCCAGGGGTTCTACACATCCAAAAACTCTGCTTTTATCTTCAGTCAGGTAGAATAAAGGTTTCTGCACAAGTTCAACTCTCAAAACACAGCCCTGGTCCATCACTGCTACATAGATACCCCCTCAGGTTTCAGAGGGAAGGCCTGAACAAAGCAGGAGACATTCGCTCAAGGTAACCTCCTTCTTAAAGAAATCTTGTTGAAATCACATTTTGATCCTGGATACAAGAACCTGTCTTATTCTGCTGCTCCTAAACTGATCAAGCCTGCATAACTCAGGTCTCTATTCCTTATTCCTCAGGAAAAGTTTTCTTTTATGCCCACATACACAGCAAGGATGACCCCTCAGAATGAGTTAACAGTGGACACTTCCTTTGAAGTGGTACCAAAAGATGCTCCACCAGTTGTGCAAGCAGGGCAAAAAGATCCTGTTATAGAAGCCTACAAAACCAACAGAAGATTAACATTTACAGCCTTGTTTCCTTCTAGTGGGCACTTTTTTTACCTGGCGATTTCCTTTGTAGCATAGCATTAAGAAGTGTACAATATACAAAGTTTAAAGATTACTTATTGGATAGCAAAAAAAAAAAAAAAAAAAGCCTTTGTTTATGCAGCATGGAGTTTCCCAGTGCCCTTACAGAACATAAAGTTCAGGAAAACTCAAATTTCAGAAAAAAACCCCCAAAAAACGGTTACTTACCTCTTGTAACTGTTGTTCTTCGAGATGTGTTGCTCATGTCCATTCCAATAGGTGTGTGCGCGTGACTGCCACATGGACGATCGGCAGAAGCCTTTCCCTAGTGGTACCCGTTGGGTCGGCTGTGGAGACCCCTAGAGTGGCACCTTCATGGCAGTGTATATATATATCCCTGCCGACCCGCCACCTGCTCAGTTCCTTCTTGCCGGAGTACTCCAACAGTGGGGTGGTGGGCAGGATTTGGAATGGACATGAGCAACACATCACGAAGTACAACACTTACAAGAGGTAAGTAACCGTTTTTTCTTCTTCGACTGATTGCTCATGTGCATTCCAATAGGTGACTTCCAAACAGTTACCCCGGGGGAGGGGTTGGAGTTCACCGAACTGCCGAGTGCAGGACTGCCCTACCAAACCCAGCACCATCCCTCGCCTGCTGGGTAATGGCATAGTGGGAACTGAAGGTGCGGAATGAAGACCAGGTTGCCGCCTTGCAGATGTCCTGGATAGGGACCTGCGCCAGGAAAGCTGCAGACGCCGCCTGCGCTCTGGTAGAGTGCACCGTAATCGGCGGGGCTGGAACTTTAGCCAAGTCATAGCAAGTCCTGATGCAAAACGGGATGCATGACGAGATGCGCTGTGATGAGATTGGGAGCCCCCTCATTCTTTCTGCAAGAGCAATAAAGAGCTGTGGTGACTTACAAGGCGGCTTTGTGCGTTCAGTGTAAAAAGCTAAGGCCCATCTAACGTCCAAGGAATGGAACATGCGCTCCCTGTTTGTGGCATGGGGTTTAGGGAAGAACAGAGGTAAAAATATGTCCTGGTTCACATGAAACTGGGAGACAACCTTAGGCAGGAACGCAAGGTGGGGGCGCAGCTGCACCCTGTCTTTATAAAATACCGTGTAAGGCGGTTTGGAGGTCAGTGCTCTGAGTTCGGATACCCTTCTAGTGGAGGTTATAGCCACCATGAAAGCCATCTTTCAGTGAAGGTAGGAGAGAGGGCAAGTAGCCCTGGGCTCAAAGGGGGGCCCCCATGAGCGATGACAGGACCAGGTTGAGATCCCGGGGGGGACGGGCAGACGTACTGGAGGATAAAGTCTGTTGAGGCCCTTAAGAAACCTGCTCACCATGGGATTACCAAACACTGATCCCCCCGCCATTCCCAGGTGGAAGACCGAAATGGCCGCAAGGTGTACCCTTAGGGATGATATTGCTAACCCTTGGTGCTTTAGATCTAAAAGACAGTCCAAAATAAGGGGAATTAGGGCTGATTGTGGCTCAGTTCCCCTTTGTTGAGACCAAATGGAGAAACGCTTCCACTTAGCCAGGTACGTGGCTCGAGTGGAGGGTTTCCTACCCCCCAACAGGACCTCCCTAACTGAGTGAGAGCACTGAAGCTAAAAAGGGTTCAGCCATGGAGCTTCCATGTCATGAGATGGAGTGACTCCGGGTTGGGGTGCTGTAGATAACCGTGGTCCTGTGATATTAGGGTTGGACATAGAGGGAGCACTACTGGTCTGTCCGCTGAGAGGTTCAGTACCATGGTGAACCAGTGGTGGCGGGGCCACGCTGGCGCTATGAGGATTAAGGAAGCCCTGTCCTGACGAGTCTTGAGGAGCACCCTGTGTATGGGGGGAATGGCGGGAATGCATACAGTAGGTGACCCGTCCATGACAGGTGAAAGGCGTCCGCGGTGGAGCCTGGGCTGTGGTTCAGGAAGGAGCAGAATCTCTGACAGTTCCTGTTGCTCCGCGTCGTGAACAGGTCCATGTGGGGAGAGCCCCACCTCTGGAAAATTGAGTGAGCGATGTTCAGTCTGAGGGACCACTCATGAGGCGGTCTGCCAGCTTGATCTGCACCCCCGGAAGGTGCGATGCCTGCAGGTGTGTGGAGTGGGCAATGCAAAAGTCCCACAGTGCAAGGGCTTCCGGACAGAGGAGAGAGGAACAAGCACCACCCTGTTTGTTTATATAGAACATAGCTGCAGTATTGTCCATGAGCACTGATATGCACATGCCCTGAAAATGGGCATGAAAAGCTTGGCATGCCAGGCGAACCGCCCGCAGCTCCCTCATGTTGATATGCAGCGATAGCTCTGCCTGGGTTCTGACATTGTCCAGATGCACTCCCCAACCAAGCGCCGAGGCATCTGTGACAAGGGAAAGCATGGGCTGTGGTTTTGTGAAGGGTACTCCCGCACAAACCAGCTGTGGTTGCAGCCACCATTAGAGAGAGTGGAGAATTTGAGGCGGGAGGGTCACTATTGAGTACAATGGGTCCCTGCCCGGTCTGTGCACCAGCACTAAACACGTTTGGAGGGGCCGAAGGCGCAGCCTGGCATGCTGTGCCATGTATGTACAGGCTGCCATGTGCCTCCATAGTCTCATACAATTCCTGGCTGTAGTTGTGAGGAAGCGGAGAAGGGTCTGGATAACGTCCGTGAGTGCTTTGGAACGCAGTTCCGGAAGGAAGGCCCTTGCGCTGAGTCCAAGAGAGCGCTCATGAACTCTATTCTTTGTGTGTGCGTGTGGGGTCAACGTGGACTTGGCCTCATTCAATACAAGTCCCAACCTGTGAAACGTAGCCCAGGCCAGGGATACGTGCTTCACCACCTGTGCTTGGGACTCGGCCTTGATGAGCCAGTCATCCAACTACGGAAACACCTACACCTGGCGCCTGCGGAGGAACACCACTACTACCGCCATATACTTGGTGAACACCCGTGGGGCCATTGAAAGGCCAAATGGGAGCACCCTGACCTGGTAGTGCTGGCCACTGACCACGAATCTGAGAAAGCGTCTGTGGGCTGGGATAATAGCAATGTGAAAGTACGTGTCTTTCAAGTCGAGGGTGGCATACCAGTCTCCCGGATCCAGGGAGGGAATGATGGCAGCCAGAAAGACCATGCGAAACTTCTCCTTTTTTATGTTTGTGTTGAGGTCTCGTAGGTCCAGGATAGGCCGAAGCCCATCCTTGGTCTTGGGGATGAGGAAATAGCGGGAGTATAACCCCTTGCCCCGGAATTCCTGAGGAACCTCCTCTACTGCCCCTAGAGCTAGGAACGATTGTACATCTTGTGAAACAAGTTTCTCGTGAGAGGGGTCCCTGAAGAGGGACGGGGAAGGGGGGTGGGAGGGTGGAAGGGAAAAGTATTGGATAGAATATCCCGCCTCCACCGTGCTGAGGACTCAGCGGTCTGACATGATCTGAGACCAAGCATGGTAGAAGCAGGAGAGTCACTTCACAAGGGGGGGAGGGGGAGGGAAGATCCAAGAAGGCGACTAGTGCGCTGTCCTTGTGCACATCTTCAAAAGTTGGGCTTGGGGCCGGGGGGCTGTTTGGTTGAACCGTGGCCTTGGCCCGATGAGGATTGCATTGGGCGCCTCCTGTTATTTCTGCCCCTCCTCCTAGGCTGATCCAGCCTAGGGGGCTCCAGGTAGAAATGGGACAGAGGCTGAGGTCTAAGGGGCTTTCTCTGAGGCGCTGGGGTGTGCAGCCCCAGAGACTTCAGAGTCACCCGGGAGTCCTTCAGACTATACAGGTGCGTGTCTGTATTTTGAGCAAACAGGCCCTCACAGTCAAAGGGGAGGTCCTGTATTGTGTTTTGGACCTCAGGTGCGATCCCCGAAACCTGAAGCCATGCACTGCGCCTCATAGTGATGGCCATGGTTGTAGACGCAGAGTCCGCTACCTGGAGGGCGGTCCTAGAGACAATTCTACCCTCCTCAAGGGGCGCACCAAACTCCTTGCGAGAATCAGCTGGGATTAACTCCTGGAACTTAGCCAACGAGCTCCAGGAATTAAACGCGTATTGGATAAGCACTACCTGCTGATTCGCTACCCGAAGCGTCAAATAGACTTTACGGCCAAAGAGATCCAGCTTCTTGGCGTCACGTGACTTAGGTGCAGGGCCTGGTTGGCCCTGCCACTCCTTGTGGTCTGCCACATCAACCACCAGAGTCCCTGGCTGAGGGTGGGTAAACAGGTGCTCATAGCCCTTTTGCGGCACAAAGTACAGTCTCTTGACCCCTTTAGCCATTGGTGGTATAGAGGGCAGGGTTTGCCAGAGCACCTTTGTGGTGTTCTGAATTGTCCTTATGAGGGGCAAAACTACTCTGGAAGGACCCTCGGGTGTGAGGATGTCCACCATTGGATCTGAGTCCTCCATAACCTCCTCTGCCTGGAGGTTGAGGTTAACTACTACCCTCCTATGCAGGTCCTGGTGGCCTTTGGTATCCATTGGTGGTAGAGTGGTGGAGGTGCCCGCAACTGCCTCGTCCGGCAAAGAGGAGGAAGAGGTTCCCGGGACAGGGTCTTCCTGCCCCTTGGGTCCTCTGGAGGCCAGGTCAGGTACCTCGGAGCACCCCACGACTGGAGGTTCAAGTGCCACCAACGTCAGTGGAGGAGGGGCTGTGCTTGTCTGCGGCCGCTCAACAGCCCTGTCCCATAAAGGATCCTCGGGGCCCTAGGGGTGTAGCGTGCCATCGATGTCGCTGATGGAGGGATATGGGGGGGGCCAATAACACCGATACCGGCCTAGATCCCTGACCTTGAGCCTGGTGGTAGGCCCAGGGGGTCCAAAAGGGCCATTGCACTGGGCCCTGCAACTGGGGTGGCCAAGTGGTGACTGGTGCCGGTTGTTCCGCCAGCCTACGGTGCCGGGATTGGTGCTGGTGCCAGAACCGGAAGCGGTAGTGGCTGCGTAAGGACACAGATGATTCTGACTCCAATGAGTACTCTGTACCCAACCACTGGGGAACGGAGCCCGACGGTGCCGGGGAGCAGTACTGGGGAGACAGAGATTGGCACCGCAACATCATGGGCTTCCTGTGATGATGAATCAACGGTGGCGCCACCGTTGGTGTCGGCGCTGCCGATGGTGCCGCCATAGCCAACGGTGTCATGACTGACAGGAAAGAATTTTCTGTAGTATCTGGCTGATGAATCTTGCCCATATCAGCTCAGGGTTTAACTGATCGCCATATTTGGGGTCGGGAAGGAATTTTCCTCCAGGGCAGATTGGAAGAGGCCCTGGAGGTTTTTCGCCTTCCTCTGTACCATGGGGCACGGGTCACTTGCTGGAGGATTCTCTGCTCCTTGAAGTCTTTAAACTATGATTTGAGGACTTCAATAGCACAGATATAGGTGTGAGGTTTTTTGCAGGAGCGGTGAGTGAAATTCTGTGGCCTGTGTTGTGCAGGAGGTCAGACTAGATGATCATAATGGTCCCTTCTGACCTAAATATCTATGAATCTATGACTGGTGTTGTAATTGCCTGCGGTGCCGGGCACGACGCCATAGTCGGTGCCGTCGACGGTGCTACTGGCGGTGCCCAAGTTTGAGAGGCCAGGTTCCGCACCTGCGGGGCAAGGTACTGCGCCGTCATATCAATGAGGTCTCGAGCCACCTCATATGTGTCCAGAGTGGAAGGGAGGTCAAGCTCTTCCTCCAAATCATCACGGGTAGGAGAGTCCGTTCTCGCCAGACTCAACGGCTCTGCAACTGGGGCCGGAGTCAACGGCACCAGTTCTTGGGGACCAGACCGAGGGTGTCCTGCAAGAGGACACACGCCACTGGAATCCCCCCTCGGCTTCCTGACACGCGAACGTCCTTGTCTGGTTCGAATGTCCATGTCTGGTTTCTTTCTCTTATGCAGCACCGGAGACTGTGAACGGTGCCTCCGTGAAGCACCTGCCTTGTGGGCCAGGGAGCAGTGCCAGTGTTCCCTGGCAGAGTCCTTCCTCGGTGCCGAGACATCCCGCACCATGGCCGGTGCGATGTGCACCGAGGATGCCTGTGTCGGCTCAGGCTGTGGCTGAAGGGTCGACTCCATCAAGAGGAGCTTCAGGTGATAGTCCTGCTCCCTCTTAGTCCTGGGTTTGACGCTCCTCCAAATAGGGCACTTATCTGTCTGATGGCGCTCCCCGAGACACTTGAGACAGGCGGTGTGGGGATCACTTGTTGGCATAGGTTTTGCACACCTCTTGCATGCTTTAAACCCCTGCGACCAAGGCATGCCCCGGTGCCAGTGAGAGTAGAACGGGGGGAAACTCCCCAAAATAAGCTAAACTAATCTACAACAACTAACAAACAACTATTTACACAGAAACAAGGGAACCACGAGGTAAGGCACTTGCAAAAGCAGAGACTAAGCTGTTCCAGCGACTGTCACAGGCGGTAAGAAGGAACTGAGCAAGTGGCAGGGATACATATATACACTGCCAGGAAGGCGCCACTCTAGTCGTCTCCACAGCTGACCCGATGGGTACTGCTAGGGAAAAGCTTCCCGTGATCGTACATGCGGCATGCGCACACACCTATTGGAATGCACTTGAGCAATCACTCAAAGAAGAACTAGGAAATACAGAGCTATGGTACATACCTCTGTAACCTTGACTCTGACTTCCCGGAGCTGACAGCAGCCACTGGGAATTATCACCATGCACTGTAGCGGTGTTCAGTGTGAGAGCTGTAGCAGTATTGAAGTGTTTGAATGATGGAAGCAATAGTTGGGGCAGGTTGGTAGAGGTGTGTTTGTGAGCTGAGGAGATGATGGATTAGTTTGAGGACTCTCAAAGAGCTGTGACTGTGATATGAGATCAGATTTCTGTCCTCTCCATGTGTGCAAGTAAAGAAAGGACAGCATGTGTACCCTGAGGAGCTAGTCTATCATACTGAAATATTGTGTAGGCACTGGGAGGTGGAGGGGGTCTTGCCACAGAAACTGTTAGTAATAAAGTTGGATACGAGATCAGTCTGAGTTTATTGATGGGCAAGGGAAAGTATAGGTTTAGAGAGCATCCTGTGAGTACATGAAGTGGCTGCTAAATTTCATAACTGTGGAAATTCTGTAAGGAAACTAAGCTAAGTATTCAAGAACAGGGCCAGTGCAAGTACAGCCTTTCTTGTACATGAAAAGAGTGAGAGCATATGTATGTTATGAGTGTTTTGGGGTAAAGAGGGCAGAGTTAAAAGTTACGTACTGTAACTCTCTGTTTTCTGAAATTTGAGTTTTGCTGAACTTAATTTCCCCTCTTTTAAAAGCAGTGGGGGGAGAAAGAATGAATAAAAGAAAGCTTGCTGGTAGGGGTTAGTGGTCATTGTAGCAGCTATAGATAGCATGCAGTTCAAGTGGACTACTGACTGATCCTAGCCCTATGCCAGGGTTTCTCAAATTGGGGTCCACAAGGGGGTCTGCAAGTCATGTCTGGGGCCACTGGCCCTACTGATCAACTCCTCCCACTCCCTTCTAGTGCCTCCTGCATGCTGCAGAATAGCTGTTCAGCAGCGTGCAGGAAGCGCTGGGAGGGTGGGGGAAGAGCGGGGTCAGGGCACACTCCGGGGAGGAGGTGGAAAGAGGCAGGGAAGAGAAGGAGCAGGGGTGAAGTGGGGCAGAAAGAAGTGTGGAGGTGGTGAGCCTTGGGGGAAGGGGTGGGGTGGACTGGGGCAGGGCCTGGGGCTGAGCAGGGGGCCTTGGGAGTCTGTGAAAAGTTTTAAACCAAAATGGAGGTCCACGGGTTGCTAAAGTTAGAGAACCACTGCCTTATTCCATTCTCACCCTGATGCTCAGCCCCACAAACCAGCCTTTCCCCTTCCAATCCAGCTGCCCGCCCACCACTCTAATTTTATCTAGGCTTCCCTCTCACCCAGCTCATATAGGGGAGTAGGGAATGGGGATCAGACTCCCGAGCAAGGCAAGCCCCCTCCAAAACCTGGATCACATGAGGTGACACACTGAGGAGGATCAGACCCCCATATATGGGCAGGGGTCCCCAGGTACTGGCATTCACAGGGATGGAAAGCAGGACTCAGAGACCCCCATAGAAGCAATCCTTTCCAATATCCCATTTCACATGAGGGGGACAGGGAAAACCCCAGAGAAGCAAGAGGACCTGTGATCCTGCCACATGCACAGGGTAGCAGGGAGTGGGGCTCAGACACCCCTTGTGGGCAGGAACACCCAGATGCCTGCTCACATGGGGGGTAGGGAGAGGGACTCAGACCATTCTAAGATCTTGGCACACACCCAGAAGGGGAAAATGTGGGGCTGACCCTATTCTCCTTCAGTCCGTCACTCAGTACCCATGTATCCCTCTCCCTCACCGAAGCCCCCATTCCTTCTCATTTTGCCTTTCACCCATCCCCACCTATCCTTCCTCCTCCTGGATGCAACCCTGAATGCCTCTCCCCACTATTCCTTCCACTTCTCTACCCCCTAAAATGTCTCTCCCTTGCCAGCATTTGCATTTTTAAAAGGGAAAAATACTTGATTATATTCCCAAAAAAATTAAAAACAAAAGAAGTGACAGATTTTAGCAATAGGCTATTCCACCCCTTCCAAATTTCTGACCGAGGTAGAACCTGAAGTGACAATGGCTGGGTGGGTCAGTTTCAAAGCAGTATTTTTTAGCCACCCGACCGATGAGAAACTTCGAAGACTAAATCCTATTAACTCCTCATTCCACACATGCTCAGTATAACCCACTAGGCATTTGAATAGCCTTGTAAACCTTAGCATGCCTAACTGGAAAAGCACCATCTTTTTTCGAACAACATTTTAATTTGATTTCCTCCAAAGAGCATCAGGTCCTCAGATGTTTGAAACCCCGATACAATGATCTGAGACCTGATTTGATCTCTATCTATAAGGAAAAATAGGTTGTAAGAACCTGACAACTTTAAGGAAAGCTTGTGTCCTCCCCAAACCAATGGTTGCATCTTGGGGTGCCCCTGGGTTAAATGGCCCCAAATTTAGATCACTAACAGGACCCCTCGCACCTGAGGCGCACCAAATTTGAAGGCAACCCAAGTAACCATGTAGATTAAGAGCATTTAAGTGTCAAGTTTTAAACAGAAAGCTGCTCTTAATCTAACACTATAACAATCTAACACTACACCATCAATCTGTTTTAATAAAGCAAGCCATCTAAATAGAGCTGCCTCTGTATGCATGTTGTCTCTGCAAAGGCAGACAGAGACACTCAGAACAAGAGCAGAGGGCTACTTTTGGAGGTCATCATAAGTACTCCTACTGTTTGCCAGCTGTTTAACTCAAAGTGCTAAACACAATTACCTATCATCCTTCACTTGTAGCAACGTGGGTGCAAAATTCCATACCACCACACACACTGTGAACACAGAAAAACCCCTAAAAATCATATCCTCTATGCCAGTGGTATCCAACCTTTTTAAGCTCAAAATCACTTTTTGAATTCAAGAGCAACCAAGGATCTACCCCACACATTCCCCGAGGCCCCTTCCCTTCCCCAAAGCCCCGCCCCACTCACTTTATTCCCCCCTCTCCATCATTTGCTCTCCTCCACCCTCACTCACTTTCACCGGGCTGGGGTAAGGGGCTAGCATTCGGGAGCGGGTGCAGGCTCTGGACTGGGGCCGAGGGGTTCGCAGTGTGGGAGGGGGCTCTGGGCTGAGCCTGGGGCAGGGGCTTCGGGTGCAGGAGGGAGTGAAGGGTGCAAGCTCTGGGAGAGAATTTGGGTGCAGGAGGGGGCTCCGGGCTGGGGCAGGTAGTTGGGGTGCAGGAGGGTACAGGGTGCTGGCTCTGGGAAGGGGGTCAGGGCTGGGGCTTGGGGTGCAGGCTCTGGGAGGGGGCTCGGCTGCCAGAAGGAGTTTGGGGTGTTGGCTCCAAGAGGGGGCTCAGGTCTGGGAGTTGAGGTGCAGCCTCCCACCAGGCAGCACTTACCTCCAGCAGCTCCTGGTCAGCGGTGCAGCTAAGGCAGGCTCCCTGCCTATCCTAGCCCCACACTGCTCCCGGAAGGGACCCACATACCCCTGCGTCCCCGGGGGGGAGGGCATGTGCGGCACATGGCTCCACGCGCTGCCCCTCTCTGCAAGCACCACCCCCACAGCTCCCATTGGCCACAGCTCCCCATTCCCGGCCAATGGGAGCTGTGTGGCACTGCTTGAAGGCAGTGTGGGGCCGGGGCATGCAGGGAGCCTGTCTTAACCGCAGCCCCGCTGAAGATCACAATCGACCAGTTGATGACCACTGCTCTATGCACAAATTAAATTATGCCCTCTGTCCCCAGCACATAGTGACACCAAGGCAAATGTATAGCTATAAAGTAATTGGGGAAGGGGGAAAAAAATGACAATTTTGAGATTGGTAAGTGTGATAACTCAAAGTGATATTGTACGTGAGTTACACAACTGAACTTCATTACTCAGGTTAGATTACAGAGCAAAGTCCTTCCATTACTTTGTACATTCAATTTGCTTTAAAAATACTGCTAAGCAGGGTGGATAATAATCAATGATTAAAAAAAAAAAAAAACTCTGATCTTTTAAAGTTAAATCTGAATTTATTTGATAAAATGCTTTTTGCAGAAAAAAACCTATCTAAAGAAAGTTTTAATTAAGATACACGATAGCTCAGATATCTCATCATGGAGTAGGGATTATAAATTCTAATTCTATAGTAGGAGACAAAAACATTTACATGAATATAAAGAAAAGTCTTGTAAATGAGTGCCAATAGTTCATGGATTAGGGACCCAATTTTATGGGGTTTCAGGGACTGCCGTATAGATTAATTAGGTTAATCGTTCTATCTACACAATGGGACTCAGTGCTCAGTCTAGAAGATACCATCAAACATGCTTAGTTTTGCAGTTCTCAAACGGTGGATTTGTGTCTCCAGAGATAACGTGCTTGTTAACAACAAAAATGTTTTTAAATAAATATATAGAGGTGAGAAATAACAGACCTCAACCCTAGTGTCCCTCTGCAAATTTGTGTACACAGAGTCAATCCCTTACCTCTCTCTAAAAGTGCCAAGTTTCAAAACGTTCAATGAATAGAAGATTATTGGAGGCAAAATAGATCTGGACAAGGAGAAGATAAATGTGAAAAGGGAGGGACAGGCAGTAGAAACAAAAAGTGAATCTGTTTGAGCAACATATTCCAGAAGTCTTGAGGTCTTTCCTGAGTGTAGCCTTCATTGATTTGAGATCCACCATACCATTCTCTCACTAGAAGGGAAGACCTGTAATGGCAGCAGGCAGTAAGAGAGACCCAGTTTGGGAATATTCTAATGAAGTTCCTCTACCTGTGGGTAAGACAGGCAAGCGTGCAAACAGTGCAACAAAGAAAAGCAAGGCCTGGTTGCCTGAATGAAATAACATCATGAAAAGTGTTGCTTCTCAAGAGAAAGCTGTGTTGAAGTTGATGAAAGGAACATGTCTGAACATGCAGGATCTTCAGGTTGGTAAACTTTTTATTTCATACTTTTTTCTTAAGGACTGCCTGTCTTCCTTCTGAACTATTCTTGAATTCTCACGTTTAAGCAAAAAATATAGTTGTTACTCTATGGCACTATCATTTTAGATGCAGTTGTGATAAAAAAATAAATAGCTGAAATAGGCAGATCTTCCTTTTACAATTTCACCATTAAAGTAGTACTGAGTGTCAGTGAATGCAGTGAGTACTACTAAATGACCAGTATGGTAATAATAATTAAATAACTGCACTGACTTATTTTGTTTAGGAGAATCCATCCTCAACATACAGGATTCTGAAGACTATCCACCTTCAAGATCACCATCATTTTCTACAGTTTCAGAGTTATCTGCCAATGATAGCGTTTCAGGTCAAATCATGTATGTCACACAGCCACAGTATATCACCTGTAGCAAAAAGAAAAAAAAATCTCCATCATCCAGGAACAACCACAGATAAATTTGTGATAAGAACCAGCAGATTACAAAAAGAGGTAATTGATGAAAAATTTGCCTGGTTTGCTTATGCAATAAACTCTCCTTTCCATATAATTGAGAACCCACATTGTATTAACATGGTTCAGTCATTAAGACCACGATACAGTCCACTCAACAGAACAAATGTCACAGGCAAATTGCTGGGTAAAGTGTATGAAAGAGAAATTGAGCAGTGTGCAAGAGGTCTAGAGGGTGAAATTGTTAACCTGAGTCTCGATGGCTGGAGCAAACTCTCCCACAAGACGTTCGATGGAACTCAGTAGTGGACTGTTTTGAACACAGTGTCAAGAACTGGCCTAATCTGATGACAGTTTGTGAACAAAATCATGAAAAAAATAGATGGCACGGTCACAACCAAAGTTGTCAACATTGGGCTTAAGAGAAATGTTGAACACATGCTGAGTACCCTGAAGCCTATTTCTGTAGCCTTGAACAAAATGCAGGGAAATAGCTCTTTTATTGCTGATGCTGTTGAAATTTGGAAGGAACTGAGTGAGATCTTAAAAAGAGAAATATACAATGACCAAGTTAAATTACAAGCATTAAAAAAAACGAATGGGACAAGCACTGTCTCCAGCTCATTTTCTTGCAAATATTCTCAATACTCTGTCAAAGGGTCAAACCTTACCTGCTGAAGAAGAGGAGTTGGCTATGACATGGACATCCAGCAATCATCCCACTATACTAAACTTCAGAGCTAAGGATGAATCATTCAAGAAATACATGTTTGCTGATCATGTTTTAAAGAAAGTCACACCAGGGAAGTGGTGGAAGTCACATAAGCACTTGGATTCAGAGACTGTTGAAGTGATAATCTCACTTTTAACAGCAGTAGCTTCTTCTACTGGTGTAGAAAGAATATTTTCTTCCTTTGGACTAATTCATTCCAAATTGAGAAATCGTTTGGGACCTGAAAAAGCAGGAAAACTTGTTTTTCTTTTCCAGATTATGAAAACAACAAGAAAATGAAGTTAGCTGCAGGAGCTAATATTTTAAATTTCTCATGTTGAGCTGGCTGACATGGTTGATTTTTTTTTTTTAAATACTTCATTTAACTATTTCAGTTAAAAACAATTTTAACAAAAACAAACCTGATTTAAAAAAAAATTTGAATGTTTAACTAAATTCAAAAATTCATCTGCTTGTTTTGTTAAAATATTATATGTTTGCTGTTGAAGAAGAAAAATCCAAAATACATAACGTTGTTGTTTTAGTTAAATAAAGCAATTTAAATGTCTGTCTGGTGATGTTCTCCTCCTAATACAGCGTGGCAAGAAAATCCTCCAAATATTAATGATTAACCTGTTGAATTGGAGATATTTATGAAGTCATAGGGAGGTGAACTATCTGCTTCAATTACCTTTGTTTGGTTATTTCATTTACCAATCATTTATTTTCTGATATGGCTGTAATACTAATCTGAAAAGTTTTCAAAATAAATCACTTTAAAAAATGTATAGTGTGTACCTTCTAAAAATCAAACCTACATCTATCTCTGAGTTGTGAAGAATGTAACAACCAACACTTTTGGAATGCACTTTTATGTAGAAATCCATGATTAAATCAAGTCTTCCTGACTAGTTATTTAATCAATTTGATTTAGATCAAATCCACCCTACAGCTAAGAATCTTAAAAATCTTCAATAAAAGCTGTTAGAGAAAAAGAAAGAAGACAAGGCTCCGATTTCTATTAGGTCAAAGATAGGCGTTTCTGGGGGAAAACAAGTACACCTTCTCCCTCCACCCATGCCTTGATCAGAGAAGATAGATTAGGCATAGCCAGATTCAGAACACAAACTTTAGAATAAAGAAGAATTTCCCCTTGATATTTTTTCATCTCAGCAAGTTCTGCATTTCTATTAACTCTGTAAAATACAGTGTAGGAACCAATAATTATAGAACTGCAACCTGAACTTGTAATTTGTGTCACTGAACTCTTATAGCATTGTAATGAAATTGCTGGAGAGGCATGGAAACAAATAATTAGATTTTACTTTAGGTTTTCCATTATTTTCTCCAGTAGGTACTATAAAAGCTTTTTGTCAATATGTCGAGCAGTACAAAACAGAAAAAATGCAATACATATTTTCTGACTGGTATGACATCAATATATTTAAATATACACAATAAACTACACTAAAAGAACACTAAAGTTCCAAAGTTAAGTGTTCAATAGTCTGGAAGGGCCAAAATTAAGGTTGTCCACACACAGGCATTCTTAATTCTGGCATTTTTTTTTACTGTGTGCTTGAATTTTCCACCTTAATTGTGTTTTTACCATAGTTTGTGTGCACTGAATTTCCTAGGTTCTTAAAAAAGAAAACTGAAAAAAACAAGTATGTGGCATCACAAACCCACATGGCTCATCAGCAGGGTTGGAACACCTTTAGCTCCACAGCACAGATCTCTACCACTTGAGGTACCAGAATAAATGATAGCTGTAGTAGGCTGTCATGCTCTAGTGTCCATCAGCACTAGAGGGGGATGAGAGTTCCCAGGTATTTGCAGCCGCACTGGGTTCTTTGGTTCAATCTGAAGTTTGTAAGGGAGTGTGCTTGTAGGGGCATCACAGACCTTTCTGCTCTGGCCCCTCTACAGCCTGACACCTCTGGCCATGTCCTCTACAGTACCTTCCACAAACTCCTTCCCAGTCTTCTGCACCTCCAGCACCCTTACCCAGTCACCCCCTCTTAGGTCTCCTCATCCCAAACCTTTTGGTGTAGTCTTTACCCAGCCAGTCCTAGTATTTACGCACCCCTGACTCTGACTGCCAGTCTTCCCTTAAAGGCTCCTTGTCCAAAAACTACTCTCACAGCCCTCTCAATGAAACTTTAACAGAGGTACTCTGCAATCCTCTCCTGAAGGTTTTTAGAGATGCAGTCAGTGTTTCCTCTAATTTTTACCACAGGTGTGGAATGAATTTTGTTAGGTGCACCAATATGGAGATGATGTGTGACACATCACCTTCATACTGGTGCACCAAACAAAATTCATGTGGTGGGGGTGGGGCCGAGGGGTTCGAAGTATGGGCAGGGGCTCAGGGCTGGGGCAGAGGGTTGGGGTGCAGGGGTGCGATGGCTCCCGCCGATGGTGCAGGCTCTGGGATGGGTTGGAGATGAGGGGCTCTGCGCTGGGGCAGGGGGTGAAGACTCTGCCCATCTTTCTCTCCCCACAGCAGCACCTGGGCTGGAGGGGAAGATGCACCTCTTCCCACCGCGGCAGCTACAGGGCTCGGGCCAAGGTAGGTGCCCCTTCCCCAGCCGGTCCTGGGCTGGGTTCAGGCTGCCCCTCCCCCGGCTGGTCCAGGCCTGAGTTGGAACCGAGGGACGGGTGCCCCCATAGGTGCTAACGTAGTGGGTGCTCCAGGGCTGGAGAAAAATATGGAGATGATGTGTGACACATCACCTTCATACTGGTGCACATAACAAAATTCATGTGCTAGGGGAAGGGGCTCAGGGCTGGGGCAGAGGGTTGGGGTGCAGGAGTGTGAGGGCTCCAGCTGGGGATGAGGGCTCTGGGGTTGGGCCGGGGATGAAGGGTTTGGCGTGCACGAAGGTGCTCCAGGGCTACAGAGGGAAGAAGGCTCCGCCCAGCTCTCTCTCCCCGCTCAGCAGCCCCCACCAGCAGCCAAGCTCCCCCTCTCCCCAGCAACTCTCACCTGTCAGCTGCCCCACTGACCAACTCCTCCCCCTACCTCCCAGTGCCTCCCACCCACCGCGAACAGCTGTTTCATGGCAGAGTAGGAAGCTCCAGGAGGGAGTCGGAGGAGCGGGGATGGGGTGCGCTCAGGGGAAGATGCGGGACAGGGGCAGGGCCTGGGACGGAGGGCAGGATTGAGCACCCCCCTGGTTAGAGGGGAAGTCAGCGCGTATGGCATGGCCCTCCCCCGGCTGCAGCAGGTTGGGGCTGGGGGAGGGGCACCTCTCCCCCAGCTACAGCAGGTCGGGTGGACGGGTTCCCTGAGCGCCTGCACAGTGCTAAATAGACTGCTGCACAGCCGCGCAGCTTACAGGGAACTTAGATGGCAGCCTTATTTCTTCCTCCGTGGTAGGACCCTTTCCCACACCAGCTGACAATAACTTTGGCAAGCACTACTGCAGTACACAGGCTAGCAGCCTGTGGGCCTGGGTGGCTTCAGTAGCAGCTGTGCTCTCTCTGCCTTTATTATCCTTAGAGTGAGATATCAGCTAAAATCACTATCGCCTGTGGAAATGGTGACAGTATTCAGTGCCTATACTCAGTTTCATGCAACCGAGTAATTCCCTCCTCATTTCCCTCACCATTGGCAGACCACACACACCAGCACTGGTGCTCTGAGTGGCGCAGTCCACAAGCACCCCGAAGCAGAAGTGTCAATAAACACGTCCTATTGAAAACTTAAGAGGAGCAATGGAAGGGAGTTCTGAATCTTAATGTTCACTTTCCGTTGTGACTATATTGACAATGGTACGTTTTTGTGTTTTATCTGTAACTGCTATCGTTGCAGCCTTGAGGGGTTCCCCCCCATACACACCTGTGGAATGCCTGAGCCAGATAAGGAAGAGAAAGAAAATGACTCGGGATGACATGTTCAATGTAATCCTGTCAGTCAGTACGACACAGGACCATGAGCAAAGGGACTGGAGGGTGAACACTGCAGACAGCCGGGAGAAGGAAAGAGTGGACAGGAGAAAGGTCCAGGAGTCCAAGCAGGAAAAAGGAGAAGGAGATGCACCAGGACATAATGAGGCTTCTCCAGCAGTAAACGCAGATGGCTCCAGTCTCTTGTGGACCTACAAGTTCAACAAACATGGGTTCACCTCTCTTTGCAGTCCATGGAGAACTCCATTACAGCACCTCCCTACACTCCCTCAACATTCCATGTGGTATCAGGGGCTGCATACCTACCTCTACAAGTACTCCCCGGGAGACATTAAAGACAAACATCTTCACATACACTGATTTGTGAAAGCTGCTGTTTCTGTATGTATAGGTAGAATGGACAAGAATGTTCTTTCCCCTTGACAATATATTAATAGAACAGAAGTTAAGTTTTTAATGTATTTGATTTCAAATTGCAGATTTTATTTTGCACTGGTTTTGTTACATAATAAAATTCTATTTGAAAAATTAATCATCTTTATTAGTTCACAACATATGCTGCAGAGAGCACCCACTTGTTACGCTACAATGTGACAATGCATAGGATCAGTGACAAAAAAGCATAATAATCATAATAGCACCACAAAAGTAGTATTTGCATTGACAATGTTATAGTCAAATGTACACCAAGCACCACACAATTCCCAACAGGCCGAAAACAGCACAGTACACCATAATGCATTGTGTGGTTTGATGTTAAAGTGCTCTTTCAAAGCCTCCCTGAGCTGTATAGCTCCACTTGAGCTCTCCTAAAAGCCTTGTGGCTGGCTGTTAAAAACAGACAGCAGCCAGTCTACCACTACCAGCCGTGCCAGCAGCAACTTTTCCCCCTTTCGTTTCACTGATATTACGCAGGACATAGCATTGTGATTTCCCCCTGTCAACTCCAATCTTGTGAATAAACATCAGTGTCCTTTCAATCTACCAAAAGCACACTCAACTGTCATTCTACACCTGCTGAGCTGGTAGTTGAAACTTTCTATGGCCAGTGTACAGCTTCATGAGCCAGGGGAAGGCTGGGTCCCCCAGGTTCAATATTGGCATTTCCACATTGCCAACAGTAATCAACCAGTTGGGAAAGAACATCCCTGCTTGTAGCTTTCTGAACAGTCCTGGGTTCAGAAAGATTCGAGTGCCATGCACCTTCCCTGACCAGCCCACGCTGATGTCAGTGATATGTCCCCAGGAATCCAGCAACACATGCATAACTATAGAAAAGTAACCCTTTCTGTTGATGTACTCTGTGGCACGGTGGTCTGGTGCCAAAATAAGGATAAACATGCTGTCTGTTGCTCCACCACAGTTTGGGAACCCTACTGATACAAATCCATCCATTATGTCCTGCATATTTTCTGAGAATCACTGTCCTGCATAGCAGGAGGCTCATAGATTCTAAAACCAGAAGGGGCCATTGCAATCATTTAGTACAGCCCAGGCCATAGAAATTCCCAAAAATAATTCCTCAAGCAGATCTTTTAGAAAAATATCCAATCTTGATTTAAAAAATTGTCAGTGATGGAGAATCCACCATGAACCTTGGTAAACTGCTCCAACTGTTAATTACTCTCACCATTATAAAAATACTTTGTTTCCAGTCTGAATTTTTCTAGCTTCAACTTCCAGCCCTTGGATTATGTTATACCTTTCTCTAGATTGAAGAATCCATTTTCAAATACAATGGCCTTGCACACGTTCATGACAAATGCCTCTAGAGGGGATTTTCCAACTCCAAAATTATTTCCCACTAATTGATAACAATTTGGTGATGGAAGCTTCCACAGGGTGATCACCACTCGCTTCTCCACTGTCAGTGCCAAAATGAGAACTGCATTCCTGCGCTGGAGGACGTGGAAGAGCTCAGCACACAGATCCAGGAACATGGCCTTGCACATCCGAAAGTTCTGAAGCCACTGCTCACCGTCCCAAAATTGCATTACAAGACGATCCTACCAGTCAGTACTCATTTGTCAGGCCAAGAAGTGGTGCTCCACCACCTGCAGCAGCTCTATGAATGCCACCAACAACCTTAACTTGGTTCTCACTATGTCCCACAGCAACCTGCCCTCCAGGAAACTGCCATGTTCCCCTTTGATTTAATTCTTCTTATGGTTCTGCAAATACCAGATGATCTGGCATCCTGTGCTTGCAATGCTCATGACAATAGTGCAGAGTTGTGCAGGAGCCATGCTTCTGTCAGAGATGACAGACAGACAATGAAAAGAGCAGCATGGGTTTGTGGGATTTTTAAAAAGGCACAGATGGAATATAGATGTCATTATGGGATGGAGACAGTTACTCTGGGAAGTTGACCCTTTGCTCCCATTCATCCCTGCATGACTTGTTTCTGCTCCACCATGCACTGCCAAAGATTTCCAAAAGACAGTGCACTGGAGGGTGGCATATTGCAAACTGGGACACCTACCCATGGTGCACCAGACTGTGCATTGACACAACCACTTCTGGTGAGTGCATGCAATACCAACGCAAGGAGCAAAGTATCCAAGCGTATAAATGTTAAACTAACTGCAGTGGCTCTATGTCAACTTAACTTGCGTCAACCAAAGTTCGTAGTGTAGGCACAGCCTGAGCTCAGTTCTAGTACTCATTATCTGCTGAAATAGTTAATTCTTTTAACACTGGTATTACATATTAGTTTCTCTCTTGTTTATAGTTTTAAAGCTTGAGAAAACACGTTATCTAAGTCCCCTAGGTCAGTGTATTGAGCTAGATAAAATCTCCCAGAATACGTTGTACTCATACTAAGCTTTATTTTGAAACTCTTGTGGTTAAAACTGTTCATTTATGCAAACTTTGTCAGAAGCAATATTATGTTACAGAAGTTCGTCAAATATGGCTTGCGTGCTCGGCACAGCTAGAGTAGATGTCTCCATGGTCTTATGAAATCTGGAATGTTATGTACAAAATCTAGATAAGGAAAGGCGTATAAGGTATGTGGACTCTGTAAAATCTTCTACCTGTTGAAAACAAGAGAGAGATAACTATATTGCTACTATACAGTACTTTATAACTCAAGCTGGTCAAAAAATGGAAAAAAAATCCAGTTAAACTCAAAAAAAAGTTTCCTTTTCTTCAAATTATAAAATGTTGACCAACTCTATTCATAATGCTGCTAAAAATAATACCAGTCAATGAAAACAAATGTAAAGGTTTAATTTAAAGCTAGTCATGATCATAACAACTTTTGCATACAACTATTTTAATGAAGGAAAGTTGGAAGATTTTATTTTTACTTTGACAATCATTTTCAATTTAAAGCAATCTCTACCCTCTTCATATGCCCCAATTTTCTTTTTCCTACTGTGCGTGGCTTGGGATTTGGCCCCTTTTACGATAAAGATATACCAGATTTTCAGCTTGCAGTCTCTCCCTATAGTTCTGAGTGGATACCAGTGTATTTTTGCTACCTGTTTAGCAGGACACAGACTACTAAAAATTTTTTCAATTCTCACATGCATAAACATAAAAATATTTATGGATAGCCCTCCAGTAATTATATGGCTAATCCATATATGGAACTACATAAACCTCCCTCAGACCAAAAGGATGCATCTTAAGAAGTTGACCAGCAGTAAACCTCAAAGCAATTCAGCTTTGTATTAATTACACTGACGTATGTTTATAAAAGACTATCTTAAACTTCTGAACACTATTTATTGTTTTAAGCATTTAGTTAAATAGATAAGACAAAGGAAAAAATGTAATGATAACCTATGTGATAGCAGTGATATTTGGTGGTTTAATCTTTGTAGTTTTCAGAGCAGAATCGAAGTATAATAGTTTCCATTAGTGCTACCATATTTTACACAGACACAAACAATTTGATTATAAACCTATTACCACAGGTTAATTCCACATATATTTTCAATCTACTAATTCACAGCAGGAGTTCTAGGGAGAACAAAGTCAATCACATGTCCTCCCCAAGCTCCCAACTTCATCCTATAAAAAACAGCTTGGGAGAAACAAGTTTGAATTCCTTAAAGACAGACCTCGAAAGATAAAGACTGATGACATCCTTCAGGTATCCTTTCCATTAACATGTCTTTAGAGTAAGCTGTCCTAGGTTGTTTTTCTTATCTCACCAATCATGAGAAGCATGACAAATCACTTTATAAGGTCTCGGTCACTGGGCTAACTTAATGCAGTAACATCGGTTTTCTCCCCAGAAGAATGCCAACAACTGCAAAGTGTTCCAAAAAGCAAAGAAACTTTATCTTATGTTTTTAGGAAAAGAACATATCTACAAGATGCATGGTAATTCAGCTGATTTGTGATATAGTGCCAAGGACCAAAATTTCTATCCATATAATAAAAAGATGAATGAAAGATTCATTCAGCATGTCTTCCACATCTGTCTAATTTATCAATCACCTAAACAAGTGAACAGAGGCATATTCAGCAGTTTCAGAATCTTTACTAGAGTTTCTAGACTTCTTAGAAGGAAGCAACATACTTGCCAAGTTTAGTTCTGTCTCTCATTAGTTAACCACATGGATTATTTTCAAACCTAAATGCATAAAAGCTTTACTACAATACAGTTTACAGTTCTCAAAGTTCAGAAGACACTGAATAATAGAAACCCAACCTCTATGAATCTGGAAAAAAAATTCAAATATTCCACCGTATTCTTAAGAATTATTTTCACTTTTTACAACATGCATAAACTTTTAATCCATGTGCAGTCATTTTCTTTAGCAAAGCAAGCACTCCACACTCACAAACTTTTATCCACATATTCTCAGGACTCTTTATTAAATAAAATTACCATTTATGCTCAGAGGAACAGGAACTTCATTAGAAAGCAGTGGCAGGATATATCCCAAAATTTCAAGACTACACCTTATGGTGCTTTGTGCCAATAAAAAAAATTAAAGATTCCCTTATTACTCTGCAACTACTTCATTATGCAGGAATGCAGCCAGTTAAAAGAAGAGACGTGTAAGGTCATGCATTTAGGGATTAATAACAAGAATTTTAGTTATAAGCTAGGGACGCATCAATTAGAAGTAACGGAGGAGAAAAAGGACCTTGGAGTATTGGTTGATCATAGGATGACTATGAGCCGCCAATGTGATATGGCTGTGAAAAAAGCTAATGCGGTCTTGGGATGCATCAGGAGAGGTATTTCCAGTAGGGATAAGGAGATTTTAGTACCGTTATACAAGGCACTGGTGAGACCTCACCTGGAATACTGTGTGCAGTTCTGGTCTCCCATGTTTAAGAATAATGAATTCAAACTGGAACAGGTACAGAGAAGGGCTACTAGGATGATCCGCGGAATGGAAAACTTGCCTTATGAAAGGAGACTCAGGGAGCTTGGTTTGTTTAGCCTAACTAAAAGAAGGTTGAGGGGAGATATGATTGCTCTCTATAAATATATCAGAAGGATAAATACTGGAGAGGGAGAGGAATTATTTAAGCTCAGTACCAATGTGGACACAAGAACAAATGGATATAAACTGGCCTCTAGGAAATTTAGACTAGAAATTAGACGAAGGTTTTTAACCATCAGAGGAGTGAAGTTTTGGAATAGCCTTCCAAGGGAAGCAGTGGGGGCAAAAGATCTATCTGGCTTTAAGATTAAACTCGATAAGTTTATGGAAGAGATGGTACGATGGGATAACATGGTTTTGGTAATTAAATATTCATGGTAAATAGGCCCAATGGCCTGTGATGGGCTATTAGATGGGGTGAGATCCGAGTTACTACAGAAAATTCTTTCCTGGGTATCTGGCTGATGAATCTTGCCCATATGCTCAGGGTTTAGCTGATCGCCATATTTGGGGTCGGGAAGGAATTTTCCTCCAGGGCAGATTAGAAGAGGCCCTGGAGTTTTTTCGCCTTCTTCTGTAGCATGGGGCACGGGTCACTTGCTGGAGGATTCTCTGCTCCTTAAAGTCTTTAAACTACAATTTGAGGACTTCAATAGCACAGATATAGGTGTGAGGTTTTTTTGTAGGAGTGGTGGGTGAAATTCTGTGGCCTGCGTTGTGCAGGAGGTCAGACTAGATGATCATAATGGTCCCTTCTGACCTAAATATCTATGAATTTAAGAGTCTACTTTTGTCTAAATAACTTGAACAGAAAAAAAATATTTAAAATCAAAGTTTGAACTGCATGAAGAAAAATTTCAATACCAGCAGCTTGCCTCAGGGAACTGGAGACAATGAAAAAATTAAACAGCAAACAACTGGTGAAATAAGACACCATAGTCTTAAAAAGCAAAACAACTCAGAACAACATGTTAAACCATCATAAATCTCTTCAAAAATTGTTTTCCAAAGAATGAGACTCAAATACACAATCTACTGAGGACTGCTGAGAAAGCAGGGTGACCATTGCTGATGCCATATCTGGCATCATGTAGTAAGTTTTCAGAGCTGGTTCAAACCTGCAAATCCATGAATCTCTGGGATGGCCCTGTGGGAGGCACCAGATAGGGTGATAGAGTGGGCATTCCTCCTCCTTTACATGTCAATGAAGAGTTTGAGAGCACGGGGCGGTTTGTCCATCCTGGCAAGATGGCCAAAGAGCACACAACACTGCTTTTTCATATGGTGAGTGACTGAAGGAACTCATCAACGCTCTCCACAGGACTTGATCCCACCTGAACCATGGGGTTCTGGCAGCCCAGTTCTGAGGTTCTGGACCTTTCCCTTCTGCCATGAGATGTGCAACCCCACAGTACTGACGGCATCTTGGAGACTTTAGAGGGCAGAGCTGAAATTCTCCAACTTCTCCACAAAGCAAGGCAACATCAATGCCATAGTCTTGGTTGGTGAACATGTCTCGACCAAAACTGATTCCAAACCGTGGAGCAGCAAGTCTTAATATTCAGTTTATAGCTCAACAGAATAGTGCCAGCGCAAGAATGCATCTCTACAACACGTGAAGTTGTGAAGAAATGTGATGAAAGCCATGAACCAACACATACGGGGAACCAGTGTGAAGAATGAGACTGAGAAAATGGTCAAATAGTTAGTTTACCCTTAAGTAAATGCAACACATGGTGCAAAAAATGTCATGAGGATCTATAGTAATAAGCCTATTCTAGCCTACCTATGCCATTGAAAGTCATGAGGTCATACAGTCAAAGTTCTCTCTGTAGAAAGAAACAGAGCATAAACTCCTCAGGCAGGGATCCAACTTTTTGTATAGCATAACATTGTGGGTGCTATCTGAAACATAGCTCATGAAAAGACTACATGCACAAATAAAATTACTAGTACTAGCTCACCAGTGAGATACAAATAAGGTTCCCTCCTAATTCTGAAGTTCTGCAGCTCACTGATGCTAGTCCCAAGTCTCAAGAAGAATTATGTCCAACTGGATGTTCTATCTGGAAATCGGCTTTTCCCAGCACAAGATTATGCTTCTCAACCACAAATTGTTGATCCGTATCTGCTGGAACTGTCAAGATACCATCCACTAACTCATTGTAGTCACCTCAAAACAGGGCGGATAAAAATAGGAATTTAATTTTTTTTAAAATAAAACTTGTTTAAAATGAAATCTCAATTTAATACAAAACACATTAAGGTCTAAACTTATTACAATCTCTTAAAACATTTAAACAAAAAAATATGCTGAATCCATAAGCCTCTATCAAAAATTAAGTCAATGGCTGCTTTTCTACATAAAGAAAAATTCAGGGGGAAAACCATCTAACTTTTGAAGCCAAGCTTTATAAATATGGCACAATAGGTTATGTACTATATTACAGGCTTGATCCTATGGAGGACCCAAGGACTGTGCTACCGGGAGGTGCAAGAGACTGGCAAAGTTATCACAGACATGGGGACCCAGCCTCTGACTCCAGGTGACATATTCATGTATCTCATCAGAATCATCTGCTGAGATCACCTGGAAGTCTCATACTCTGTGCTACAGCTTATACCTACCTAGCTTTGATCGGCTCTGTTCTCAAGTTATGAATATTTATGACTCCGCCCACCATGGACACAATCTCCAGCTTATGGGAAAAACACTGATCTGACCAGTAACTACCAGCATTTGCTTCTGGATGGTTCTGGGCATGTCAAGTAAATTACTCTGCTCTGTCTACTTGCATGTGTACACAGATGAATCCACCTTTCCCCAATATCTATTAATTGTGTAACTGTCTCTAAATAAAACACGGCAGTGCAAAAGGCATGTAGGTTACACAAGCAGAAATTTTGAATGTTGTTAGTTCTTTTGTTTATCTGGGGTAGGGTTTCAGATGTGGTGGGGCAGGGGTGATATGTCAGAAAAGGCAGAATGTGTTACCACAAAGTAGCAACACTGGTGATCAAAGCAGGACACCGTGGGAAGAAGGGACAACATTCTTCAGAGTGCAACCTCTAATGTTGACTTCAACACCTGGGAACTGAAGAAAAAACTGCCATAACTGCGTGAAGGGTTCATGTTTAGTTCATCCACCTGGAAACAGTCAGGGCACACCCTGACTGTTGTGTAGGAGCAATGCACACATTGCTCTATCCAAGGACATGGACCGGACATGGACCATGGGAAGTCAATTAAAGGACAGTAACCGTGGGAAGCTTCCTTGGCCTGGGCTCAAGGCCTGAGAACTAGGATTGTAGTAGATAGAGGCTGGTAAATAAGAATATTAATCGAAGTCATATTTCCTTTGTTGTGTCCTTTTGCGGTTGAAGTATGTAATGCGCAGGGGGGAGAGATATAATAAAAGGGAAGGTGGAAAGCTGACAGGCAGCAGCCCGTTAGCAGACCAGCTCGCTTGCTTGCTAAAAGCTGTGTTCCATCTTGTCATTGAACCGCCACAACTGGCGCCCAACGTGGGGCCCTCAGCACTCACCTCGCCCGGCAAGGGTTTCAGACGCGTCACTCATCCGCTTCGCGGATCCCGGTGAGTATTTTTCATTGTGGTAAGTATGGGAAGCTCCCTCTCTGCTTTGCAAGTGCAACACCGCAATGAGCTACAGTATTTGCTACGTAAGGCTCAGCATGACTGCCCCACTCGAGAACTCACTCTCCTGCTACAGGAGGTGAGTGCCCAATGCCCGTGGTACCCTGAAGCCGGAACCCTTAAGCTAGCGGACTGGGAGCGGTTGGGCCAGACATTGCACAAAGAGCCTCGGGCGCCCGTACAGGCTTTACATGCCTGGCACCTCTGCCGCGACGCGATACAGCGTGTCGCCTCGGACAGGCCCTCCGTCGCGGGGTTGGTGCTCTCACCGCTCCCGCAGCCACCCCACCTCCTACCGATGCGACACAGTGTGTCACCTCAGAAAGACCCTCTCCCGCGCCAACAGAGGGGCTGCCGATTTCGCCACCCCTGTTCGCTCCTGCAGCCATCCCTCCCCCTGCTTCGCCCCCAGTGCCTCTATTACCACCGCCTCCCTTGCCTTCCCCACCGGAGCTGGTGTGTGATTACCGTCCTCTCGTGGGGCCCAATGCTCCGGGGCCCCCTGGGGGGTCCTCCGCGTCTGCTCAGGGGCTTTCGCTGGTGCAACAAATGGTTCACGCAGCGAAGACTCACTCAGATATTACAGCAGAGGAGCTGGCTGATCTGGTCTCAGTTTATCCGGTGACCTGGCAGGACGATGGCCAGGGCAACCAGGTTGCAAACTGGGTCAGTTTGCCTTACTCGGTGATCAGAGAGGTAAAGAAAGCGATTCGCGAGTTCGGCCTGACTAGCACGTATGTGCGTGGTCTCATTGAAGGGCTAGGTTCTGGGTACTCCCTGGTCCCTGAAGACTGGAAGGCGCTGTTGCGCATGATGCTGACACCTAGTCAGTATGTTATTTGGCTTAGTGAGTATCGGCAGATGGCGGAATGCCAAGCCCAGGTATATAGAGAGCAAGGTATCATTTATGAGCACTTGGTAGGGGAGGGCCAGTTTGCTACCGTACAGCTGCAGTCTCAACTCCCTCAGGCCGTCTTCCCCATTATTTCCACCTGCGCCCAGCATGCCTTCCGGAAGGTCCCGGATTCAGGCAGGCCTATTAAAAGCTTTGCCAGTATCCGTCAGGGTGCATCAGAGTCCTTTATGGATTTTACCAACAGATTGCAGGAGACTATCCTCCGACAGGTGGATAGCCCTGCAGCAGCTCAGGAGATCCTGTTAAAAATGGCGGTTGAAAATGCGAACGAGGATTGCCGCCGTGCTCTCCAGGCGGCACAAGCCTCTGGAATTCTAGAGCTGTCGGACATGCTGCGGGCGTGCCAAAACATCGGAACCCAAGCCCATAAGGCTGGAGTTCTGGCTGCCGCCCTGCGAAAAACCGGAAAGGAGGGGAAGCGTTGTTACCGCTGTGGTAAGGAGGGTCACTTTCAGCAGGAGTGCCGCTCATCGACGGCGCCCGCTCGCCCCTCAAAGAAGTGCCATCACTGGGCTAATCAGTGTCGTAGTGGGTCGGGAAACCGCACGATGGGTCTCCCCCGAACCCAGGGCCAAACGGGGGTGTTTCCCACTCAGACAACTGTTCCTCTGCCTTACAATCCATAGACTCCATGAGGGTGACTGCCGGAAGTGCAGGGCTTGATTTGATTATGCAGGAGGACACTGATTTTCGGTTGCCGGGGGAGGTTTGCGCCATACCTATGCAGGTGACGGGACCTCTCCCTGACGGCTTTGTGGGTCTCGTTCTCCCTCGCTCACATGCTGGGAAACAGGGCTTTTTTGTCATCCCAGGGGTCATCGATGCCGATTACACCGGCATGATTAAGGTTCAGGTGTGGACCCATCTTCCACAGTCGCTCCCGCGTGGACGCTCAATTGCACAATTGATTTTAGTCCCCTATCAGGTGCCAGCCGCAGAGGATCGAACCCGGGGCAGAGGCGGCTTTGGATCAACGCTGTCTCACTTGCCGTCTCATAACACGTCCTCTCCACTTGTTGCTCTGACAACGTCGGTCTGCCCCTCGAAACCTCAGTTAACACTTCTCTTAAATAATGTTCCTTTTACAAGGCTGGTGGACACTGGAGCTGACATTACGGTGATTCGTGATCCGGAGTGGCCGGTCAGTTGGCCAACAGTTCCTTCTAAAGAGTTGTGAGGGATCGGGGGTAGTAAACCCGGGCGCCAAAGTTTGTCTTGGGTCACGGTCTCTAAACCGGGAGGCCGTGCCCTTGCTACAATCCACCCTTTTGTGCTCCCTGTCCACCTCAATATCTGGGGCCGTGACTTACTTACAAAGCTGGACATCACCCTCGATATTAATATATAATGGCCCAAAACCCTCCCTCACCCACCTTGCCCTCCGCATTACCATTGGTATGGCAATCCTTAGAGCCCGTATGGATTGACCAGTGGCCCCTCCCTCTAGAAAAGCTGAAAGCGCTTCATTCGCTTGTGCAGCAACATTTGCAGGCACAGCGCTTGGAGAGCTCCATTAGTCCCTGGAACACCCCAGTGTTCGATATTAAGAAAAAATCTGGTGCATGGCGGCTGTTACATGATCTAAGGGAAATAAATAAACGCATACAACCCATGGGCCCCTTACAGTTTGGCTTACCGAACCCAAATTTAATTCCTCAAACCGATCAGTTTTGTGTGTTAGATTTAAAAGATTGTTTTTTCACCATCCCCCTTTGCCCACAAGATCGTGAAAAATTCGCGTTTACGGTGCCACAATATAATAATCAGCAACCCTCTCAAAGGTATCAGTGGAAGGTCTTGCTCCAGGGAATGCAAAATAGTCCAACCTTGCGTCAGCTTTTTGTGGATTGGGCCCTCGCCCCTTTTCGTGCCCGATACCCCACGCTAAAGGTCTACCATTATATGGATGACATTTTGCTTAGTGGTCCCCAGGTCACGGCACAAGAGCTTGAATCTTTGTCCCAGATTCTCGGCCAAAATGGCCTGTTAGTGGCACCAGAAAAAATCCAACGCTCTTATCCCTACCACTACCTCGGGCATAAGGTTTTACAAACCTATGCCGCTCCAGTTCGCCCGGAATTAATTCTACCTCAACCCCTAACCCGTGTTAAATTACAACAGATTTTGGGTCATTTAAATTGGATTCGACCCTACTTCCGTCTCCCCACCTCAATGCTGCAGCCGTTGTTCGAGCTCCTACGTGGAGCTCGGGCACCGGGCGCAGTTATTGCCATCACTGAGGAGCACATTGCCTGCATTCGGCAGATCAATGCAGCGTTGAGTCAGCAGTTTGTGGACAGACTCACTGAGGTCCGTCCCCTGAGGTTGGTTCTTCTTGTCACCCCTCATACGCCCACTGCGGCTCTGTTTGTACCTCGTACGGACACAGCCGTCTCTATCATAGAGTGGATATATTTGTCATCCACTCCTCCCCGGAACATTTATCCTTATTTAGACGCCCTGTCAGATCTTGTTCGTAAAGCCCGCCACCGTGCAGTGCAACTCACTGGCACTGATTTAGTTGCCATTGTGTTCCCCTTGTCCCGTAGTGAATCTGATTCTTTGTGCCACACCTCCTTGGCCTGGCAGGTTGCTCTTTGTGATTATGTGGGAGAGATCTCTTATAATCCCCCGAAAGATCCTCGGTTGGTGATTACACAAAAGGTGCCCCTAATCGTCCATCGTCTTAGCCGCTCTCGACCTATTGGTTCAGCTGTCGCTCTTTTTACTGATGGCTCTCCACGTCGAGGTGTTGTCACCTATCAATTAGGTGACCCCCCTCGTTGGCATTCTCGTTTCACGCTGCCTCAGCGTTCCGCGCAGCTCTCAGAACTGGCTGCTGTTATTTTGGCCTTTCAACTTTTTGCTGGTTGTCCCTTTAATTTGATTGTGGACACCCATTATGTTTATCAGGTAATTGATCATTTACCCCTAGCCCTCATTACCCCTCAGGTCGATGCGGACCTCCTTCACTTGTTTTTGTCTTTACAATATCTCATCGCCACTCATAATTTCCCTTATTTTGTTGCTCATATTCGCAGTCATACCCCTCTGCCTGGGCCACTTACTGAACGCAATGCGCGCGCCGATCACGCGTTACATGGTCAGGTAAATTCCCTTTTTTCTGACCCCATTGAAAGCCATTCCTTTTTTCATCAGTCTGCCTCTGTTTTGGCCCGACAGTTTCACATTCCTGCTGCTCATGCACGTTCTATTGTTCGTTCCTGCCCCCACTGTGCCGCTGCTGCCCCTACCTTTTCTTACGCCGTTAACCCCAGAGGTACCACAGCGAATCAGCTGTGGCAAATGGATGTCACTCACGTGCCACAATTCCGCCCCTATTCGTTTTTACATGTTTCCGTTGATACTTATTCGGGGTTCCTCTGGGCAACCCCACAGCGTGGGGAAGCCACTCCCAAAATTATTCACCATTTGCTAGGCTGTTTTTCTGTTATGGGTCGCCCGAGCCAGATAAAAACGGATAATGCCCCAGCCTATTGCTCCACAGCCCTCTCCACTTTTTGTGCCCGATGGGACGTCCGTCTTAAACACGGGATCCCTTATAATTCCACGGGCCAAGCCATTGTTGAACGTGCCAATCGCACGCTAAACACCTTTCTCGACAAACAAAACAAGGGGAGCTGCGTCTCCGAACCTTAGGAAACATTCAGCAACAAATGCATGTCCTTTTGTTTACTTTAAATAATTTAATGCTGAACGCAGATCAGCAGACCCCTGCGGATCGGCATTTTCACAAATCCGAGGTACTGGAAAAACTGCATGTCTATTACCGTCAGCTGCCCGATCCGCAGTGGCTGGGCCCAGTACCTCTAATCACTTGGGGTCGGGGATATGCTGCTGTGTCTCTCCCTGCAGGACCGTTGTGGGTTCCGGCCCGGTGTGTGCGACCGGCACTGAAACAGCATGGCATGGCACCAGGGGCTGTCAAACCCCATACCGGAGTTTCAGCTGACCTTGGAGGAGAACGCGGTGCTCCCGGGTCGACACCGGCGGGACGGAAACGGAAGAGGCGTAGCATCCCAAGCCAGCCCGTGACATGGGGAGCGGTAAAAGCATTGGTCACCGCGGCTCAATGAAGACTGGCAGCAAATCAACAGCCAGAGACTCCTGAGACCTTGTTTGTGGCGATTCTCACCCAAATCACTGCTAATTCTGTACTGATTGTATGCCTTTTGTGCCTGCTATTTCCTGTAGGGGTTGGCTCGGGAGCGCTTCCTCCGTTATGGGCCCGAATGACATATAACCTATGGGAAAGATTGGCTTCAATAGCAAATGTTACCCACTTTTGTTTATCTGATTCTGTAGCAGCCGGAGAATTGTTAGGTACATGCCTTATTCCAGTATGTCATCACCCTGAGGAAATAGGGAATGAGACGATGCTCGCTGCTTACGCGAATCTCTCTTCCCAGTACTCTGGCACGGCTGATTGGGGCCCAGCCAACTATACTTTGCCTCACATGGCCATATCCCTCCACACACCGTACCCGGCCGGGGCCAACAATGTCACCTGTGCGCGTGTGGTTAACTGCACTAGTACAAAGGTGTCCTTGGGCTGTCGGCAAATTTCTCAACCCCTTTTAAACTGTTCCCACGCTGTGAAAGTTTTGTACAATTATGGCCATATCATCCTACCATCAGGGTGGTTTTTTACCTGTGGCTCACGCACCTCTAGTTATATTCCTGCAAATTTAAGCGATGGCACCCTTTGCTGTCTTAGTAGAATGACACTTATTTTGCCTTTTGCCGGCCAAAAGCGCAGTAAAAGAAGTGTACCCCTTTCAGAAGATTGTGTTGCAGATGTCGCGCTTTTTAGCCGCGCTGAGTATACCGCCTTAGCGGCCTCTATTGTTGGGATCCCTGGGCTTGCCACTTATACAGCCAGAACTTTGAATGCCCTGGCGTGCTTTGCGGCCAAGGCAATTAATACAACATCCAAGGCAATTGCCCTACTTAACACAGAGCAAAACGAATTAAGGGATGCAATTTTGGATAACAGAGCAGCCATTGATTTTCTGCTCTTGAAACATCTAGGCTGTTCCACGTTTCGGCATATGTGTTGTTTTAATTTAACTGATAATAGTCGTTCCATAGAAACTAGACTGGCCGAATTGGCCAATCTTACGGCACACATATGCCAAGATCTGGGGTTCGAGGGCTTTTGGAATTGGCTTACAGGTTGGCTGCCCTCTCTAGGATGGCTGCGACAACTTTTCGGTTATGCTGTGTTTGTGATTGTTGGGCTTATTTTTTGCTGCTGCTGTGTACAATGTATTCGCTCTTTGCTAAGGCTTTGTAGAGATCCGCCCTGGCAGGCTCCCCGAGTTATGTCCTTGTCTGTCTGGGAGTTAAATTGCTTGCAAAAGCAAATTGATGGCTACCATGAGATGGCCGAGCATAAATAAACAAAAAACGGGGGGGATGAAGGGTTCATGTTTAGTTCATCCACCTGGAAACAGTCAGGGCACACCCTGACTGTTGTGTAGGAGCAATGCACACATTGCTCTATCCAAGGACATGGACCGGACATGGACCATGGGAAGTCAATTAAAGGACAGTAACCATGGGAAGCTTCTTTGGCCTGGGCTCAAGGCCTGAGAACTAGGATTGTAGTAGATAGAGGCTGGTAAATAAGAATGTTAATCGAAGTCATATTTCCTTTGTTGTGTCCTTTTGCGGTTGAAGTATGTAATGCACAGGGGGGAGAGATATAATAAAAGGGAAGATGGAAAGCTGACAGGCAGCAGCCCGTTAGCAGACCAGCTCGCTTGCTTGCTAAAAGCTGTGTTCCGTCTTGTCATTGAACCGCCACAACTGCGGATCGTAAAAAAGACCCTTTTGGGGAATAATTCAAGAAATTCCTGTAACTCCGGGTAAAAAAACGAAACAAAAAACATTTGCCAAATGGCTGCCCGGGGCGGACAGCCCAAACCCAGCCCCCCAGTTTGGTTAATACGGAGAACCAGATAATGGAAACTTAGATAAATGGGGTTCTACTATACTTAGCATGTTAGTTTCTTGTGGGAGTATTTATCAATTATGTTTCTACTGTTACTACTGAACTTCTACACTGATTTTTTTATTGTTCGATATAATCAAATGACCTGGTGAAAACGTCCTGTTTAAAAGTTTTATTAGGCACTTATGAATTAACGTTTAAAACATGTATTATTATTTTCCCTATAAAACTGGGTTTAGAATAAATCATATCACTTCAACAGTGGTATAAACAATTGCAGTAGGAGGAATCTTTCATTTACCATCTCATTTTTTAAAAGCAATGCACTGAGTAATATACTCAGCGAGTGAAAGTGACTTTTTAAAAAATCATTCTGTTTCAGGGCCCAATTTAGAAATAAGGTGTTAAGAATATCCATCATCTGCAATATCTACAACCTCAGAGTAATCTGCTGGTAATACTAGCAGTGCTGTAACTAAACATATGTCAGACAGTAAATTACCTGTATAAAAACAAAACAAAAACCCTCTTCCATCATCAGTAAAATCATGGCTGAGCTCGTAAATCAGGACCAGCAAATTCCAGCAAGACTCCACAGATGAGAAGATTGCTTGGTTCTTATATTCAACAAATTCTCCCTTCTGTCTAGTTCAGGTCCAAAGATTTCATTAACATTGACAATCATTACGACAGCCCAGATATTGCTGGACGGTTCCTGGGCACAGTGTATGAGAAGGAAATTGAATGGCATGCAAAAACATTGATGGGAAATTCATTAATCTGAGTCTTTATGAGAAGAGCATTGTACACAGTGATCCTGTAATTTGTGCTTGTGAGACAGAGGATGTGGTTGTCTATCTTACAGAAAAAACGGATACATCAGGAAATGTCCATACAGGGGAATACTTACAAGTAGCAGTAAAAACTATAATTTTTGTTTACACAGTTTGTTAAAGTGTCAAGTGCGTGGCTTTGTCACAGACAAGAAATCTACAAAGATAATGAAGGGAATCTGAAATTTATGACTTGCATGAAGTGCTCATTTGACACATCTTTTAGCAAAAGCTTAAGTACAACTCTAGGGTTAAAGAAAAATGTTGAAACTACAAAATACTTCCATAGCAACCACTTCGCTTAAACTACACTGAAGAGAGCAGGAGAATCCAATGTAATTCTCCCCCCAAGATGTACGATGGAATTCAGTGCTTGATTGTTTTGAGCTATTTATTAAGAACTGGCCTATTCTGATGATTTGTGAAGAAAATCATAAAATAGATGGAACTACTACCACAGCCAAAGTAATCAACATCAGACCAAAGAGAAACATAGAAGATATGCTGAATATTCTGAAACTTATTTCTATAGCCCTGGACAAACTGCAGAAAGTTTGGTTCTGTATTGCTAATGCTGTTGAAATTTGGAAAGCACTTCAAAAATACATTGAACAAAGTAATACCCAACAACTAAGTTAAATTGCAGACAGTATATGGATCAAACACTTACTCCATCTCATTTTCCTGCCAATATTCTCAACCCAAAGTACCAGGGAAGATGCCTAACTGCTGAAGAAGATGCTATTGCTATGACATGGGCATCTAACAAGTACCCATCAATCATGCCAACCATAATAAATTTCAGGCCTGGAGATGTGCCATTCAAGCAGTATATGTTTGCAGATGTTTTAAAGGAAGTCATACCACTGAACCGGTAGAAGTCACTAGCTAAGCACCTGGAACCAAAGCTTGTTGAAGTGTTATTCCAACTGTTGACAGCAGTAGCCTTTCCTGGAGGCACAAAAAGAATATTTTCTTCATTTGGACTAATCATTTCAAAGTTGAGGTTAATTATTTGGGAGTTGAAAAGACAAAAATACCTCTTTGTCCTCTAGTCTATGAATATAAATGAGGAGGGAGATCTACTAGTTTTAAAGGTTTGAAAGACTGCCTAAGGAACTTGGGACAGTTGTCTCATTTTCAAGAGACTTAGGCAAGTAGGAACTTAAAACTTCAGTCACTTTAATTTAGGCTCATTTGAAAGTTTTCTCAGGCTGACCTGAAATGACCAGTTTAAGTCAATGACTACAGTTAATCTCTCTGTTCCTTTAATAAATCATTTAGTCGTAAAGGTGAAAATTTTTGGTAGGAGAAGTTTATATATCCAAAACATTTAAGACTGTTTGTCTAATAAAATATGTATATGTTGTATTTAACTTCCCATTACCAACCTAATGCAGCTTGACACAAATCATAAGCAAGGAGTTAATTATCTAGTAAACAAAATATATAATTCACCATTTTCTAACATACTAAATATGTTCAATAAGAATCTGAAATATATTAAACAATATAATTAGATTGATTTAAGCAGAATTATAGTGTATTCCCCAAGATAGCAAAAAGATATACCAAATCTAGTGTAAAGGCTCTATTTAGTTGTAAGTCAACATGATTTAATCATTAAATATCTGCCAATGCAGGGTGGATAAAAATCAATGATTTAAAAAAAAAAAATGGGTTTTTTCCCTCAAAAACCATTTTATGAAACAAAATCCGATCTAAAGATGAAGATACATTATAGCTCAAAGATATCTCACCATGGAATAGGGATTATAAATTCTAATTCTATAGTAGGAGACAATATATTCATGTAAATGTTTAAGAAAAGTCTTGTAAATGAGTGCCAATAGTTCATGGATTAGGGACCCAATTTTATGGGGTTTCAGGGACTGCCGTATAGATTAATTAGGTTAATCGTTCTATCTACACAATGGGACTCAGTGCTCAGTCTAGAAGATACCATCAAACATGCTTAGTTTTGCAGTTCTCAAACGGTGGATTTGTGTCTCCAGAGATAACATGCTTGTTAACAACAAAAATGTTTTTAAATAAATATATAGAGGTGAGAAATAACAGACCTCAACCCTAGTGTCCCTCTGCAAATTTGTGTACACAGAGTCAATCCCTTACCTCTCTCTAAAAGTGCCAAGTTTCAAAACGTTCAATGAATAGAAGATTATTGGAGGCAAAATAGATCTGGACAAGGAGAAGATAAATGTGAAAAGGGAGGGACAGGCAGTAGAAACAAAAGTGAATCTGTTTGAGCAACATATTCCAGAAGTCTTGAGGTCTTTCTGAGTGTAGCCTTCATTGATTTGAGATCCACCATACCATTCTCTCACTAGAAGGGAAGACCTGTAATGGCAGCAGGCAGTAAGAGAGACCCAGTTTGGGAATATTCTAATGAAGTTCCTCTACCTGTGGGTAAGACAGGCAAGCGTGCAAACAGTGCAACAAAGAAAAGCAAGGCCTGGTTGCCTGAATGAAATAACATCATGAAAAGTGTTGCTTCTCAAGAGAAAGCTGTGTTGAAGTTGATGAAAGGAACATGTCTGAACATGCAGGATCTTCAGGTTGGTAAACTTTTTATTTCATACTTTTTTCTTAAGGACTGCCTGTCTTCCTTCTGAACTATTCTTGAATTCTCACGTTTAAGCAAAAAATATAGTTGTTACTCTATGGCACTATCATTTTAGATGCAGTTGTGATAAAAAATAAATAGCTGAAATAGGCAGATCTTCCTTTTACAATTTCACCTTTAAAGTAGTACTGAGTGTCAGTGAATGCAGTGAGTACTACTAAATGAGCACTATGGTAATAATAATTAAATAACTGCACTGACTTATTTTGTTTAGGAGAATCCATCCTCAACATACAGGATTCTGAAGACTATCCACCTTCAAGATCACCATCATTTTCTACAGTTTCAGAGTTATCTGCCAATGATAGCGTTTCAGGTCAAATCATGTATGTCACACAGCCACAGTATATCACCTGTAGCAAAAAGAAAAAAAAATCTCCATCATCCAGGAACAACCACAGATAAATTTGTGATAAGAACCAGCAGATTACAAAAAGAGGTAATTGATGAAAAATTTGCCTGGTTTGCTTATGCAATAAACTCTCCTTTCCATATGATTGAGAACCCACACTGTTTTAACAGGGTTCAGTCATTAAGACCAGGATACAGTCCACCCAACAGAGCAGATGTCGCAGGCAAATTGCTGGATAAAGTGTATGAAAGAGAAATTGAGCAGTGTGCAAGAGGTCTAGAGGTTGAAATTGTTAACCTGAATCTTGATGGGTGGAGCAATGTCCACAGTGATCCTGTTGTATGTGCTTGTGTGACAACAGAAGAAGGGAATGCCTTCCTGACAGAAACAACTGATACTTCAGGAAATGCACACACAGCAGAATACTTACAAGAAGTAGCAGTAGAAGCTATAACAAACTGTGAAAAAAAATCCAATGTCTAGTATGCAGCTTGATCACAGACAATGTTGCAAATGTATCCAAGATGAGAAGAAATTTAGGAGAGAGTCCCAAGCTAACATACAGTTGCAGTGCTCATTTCATGAACCTCCTAGCCAAAGACTTCAGTGTTCCAGAAATAAAGGATAATGTTGTTGAAATTCCAAAATACTTCCGTAACAACCACTTTGCAGCAGCTGCTCTGAAAAAGTGGGAGGAACCATGCTAACTCTCCCACAAGACGTGCGATGGAACTCAGTAGTGGACTGTTTTGAACACAGTATCAAGAACTGGCCTAATCTGATGACAGTTTGTGAACAAAATCATGAAAAAAATAGATGGCACGGTCACAACCAAAGTTGTCAACATTGGGCTTAAGAGAAATGTTGAACACATGCCGAGTACCCTGAAGCCTATTTCTGTAGCCTTGAACAAAATGCAGGGAAATAGCTCTTTTATTGCTGATGCTGTTGAAATTTGGAAGGAACTGAGTGAGATCTTAAAAAGAGAAATATGCAATGACCAAGTTAAATTACAAGCATTAAAAAAAATGAATGGGACAAGCACTGTCTCCAGCTCATTTTCTGGCAAAAATTCTCAATACTCTGTCAAAGGGTCAAACCTTAACTGCTGAAGAAGAGGAGTTGGCTATGACATGGACATCCAGCAATCATCCCACTATACTAAACTTCAGAGCTAAGGATGAATCATTCAAGAAATACATGTTTGCTGATCATGTTTTAAAGAAAGTCACACCAGGGAAGTGGTGGAAGTCACATAAGCACTTGGATTCAGAGACTGTTGAAGTGATAATCTCACTTTTAACAGCAGTAGCTTCTTCTACTGGTGTAGAAAGAATATTTTCTTCCTTTGGACCAATTCATTCCAAATTGAGAAATCGTTTGGAACCTGAAAAAGCAGGAAAACTTGTTTGTCTTTTCCAGATTATGAAAAAACAGGAAAATGAAGGTGAAGATGACTAGGTAAGCTGCAGAAGCCAATATTTTAAAGTTTCTCATGTTGACCTGGCTGACACGGTTGGTTTAATGTTTTGGGTTTTTTTTTTAAATATTTCTTTTAACTATTTCAGTTAAAAACAATTTTAACAAAAACAAACCTTATTTTAAAAAAAACCTGAATGATTAACTAAATTCAAAAATTCATATGCTTGCTTTGTTAAAATATTATATGTTTGCTGTTGAAGAAGAAAAATCCAAAATACACAATGTTGTTGGTTTAGTTAAATAAAACAATTTAAATGTCTGTCTGGTGATGTTCTCCTCCTAATACAGCATGGCAAGAAAATCTTCCAAATATTAATGATTAACCTTTTGAATTGGACATATTTATGAAGTCATTGGGAGATGAACTATCTGCTCCAATACTTTTGGTAAATGAAATAACCAATCATTCATTTTTTGATATAACTGTAAAACTCATCTGAAAAGTTTTCAAAATAAATCAGTTTAAAAATGTATAGTGTGTACTTTCTAAAAATGAAACCTACATCTATCTCTGAGTTGTGAAGAATATGTATTAAGGTTATAACAACCAACAAGAATGCACTTTCATGTAGAAATCCATGATTAAATCGAGTCTTCCTTACTAGTGATTTAAATCAAATCCACCCTGTGCCAATGAGAATGCACCTTTTTTTAGAAAATAACTGAAGCAGAAATCAAAAGAATGATTTAAATTGAGGCTTTCCACTTGCTGATTTATATCACTGATTTAAATCAATTCACCGTGCCTAAAAAGCTCCAACAGAAACTTTCCTGCTGAGCATAGAGCAAGAGCTGAAAATTTAGCTTATCGTTTTCCAGGCCTTGTCTAAAAATTATAACTGATCCTAGAGACTTGAGAGTTTGACTGACCTCTTCTACATTTCTCCTTGGATTGCACAAGGGCCTAAGCCTCCTACAAGCAGACACTGAAGATAACTTTACCAATAGTTGTGAAATGGATACTCAAAAACAGTGCTACTGAAATAGCAAAGTAAAGAGAAAGCGTGGACATAGTACAAGGCTTAAATCAAACCACTATGAATAATTTGTGCACTGTGTACTGTGGGCACTTAGTTCAATGTTATCCCACTGGTTCCAGTTATCAATAGTTTAATTCTCTCGTGTAGACAGCACTGAGACTCTAACCAGTCACTGCCACATAAAGTCTAATTTGAAAGGAAAAAAAGCTGGATGCCAGCACAAAAAAGGAAATGAGGCCGGAGGATGGTAATGTGAGAAAAAGGAAAATGGATAACATGGATGAGGATGAAAGAAAAGACATAAACAGATCCAAATACAATGAGGGAAAGAGTGAACTACTTAATTTCAGCACAAGAATGACATCCTCCCCGCCCCCTCACGTCCAAGACAGACATACAAAACTTATCCATTAATTTTCAGGAACCCACCCCAGATGTCTGGGGGTGTATGACACCAAAAACAAATGCAATTCCTGCAAAGGATGTGTCCCAAAAAGTGTTAGTTGTTCGAATATTACTTTAAAGGATCATTGACAGTAAAGCAAACCATTAACACTTAGGTAAAATGAAAATTTAATAGTTTCCTATTTGCTTTACGTCCCTCATAATTAATACCACAGCCACATTCAAGAAGATTTGGCTAAGGCACTGGACAATTTACCATCTGCTGTCCCTATGGAAAAGTGTCTTTCTCCCAGATTAAACCAAGGATTAAATTGGAACAGAATGATCCAAAGAAAGTTAATTTGAGGTTAAATATTAAAAAAAACAAAAACAAAAAAACAATCCAGTGGAACAACCCACTGCTTAAGAGTCAGCTATAAGAGAAATAAAGAGCAGACTACTGTCAAACAAAGCTGGATAAAACTTAAAAGTCAACTTTAAAACAAAGAAGTGTATTGGTATCAACCAGTATAAATATTTATATTATGTATGTACAAATACATGTAAATTTCAAAAGAAATTCACTCAAGCTTCTAGTCTGTTTCAATCTGACAATCACAAGGACCTCTTGAAACGTTCATCTGCATAATGACCTTTCATAACCATATCACTGATCCAAAGAACAGGAACTTTTTTTTATAAATTATTGCAGAATAATTATTCATGCACGTTGGGTACTAGAACACAACCACACATCCTTTTCAGCATTACTGCCACCTAGCCAGTTATGGCCCATTTTGTAGTAGCACATTTGATTTTTCCATCTTAAGTGAAGGAAAGTTCACTGGTCTTTATTAAATTTCATCTTGTTGAATTCAGACAAGTTCACTAATTTGTCAAGACCCTTTTTAATTCTAAAATCCTGTCCTCTAAAGTGCTTGTAATCCCTCCTACATTGGAGCCATCTGCAAGTTTTATAAGCATACTTTCTACTTCATTATCAAGTCACGAATGAAAATACTGACTAGTACTGGACCCAGGGCTGACTCCCATGGGACCCCCTCAGATATGCCCTCCCACTTTGATAGTGAAACATGGATAACTACTCGGAGTACAGTCTTTAAACTAGCTGGGCACTTCCTTATCGTAATTTCATCTAGAGCATATTTCTTTAGTTTGATTAGGAGAATGTCATGTGGGACTGTGTCAAAAGCCTTAATAAAAATCAAGATATATTAGGTCCACTGCTTCTCCACATCCACTAGACCAGTAACCCTGTCAAAGAAAGAAATCATCGTCTTCAGTATCTTGATGAAAATACTTGAAGAAACATCAAGTTCCGTCTCAGTTCATTACTTTGGCTCAAGTAGGAGTTAAAAAAGTTTCCTTTTCTGTATCACAGTAACCATTCCACCTCAAATTCTTTCACTTAGCTGTGTCAGGCCTACTTGGTACTTGAATAAGAGGCCAAGAAGAGACCAAGACTAAGAAAAAAAAATCTCAATGTTTTAAAGGACACTGCATGTACTGGACCCAGTAGGTGTCACTTTCTTCTTAGAGTACTGAGGATATATTAATAATCTTTCAGATCAAATAAAATCCTAAACCATAACCACTCATGTCATTAGTATATCACACTCCACTATTCTCAGGAGGGAATTTGCTAGTCAGATTTCAAGTTGGCTACTCATGATTTACGTACTTAGAATGAATCCTGTAATTTCAGTTAAAGAAGTTATACTTAACTCCTCTCCTCAAGTTTGTGTACTGCTACCATGTTTAATTTTTATGTGTATAGTCAACTCTAAAGCATGTTTGAATGTTTCTGGATCAAAGGTGCTATATAAATATAAGCTATTATTAAGGAGTTACAACTCCCTTTTTATAACCTATTAATATCTGGCTGATCAATTTCTAGTCCAACTGATAACACATTTATCATTAATGGCTGACAACTAAAATCCTATTTTCATGTTTTAAGAGTTCTACAGCTCATTACAAGCAGCACTGAATGGATAAAGCTAACCATCTAGAAAAGAAGTCATATTGAGTATCAACTCTATAACCCATCCCCTTCTCCCTCCCCCCAAAATCAAGTAAAGTTAACACTACCAACAAGGAAGAAGTCTCCTTCACTTTTTAGAGACTAACCAAAGTGATCTTGTTAAGTATTATCAGTAGTGAAAGGGCAGACATTTTCTATTATGCAATTCAATACATAACTGAACTAAAGAGATTCCAAAGATTGTCCAAAGGCAAAGGGGAAGTTATCAGTACTACCTGCAGTCTTGAGCCTGTAAAAACTTACATATGTGCTTAACTACTATGTAAGTTTTTACAGGATCAGTCCCATGAGAAGAAAAAAAATGAATAAAATGAACATGGAAAGGAACTCTTCCACCCACTTTAACTGTATCTTTGCAGAGATCAGAGGAACAAACCATCTCCAGGTGAACTTAGAGACTAGCAAAAATTCATGAGTTAACAGTCATAACTCACTATTTGATGAATCTTAACTACTTTAGATAAACGTAGATTTTTACATAAAAACAACCCCCATTGTGAAAATGTTTTACTTGACATATCTGACTAAAAAGTTTCTAGAATATGAAATACCATGGTTATAAATAGCATGTTCATTGTGTAATCTACGTTTCTGCCAAATTTAGAGAATAGCACAATATTCCGCTCATTGTAATCATAACATTTAACACTGTTCCTCTGAACCCCAATCCTGCAAAGACTTACACATGTAAGTAACTTTAAGCTTGCAAGTAGCCACAACAACTTAGCATGTACTTAAATTTTTGCAGGCTCAAGGGACAGAAAATGAAACCTTGAACTGATTGTGTTGGTATTTTCAGAATTTGTAACAAGCATACATCTAGCTTCAGTTAACAAAAATTAGTTTACTGGATAAACTTGGAATATGAATGGAATACAGTTTTTGAACAAAAATTTAATGAATTGTAGATGGAGAACAGAAAGAAATGAAAATTCTTAACTATTAACCAGTATTACAGTCCATAAAGGGTAAGAAAATTCAAATTAAAACTGTTTACTAATTAAACTCTGAATGCTCCATAAAAGCGTTTATTCTCAGGAAAATGAGAAGCAGCGATAGTGTATGGTTACTTATTTATCGTGCCTCAAGTTATCACATTTGCTCAGTTTACAAGTAAACAGTTTTCCCCTAGGGTTTGAAAAAAAAAGTCAACATGTCCAGGATGAGTATATATTCTGACCAGGAAAGTAAAGCTGGAGAACCAATTGCTCCTTCTTGGAAGGAATGTAGGGAAGCAAGGAACAGATAGGCCCAAGTGTTGCTATTTTTGTTGAGGAGTTTGGGGGGCTAGATGGTGGAGGATATACATGCACTCAGGAAGACAGTGGTAGCAAAACAGTCCAACAAAGATGGTAGGTCATGAGCATGGGGCAAAACTGTTTAGAAATATTTTGTGGGAAATGATTTATTGAACTGTGAGAAGGAAAGAAGTGATTTATTTAGGGAGTGAAAATATTCCCATGTAAGTTTAATATTGACGTATATGCATGGCTTCACTAATACACATCAGGGAATTCCCTCAAGGTTTTTGGGGGCAAGAGCAACAGAACACAAACTCCACCTGTGATCAGAGGCCCAATGCTGTATTAAACTCTGACTCTGGATGGAGGTGTAAGGCCAGAAGAGACTAAGGATACGTCTACACTACCCACATCGCGTAGCATAGACACGCTTTATTGAATGGCTCCTGGCAATAAAGCGCTGTCTATACTGGCACTTTTCAAGACTAAAACTTTTGTCATTCAGAAGGGTATTTTTTCACACCCCCTGAACGACAAAAGTTTTAGCACTGAAAGTGGTAGTGTAGACACAGCCTGTTAGATCACTAGTCTGATCTCCTGGATATCACAGGCTACCAACCACTCAACAACCCTTCGCCCCACTAAACCCAATGACTGAAGTTGAACCGAAGCATTACAGAAGACTGTTATGTGCCATAAGAAAATACGTGGGATGAAGGCGCACAAACGCCTGCGTCCCCTGCAATGGCAAGGAAATGATTAAATAAGATATACACAGATAATCCTGGCAAATAAGCTGCATTCACACGCTGTAGAGGAAGGCGAAAACCCCTCAAAGTCACTACCAAGCCTGACCTGGGGAAAAATTCCTTCCCAACCCCACATACAGCAATCAGTTAGACCCTGAGTGCATGAGCAAGAGCCAGCCAACCAAACACCTGAGAGAATGCACACAGAAAAAGTGCAGTTTTTCAAAAAGCAAGATACCAACTTTCATGGACTACATTAAGTCTTCATGAAACGTAATTACATTTAATAGCCTTTTCCAACAAAACAATACTTTATAAGACGCTAGACTTGGACACTTTTTAGCATGCTGTAACTTTCAACTTCGTAATCTTTCCAAAAAAAAAAAAAAAAAAAAAAAAAGACAGTTTGTGAATAAATTGTCTACAGAAACAGCTCCTCAAGGACAAGCAGAGTAACCAAAAGCCTGCCTGCAGTGAAATAAATTAAACCTTTAAGAAGTGGACTTGAAAAGGAAAAGAATAAAGTCAAGGACTCAACAATTGGAGGGGGTTCTCCATTCTAAGAGTGTTGTTTTCTCTGGAATTTTTTTCTGGGCAAGGTCAGAATAAGAAGAAGAAATGTGCATTCCTTTTCCCCTTAAAGTTTGTAGTTTTTCTTCCTTCCTGCTTCTGCATGACTAAGGCTATGTCTTCACTACAAAAAAAAAAAAAAAAAAAAAAAAAAGCCAACCATGTAAAAAGGCACCTATCTCAAATCCTAGAGAAGACAAAAGGCACGGATAGTTTTTACATCATTGTAGGGAGCTGAGGTCAGTTTTGTACTCCCCAGCTGGAATTGACCTCAGCTAGGTCAAAACTATCTGTGCCTTGTCTCCTCTAAGATTTTATATCAAGATAACTATCTTGATGTTAAAAAGACCAAATACCCTTTTTGTTGTTGTTCATCACCTTCGGGCACTTGAAACAAAACATGTCCTACAAACTACTAGATCACAGAGTACTGGGGGAGGAGGGAAAAGGACTCAGAAGAGAGAGAACTGGACAGTGTTTCAAGAAAATTGTACTTTAAAAAACAAATAAAAAGAGTGGTTCCCTTTTCCCCTAAGCTTGTGAGTTTTCCCTTCTCCCTCTTTTCTCAGGACTTCTGCAGGCTCAGCCTGAGTGCACACAAGAGCAGGCCACTGCTTCACCAGTCCCATGTACCCATTGCTACCTTGGTGAAGTCAATTGCTTAATTATCTATATTACAATAGTGCCTACAAGCCCCAAATTGAAATGGTTCATACCTGTCTCACAGGCATCTCTCTTTACATTACAGTAAGGGGGGGGGGAGGGGGGAAGAGAAGTCTGGTTGAAAAAAAATGCAGAAATTCAAGTTTTGTGAAGACTGTCACTTTAAGGCTGTATTTCAATCAATTAGAAATCTAGTTACTTAAAAAAATTCAGAAGTTGTCTCAGGTATTATGTTCCCCCTCAAGTGCCCCTGCCAATTTCTGTGTGCTTAAAAAAAAAAAGTGTGCTTTTTTGTATTGTTTGTGCAAGTCTGATACAGCAGCAACACAGGAAACAGTGAAACTGACTGTCCATAAAACAGTGTCAAATGGAAAATTAACCAAAAATATAGGTAAGTATGCTCCCATCTTTGTTACAGTAGGTTCTACGTAATCATAAAGGGGTAACCATTCAGAAAGTGAATAGGTTTCAGAGTAACAGCCGTGTTAGTCTGTATTCGCAAAAAGAAAAGAAGTACTTGTGGCACCTTAGAGACTAACCAATTTATTTGAGCATGAGCTTTCGTGAGCTACAGCTCACTTCATCGGAAAGTATGTTTTTTGTTTTGTTTTTAAAGCTGTGATCTTCCGTTTAATTATCTGTAGTAGTAAAGTTATTGTGGTGCAAATTCTGTACTTTTTATATGTAGGCAAGTCAATGCCAGACATAACTGAGGGACAATTTTAACCCTGGAACTGAAGTTAACAATTCTGTTTACTCATGAGCTAGAATAGAATCCAGCTCACACTTCTGTTGATGTATTGGCTCTGCAATGCCAGCAATCATAAAATATTTTTAGTCACCAATGGCCTGATTTTCAAAGATGCTGAACACCTGACGTTCACATGGACTTCAACAGGATTTGCCAGTGCTCATGACTATTGGAAGTCAGGCCATAGAGCAAGCATATGCATCCAAAATTACAAAACAGAGAACTTTCTATTAAGTAGGTGTCATTCTTACATTTTCACTTTTCAGAGTTCAACTGGATTTAGTATTATTTGGGACACAAAGTAAAAGGGAAAAAAGGAGTTCACACCTCTTGCCACTATGTACTACCACTTGTCAGGATGTATATTCAATAGCCTGGTCTACTCTGCCATTTTTCTTTAGATTTATCACACAGGAAATGCAATGATCAACTTGGCCACCAATGATTTTTACTACCAAGTTACTTAGGTCTGCTCTAAGTTTGGTTAGACAACACGGTGGTTATGCAACAGAAGATGTTACGAAAGTGACAAAAATATTACGTCTTACATTAATAAACCTCTCTAACCATAGGGTTTTGAGAAGAAAGGTGTGAATTCGTTTCTAAAAGGCTATCAAAACTCATTTTTAGCATCAGATACCTCTCTCTACCCTTTGATTGTGTTTCTGAGGATGGAAAGAAAGTCTGAAACGAGATAGTAAGTTATTTTTACATTTTTGTAGGATTCAAAGTTGAGAGAAATTGTCTGAAACAATATAAAGGAGACAGACAGCTACATCTGTTTCAGAAGAAAGAATCCAAGATATGGTGAAAAAGCAAAAATGTGGGATTACAGAAAAAACAAGAAGGCAGCTATGTTAGTCCAGGAAAGCTTCATATATAGTTTAGCAAAAAGAAAAGGAGTACTAGTGGCACCTTAGAGACTAACCAATTTATTTGAGCATAAGCTTTTGTGAGCTACAGCTCACTTCCTCATGCATCCGATGAAGTGAGCTGTAGCTCACGAAAGCTTATGCTCAAATAAACTGGTTAGTCTCTAAGGTGCCACTAGTACTCCTTTTCTTTTTGTGAATACAGACTAACATGGCTGCTACTCTAAAACATATATAGTTTAGAACAAACATGATGAATTTTACTGTAAAGTGCTCAATTTTTTCACTTTATGGGTGACTACCAAGTTTGTGCAAATAAATTCCATTCTAACTAGGCGGGAGGAAGATACCTATGGCTGATGTTCAGGTGCAATACAATAATCTAATACAGATATGTAATTTTATGAGTACAGAATGTTATCTAGTCTGTGAGGTAAAGTTACTGTATAGTTAACTGGGTTACCAGTTTCCTGTGTCAATGTATTTGTCCAGCTCAGTAGCTCCCAAACTTTATTGTTTCACCATCTTCAACTGCTGAGAAGTGAATGGATGGAATATCAAGATCACTTAACACAGTTTAACAGGGAGCTGCTGGAATAACAAGCAGGAAAGCAACATAATGGATCTAGATAAGCAACCTCTCAACAAACAGTTTGGAGGAGGAATAGTTCCACAACAATTGTGTCAGGTTTCAGAGTAGCAGCCGTGTTAGTCTGTATTCGCAAAAAGAAAAGGAGGACTTGTAGCACCTTAGAGACTAACAAATTTATTTGAGCATAAGCTTTCGTGAGCTACAGCTCACTTCATCGGATGCATTCAGTGGAAAACACAGTGGGGAGATTTATATACATAGAGAACATGAAACAATGGATGTTACCATACACACTGTAACGAGAGTGATCACTTAAGGTGAGCTATTACCAGCAGGTATTTCCAAGCTCTATCTAAATGGGAACCAACGAGATCAATGGTCACTAAATGGGTACTGCCACTACTTCTGAGGAGCGGAACTATATGTACAGAAAATAACTCTGGCCTGCTGAGGTAACCATGGTTTGTACTTTGGACTGACACCTAAGGCCAACTCTGTGTGGTAAAGATCACGAGTCTATCCAGAGAGAAGTGAAGGTGAGATCGGACACGAGGAGAACTTGAAGAGATCAGGAAAGGTCAGAGATGCAGAAAGCCCAGTAACTGTAACAGGACATTCTTCCCAGATTTAAGTGTAATGATGTCACTATCATGAGATCACTCAATGAACAGAAAAGGCCATTTTATAAAAAACAAAAACAAAAATTAAATATGCCAACATCATTCTCTGCCTCTCTGATATGGGGGGAGGGGAATGCAAAACCAATCCTTTCTCCAATGAGATTACAATCTAAGTGCCTCAGCCTGCACACATTTGCTATTGAACGCAGGGCTGCATTGAAGTTGAGGAACTTCTCAGGGCAATAAGTACTACACTTGTCGGTAAACACTTGCACGATCAGGCCTTAAACTGTACACATCATTCAGCAATGATGGATAATACAGAAGCATTACAGAATAGTTTAATAAAGTTTTATTAAAGTTATTTTAACTCTGTCAGTGGTTCTTCACCTTAGGTTCTTGAATAGTAAGCTGTAAATTCTATTTATCTCTAAAAAATTTCCAACAATGTAACAGTTAGTTGAAAAATACATAATTGAAAACACTGAGAAGTCTTGTTTTGCCACCTTCCTTCACAAACCCAGAAAACTTCATCTACAACTCTATAATGTCTCAAGCATGCTTTGGGAAATAAATACTGTAGCAGAGCACTGTTGCTCTTTATAGTTCACTTACAACTCCCCACGTCTTTTCCAAATTTACTCATATTGATGTAAAATGATTCTACAGACATCAATAACCATCTTGCTAAGATCTGCAGACACTGGGACCTCATGTCTAAGAATAATTCTAAAACAGGGATCAGCAACCTTTGGCACGCGGCCCACCAGGGTAACTGGCCAGGCCAGTTTGTTTACCTGCTGTGCCCACAGGTTCGGCCGATCGCAGCTCCCACTGGCTGCGGTTCGCCGCTCCAGGACAACGGGGCTGCAGGAAGCAGTGCGGGCTGAGGGATGTACTGGCCGCCACTTCCTACAGCTCCCATTGGCCTGGAGCAGCGAACCATGGCCAGTGGGAGCTGCAATCAGCCAAACCTGCAGATATAGCAGGTAAACAAACCAGCCCGGCCCACCAGTGGTCTTACCCTGGCTGGCCGTGCGCCAAAGGTTGCCGATCCCTGTTCTAAAATATAAGCTTTTGCCACCATCCATTCCTGTGATTAATGCACTGTGGCAGTTGGATGTACCACTACACTTAAAAAATAAATAAATAAATAGTTAAAAGGTAGATGGAGGGAAATATGTATGATCTCACTTAGTATGGAATTACACCAGTTTCAGACCATACACTACAGAAGAGGAATATAGAAAGAGTCTCCAGTCAGGAAAACACTTTCAGCACTTGTCAATTTCACTTTTAGAAGAGTCAATTACATTCTTAAATTCAGAGTTACACTGGCTTAAAGGACTTTGCTTCCTGTTTTGGTTTAATACATAACATTCATCCATATGATAAAAGCGGTCCTAGATACTGCTAGTAATTCAAGTAAATGCCTTGGTTGAAATTTTCAAAGTAGTCTAGTGGTTTTAGACACATCTTGTATTAAACTTTAATGGCATATCTGACAAATCCCTAGGCTTTAAAAAAATCTCATTCTTCACTGTATGTTGAGGGAGGAGTAGGATACAAACATTTAGTCATAAAATGAATTCTGATTCTTCATGTTTTTGTTATGCAATATGTTGTTGTTTAGGTAGGTTTCTTTGAGTTAAAGAATGTGCAGAAACTACTAGCTAGTAACAGAATAATAAGAAACAGGACTGCCACGGAGCCATAACCAGAGATCTTTTAAATCATACATAAAAGCAAGTTGAATGATTAACATTTTTCTTCTAAGTACAAGCTACTTGTCTATGCCAACTACTTAAAAGAAAGAGAAGATGAGAAAGTAAGTCAACTTAACTCGACTTTTACAGAAGATTTCTTTCATATCCAATATAGTAGCTGGTTTAAAACCATGCAAAGTGACACAATGAAAATAATATAAGAACAAAGAATAAGAATAAAGATGAATCCTTTCCATATGGTGTGAAAAAAATTGAGCCACTCATAGCCATTTTGATCTGAAAGTTTACTTCCGCTCAGGTATTCTAAAGCACCAACACATTTTTACAAGGTCAGCTAGATGCAAAATAAGCCTCCATGTTAGTCATTTTTCAGATAACATCCTTTGGACACACTGACATTAGGATATTTTGGCTATGGTCTAAAATTGTTATATACAAAATACCTTCCTGCCCATACTAGCAAGCAGAGTCAGTTTGATCTCCCTAATAAGTCTGTGAGTAAAACCAAAAGCACAACTTTAATGGCAAAGATAAACTGTTCTGTCTTGTTCTTTAAAATCTTAATCCTATTTGGCAAAACAAGTTCAAATTTAATGAAGTTATCTATAATGCATTAAAATATTCTAAAGCAAGTTTGACAGACATTGCATCAGCAAGATTTTTATAAATCTCAACATGGCAAGAAGGGTTTGGCAGCTAATACTGGGGGGAAGGTACCAAATAAGATGAATGATGGAAGGGTACTATTCACACACCCACATGAACAGCTAAACCAGAAGAGCTGTAGGAGTTCAAGTGTACACGAACTAAAACAGCCGATTACCTTCAGAATTCATTTAATCATTTGTGAAGCTCTGTGCTAAAATGAAGAATCTCACTCTATTACGGTTTCCTGTTTGTACCAAGATCCACTGATAAAAACGTTAATAGAGAGTAAATCAGTTTATAAGTTTCCCACTTTTCATCTCCTCCTGCTAGCCTACCTGTAACAACAAGTGTTTTACATGTTCTTCCCCTTTCAGTCTTGTTTTACAATATTGTTATATTATGAGTAATTTATATTAAATCTTGATGCACATTGTTCTGTTCTATGCTTTTCAGTGAACACCATACTTTGCATTTTAGGCACAATAATCTTGACAGCTTCTTGCATTTTATATTTCATTGCCTCCCAACCCCCAATATACAAGAAGTGGTCCTCCAATGGCACCCACCTGCTCTATTTGTACTTGAAAAAGAGATGAAAATTGAGAGGATTCTCTGGGCAAATCCCTAGGTCAGACCAATTCCCTATGCAACACTACTGAGAAAAATCAATGACTTCCATTCTGGGCTAGGACTCATCTGTACAACTAAAAAATTCATGTTGTAAAGTGTACAGGGTATACAAAAAGACTTATAGGATACCTACAACAGTACCAAGCAACTGTGAACTAAATTTATTCAACCGCAAGAAAAGTTAGTTTCTAGCTTTATAGAGTAAGATCCAGTTCCAACATAAATTATATTGGTAAACATTTTGACTTCACATTACATTGAAACAGTTGCAATGTAAGTCCATCATTCAAGTTAGTTTTACTTCTGCAATGAGATTGCAGCTGCGTATCAACAGGACAAAGGAGGAGAGGGGACTTGAACACACACAGTACACGTGCAGGCTTTTAATATAAAAATAAAAAAAATTAATAGCAGTTTTGAAGTGTGGTTGATATATAATGTACAGCCGTCTTCTGAGTATTTACCTGCTACTACTAGAACATTTTAATGCTTTCACAGATATTACTATAAAGAACCTTGTGAGGTTAAAGGAATAACTGAATTTTGCAATACTGCCATTGTATGAAGTATAGAGGACAGAAATACCCATTCCAAAAAGATCTTCTAATTTGGACCTCACCTCTACTCAACTGACATTTTGTAACAGAGATGCAAATGGTAGAATATTTATACAGCCAGTATGACACATCATACCTAATTCCAAAACAAGAAATATAATTCCACTAAACTATCTCTTAAAACCTATACAAACGCAAATATACCAGTCTGTTTCTCTTCCAGAAACTACCAGAAGCTTCCAAAGCAAAGCAGGCCATCAAAAACTACAAAATCTAAAATGTTACCTTGGAGCACAACTCAGATATTTATTAATGGAAGTTAGGCCTATCAGTAAGTTACTGCAATGATTCCACACAAATCTGCAGTGTATGTTACCCAAGTAGTGAAATAATTTTAGTTTCACCTACGTTAACTTCATTTTAGACAATACACCAGCAGCATTATACTGTTAATTTAAGCTTTGGAAATGAAATGTTTACCACTAAAGTCACAAAACATGTAGCAAGAGGCCTAGAAAACACTAAAAAGTGACTATTAAAAGGCTTTTGCATCTTCATTTTCTTAGGTTCAAAATAACCTAGGAAAAAAATTCAGCTCTACTCCCAGTCACTTTAGAATGGGGAAAATGTGCACAAGAAATTGCCTTCAAACAGTATTACTTTGGCATCTAGTTTAGAAATTCATCATCATTTATACACTGACTTGAGGACGTTGTTCTGGAAGCCAGAAGGGGGTGCTGTGAATAACTGAGGCCTCAGGGTGTGGGACTGAATGTTAGCCAGTGCTAGGACTCCATCCAGAGTCCAAGAGCAAGTAGGAAGGAAACATGCTTTCTTGTTGCAGTTCAACACAGCACACTGAAAGTTCACAGTTCTTTTCAGATTTCTGGCATACCCAGCATCATGTTTCTTTTATAAAAGAAACATCCTTCAGCCATGATGTGGTCATCACAAGGGCAAATAGGTTTGTACAACAAACCTGGCATTGCAAAAGAGAACTCAGCAATCCTCCTTTCCAGTTCTGGATCCTATGGTATGAAAGCTCCTCAAGATATTGATACTGTATTAGAGAAGATACAACCAAAAATTCCAAGAGCCTACAGTATGATTTTTATCCACCCAACACCCATTCTGACCTATGTGATCCAGTTCTTCTTTCAAGTGACTGTATTGGTTGATACCTTTATAATGAGCCACATTCTTTTTAAAAAAAAAAAAAAAGGAAAAGAAAAAGAAACTGCTATAGAGCATTCTGCAAGTGCAATACAGAGTATTTCATCTCTGCCAACATTTTGGTGCATCAGTTTCCCCCCCACCCCCACCCTAAAGAGAAAAAGACACGCACATTCCAATCAAGCCTCTCTCAGCAGGGCTCACCCCATTCACCTCCCTCCCCCTCCGCCCCAGACCTTGCCAGGCTCCCTCTGATTTTAGGTTTCATTTTGTTGTAAACAGCAAAGCGAAAGGAGAAAGCTTCCAAAGCAAGGATCCTTACCCTTGAAATCCCGCCATGCGCGCAAGGAGGGTGAATTGCTTTTCCTCCTTTTTTTTTTTTTGGGGGGGGGGGGGAGAGAGGAAACGGGGAAGGAGATTAGGGATGGGGGGAGAGACAGAAAAGCACGTACGACTGAAACATTAAGAAACGGAGAGAGACAGAGGAGGAGAGCCTGGTGGAAGAGCAGGGCGAGCGTCAGCCATGTTGTGTGTGTGTTGGTCCAGTATTTACAAACCTGCAGCTGCAGCAGCGCTTGGAGTCTGGGAGAGAGGGGAAGGAAGGGAGGGAGGGGGAAGGGCGAGGGGGCGGGAGGGAGAGAGGTACCGAGAGAGGGAGGAGGGGAGCGCGGCGGCGGCAGCAGCAGCAGACAAAGGAAGCCAGCAGCGCCCGAGCCAGGCGCGCTCACACACACGCGCACACGGAGTGTCTCAGATAGCGGCAGCGCCGTGTGTCGCTCCGGTGCTGGGGGCCGGGCGCAGTCCCACCGCCACAGCAGCGCCCCCACCCCCCGCGTGCCCTAGTGGGGCACCAGCCCCTCGTGCGGCGCACCCCTTCGCCCGGCCCCACGGGAGGGTGGCGGGGAGAGACACACACACGCGCTGCAGCACAACTGGGAGCGGGGCTTGACTCTGGGGCTTTGCCAGCGAGGGGGACCCCTCCCCCCGTGCGGGGCCCCCCGCTTGCAGCCTGGTAGCGGGGGAGGAAGGTGCAGCCCCGGGGCGGGGTGACGGTATTGGGGGGACGGCAGCGAGAGGACCCCTCCCCCGGATCCCGAGGTCACACCGGGGCCTTCCCCCGCACACCCCAGGACAGAGCTGGGCCCCGAGGCTGAGGCGCAGCAGCCACGGCGGGGAGGGGGCCCTGGGGCGGGGCGAGCTACGAGTGAATAACTCAGGGCAGCCCCGGGGGAGGGGGAGGCTGGGAGCGGCGGCTCCGGCTCCCCCCACAGCGACTCCCTCCGGCTCGGCCTGGTACTGGGCCAGGCCAAGGGCGGCGCGACAGGCTCCCCCTCTCCCCTCGTCTCTCGCTCTCACCTGCTGGCCGGGCGGGGCCCGGGGGTGCCAGGCGGGCGGCCTGGGGGTGCCAGAGCTGCAGCTGCCGGAGCCCCCCTGCCTCGCCAGGCCGCTCAGCTCCGCCGCGGGGACAGCTGCGCCCCTTCTCTCGTGTGCCCCCCTCCTCTGCCGCCGCTGCCTGCTGCTCTCCCCTGCCACATTTGGAGCCACCGCTCCCCGCCTAGGCTTTGCTGCCAGGGTAGAGGCCTCCTCACCTTCCTGCCAAATAGTGAGCCACCCGCATCCAGCCGTTCAAAATACAGCCCCGCCCTCCTCCACTTCCCCAGCGCGCAGGCGCACTCAGCCTGCCTAACTGCGACAGGAGGACAGAAAGCTCCCCTCCCCGTCTCTCCAGGCCCACTTGCTGCCTGTGCTGGGCAGCAGTGCGCCTGCGCGGATTGAGCCGGTCTCCTCACCCGGTGGCTGTGGTCCGCGCTCCCTCGAGGCGCGGGCACCTCTGCCCGCTCGAGACGGGACGGTGGGGCCGGGCTAGCGCCACGGCCCCCCAACACGTACCTACTGCTGGGTCTCCTCAGCGTCACCGGGCCCTGCCTGGCCCTAGTGGCCTAAGGAGGTGGCACGTGTCGGGCCGGATGCCCCCACCTTTGATGGCAGTGGGAACTTCACCGCTGAGCTGTCCGCTTGCCAAGGCAGCAGCGATGCTAAAGCTTCCTCACGTATCCCATTGCTTAACGGCGGTGATGCTAACTCCCTGCAGAACTGCATGAGTCGCTGGGGGAAAATCCGAAACGTCCACCAGTGTGTGGTGGCACTATACCTATAGGGCTAGATCTTGTTCCGAGCTGAAATGAAGGGCAGAATCTCTAGTAATTTCAGTGGAAATAAGCCAGAAACAAAATATATATATAGGAAAATATAATGGAAAAATAAGTTGCACAATTAGAGAAATACAACCCTACAATAAAAAAGCAAGAATTCCCCTTCCTTAAAAGGGCAATGTTTCAGCATCTCCGTTCATTAATGTCTAGGACACACTGTGAACATTAGATGTGTGCAAGGCTGGCTGCAGTTTCAACCAAAATGAACTGCCATATAATGTTCACATCATAAGAGTAGACTTAATTCAGTGCTGTAAAATATGACTGTTAAATTATACAAATACACTTGCTGCTTCTCAAGACCTATGAAAGCAACTGCTTCATTTCTGGTTAAAGAACTTCTCTACACACGTACTTTTGAAGTATATTGATGTTGGCCAGTTATTTCTAGTTCCCAACTCTGTTTTCACTTCCTGATTCTAATGCAGCTGCATATATCACATTCCAATACAGTCACTGATGTAATAGTATCCCAAAAGTACTGGACGCAGGAAGCCAAGAATTATGTTGTGAATATAAAAATCTAAGTTTAAAACTTTTTCATATTCATTATTGCATTGAAATGATGAATTTTACATAGAAATTGCTCAACTGGGGAGTGCAGAAATGTAAGTCTATTCCCAAAACCAAAAATCTTTATTTTTATTTTGAATTTTATTTATTATGAAGGTTCTGAATATTGACACTTAAAATAACAGCAGAATGTTTTAAAAGAAAAGCTAAATGCTAGAAGCTCAAGAAATTTGCAGGTAAGTTTCCCTTACATTTCTGTTCATCTTCCACAAAGAAGTTGAAGACCTTCATCAAACACATCCTATTCATGTCATTCTTTTGAACCCTGTATTAGGCTATTAAAGTCATATGCAGGGAATCAAAGTAGAATGGACCCCGGAGTCCAAGGGTCAGCTAACAAGGAATCCTAGCTTTCAAACTCAGAGGTTGAGAGCTGAATGAAGGGGGTGTTGAACAGTCATATTGAGTTTGGTGTGGTCTCTGCAGGAGAACCTGAAAAGCTCTTGGGACATGGAAGTGGTTTCTTACCTGGAATCCCTGCAAAAGGGAGTTGTCTACATGCAGTTTGTTCCTACTACTGTCCAAAGAAACAGGGCTTGTGTAAATTTTTAAAATAAATTAACTACGAAATTTCTTACTCCACATCACCAATTTCAGCTCCAAGTGGGAAAATTCCCTGTGAAAGCCTTGAATTTCACCTGTGACTCAGACAAGAGGCAACGCCTCTTGTGGAAAGTGACATATAATCCAATGGATAGGACCATTGTTTTACATTTCACTAGATTCACAGGGAAAAGTGTCGCCTATTGAATCATTAGCATCACTTCCTGCAGCACCTCCAAGCAGGGCCATCCTTACCCATACACAAAGCGTGCAGCTGCGTAGGGCACCAGGAAATTTGGGGAACCAAATTTCCTGGTGCCCAGCACAGCTGCGTGCTGCTCCAGCCCCTGCTCCGGCTCTTCCCTAGGCCCCCACCCCCTCTCTGCCCCAGCCCCTCCTCTTCCCGCCCCTGCTCCACCCAGCCCCGCCCCCAGCCCCCTGAAGATGGCAGCCAGGCCCGACCCTGCACTCACAGCATGGTAAGTGGAGCAACTCGGCCCCAGCCTGCTCCGTTCCTGTGGCTCCCATCTGCGCCACCGGGGCGGTTCCCCCCTCCCCACAAGCCTGGGAGCCAGGGGAGCAGAGCAGGCTGGGGCCAGGTCCCTTCACTCCCTGCAGGAAGTAGCCAGCCCCGATTCCCCACAGAGGCCTGGGGGGCTGCGTAAGGCACCAAAATAGCTAGGGACGGCCCTGCCTCCGAGATCCCTGAAAATCACTCCAAACATTAGTATGACCCGTCTGTTTAATTTATGAGATCTGCAGAAAGTAGACAACTAAAGGCATGGTGAAAGGTTCCAAAAAAAGTTTTCAAGAGGACAAAATTCAAGAACATTTACCATGACTGAAAAATCACTCAGCATAAACCAGTGTGAAAATGTAATCCTCATACAGCCAGAAATGAAAATAAAGATTTCAGATGAAACCGTATACAAATAAGAACACATTATCACCTAATCATAGTTAATTTTCCCCTGCTAATTCATCCAAGGATATAACCTCAAGACCTTTTCACAGCCTTACAAATGCAAGCAATACATGGAGAACACCAGTTGATCAAACATAATCTTCTCTTTCAAACAACCATTGTTCTAATAATGAAACTGGGTGAATTGTTGAAGCAGTAATCTGAACCAGCCACTGTGATGGGATCCCAGGGGTACAACCTGGCATTGGGGGACGGTGTGCCCCCTTAATTCTCCAGCCTGGGCTGTCTCTCACAATGATTTGCCAGTGACAAGCAGCAAACCCCTCCAAGCACTGTTATCACTCAGCCACCAACATGCAGAAGCAAATCCAGCTACATTGCATGAACGCTTTCCAAGCCACTCATGAACTATACGCAGGGAAACACCAGCAAGTCTCCCAAGCCCGCATCCTTGTACCCAGAAATATACCATCTAGCACTGCTCAAGACGTTCTCTTGAACACTGCAAACTTATTAATTAGTTTGCCACTTCATCAAAGGAAAGTGGACATGTACCAGCCTTTGTAACCTGAGCAGATTCCCCAAGCACTTCAGACAAACTTACTGGTAAGGATAAAACATTAAAATAAGTTTATTAACTACAGAAAGATAGAGTTTAAGTGATTATAAATGGTAAGCATAAAGGTCAGAGATAGTAACCAAAGAAAATAAAAAGTATGTACACAGTCTTAATCCTAAACCTTATTAGATTTAGCAGTGTTTGGATCAAGCAGTTTTTCTCACCATACTAGATGATGCAGGCAGGTTACAGTCCTTAATACATAGGCTGACTTTCCTTCTCAGCCTGGGACCAGTCTCCTCAGCTCAAGTCTTTGTCTTCCCACTGTTCTTGTCGCCTTCAGCGTAGGTGAGGGAAGAGAAGTAATCTCATGATGCCACTGTCCCTTTTTTTATATCCTCAGTCCTGGAAAGTACTAGTCCAGACATGTTCTGTTGGGCCTTGCTGAGTCAAAGAGTTGAGAAAGCCCCATTGTGTGATTCTTGCGGAACTCTGTTACAGAATTATAAATCTCTTGTTTACAACTTCCTTGCTGATTAATAGTCATTTAACGCCCGCCTGGGTGTGGGTTGTTGGGATGGTACCAAATTGGTGTGGCCATGCTGAATGAATGATGAGAGCATAACTTGACATGACTTAAACGTGGCTGAATGGCTGCAGAGGATGCTGGGAGCAGGTTCCCTTTAAACAGAAGCAAATTTGATAAAGGACTAGCAAAGTCTGCGTGTATGATCAATATTGAACCTATTAGTCAGCAAATATGGGCCCATGCAAAAGTAAATATTACACGTATAAAGTTCCAACATGGAGCACAGGTCGACCTGATGATAGTGACCTTACAGCAGGAACATCACACAGAGAGATAGAGTGAATGATTGATCAGTGAGTAAATGTGGGGTGATCTTCGTTTGGTACCGCCCCCCAACCCTTTCTAAAATACTAATCAGGTAAAAATTAGTAACTACATGGCCACCGGGCATGTTTTTAAGATATGTGACTCCTTTGGGGAAAAAGTGTATAAGAATCAAGCAAAGTAAATGACTGTGTTTGGGATTCCTTAATTAACGCTTGCAGAATCAATGCTGCTAGACAGAGTAGCCAAAACTCTGCTCTGTGGGCTCCAGCAGGACTATGAACCAGAGGGGTCTCAAGGCAACGAGGGCCTTGCCTTTAGGGAATCCGAGACAGATCAGAGGGCTGAGAAGAAAAGAAGCCGTGTATAAAATTGGTAACCACCTTCTCTGTTTGCCAAGCAGGAACTACGTGAGGCTAGAGCAGGGCCTGTTTGTGAAAGAGAGACTCATTAAGAGGAATGTATAGCTCATAATGTATAGCTCTTAATGTCTAACATCAGCGTTATGTGCTTAATATAACCCTTTATGCTTCTGTAATTCCTTCTCAATAAACTACTGTGTATTGAACATAATTACTGTGGACCTTTTTATGGTATGAGAGTAATCTGCTCCACCAGGAGCCAGTAAAGATCTATTTCAGGGGTAATAGCACCTCCTCTTGTCAACATAGGTCACTCCCTTTGTTGTCACTGAAGAACTAGCATTGGGCAACTCCCAAACTCACAGCATATTTCAGTAACAACCACACAACAACTTCTGATAATTTCATACACACTAATGATATACATATTTTGACAGAACAATTGGTTTCAGCAGATCATGACCTTTCATATGATATCTTACAAGGCATGCTTTGTATGAAATATCACAACAATATTTGAACGATGACGCGTTACAGGGTACTACTTCGAGGTTTAGTGTGTCACAGCCTCATTCTGCCTTATCGGAACTTTCGCAAGCTTGTGTTTGACAGAGATAGTATGGAAAAATTATTTAGATGGTGTTGACACTGTAACACAAGCATCAAGGCACAAAAGAAGCTCTGTCGCACCTCAGGGGAGTGAATGAGAGCATGGGTTAGGGGTCAAATTTACTGAAGTTTGAGGTAAGAACCCAAACTTAATCTAACTAATAACAAGTAACAAGTAATAACTTTAACAAGTCTTCTTCTACATCATTAGCCAGACAAATATATATCCAAGTCCCTGTTAGTGTTTGAGGTACATACAAGGTTTGGATGGGAGAGGAATGGCTGAAGTCTTCCAGAAGCTCCACACATAAGTCTTGAAGGGTAAAACTAAGAGTAAAACATGTGAAAAATGGACTACCCAACAGTGGGTATGCCCCACCTTGCTGATTTTAGAGGAGCCTTGCTCCATGCAAAACAAAAATTTAGCACATGCTACTGGGATGAATTGGATAATAGCACCACCAAAGTATACTGTGATGGAAAGAATTGTGTTTGTATTATTGGACTGGGAAAAATTGTGTGGCAGGAAAAGTATACTCAAAGGCCACCTGTACAACAATGTATGTGCAATGTAACAATATTGCGAACTCCCACCATGACTTACTATTTTCCGGTTCATGAACATACGGGTGTTAACCTAGTAGATGCCAATAATGCCCTGAGTTTTAATTTTTCTTTGTGGACCAACTTGTACCAAAGGCTATCAGGTAATAAGCAAATTAGTCAATTAGCTGCAGCAACCTGGACAAAAGTACTAACACGAAGTCTGGCTATTTTGCACCAGAGAACTGAAATTCTAAAAGTATCCACACAAGCTCAACAAATGACGGTGCATCATTGGTATGACATTTTTAGAGGCTGGTCCCCCTCATGGATATCAGTTTTAAATATTATGATTCATCCCATAATTGTTTTCTTTGTACTAATTGGAATAATGTTGGCATAATGTGTTTTATGTGCTGTTGGATTAAGAGAATGTACCTCAAAATAAAACCATAAGCCCAAATTGCTTCGCAATACATTGCCTTAAAGCAATTACACAAGATATGACCCATTTAATATATTGATATTAAAGGGTCAAAGGGGGGACAATGTAGGCCAAAAGCCTAATGGGAAGAAATTGTCTCAAGTCAAATTGTACTCCACTTTGCTTATTTTGCATTATACTCCATTTTGCTAGCTTTGAATTAGTAAGAAGAAATTGTAGCTTTGAATTAGTAAAAAGAAATTGTTCTGAGTTTATTTTTTGATGATTGTGTTAACATTTGTTCTTAGAAGGATAGAAGTTTTATGGCTGTAATTGCCTTATTTACTGTTTGGTGTGAGTGAAGAATGTATGGTAATTAACTGAGAAAGGACAACTGGGCGGGATGATCAAGTAGGGAGTGGAGGAGTCAAGAGGCACCAACTTTATTATCAATCACCCAGAATGCAGACTGACGACCCTAAAGCAAAGGCATACACCCCAAGGACGAGATAAGGAGTTGAGCCAAAGGGATGAGATAAGAAACAGCTGCGGAACCTCGGGTAACAACTCAAAATAATGCTAATTAAGAGCAACCTTGAATACCTCGTGATTGACAGCTCCGCTGTGACACAGCAAGGTCCATACACTTATATGGGAACTTATCACTATAAAAGAAGGTTTCAGAGTAGCAGCCGTGTTAGTCTGTATTCGCAAAAAGAAAAGGAGTACTTGTGCATCCGATGAAGTGAGCTGTAGCTCACGAAAGCTTATGCTCAAATAAATTGGTTAGTCTCTAAGGTGCCACAAGTACTCCCTTTCTTTTTATAAAAGAAAGGTGTATTGCCATGGGACTTTGGGTTCATTCTGCATCAACATCGGAGCTGTGGACAGAGGCCCAGCTCCCCTCCCTCATGTGCAGTTTCAGCTAGCCACTGGAACTGACCGAACTGACTAAGCTGGTAACTATAAATCCAGCTGCAGAACCTTTTGTGTGTGTGTGTGTGTGGGTGTGTGTGTATATGTGCGTGTTTCTTATAAGCATAACAAAACAGAGTCCGACATGGTGCCCATTTGCACTACAAAAACGTGTCTACTACCAGCATGGATATTACATGGCCTGGTTACAGCATAGTTACGATATGTCCTGGGTGTAGAGCCTAACTGTGCTATACCAGGGTTCCCTGATTCAGTTGTTTTTGGTAGTCTATACAGACCCATTAAGTGGCACTGTGGCAGGCTTCAGAAATAATACCTCAGTGATATGAACTGAGCCAGTTGATATTTCTCTAGTATTTTAGGATATCAGTCTGCAAATTAATGGAAATTAGGAGCCTAAATACTTTGCGGATTTGGGGCTTTTTTTTTTTTTTTAAATGAGATTATACATTCTGCAGAAGCAAGCGAATAAGGCCCAACTTGCAAAGGAAAGTGCCCTATTTGCTATTAGGGTTGCCAACCCTCCCGGTTTGGCTGGGAGTCTCCCGGAATCCGGATTGATCTCCCGAAGGTGACTGAAGCCACTAAAAGTCTGATGACGCAGTGAGGCTAAGACAGGCTCCCTACCTGCCCTGGCTCCACACCACTCCGGGAAGTGGACGGCATGTCCAACAGCGGCTCCTAGGCTCGGTGTGGCCAAAGGGTTTCTGTGTGCCTCCCCACGCCCTGAGTGCCAACTCCGCAGCTCCCATTGACCAGGAACAGGGAACCTTGGCCAATAGGAGCTGTGGGGGCAGTGCCTGCAGGCAGGGGCAGTCTGCAGAGCCTCCTGGACGCCCCTGAGCCTAGGAGCCGCTGCCAGACATGCCGCCGCTTCCGGGAGCCACACAAGGTAAGTACCGCCTGGCTGGAGCCTGCACCCCAAGCCCTCTCCCTTTCCCCAACCCCCAGCCCCAGCCTCCTCCTGAACCCAAACTACCTCCCAGAGCCCACACCCCGCACCCACTTCGGCACCTGGGTGGCTCGTGAACCGCTGGCTGGGGGAGGCTAGCTCCCAGCCCTGCCCCTTCCACCCAAGGCACTGCCCCTTCTGCACGCCCCAGAACCCAGAGCTCCCATACTGCAGCTGCCGGCCCCTGCCCCAGGCTGGCTAGTGCCCACAGCCCCCCAGCCCCGGAGCGCTGGGAGGGAGAGCACGCAGTCTTGCCACAGCCCCCCAGTCCCTGAAAGTGGGTAGCGTGGCCCAGCCCCTGGAGCCGAGCGGCAACGCTGAAGTGGGGCCCTGGGGGTGGAGTGTGGGAGGGTCCATGCTTGGCTGTTTGAGGAGGCACAGCCTCCCCCAGCCTCCCCTATCTGCTGCCCATGCTCCCGCACGCCAACACCCTGCCCGAACCTGGTGAAAGTGAGTGAGGGTGGGGGAGAGCGAGTGACTGAGGGAGGGAGGCTGGAGTGAGCAGGGGTGGGGCCTCAGAGAACTGGTGGGGCATGAGTGTTTAGGTTTGTGTGATTAGACAGTTGGCAACCCTATTTGTTGTGGATGAGCAAGTGTGTTTGTAAGGCTCTGCCTATTTCAAAATCTCTCTTCTCTGTCAGAGCACCAAATGACTTCAGATCAACAGCCTCAGCCCCCAGAGAAATAAGGTTGCAAAAACTCACTGCCTTATCTGAAATGAAAAACAGAATCCCTGAACCTGAGGAGGGAAAAAAAATCAACTAAAGATGACTCACATTTAGAAGCTGAAACATAGACATTCATTCTGTGTTGGCCTAATTCATCCATCAGTAAGTTAAGACTGACGTGAGTTCAAAAAGTAACCAAATGCCAGAGAAGTGGTGGATTTATAGCAGAAAATATACATTGTATAGGGCCAGATCTTCAGTTCCATCAAGGCCTGGTCTACTCTAGAAAGTGGTACTGGCAAAACTAGCCATTTTGCCATTGCTTATTTTGTCTCCTACTAACAAAATCCTTAACTTTTTCCAGCACAGTTATTCCGTTATCCCCTTTTGTAAATAAATGTAAGTGTTTAGGCTCGTTAACTTTTTCCAGCACAGTTATTCCGTTATCCCCTTTTGTAAATCTTCTCATGGCCTTAACAGATACCAGCTAATGACAAGCTAGTGAAGAAATAATCTAATAAAAGTGTCAGGCGAGAAAGTCATTAATATTAGCCAGACACCCCTTTGAAACATAAGTGACTATTCATCATGCAGAGGAGTTTCGTCTCTAAGGTGCAAAAAAAAAAAAAAAAAAAAATCATGCAGAGGAGTCTCATCTTTCAATAGACTTTTTCCACTCATAGCAAGAGGTAGTCCTGAATGAGTGACCCTTGTAATGCAGGTATACTATACATTATTTGCTTGCTGGCAGACAAATTATGGCTTTTGATTTGGTGGTTTCCACGCAAATAGGGACAAATTCTGTAAAGAACAAAGTAGGAGTATATTTCAAGTATATGTATCCTCTTCCTTATTTCCTTTACAATGACCTTGTAATCTTAGCAACTTAATTTTCACACAGATAACATTCGTTTCCACCTTGAGAATTTTTGTTGAACACCAAGCTAGGAAACATTTGAGAGATATGTACCTTCTGTGCTTTGTGTTTTATTGCTCCCCTGGGGAGCCTAACAGTTATAATATAAAAAGAAACATAGCAGAAAAAAACACTGGTAAAGAAATCTCAGAGAGACAGAGATGACATCCTACTTCACATCCTAATAGTTCCAAAAGAAAATATGAAAATTATTTTCTTTCAGAGACACACTACTGATGATGGAGAAGACGAGAGTCTGAAATACTGATAGAAGTTTCTTGACAAAAATTGTGAGTGAATTTTTCCCTCTATAAAGACACAGAGAAAAACATCTTTACAGATAAAGCTTGTGTGTTTTTGCCTTCAGTGACTTTTAATTAGTTTGTAACTATTTCAGAGCACTTTAAAATTATAATAAAATGTATCATACCTCATTAAATTGTGCTTTAATCTTGTTTTTGTGTGTGTGTGTGTTGAACAATTTGCTCTCATTTATTGCTTATTTACTGTTCCTGTTTTAGGATCTTCTTTCCACATTATTAAGTTTGTGCAGCTCTCTAGAACTACTATAATTAAAATGATATCATCACTTCTGGTTAAGGCCCATTTTTTAAGATTTATGTCTAGGCTATATGCAAAGAAAATAATCAAAGCATCAATCCATTTTGAGTTGACACTGAAGGAAAAGTACATACGTGCTTGTAGCGAGGTGCATAGGCACCAACTTTCCCCGGCGCTGGTGGGTGCTTGTGGCCCCCCGCCTCAACTCCACCCCTTCCCCGCCCCCATTCCAACCCCTTCCCCAAAATCCCCACCCCAACTCCACCCCCTCCCTGCCCCTATTGGACCCCTCCCCAAATCCCCGCCCTGGCCTCACCTCTTCCCCGAGCGCACTGCGTTCCCCCTCCTCCAACCTCCCTCCCAGCATTGCCACGAGAAGCGGGACGTGGCACGCTCAAGGGAGGAGGCAGAGCGGAGGTGGAGGTGAGCTGGGGTCGGTGGGGGGAACTGCCGGTGGGTGCAGAGCACCCACCAATTTTTCCCCCTGGGTGCTGCAACCCCAGAGCACCCATGGCGTTGGTGCCTATGGCGAGGTGGTGTGGTCCCCTGCTGCTCCGGAGAGGGACGAGCCCCTGTGGACACCAAAGTGAGGGGGGAGCCAGCGAATCGTGCGCCCACCCCCCAGAGGTCAAGGCACAGGACAGGCATAGGGGCTGACTTCTGCTCCTGCCGGTGGGTGTTTGACCCCCTCTGTCCCCAGCCCCACCCCGACTCCACCCCTGCCCTGCCCCCATTCCAACCCCTTCCCCAAAGTCTCCGCCCGCAACTCCGCCCCCTCCCTGCCCCTATTCCGACTCCTTCCCCAAATCCCTGCCCCGGCCCCGCCTCTTCCCCACCTCCTCCCCTGAGCGTGTCGTGTTCCCACTCCTCCCCCTCCCTCCCAGCATGCTGCCAAACAGCTGTTTGGTGGTGGCAAGGCGGGAAGCTCTGGGAGGTAGGCGGAGAAGCAGGGACATGCGTACTCAGGGGAGGAGGCGGAGGAGGAGGTGGGGCGGGGGATGAGGGAAGCTTGGCTGCCGGTGGGTGCAGAGCACCCACTAATTTTTCCTAAGAGGAAAATTTTTTCCCTATGAGGACAGGAAGTATTAAAGCCCAACCCCAGAGCTCACTGGAGAAGCAGCCACCAGAGAGGCCAGATGCCTGCGGCCTAGCTCCCAGTTGGGAGACCCCAGCAACCGGTGGCGGACCGGAAGATTGGCCTGCCTGACCAATGCCTGACGCTGACCAGAGCTGATGCTGACCAGAGCCTCGAGGAGCTCCCATGTAGGACCCTCACCAGTTACCCAGAAGAGCTGCCAAACCTACCCCTTGCCAGTTACCCAGAGGACCCCATAGTGCTTGACCCCCCTAGAGACACCGTCCGGACCCAGGTATCTCTAGAGGGGGAGTTAGGAAGTGGCCTGGGGGCAGCTGATCCTAGTCTGACTGCAGCACTGCCGGAGCCTATGTCAGTCTGTTGCAGTCAGGATCCCCACTGACTCAGCAACAGGCTTTCTGCTGCTGCTAGAACCCCAGGCTGGGACGCAGTGGATTGGGAGGGCCTGCGTCCCCCTGCTACCCAGCTTGTGGGTGGCAGTTTCCCCTCTGGGCCCCTCTGAGCCAAGAGCTTGGGCTTGTTGTTTACCTGCCTTTGCTCAGCCCCTGCCTGAGGGCCTGAGCCATTGACACTCTGCTTCCCCGCCCTGACCAAGGGCCTGGACCTGCTAATTATATAACTGTTTGCTCAGCCCCTGCTTGAAGGCCTGAGCCATTGACACTCTGCTTCCCCGCCCTGACCCAGGGCCTGGACCTGCTAATTATATAAACTATTGCTCAGCTCCTGTCTGAAGACCTGAGCCCTTGACTCCCTATTGCCGCTGACCATGGGCTGTCATGAATAACTGTCTGTGTTTGCCTTTATTGCTGCCGTGGTGAGAGACTCCTGCAGCCAGGCTAATTCCCGGTCAACAACTGGAAGGAAGTACCGAGGTGGTGTGGTCCCCCACACGAGCCCCGGCCAAACCTCTCTACAATGCTTAATTTGGAAAAGTGACTAAGGATTGGTCTATTCTACAAAGTTAGATTGGTGTTAGTCACCTTGCGTTGACCTATGTGTGCATGTGTCTACACTCAAATTTGTCTCCAGACGACATAAGCCGTTATGACACTCCGTTACAGTGACACAGTAAAATCCCTTCCCCAAATGGCGTAGAGACGTGGACAACTTACCGAAATAGTGTAAAGACTGATAACCTGTGTTAACCCTTACAGTCCTCCAGCAGCTGTCCCACAATGCCTGATTCCCTGCAACAGTGACTGTTTGAGGCACTTTTTAAATTCCATTGCCCAGGGATCACAGAGACCAGAAGCTACTCGCACATTTTAAATCCTCACATGTTTTTGAAATGCCTTTTCCTGATTGCCCACATTGGTAAGCACACCTAGCAGCTTGCCCTCGTTATATGAAACTGCCCAAGTGACCATCAGAGGTGCTGGAACAATTTTTATAGTGGGGATGCTGAGAGCCATTGAACCGAACTGTAAACCCTGTATATAATGGAAACCACTTCAAGTCCGGGGGTGCTGCAGCACCCCCCGCACCCTTAGTTCAAGCACCTATGCTAACCATGCCAGCTCCATGCACTAGATGCGCTTCTGCTTGGAATAGACAGGAAGTATTGGATCTCCTAGGCCGGTGGATAGAAGAGGCAATGCAGGCACAACTACAGATCAGCCATAGCAACGTTGACATTTACAAGCAAATTGCCTGGTGGATACAGGCAAAGGGGTATAACAGGGATCAATAGCAGTGCCATGTGAAAGCGAAGGAGCTTCTTCAGAGATACAACAAGGCCAGAAAATGCAGCAACAGATCTGGTGCTGCACTGCAGACCTGCAGCTTGTACAAGCAACTGTATGCCATACTTGGCAGAGACCCCACCAGCACCCTGCCTACTACTGAGCCTGAGACAGAAACCCCTGCCATGAACAGCAAGGAGAGGTGGAGGAGTGGGAGACACAATGCTGTGAACCAGGACCTGTTTGAGACTCTGCCACAATGTAGCCAGTCCCACAGTCAAGTGCGGATAAGCCTTACAAAGGAGGCGGGAATTCAGCTAAGTGTGTGCGTGCATGCTTTTTTCCGTTACAGTGCTTAAAATTTAAAGATGGTGCCCATTTCCTTCCCAAGCTAACAAGACTTGGTATTAACTTGTTGCTAGTTTACTCATATAAGAAGAAGTAATGGTACAACAACTAGAAGTACAGTTGGCATATGCTTTTCATTCCCCTGTTGGGATAAGTATACAGAGCACTTTGTTTATCTGAAGAGGAATGTCCATTTTATCCTCCTGTAAGATCTGAATGAAACTTTAATGGAGATACTCTGCAATCTTCTCATGAAGGTTTCTGAGGATGACTGCCTTATTTCTTCCTCCACAGAAGAACGCTTTCCCATGCAACTCTGCAATGAGTTCAGCTGGCAACATTGCAGTAAACAGGCTGGCAGCATATGGGCCTGGATGGCTTTAGGATGCCAGTAGCAGCTGTGTTCTCTGTGACCCTCAGGAGTGAGATATCAGCTCAAATTATCACCGGCTGTGGAAAATAGTGCCAGTATTCAGTGCCATTGCCATATGCTTGGATCCATGGCACAGGGACAAAAATTTTATAGCTTAATGTAACAGAAAATCCTTCCCCCACTTGATCCTGGCAGGCCAAACTCACTGTACCAAGGAGCTCCAAAGCTGAAGTGTCAATAAGCATTTCTTATTAAAAGTGTTTATGGGGAGAAAGAGAAGGGAGTTTTTAAACTTTTCTTTCCCGTGTGACTGTAAATCTAATGTAAATCTGTCCATTTTTATTAGCAGCTTCTGGTGTGGCAACCCATGCCCACAGTACTTCTGAACCTCATGATGAGAAGGGGCGGGGAGGGAAAGAAGGATATGTTCTGTGAGATCCTGCAAGCCAGTGCTACATTGGACTGTGAGCAAAGGGTCAATATGACTGACAGTACAGAGAAAGACAGAGAGGACAGGTGAAAGGTCCAGGAGACCAGGCAAGACATGGAGAGGGAAATGCTCCAAGATATAATAGGTTTTCTCAGACAGCAAACCTGAAGGTCAACCAGGGTCTGCAGCATTTAAGTCCAATGATCCCAGACTCTCCACTCTTTGCGGTCCTTGAAGAATTCCATGGCTCTTTCCCCACTCCACAACATGACATCATGCGGCACATTAGTACCTCTACCACCTCCTGGGGAGGCAGCAAGACAAACCTACTGTGACTGACTGTGGAAGGGCTCTGCATAAATCCACACTGAGCTCTTGTAATGGCCCTTGTGTCTGGCTGTTCAAAGTCAGCCGACAGCCACTCCATCTCCACCATCCATCCTGGCATGCTGTTTTTTCCCTTTGGCCTCACAGATATTATGGAGGACACAACGGGAAGCTATAACCATTGGGATATTTTTTTCATTGAGCTCCAATCTAGTGAGTAAAACCACAAGCATCCCTTCAATCTGCCAAAAGCACATTCAACTGTCATTCTGCACCTGCTGAGATGGAAACTGGATCTTTCTTTGGTGCTGTTGAGGTGGCCAGTGTATGGCTTCATGAGCCACAGGAGCAAGGTGTAGGCTGTATTCCCCAGAATCATTATTGGCATATCCCTGTTGTATGATCTTGGGCTTACTTAAATAACAAACCAGTGAATGAGACAGGAAAAAGCTTCAATAAAACAAACTGTACAGCTGCTGAGGTGAACTGCTGCACACATCCTTGTGGTGTTCCCAACCACTGTCTCCAGACCACGTCTCCAAATTCCTATGTTCCTTATGAGGGAGCGCCTCTAAATTATAATCTGCTACAAACATATCTCTATATCTTCCGTCTAAAAGAAAAACAAATTAACTCATATACATATCTATAAACGGCTAACAACGGCTAACATACATTTAAATTCTTAACCCATGTAGTATATTTCCATAAACACAATGTGTCAACTGCTTAGAGAGGAGAGGTTACCAGCACATCACTCTCAAGTGAGTTTTTCCCACTCACTTTCCTCAAATACCCCTTCTCCAGGCAGGTTAGCAAGTCTGTGAGTCTTTCAGGATGTTAAATCTCATGCTCTGATCTTCTCAGTACCAACATTTCATTAGAGTCTGAGTTGTTCTCGTGTTCCTTGACAGTTTCTCTTTTGTGCACGGATGATAAAGGATCAGTCAGATGGGAAATGACAGAGTCCACATCTACTGTCAGTGTGTTGCAACTATCTGGGATTACTCATAGATCTCTTTGATTATGTTGAAATGTGTTTTCCTGGTCTGTCTGAACTACATAAGATCTTGGATGCAGCTGTTCTTCATGGTACCCCTTTGGCCCCAACTATTAAAGGTGCGATTCCTCAGGCGCACTCTATCACCGAGGTTAAGAGATGGGAGACCAAGGGCCCTTTTGTCAAAATAATATTTCTGCTTCCACGTCTGATTTTCCTTCCTCTTCTGTACGGTTTCATTGTTATGAGGTTTCAGCAGATATTGGTAAATTGGTAATTGGTAAATTCGATGTGATCTTTCTTCCCATTAACAGCTGAGCTGGAGAAAAGCCATTCTTCAGGGGTGTACTTCGGTAAACCAGTAATGCTTTATACAAATCACCCACACTGTCAAAAGTCTTTTTCATAAATTTGTTTATTGTCCCTATAGACAATTATACAAGTCCACTTGATTGTGGGTAATTTGGATTTGATGTTTTGTGATGAAAATCCCAATCTATGGCAAATAGTCTAAAATCTACACTAGAAACTTGCAGCCATCATCGCTAAAAACTTCATCTGGAATTCCATGTCTGGAGAAGATTCCCTTCATGCCAGCTTTCACTGATTTACTATTAGTACTGTACAGTGTGCAAATTTCTGGATACAGAGAATAATAATCTGTAACTACTAAATAATCCTTTGATTGCCAGGTAAATAACTCAACGCCGACCTTCTCATAAGACCTTTGTAGAAATGGATGAGGTCTCAGTGCTTCTGCCTGTTGGTATTGCTTATATTTCAAGCATGAAAAGCAGTTTCCTATCACATTAGTGATGTTGTGATTGATCCGTGGCCAATATAGTGCTCGTTGTTTGCACTTCTCAACTCAAATCTTTGACTGTAGCATTTCCTTTCAGAGGCTCATTGGAATTACAATCTTACTGCCCTTGAAAATCACTCCATCTATCACAGTAAGTTCATGTCTGCAGTTCCAATAGTCTCTTATACTTGGACACCAACTGCTTATTTCTTCAGGCCACCCTTTAATTATCATTTTTTTTAAGGATTCCCAATTATTCATCTTTTGCAGTTTCCTTTCTTATTTGTTGCAGTTTCCTGCTAGCTATGGGAATTGACTTTACAGTCAAATCTACATAGGCTTGCATTTCTCTCTCTCTAAATTCTTCTCTGGTTCTGTGGGAGCCACTGTTCTGGGAAGTGCATCTGCAGTAAACATGAATTTACCAGGCATGTGGGTCACAACCAAATCATACTTTTCCAGCTTTATCATCGTTATTTGAATCCTTAATGTACAGTCATTTAGAGGTTTGCTAAATAACGCTATCAGAGGCTTGTAGTCCATTTCAACTTCCATTGTCTGTCCATAAATATACTGATTGAATGTCTCACAGCAAACAATATTCCTAAAATCTCCTTGATCTGTGCATATCTGGTTTCTGCCTTAGTCAGTGATTTGGATGCGTATGCCACTTGTTGCCAACAATTCTCATGCTTCTGTAAAATCACTGCACTTAACTCAGACTGAAGCTGAAATTTTAATAGGCCTTCCTGGTACATAGAACTTCAATACTGATTCTTGTATCAGTTGTTGTTTTAGACCTTCCCATGATTCCTCCTGTTCTGCGCCCCAATATCATTCATTTTTATTCTCTAGGAGTTTTCTCAAAGCTGCTGCTTTGGTAGATAGATTAGGTATGAATTTTCCAAGATAATTAACCGTTCCCAGGAAGCGTTGGATATCTTTCTTTGACTGGGGATGTGGCATCATTTCAATGGCTGAAATATTCCTCTTATCAGGTTTTACACCTTCTTTGGAAATAATGTCCCCAACAAAAAAGTGAGCTCTGTAACCCCTAAAGCACATTTCTCCGTATTTCGTTTGAGATTTGCAGTTCTAGTTGCTGCCAGGATTCCTTAAGTCTACACTCCTGTTCCTCTTTCATTGAGGTATCAACACCATTAATATGTTAATAGATCATATGTATGGTTTTGTGGTACACTTCTGGTGCTGAAGCTATGCTGAAGGGTAAGCATAAGAATCTGTATCTTCCAAATGAGGTATTAAATGTGCATAGTTTTAAGATTTCTTCAGTTAATTTCAGCTGCCAAAAACCTGAAGATGCATCAATTTACTGAAATGTTGAGCATTTGCAATTTGAGCCATAATCTCTTCTCTGGTTGGTAGTCTGAAATGTTTTTTTTGTATAGCCTTGTTGAGGTCTCTGGGATCTGCACACATATGTAGCTGGCCATTACTTTTCTCCACAAAGACAAGGGAGCTCACCTATTCTGTTGGCTCCTCAATTTTTTGTATAACTTGCATTACTTCCAACCTTGCAAGCTCAACCTTGAGTTTATCATAGAGTGCAAATGGCACCTTTATACATGGATGGATCACTGAGGGGACTTGCTTGTTTATTCTGATTGTATGTTCACGCTGCAGGCAACCCAATCCTTGAAACAGGTCATGATATTCCCAAAAGAGTGCCTTATACCCAGGTTCAGTATGATCTTGTAATGAGAGCACCCATTTTACCAGATTGAGTTTCTCACATGCAGCCTAAAATTGGTGTTACCTCCTTTGGCACTACAATGAAAGGGAGCCTGTACATGGTGTTTTTATGGTTGATGCTAGCAATGCACTTCCCCTTCACTAGTATATTAGTTCCAGAATAACCAATTACTTTTATTTTTGTTGGTCTTGTTTTTAGTCTCCTAATCTTGTTCAGACAGAATATTAACTTGAGTTCCTGTGTCCAGTTTCAGTGGAATAATTGTTCCATTCACTGTCATAGGCTACTAGTATCCAGTCTCTCTCATCAGGCTTGCTAGATCCCAGTACATCTATGAAAAACTCAACCAGATTGTCTTTAAATGAATGCACTTGACTTTTCTGCGATTTGGGATCTGCAGCATTTTGCAAAAATTATTATTTTCCCCACATTTATGACAGTTTCCCAAAGGCAACACACTGAAGCCATGCTGTGATCCACACCTTCCACCTGACTGTCTGTACCCAGTTTTCCCCTAACAGTGGTTTTCATAGTGAGTGGTTCCACTCTTTGATTTAACCTATTCTGGCTATATTCTTTTGTTCTTAGTACAGGGGTAAACCCTTTTGATGAATTCAGCTCTTTGGCCTGTGCTTTCATAGTTTCTGCTGCCCTGCATATTTGGAGAGCTTTTTCTAAAGTTAAGGACATGGCTACACTTGCAGATGTAGAGCGCTTTGAGTTAAACCAGCCTTCGGAGAGTGCAGTAGGGAAAGCGCTGCAGTCTGTCCACACTGACAGCTTCAAGCGCACTGGTGTGGCCACATTTGCAGCACTTGCAGCGGCATTGGGCGTGGAGCATTATGGGCAGCTATCCCAGCATTCAAGTGACTGCAACGTGCTTTTCAAATGGGGGTGGGGGTGGGGTGGAGTGTGACAGGGAGTGTGCTGTTTGTATGTGGGGGAAGAGAGAGTGGGTTTTTGGGGGGCTGAGAGCATGTCAGCATGCTGTCTTGTAAGTTCAGGCAGCAGCAGAACCCCCTCTCCATCCCCCGCCTCTCTCTCTCTCACACACACACACACACAGCATTCCACACTAATGGTTGCTTTGTCTGGGAGCAGATAAGCATGCCGGATGTCAGAAATGGAGCTTTCAAAGGGCATATCCGCATTCCTACAGTGATTCAAAAACAATGACAAGAGTGGCCACATGACTTAAAGGGATTATGGGATGTTTCCGGAGGCTGATCAGAGCTCAGTAATGCAACACCTCGTCCACACTGGCGCCGCGGTGCTCCAGCGGGGGCACAGCAAACGTTATTCCACTCACCGAGGTGGAATACCAGCAGCGCTGTAGCTGCTCACACTGCTTGCCTGCCCCCCGCCTCACCTCCCCGCCTGCCTTCTCACCCAAATATTGAGACAAATGGCGTCCTGATCATATATCGGTCGGGAGGTGGGACAGAAGGCTAAATATCGGGACAGTCCCAATTTTATTGAAGTGCGGGGCCCCCTCAAAGCACGGGGCCTGGGGCGGTTGCCCTGATTCACCCTACCCAAGGGATGGCTCTGCACGCACCAATGTGGTGTTCCCAAACCCTTCCTTCAGGGCACATGTCCAAATTCCTATGTTCATAATACTGTCCCTTAGGAGGAAGCGTCTGTAAATTATAATCTTCTACAAACATATCTCTACACCTATTGCCAATGGTAATCCGCTGATTGGGAAAGAATGTCCCTGCTTGCAGCTT